>NC_136660.1:15803254-16510754 GCF_903797595.1 Erithacus rubecula
AATGCAATGGAAATCTCCCTCCCTAAGGACAAAACCAGGTGAAAGAAGGCATCACCAGCAGGGCTGCCCTTACCTGAAGTGTGTCTTGCGTTGCCATCTGAGTGCTTTGTTAAGTCAACAGTTCTGTCTATTTGAAACAACTTCAGATCATCTTCATCTAAAGCGATATCTCCCCAAAAGGCAGCTGGAGAGAAACAAAGTGCAATTAGTTTAGTTTTCATTTCAGAAGGAAGGTCCAGTTCCCATCTGGCTTGTATCACACCTAAAAGGCAATGACTTCAAGGACCAGAAAAAGGCCAAAGGCTGCTGCAGTTCTAAAAGCAGAAACAGTGAACATCAGTGGAGGCCCAGTGACAGCAGGTACATTAATTCACAGCACAGATCCACCAAAATGAGGTGATTATCTGGGATTCCTTGTGACACTCATTGATACAGGTGTGACTGTCAGCAAGGTGGTGTTCACTCATTAAAGCCTGCACTGTCCTATTTCCTCTGAAGGCACCAGGCAAGTCAGAGCTCAGATCCTTACTGAGGTGCTGCACTGCACCATCCCCAGGCAAGGGATGTGAGCCTGGAGGACAGCACTGAAGCCCTTGAACTAGCAGTGTGTATCTGCAGGCTGCAGGACCTCACACACCCAGACACATGGCCTTGGTCCAATCCAGCCTCAGAGCCAGCCTACCATTCCCACTTCACTAGAGAAACACCAGCTATTTGTCCCCTTGCAGATTTAGGTTTGCAGAGTTTTCAGTTTTGTAGAAATCTTTGAATTTCAGTCAGAAGTCAGCAAAAGTCAGGAAAAACCAGATCACCTGAGGTTCACAACTCAGAGGAACAGACTAGAAACCATTTCAGTGGAAAAGATTATACCCCTGGAATATCCTGGCTGAGTTGATGCTGCATAGTGTATAGGTAGCGTTTTGAGAATTTAAACAAAATAAACACATGTAATGAGGCAGTTGACCAAGCCTAGCAGATCTTTCAGAGATAAACAGATTACAAACAGAGCTCTTAAAACTCATACAAGAAGCCTGTATAGGCTGATGAAAAAGAAGAAAAAACAGAGCAAATTAATTAATGATATAGTTGAAGAGAACTCAGACAGACAAGGAACAATGTTAAGGCACTGTCTGCAACAGTGACCAGATTTGAAGAAATTTCTTTTTACTTCTCTTATAAAGTCAACACTTACATTACTTGAAGGGAAAAAACATCCCTTGGCTACACTAGGAACATAACTGATCAAAGTATGTCAGGCCTGAGAAACCAGTGTGCTTTACCAATCATCTCACTTTTACTGCCAAGAATGGAATTCTTGGTCCAAATGAAATATGGACCTTTGCCTGAATATCAGAAACTTGCAATCAGATCTGTGGCAATTGACTGAAGAAAGGTTAACTCAGAGATTTTCCTCTGGCACTGTTACTGGTTCTGATGCATCACTTGATTTCTCTGCTCTGCATCTCAGCACCTCAGCCAGCACAACAGCATTTGCCAATGTCACTGGTCTGGGATGTGGGCAAGGAAAGAAACCTTTGCTTGCCACAGTCTGCTTCAAGCAGCAGAGCCCTGGCATGAGCAGAGGGTGACTCTACTGCTTCTCCCTCTCCCTGGGACAAAGCTGTCTCCCATTCACCTGGCCATGGCAGCCTCAAGAGGCTGGCTCCAGCTTTTTGACTGGTCTCCTTAAAACTGCTACCAAAACCCAGTTCCAGAAGAGGACACAGTAGACAAATCTAAACACAGACTAATATCATTAATAACTAGGTAGGCCCTCCATTTGCTACACAAAACAGAACTCAGGCTCTCCCCAACTTCTGAGCAATCCAAGCTGTCACTGAGAACAGAGAGGAACACAAAACACTGGCAGATCCCACCAGGTAACAAGTCTACCAGTACAGCCAGACATCCCAAGCTGACTGGGATGAAAGTGGAAGAAAGCAGTGACATAGGTTCCCGTGACTGCAACTGGAAGAGAAGACATTTCATCCATCCACAGAAACTATTTGCCCAGAACAATGTGGCAGTGAAGAGGCAGAGATGCAGATGGCATCCCAGGCCATCCAAACACCTCCCCAGCCATGCTGGGTAAGTCAGTACTGTCACCAGCATTCCCTACCCCCTTGTCAAACCTCCTGTCCCAGCTAATTGCCACCACCCTGGGCTCTCAGAGGCTCTTTTCCACTAGTACCATCCAGTTTGTTTCCCAGGCCAAGGCAGCCCATACCAGAGCAGCTTTCAGGGCAAGCCTGCAATGTGGATTTACACCAAGGGAATTGTTACATTCTCCTTCCCAATGGAAGGCAGCAGTTTTCTCCCAGTTCTAGCAAAGGGATCTCTTTCTTTTACAAAGCCATACATCATCCTGAAAGATAGCCCACTACAAAAGCAGAATTTCCCTAGTATTTATTTCCAGCTCTCTGCAGTCCCAGCGTGCTCCAAGGGAACCATGATTTATCACAGTCCCCGACCAGCTGAACAATTTTCCTTGCTGGAAGTCCCAGCTGAGAATGCTACACTGCAACTTCTCCTGTGCTGTCAAAGGCCCCTTCCTAAAGACATGCAAGCCTGAAAGCCTGCCTCCACCCAGAGGGAGCCATCCCACAGGAAAGCCCAAGCACTTTATTTTAAAGGGTCACAAGTTCAGACACTGCTGGCAAATGAAGCATCTCAAACCATCCCTTCTGGTTTCTTTTACTAAGTTCTCCTTTTTAATTTAATGTGGGAGGATTTCCAAAAAAAAAAAAAAAAAGAAACAAACAAAAAATATAAATCTCCAAACAGCAGGCTAACAAGCTTGGAAACCAGAGTTTCTCTTGGCAGAGCTCTGTAGTGTACACCCAGGTGCAAACTCTTAACACAGTGCAACAGCATGCCAGCTTTTCTTTGAGAAAATGCATTAATCACTCTGGATAGTAAGAACAGAGCAGCTCTTTCTGAGCATGATGGAGCCAATGTGAGAGACTTTGCTTCTCTGCTGGGCTGGTAACCTGCAGCAAGCACCTGAATGCTGAACCTCAGCACCCCCAGCATTGCAACCAGACAGCATTTGTCTGCTGGGCAAAGGGGAGGGATGGCTGTGTTTAATAAACAAATTCAGACCAAAATGAAAAAAGCAGCCTGGCAAGCTGTCTGCATTCTCAGCACATTTCTCCCACAGGAAAACAGCCAACACACTGACAACTGAATGGTGTGCTGAGCATAGAGGTGCTGTGACACCAGGAAAGCACGGCAGGTGGCACTGGGACAGAGAGCACTTCCTTCTGGGCACAGGACAGGCACAGCAGCTCTTCCAGGTGCTTCCTCCACAGCCAGAGCCCAAAAACATCAATATCTTCACAGTCCTCATTTCCCACAGTAACATTTTGGGGAGTCCTTAGCAATGTAACAGCACAAAGTATTCTTTCTAAAAATTTCACCACTCTTCACTGCAAATCACCTCCAGCTTGCTTTCCCCCCCTCCAATGCTGCCCTTCCTTCTCCTATTCCCCACTTGCATTTTCTCCTTTCCCTGGTTCTGAGTAGCACAATCTTATTTCAGGTGAGAAAAATAATTTTGCTGTCTTCCATAAGAATTCAATTCAGAAGTGTTCAACGATTTAAAACTTTCATTTTCCATTAGAAGTGTGTTTCATCCTGGTTTTTAAAGAGGAATCTTGTACTTTCTGGGGTTTTTTCTCTCCTTCAAAGACAGGTAAGGAAAAGAATAAATCACCAAAAGCAGCTTATGGTATTCAGACAGAAAACTAAATAATATTGTTCCTAAAAATACATCTCAACCCGAAATGTATGGTTGCAATTTGTTAAAACCAGGCCTATCTATAACACTTCAAGACAAATTGAGCAATGTGAACCCAAGGAGGTGCCTCAGGTTTGTCTCATCAATACTCACAACTCAGACTCAGTTTTCACTAAAAACTCCTTCTAACCCCTGTGTTTAGAAAATAACTAAAAATTCCAACCCCTGTATGTAGGTAATAGCTGGGCTCCCAAGCAGAGCAACCTCATGACTTGTGCCAGCAATCCCAGAAACCTGGGATTTCTGAGCTTTCTGACACTGACCATCTGTATAACACTGCTTTTGACCTAAGGCCTTGGAGAAGGCTCCCAAATTGATGGAGTTAAAGCCACAGGTGTGTAGTTAAATAAAAGTGCGTGATTGCACATGGCAAAGGGTTTTAAAATTGGGGTTTTTAGAATATAGTAATGGGTATGGGACAAGATGGAGGATATTTTGGGTGTTGTTTCTTTTGGTCTTCTTCCTTCTTCACGATTTCAGGCAGTAGTTTCTGGTTGGATAGCTAGTACTGCACTGAGGGTCACAGGAGTTTGGTTACTGGGTCAAAGATATAAATAATATAGGTGCTAATTCTCTATTGGACTGTTTAGCTTTAAGAGACCTTGTAACAAGCTAAATTCAGCTCCATTTTGCTGGCTTTTAGCTGATAGCTAAGAGTGTTGCTGAACTCTCTGTAGTTTAGATAAGACTTAATAATCAACCAAGCCTGAACACGAGAAAATTTGTCTCCTTTGTGTTTTTAATCCTGACTCTTCTGAAGACAGAAGAAAATGAAGATAAGCCATTAATTAAGTGGTGCAGATACCACTGTTACACAGAATACACAAGGAAGAAGTGCTTGTCCAATTAACCTTGACATCTCCAGTTCTGTGAGCATCCCAGGCAGGTGATGGATAAGCCTGACACAGACCCAGCTGTGTCACCCCAGGGATGAGCCACACCCTGTTTGTGGCTCACAGAGCAAACCAGAATGTGCTCTGAACCCATCCCTGAGATCAATCACAGCTGCACTTCTACAATCCCTATCCCTCCCCACATCTCTGCTGTCCATCATGTGCATTATGGAAAGGTCCTAGGGCACCAGTTTCTTCCTTTTGTTCTAGACCTGACTGTACCACATCCAAACAGCACAAGAGAAAAACAATGTCC
Source organism: Erithacus rubecula (assembly GCF_903797595.1). Classification (NCBI taxonomy): domain Eukaryota; kingdom Metazoa; phylum Chordata; class Aves; order Passeriformes; family Muscicapidae; genus Erithacus; species Erithacus rubecula. The sequence continues at coordinate 15,808,203 of NC_136660.1, forward strand.
CTCTCACCTGGCAAGGGCTGCTGGGCACATGCAGACATGGTAACACATCCCACCCCCTGGCAAACAGCAATGTGACTCCTCATGCACTGCCAAAACCATGCCAAGCTATTTTTGAGCATTTGCAGAATGCTTCCCAACCTGGCAGGTCTGAGATTTAATTTTCAGGGCTGGCCATGCTCTTGTTAGGGCTAACACTTTGCAGTCCAATAATGAGAAAATAAATCAACAGATCAAAGCATGCTCCCAGCACCTCCATATTTCTTTCTTTGCAGGAAGACAGGTCTGCTGCTGAACCTCCTGCTGGCACAGGAACCCACAGAACAACATTCTGAAGTATGCTAAGATTTATACCTGCGAGAAAAAACTCCCTACATTCCTCAGGGCAAAGTAACAGCTGTCAGAGGGGAAAGCAAAGCTTCAAAATACAGCAGAAACCAGTGAAAAAAGACAGAGAAAAAATACCAGACCAGCAATGTGTAAATAGGGTAAGATAGTGAGCATCAAATACTCAAGACAAAGGAAGGTGGGAAACAAGCAACTAGTAAACAAAAAGCACCAAAACTGCTGCATTCAGCCATTGTGTGGTCATCCAGATCAGTTTGTTTCTCCCCAGGAATGATCAGGAGCTGCCCACTGGCCAGCTTTGGGGAGTTCTGGTGGTCCCAGCTGCACTCAGCAAAGGTGTTTGGAGCCACAGCTGGTGTCTGGCATCAGTGGGCTTTCCTGGCAATAGGGACTTGGTGATTCTATCTTCAGGGGAAGATAGAATCGAGGGAGCACATTTTGTTTCAGAAATTGCCCTCAGTTTGTGTAGGAATACATATGAACATGGTCTGATTCTAAACGGCTACAAATATTTCAATTGCATCAAAATCTCCTAGGAATCAGAGTCCAAATCCCTATTCAGATTTCTGCAGCAACATTAACTGCCTAAATTATCATGTGTAGTGCTCCCAAAGCACCCTCTCTTGGGAGGAGATTGCAGGAGACCCAATTAGGGCAGAAATCCTAATTAATATATTCAATGGATTTCCTATCCTAGAAGGTGACAATGCAGGAACAAAGAAATGCTTTGGGCTTGAGTTTGTTCAAAACTGCAAACATCCATGTGAGCCTGCACAATGCCCAGCTTTGCTGTCCCTGGACTGAATACTATGTTATTTTAACCATGAACTGAGCAATAGAGCTTGCCAGAATTAGGTTAGGAGAAAAGTATTTTCATTTTAAAATTCACAGCCCTGCTGCTGCTGGTTACTTCCTCACTCAAGGTCTTCATCTTTTCCACATCAGCATGGCAGCCACGCCAATCCAATAATTTAAGAAGCCATTCCTGGTAAAATGAGCAGTGCAGGAGGGCATCTGTGAACACACAGGCAGCTGGGAATCCATGCCAGAAGCAGCAAAGCAGCTCCCTCTATGGGCCCTGAAATGGTTAAACACCTGCACCTTGCTCAGGGAGCACTGCCTGGGGATGAGACTCTGCTGCTCAGTATTTCAGAGCACCTTACAGGTTTAAGGAAGCTGCTCCCCTGTAATGAGGGAGGCAAAACACAAGAGACTAGCTTAACCCTTTGTGTTTCCATAGAAAGTAAATCAAGCTGTGGGAGCTTCACAACACTCTGTTCTGTGCTCTAGGTGATGATGCACCTTCCACAGCAATGTTGACATGAGGCAGGGATCTGGCTGTGCATCTCTGAATTTTATTCCCTGAAAGCTGTACATAATCTGTGGAGTGCCTCTTGGCCACATTTTTTGTGTAGGCAGGAACAGACTTTAGGGAGAAACTATCCTGAACTCACAAACACATGCAGTTTGAGCTCTGCCCCCAACATTCTCACAGCCACCCCAAAAGCAGGCAAATTCACTTGGAGACTCACTCCCTCCCAAGTGAAACTAAGCTCAGCAACTCACCTGGCTTTCCTGACCAGGCAACTCTGGCTCCCACCTGCTACCTGATGGACACAGGCAACCTTCCTGGATTCTGTCCATTCCACCATGGCCATGATTCTCCAACAGCTCTTGTCACAGCCTGCTCAAAGTTATATTGGTTAAATGAAGGCAGCAGACAGAGACAAGGGCCCCAAGTTGTCTCCATCCCCTGCCAACACCTGCACCCCACACAGCTCTCAACCTCACTAGAAGTGGAAACCAGGAAACAAGACCATAACCAGATAAAAAGATTTTGTGGTCTGATGCTAAATGATACACCCATAAATAGCACAGTGGCACTATTTCACAGAGGAAGCCCCTTCTCCAAGTGCCTATGAAGTGACCCCTATTAGCTCAACCTGCAAGGCAGCAATGCTGTCTTGGAAATCCAGCATTGCTTCAGCTGCCCTTTAAGAGCAGGAGATGGCAAGGTTCTGGGTAATGAAATCCAAGAATGCTTTTGTCAATTAATTATGGAGAAAGCTGAACTACACAAGCCCCATCTCACCCCCTTCGTCATTTTTGCTGCTCAATATAACTTTAATTAATCTTTCCTTTGGCAATTTGAAGGAAGGGTGAGCACGCTGCAAACACCCACTGAGTATTAAATTGATTTTCTGTTTTATAGTCCTCTTTCCTTCCCTATTGGCCAAGCTGTGATTTGTGCCCCTTCCTTGGAGGCATTTTTTCCATGCTAATATAATCCAAAGCCCCAAGCAACAATAACATCCAGAAAAGTAACACTTTGCACAGTCCACTGCTTCAGCACAGCCTCTGCCAGCACAGAGAAGATTCTCTCTTGCCCCCTTTTCTCCCCACACCACAAAAATTCAAAGCAACCACCTCATTTCCACATCTTCATCATTTTTTGCCTAAAGAACTGACAATGTTTTTGTCCTAAGTAACTAACACATCAGGTCCCTGTGGTTTCCTGCTGCCATTTGTAGCAGTGCATCTCAATTACCAAAGCACTAATGGAAATCCTATTCTGCTGGCAAACACAACTTCCTAGCTGAGGCACCAGGCTGCTTTGGTACTGCAGGCATCTGGACCTAAAATCAGAAGGTAGGAAAAAAAGCTCAGCTTAAGTCCCTAATACCTTGGCCCCCTCTCAGCAAGACACAGTTTCCCACCCTGGGCTTGTGGGGCTGACAGCAGGATCTTCAGCAGCAAGCACACCCCAGTACAGGGAAAACCAAGTGCAGCCCAGCTGTGCAGCAATGGAACAAACTCTTTTCATTGGACCTTCTCCTTTGTCTTCTGGGGACCCCATGCCCTGACTGACACCAGTCATTAATGATGAGAGCAGCTGGGGATCACCTTCTTACCCAGCATCACCTCAAGAACAGGCATGGAGATGGCTGCCAGCAGTCTGTGTCTCAGGAATTCAGGCTCCTGTTCATCACTACTGGTTTTGGTACCACGAGTTAGACCTTGACCTAAAATATTGCATGTCCCTTAGCAGCTGTCCCACAAGACTTTCTGACCCTTATGGCCACTAGTTTCTGTCTTCTGGGAGGAGACATCCAGGTCAGACCTTTTCCTCAGGTAATTCCCATACCATGGGACTTGCCCTGGATTTATTCTTCAAATTCAAGAAGAGAAACATAACCTTAGAGATGACAGAAGAAAATTTAAGACTAAAACTCTTCTAATTTCGTTTGGAATGGTTCAGTGGCTAAGCACTGTCCCCCCATTGAGCACATTTCATTTCCAGTTGCATCTTTTGAGCAGGGATGTTTTTCCTTCAGGTGGCCAGACACACTCAGGTGTCAAAACCTCACTGTTCTCAACTCAAGCACTGCAACAGGGGAATGGGTGACCCCAAACAGGCAGAAAATTCCCTGCCCACCCACAGAAGAAACTGGCTCATGGCAGAAATGAACAGAAGCAGAGCCACGAACTGAGCTGCATCCTCAGAAAAGAAAGCAGCAAAGCAAACTTTGATTGGAGCAAACTTTAAGGCAGGCTGACAATTTAAAACCACATGGTCCTGGATGAAAGGAGGCAGTTCATGATAGATCACATCTATTCAAGGGCCAGACAAGGAAAGCAAACATAGGCTCATTTTACTCATTGTTCTTTATCCACCAACACCAGGAGAGGAGTGTTGCAGCACCGTTGGAAGAGAAAAAAGAAATGGACAGCAGGCAGGAAAGAAATGGGAGCTATTTATGGAGGATAGCTAATTTGAGCTGTTTACAGACTTTCCCTCTGAAAGCTTGGGGATGGGAGGGTGGGCAGGGAGGTGGTTTCAGCCATTAAAAATACAACGTGAGAATCCATTAATTTTCCATAGAAACAATGTCGTCACAGAAGCGAGACAAATCCGATCAGTCATGCAAATGTGCTGATGTTAAATTCTCAGGCCTGGGTGGGGAATTTGGGTTGCCAAAAACACCACAATGAAGAGATCAGAATGAGATTAGAAGCCAGAGTGGCTGCAGCACTGACAGCACTGGGGGCATGGGATGTAACCAAAGGCACCCCAGATCCCAGCAGAGTCCGTGCTTAAGCCAGGCACAGGTGTCCCAGCTAAAAAGACAAGAAAAAGTCATCCTTGCATGAGATCTCAGGAACTAGGCAAAGACAACATTCCTGCTCTGCAAGCCAGAAAGGACCACAGCTCACTCCAGGGAAGAAAGGTCTCAGCAACCCACAGGACTGGGTCCCAACAACCCTCACAAGCTGCAAAGTCACAGCATCAGTGAAAAGCAAGAGGTGATAGCAGAGGAAATGGGTGAGCATAACACTGGCAATTCCAGTTTCAGAGAGAACTGTTCCAGGTTGGCATCAGCACTGTCCCAGGCACATGCTGAGCTGTGATAAGTCTTAAACATAGCATTTATGCTGTGTTAACAAGGGGCAAAACAAAAAAAAAAAAAAAAAAACATGTATTTCTCCTCTGACCAAAAAAACAAAAAAATCCCTAAACTAACAACCAAAGACAAAACAAAAAGAGACCGGCAGACTTCAACTTCTTTCTTCACCTTTCTCTATAAAAATGTTACAAACACTCCCTGGAAGGAGATACTACACATGAAAAACTACAGTGCCACTCTCAGCAGGAGGAGTGGAAATCACTCACCCTGGCAGGGAACACAGCCCTTCCCTACTGTCCAGTCACCATCCTGGACTGGCCTCACCACAAATATTTAGAGGTTAAAAAAAACCTTGCAAAATGAAGTGTTCCACCCCTGTAATACACAAAACATTGCTGGAGTAACACCTGGGACAAGGATGCTTCCCAGAGAGTCTCATCGCCAGCAAAAACAGTCCAAGGAAGCACATGAATAAAAACAAACAAGAGGTCAAAACACTTCACAAGAGCTGTTCCACCCAGGTTCATCCATCAGTCAAAGTATCAGTATTTGTCATCAGGAACAGCTCTTTGGTCCACCTATTGAAGATGCACTGGTTGTGCATTTGAAGCCTTTGGTGCCACAGCCATGGCAATCTCTCTCACAAGGGCTGCTCATGCTCATCAGATGGCTGCTGGTGTCCACAAGCCCGGGGAAGGGCTCAGCCCACCCATGTCTGAGAAGGGGCACTCACACCACACCATGCACTCAGGGAAACTCCCTGTACCACCAGCCTGCCCAGAAAGAGGCATTTACCAGGCAATTCACCTTGGTCACTGCCCTCTAGCATCATGTGATTCAGAGAGGTGGCTTCCCCAGAAGGGGACAATCCTGCAGGACACAGTGGTGCCCCAGATGGGTACTGTGCTGGCAGCTCAGTGTAACACAGCCCAGAGCACAGGCTGCTGAAAGGGCTCTTGGTTCAGAGAGGCACTTGGTTCTAGAACCCCTGAAGTACCACATGCCTCTCTGGTCATTCCCTGTCTGTTTTAAACTCCTATAAGAAAAAAAAACCCAACAGTGATTGCCTCATCATTTATACAGAGTAAACAGGATCTCCTGTGTTCACTTCTGTGGCTGATGGGGCTGACCAGCAACCTGTTCAAATGCCTCTCTGGAGCTGCCCCTGCAGACACACACAGAGCAGAGATGGAGCCAGCCTGCTCCAGCAGGCACTCTTTGCTTTGCAATGGTGAGTGCCACAAATCTGGCAGCAGCACACCCCTCCACAAATACTGCACTGTGCAGACATCCCTGTGCAGCACACAAAATCACAGTGAGGTCTGCATCCTGATGTGGCTTTCCTTCAGATGGTTCTTTCTGCTGTCCCAAAATGTTCATTGCTTCCCCCTTCTCTAAGTATCACTGTCACAGTCACCCAAACATCTACAGCAACAATCACTGATTTCTCACTGACTCCCACCTTGGTCTGTCCATCACAGCTTTAGGCATGCATAAATTCAAAGCTCTCAATGTTCAAGGGCATTTTTATACACACACCACAGGGAGCATCTAGGGCTGTGTAGCAACACAGTGCTCCCAGTGTACAGAGCCCCACACACCTTCAGAGGCTGCTGCAGCTCCAGTTACAGAAGCATCAGGTTTGGGTGCAATTTCTCACCACACAAAATTGCTCTCAAGATTCACATCCAAAAGGCACAGCAGCCACAGTTTTCTGTTTTCCTCAACAAGATCTCATTTATCTCCTATTTATCAAGATTGCTCAGAAAGGTGTGGAATTGTGCTCTGATCAGACCTTGGAGTTTTAAACTAGATTGTTGATAGTCCAACATACAAGTGAAAGATGCTAGCAAGGAAGCCATGCACCTTTTCTTTAGCATAACTGATCCTGCACCAGCTGTGAGCAGCCACAAAAGCAGTGAAAGGTGAAGTGTCATCACCTCCATTCAAACTATTTATGCAATAGGTACCCATGAGAAGTTGGTCTTTATTGATACATTCTTTAACGTGCTAGCTCAGTTTCAAGCACTTAACTCCATCTGGGTGAGGACATGTTCTCACTTCCCAGGCGAGCCAGCTGCACCCTTCACTCGCTCCAACATCACTAAAAGCCTGCTCAAGAACATGCATCTGTTTCACGCATGGTTCATATGGCTAATTTAAACAGTTTCCATATGTTGCCAAAGAGCTGTGACCAAATGCCACTTGCAAATAAATGAGAAGATTGTCTGGCTTCCACAGGGAAAAGTTTCATCTTGGAGCAACAGCTCCTTTGTTCCCAGGTCTGCCTGGGCTTCCCCAGCCCCTTCCACAGTCAGATGCTGCTGACCAGTCCAAACTCTGCCTCCTCCTGGGATCGTGCCACTGGGGCAACACTTGACAGACTAGGGCAGGTAGACTTTGGAACAGACCAGTGATGAACACCTCAGCATGTGGAAATCATAGAATGGTAGAAGGGTTTGAGTTGGAAAGAACCTTTAAAGGTCTAGTTCTGACCACTTGCAATGAACAGGGACACTTTCAACTAGATCTGGTTGCTCAGAGCCCCATCCAACCTGACCTTGAGTGCTTTCAGGGATGGGGCATCTGCCACTCTCTGGGCAATCTGTTCCAGTGTTTCATTAACTTCTATCAGGGTAACCACCTCCTGCTCCTTGTTCCAGAAAAAGTTACTAACTCGTAGAACAGCCACGGTTTTTGCTCAGTCCTTATCCAGACATTTCCATTGGGCACCAGGCTGTAACTGTTGGAATTGCTTAAAGCATAAATGAAGCTGTGTCTCCATATAAGCTATAATTTCATGTTTCCACGTGTTGCTGTGACCAGAAGCTACCATTTCACTTCTAAAGTACACACAGTGGCTTTCTTCTTTATCCCAGCCTGCCAAGAGGTCACTTGCCATATTACAGCTAGACCACATCCAAACTAATGGTCTATAGATGTGCAGATGGGAGGACTGTCAGTAAGGCCTTCACCCAGGGTCACTGCTCTCCAAGAGGTCGAGTCCAGCCAGGAAAGCATACAATAAGTATCTCTGTTTGGAAATGGACAGGAAGCTATTAGAAGGATTTAAAAATTCAAAGAGGAAAGTAAACAGATGCCACTGTTTTCCTTGTCAACAATGGCACACTGTACCTGCACCCCAGGGAGGTGCAGAGCAGAGCCTCTGCCTACTGGAACTGGCCTTGCACAGTAAAATCCACACTGTCTCTTCAGACAGAGCTTTCTGGAGCAGGCACCAAACAGGTGCCTCAAAGAGCCACCCACAGACATGTTTCTCAGTCTGTCCTGAAGAAGTGATTATTTTATGGTTATAGAATCCAGGACAGAGCTGATGTCCCATCCACCTCAGTGCTGCACTGTTACACAGACCATCCACTGCTGGAGCTCCCCTCCCTTCCTTGAGGATGGAGGGTGTCTGCTCCTTGCCACTTCACCAGAAAGGGGCAGAAAGGGCAGCCAGACCCAGTGGAGCATGAGAACATCCAGCTCCACACTGCCTTGCACTGGGCTGTCTCCCATTGCTCAAGGTAAAGGGATCCACACTCACCAAACCCATCCTACTCCCACATCCAGTGGCCACCTTGCAGCATCTCCTCCCTCTCTGGGGAAGTTGTTGGGGACTACAGACACAGTTAATGGAAAATATCCCTCAAATCTGATATTGGGTGAAGCACATGAAAAATTACTCATGCAATTGATTCACATGGTTTCTGTCATTCAGAAATTCCTGTGTATAAAGGGGAGACGTGGGATTTGCACATAACCGACTCAGACAGCTGCAGATTTCCATAGGCACTAAATGTCTGCAGGCAGAAGCCACTCCTCATGTAATCCCATTAAACAGCTGGAATGAATGAAAATGCTGTGCAATTCAGCACACTAACAGCAGCCACCCCTGCTTCCTCCACCATTAGTGCAGGGTCCTCTCCAGTTCAGCTTCTTCCCATGGGTCCAAATTACAGGAGTTATTTCATGCCCTAAACTTTGCAGGAAGCCTGGAGCACATGTGAGCCTACAGTAAAGGAAGCCTGGTATCAGAAAGTGCTCAGAACATATCCAGGCTCTCCATCAGAGTCTTGCTTTTGGGGATATAACTGCATAACATACAAGTCTTCTCATGAACAGAAATCAGTACACTGAAAATTTGGAACGGAGTTAAAATCAACACACCACCATCTCCACAGGCAAGATGGAGGAACTCATACAAAATAGAATTGCTTGTAGATTGCAGGTCCAGACTGGAATCAAAGGCTATGAAATCAGGAGGATCAGGTGGAAGCTGTTTGCCATTTAAAGGCCTTTCATGGAATTTAGCACTGTATCACACCACAGCAGATGTGAAGAGCAAGCATAGAAATAGTGTTCAGCAATTTAAAGGAGCACCATTAATCCTTCACCTCCCAGAGAAGGCCAGAGCTGAGCTCTGCTCCCTCAGGCATCCAGCAGAAGATGACATTCAACAAGGCTTATGCTTCATGTATATGCAAATATCACCTACCTTTCACACCCCCATTAACTGCTAATTCACCTGAGTGCTTCCCAGTCATATCTCATTGTCAATACATGAAGTGTCCTATAACTTCATGGCAACTCTAGGGCCTTTCAGGGAAGGTTAACTACAGCCATGACTCTCCAGACAAGCAAGCAGGTTGAGACAAGCACATGCACAACTAAATAACATCAACTGTAGATGGTATGCAGCTTGCAGAATTGTTCCTTTATTCTCCCAGAGGCAGCTGGGCTTATCTTTTATGTCCCATCTTCCTTTCCAATCACTTGGCCTTTCCTGTGCTACTACAAGTGTTCAGAGGATTGGAAAGGAAAAAACCTTTTGGCTTTGAGTAAAAAACAGATCTCTTTGTGCTCAGTTCCTACAGTTCACTGATACTGGGAGAAGGAGGAGGGGAGGGAAGACCATCTTCCTCAACAGCAGCCCAGCTTTAAATTGGAATGAGGTGGCCATGCTGCAGCACCAGTGGACGTGGCTGGGTCACAGGGCAGTTGTTAGACCCTTAGGCAGTGGGGGGACCTCTGCCTCAGTATGCCCACCCTTGCTTTCCAGCTTTGTCCTGAATACAAAAGCCAGAGGTACTCAGCCCAGGCCTTCACAAACATTCATAAGCTGACATTGTAAGTATTCAACTATACAAACATATAAATATAAATCATTTCTGCTGGCCACCCCTCTGAAACACCTCAGCTGCACCCTGTGCATTAGCCCAGTCCTTGCCAAAGCTCTGCTCCCCTCTTTGTGACAGCAAGGACTTGGCACTTGTGCAAGTGATCCACATGCTCCTATGCCAAACACTCAGTACAGCACAAGGCTAGCAAGGTTTTTTATCATCCTTGCTCTGTGTGTACCTCCCTGGCTCTGCAAGAGAAGAGAAAGGATCTCTGTCCAAATCAGTGCCCCCTGCCCCACCAGTGGATCTACTCCTGATCAGGCTATGGCTGCATTAGCAATGGCACAACATGTGAGCAGGGTAGGGCTGGAGGTACAAAAGAAAACTTCCATTTTGACATTTCTCAGCTGTAATAAAATGTCATTATGCAGACAAGTTCTTCCCCTGACAAGTTTGTGCCCTCTGGATAGCAGAGTCTTGTGTCAGGAGTGTGTGTGTGTCTTTGAAGTGGGAGGTTGCAGTTTGACAAAAGCAGAAAGACAAGAGGGGCCAGAGCTGCTGTGAGGCAGCTGCCAGCATTTAGCAGTGCCAGTGTGGTCTCAGGGCAAGGCTAGCCCTGAGACCACAAAGCCCTTTTTTGGCTCAGGCTCTAAAAACACTTCCCAGCCAAAGGCAGACTAGCCAGGGAAAATTCCAACTCAAAAACCTGCAAAATAGAATCTAATTCCTGTCCCACAGCTTTAAGCTGGGCCTTATCATGAACAACCCTGAGCATCAGCAGCAGGCAGGGTCACCAGCCCTGCTGGAAAAAAAAAGGAAGGCACCAAAATAGAAAGTGGCTTGTTTACTGCAGGACACTTGTCCTGTGTTAGAAAGAAGAAGTGGTGCTCAGGTGTTTGTTCCAGTGGCTGCTGGTTTTCAATCCCTCCTGCTCCTCCAGAAGATGCCATGGACAGGGGATTAGCTCAGCAGGAGAGCCTGAGGAAGCAGCAGCAAACCCCTTCCCTCCCACCATTAGCACAGAGGATGAGGACAGAGATTGGCCTCTGGTTCACCCTCTCAGAGCCAGCTCTGGATCAGTGGAAAGGAAAATGCAGGCACTTTCCAGAAAGGCTGCCCCATCATAAAACATTCCCAGCTACTCATCCACTGTACCAGCCCAGCAGCAGCAGATCTGCTCCCCCTCCTGTCAGCCAGCCCTCTGCAGCCACAGCAACACCCATCAGATGCCAGTGCTCCCCTGCTTGGCACACAGCTTGCACTAGATTAAAAACCATAAAGCACCATGGCCTAACATGGAGGTTTGAGCTCTTCTTATTCCTCTCCAGGTTTTGCACAGACCTGCAGTACTGTGGGGAGCAAATCTTTATCCAATCTTCTTGTACCTGGGTGCAAGAGAAGGCAGAGCTCCCTCACCATCAGACACTGAAGAGCTGAATGGAAAATCCACTGGTAAAAAGGACCAGGGTCTAGGAGTCTGAGGATGCTGAGAAAAGTAATATTCAAGGAAGCTCAGACAACATAATTCCATTTCCAAGGTACCATATTCCTCAACAAAGCAACTAACATGCTTGTTAGCCAGGATAAGCTCACAATGTTCTCTAACATCAAAAGTGTCCCTACTGCAGGACATGGCAAAACTGTCACACAGAACTGGGTGTCACTGGCTGGGGACCCATTATTTCCATGGCTGCTGATGGCTTCAGATGCCTGGCTTTGTTTCCTTACCAGGTCTGACAGCACAGAACAGATTACAAGTGTGATTACAAGATTACAAGTGAGTGAGACAGCAAGGGAAAGAAGGAACACATCAGTGCATTTCTTGGGGCTTGTTGCTAATACACCCTTTTACACCCACACAGCTGATGCTGAAAATCTATTGTGACTCATGTGAAACCTCCTATACTCCACTAGTCCTATAGAGAGGACAAGCAGTCATTGGGAAAGTCCGGGGAAGAAAACCAAGGAACTTCACAGACCTGAAACAATAAATAAGCCCCAAAATATTCTCCTGAAGAAGGAAACCAATGCACTACACTAAATACTCATATTTCTGCCATCAGCAGGGAATACTGAGCGACACAAAAGACTTGCACTGCCACTTCATGCTTTCCAGGTGCCACAGAGTGAGGACAGGTTGGGAACTCTCACAAGCTAAGAAGTGCCCTTATCCATTGCTCTTTAAAACTGCCCTTCCTGGGTGACCCCTAGCTCCTAAGCAGAATCCCAAACCAGCTGAAAGCCAGTTATAAGCTTGTCTGATCTGCTGCAGAGAAGCACTAAGCAGTTCCCACAAGGTGTGGAGCCCTCAATGTTCCTCCTCCTCCTCCACAGCCAGTGTGAGCTCAGACTCCTTAAAGAAAGGAACTTTCCTTCAACAGCAAAGAGTGAGCATTTTCTGCTATTAAAAACAGCTGACTTCTTTTGAATCTCCCCAAGACAAGAGCCAACATGTGGGAAGCTTGGTGCAAAAGGAAACAAGAATGGAAACAGGTAGGCAATACTAACTAGACCCCTGAACACCAGATGCTCTGACTCCCTCACAGGTAAGAGCACAGGGATGCTGCAGTTAAGCTCTGGCACTTCTTCTTCCAGCAGGCTATGGATGCTAAAAGCTTACACAGGCTCAAAAAGAAAGCAGATGGAAGACAAAGCTACCCAATACCATTAAAGACAATGGGCCACCTCTGGACAGGGGACTGTAGAGCAGTCAGGGACACTTTCTGGGTGTACCACTCTGTCTTACCCTGTTTTTCTACATCTCCTTTGGCATTTACTGCTGCCCCAATGAAAACAGGTTGCAGAGTTTGTTTTGAGGCAGATCAGTCATTCTTAAGTATTCACAGTACATTTCTAAGGGATCATTTTAACTTTAGCAAGGCTCCAAATATAAAAGAACAGATTAATAAAAGGCCTTTAGAAAGTATTTTCCAAGTGCTTATCCATGCCTTTTGGCTCCCAACTAACTTTAAAATTCTGGTTTAAATTGTCTTGGTGAAATAGGGTAATTTTTATAGAGGGTCTTTAACAAAATGTTAGGATGTCCCTCTGGGATGATACTTCTCTTAGAATTCACAGTAAAACATGCAGTATGTCAGACACTGGATGACAGGGAAAGTTTTGTAAGCAGGAAAGAACAGCATGGTGACCAGCTGGGAAACTATTGAAGATGCAGAGCCACAGACTAGTCTTCAAGGTTAAAAAACCCCAATTTCCACCACTTACAGTTTTATTCTAGCCCAGTTCAGAGAGCACTAACAGGCTGAATAATTTCTGCTAGCCCCAGAGAACCACAAATGGTTCCAAGAGTGGAAAGGTGTTTGAGGCAAAGACCTTGAGCGAGGGTCCCACTTTCAGGCAGCAAGAGAGGGAAAGGGAAATGCAAGGCTGAAATCAGCTCAGACACATTCAGCTGGGTCAAAGCCTCCAGCAGTGGGATTTATCCAGAGCTTAAAGCGTTTCTCTGGGACTCTTTGTCACAGGAGTGTAGGTACAAACAAACGGTAGCTGGGACAAAGGGAGGCAACACACATTTTATTAGTAAAAAGTTAATCGGCTTAAAGTGTGCAACCAAATAAGCAAAGCTTACATTAAAGTGACCCACCAAGAAAAGATGCCATGGAAATAAAGTTATAGGAAATACAATATAGTCTCTATGTTCTTTTGTAATCCATCACGATAAATATTCATGATTCTGGGTTAATGGGCTATGCAGCTCTCAGCCACCACAATAGTTTTTTGTTTATTCTCAAGCCCATGAACTTTGGAACCATGAACCTGAATTTCAGGACTCTGTATTCATGCATGTTAGCAGAATTCAGGGCAAGGCAGGGGGATGGAGACAAGGCCAGGACCTTGGCTGGTGACAAGGTAGCAGAGTTTGCTGCAGTTTTTGACAATGAGTAACAAGAGCCTCAGGATGCACAGAACTTTTCCTGTATCTGTCACCCTCTCTGCCTCCACGCCAGCAAAACCAGGAGAGAAGAGGCACAGCCCTGTCCCTCACATCCAGTCTATTCAGGACATGGCTTATTCCAGAATCTCCCTCCTCAGAAGACAATGGCATCCTCAGACCAGCCCTTGAACAGAAGGTGCTGGCAGCACCCAGCAGCAGAGCAGAGCAGGCAGAGCAGAGCTGCACTCCTCCAAACACAGAAGGAGGACACCTGCACACCCCTGAACTCCATCCTTTGAGCCTTCACACCAACTCTGAAAGGACACTTGTGCAAGTGTCCTCTGAAAAGTCCTGAAGGAAGAGGTCACCAAGCTCCAGTCCTGCATTCACCAGGAACACACCATCCCTGTCCTGGTTTTAAGGACAGGTATCTGCAAATAAAGGAAGAATCTTCTGTTTGAAATGGAGAATGTAAAGCCCCGCCCTCCAAATTATTATAATTTTGAAATTAAGGGGCTCTCAGGCAAAGATATGGGGATTAGGAATAACAGTTCTGCACTAGGAAAATTAAAATAGAAGTTCAGTATTACAAAGAACAATCCCAACCCTGACAGAGTCAGAATCCAAGCTGACACCCTGTCAGTCAGGGTGTTGGTAGCAGTCCCATTCAATGGTGGCTGCATCCTCCTGCAGTGGCAGATGTGGTTCAGCTGCAGCAGTGCTCCTGTAGAAGGTGCAGTTTTCCTCTGAAGCTCCAGGGATGATGTGGAAAGGTCTGGCTTTCCTCTGGAATCCAGTGGAAAGAAAGTACCTTGCTGTCCAAAATCTCAGTTTTTATCTAGGTGGGAAAGGCTTGGCTCCTCCCCCTGGCTAGAGCATCTCCCAGTGGGATGATGTAATTTTATCAGTCATGCACTGGGACTGAATGGGCCAGCAGCAGATGATATTTCCTGGAAGGAGGATGGGTTGCAGCTGGTTTAAAGATGGCCCATTAGCAGATAATATGTGCCAGGAGATCAGGGTCACTGCCCTACCCAGCTTCATCAGAGGGTGATGCTTCAGTCACAATAGCTCAACAAAGGACCAGCACAGAACATTTATACATAAAGAAAAGAAATTTAGCAAGAACCATGGAAGTTGAGATATTAACACAAAAGATGAAGATGTACCTTTGGAAAGAAAACTATTTCTCCAGCTACTGAAATATCTGCCTTGAATCACAGAAAGGCTCCTAAAAATCAAAATCTAAAAATCAAGTACACCAGAAAACAACAACAGCCTTCTCAAAACCAAGGTGTCTTGTATTTAGCACAGTAATATTTGTAGTCTTTTATCTTTGCAATACCTGCAATAGCACAGAGAAGCTGTCTAAGGGGAGAAATACACAAATGTGCACAGTAGGAGGGGAACTGGTTGGGAAGCAAACACTTTCCTCATTCCCTGTGTGAATTTTGCACTGCATGACCCTTTTGGAACAGGGGATAACCCCAAGCCCTCCCACTCAGATCCAGGAGATGCTTCTTCCCCCCACACTTGCCACAATCAGTCTCTGTAATGACAAGCCCAAACCTGGCAGCTCCTTCCACTTCACCACAAGAGCATCAGGATCCAGCCACTGCCACGACCCAGGAGGAGAGGCAGAGCAGGCACACTGATGGTTTGAGGTCTCCATCTCATGCACACTTGCAAACCCCATGGCAGATGTGTCACACCTCTACCAAGAGATGAGGGATTGTACAACAGGCAAAGAGAGAAAAAGATGCTCTTTTCAAATCCAAACAAAAGAGGGCAGCCAGGAGGTTTTATCCTCTCCTCAACATCCTATAACCAGCCAGCAGTCTGCCTTGACAACAAAGCTTTCCAAGAAAAGGCAGAGACTGGGCACTTGAGCAATGGCCTTAGGAGATCCCAGCTCTTTGCCCAGGAAACAGCAAAAAAACCACCCAAACCAGCATATCACGTATCACCTTCCTACTGAAGCATGACAAAGAGGAGAATATATGGCAAAAGAGGCCAACGAGGGGAAAAACAGAAATCAATAGGATCTAACAGAGCGTGACAGAAAATCACTTCCCTCATAAAAAGAGGTTACTTACCAGGTTAATGAATCTTTTCTGTTCTGTACTTAGACACCCAGGAAATGGAAGGGGTCACAGGAGCAGTGTGGGTGGGAATGAAATCCCTAGAACATGTTTTCAAGAACAATCAGAGGTTAGAGATTAAATCCAGACAGCGGTGAGCTGCCCAGCACAGCAGCAGCTCGTTACAGGCACCAGCTGCAGCTCAGTGTCACCCAGCAAAACACTGCCACACCTGCAGCACAGCTACAGCCTCCTCTTCCAGGGCAAAACCAGCCTGCCCCCTCAAAGGGTCAGCCCTTTGCTCTGGTTCAGCTCTGCCTGCTTGGGCCAGCAGTACCAACACAAAACTCTGGGTCTCTGATGTGGGTAACTGCAATAGAACCATGAAAATCAGACTGCACCAGAAAACACATTGTGCAAATCACACAGACAGCTCCTGGCCAAAACTTCTCAAAACTCACTTTTAAACAAAGTTATGTTCCTTACCTTTCTTGGAAATGCACAGAAAAAAAAAAAAAAAAGCCAAACGAAAAACCAACAAAGAAACATCTGGGCAATGGCAGGGTACAAGATCTGGTGATAGCAGAAGGCTGAATTAGACCTCTGGAATATCAAACAGATCTGAAGCCAGATGCATTCTGGAGCCCTTCAGGCACTCCCCACAAATAAAGCACAGACTCTTGCTGTTTTATCACTCCTCTGCCCACCCACATCTAGTTTGAGCTACTGACAACAAGTGACCCAAGGAATAGACCTACTCAGATCCAAGGTACTGAGGGAGGGAAACACAGGTGCAAGAGTTCCATCTTTTTTCAAGGCCACTATACTGCAGGAATTCTTTACCCCTGCATGTTCCCAGTCTGGGCCATCTTGACTCCAGCACAGCTCAAACACCTCTGCCATGCAGCTGCACAAGCTTCTCCTGCAGCAGCTGCCTTGTTTACTGCTCACTACCCAATTTCTGCCAGAGATATGGATAATGCAGCCAGAAATCCCATTTGCTACTTGCATTTAATGCAGTCTCAGGTTAGATTTGTTGCTGTTCAAGTCACAGCTCCATGTCACATCACCTGCCCTCACACCCAAGGAACTGCACCACAAGCTCCAAAGGAAACCTAACACTGGCATTTCTGTGAGTTTTGACTCTGCAAGTCTAGTGAGTTTAAGGATTTTTATATCTGAGGAATTTCAAAGCAAAACCAATGTCCTTACTGAAGCTACATCACACACACCCTGCCAGCACACACAGCAGTGGGGACAGTCCCTCACAGCAGATTCTGTCCCTGGAGCTGGGACAGGCCCTCCTGTCACCCACAGCCACTCTGAGTGGGAATAGTGGCACAGTTTGCAATTGCATCTGGGTCTGCTCTTTGAAATGAACAACCTCCAGCAGATCCCACCTGAAACTCAGCATGCAACAATGCCAAACAAACCAGCCAATTTTGCCAAGTTCTGAGCTAAGGGAAGCACTGCTGCTGAGGCAATGCTGTTTGCAGACAATGCTAAGTTCAGTCACACTGATGGAGGAGTGTGAGACTGGCAACACCCTCGATGACAAGAAAAGTGGAGAAAGGTAATTCTCAGCATCCAGTACTGTATCAATCAGTCTCTTCTAATAAGGAGGCAGAGGGACCCAGCTGTACTCCCAACAGCAACTCTCAGGAAGAGAAAAAGCACTCAGCAGACTTCAATTTCTGTCTCATAACATTGTAGTATGGTTTGCTCTGTGAATGGCATCGGGGTTTGTGGATGGAAAAATTAAACAGATGCTTTTTACTAGAGTACTAACATTTAAATGAACACAAAATGACTTGAGAGGATGTGAATTTCCATTCAGGTCTAAAGTTGAGCTGATTCATGGGCCAGCAGCAGCTATGGGTCTCTGACTATTTGTACCACTCAAACCAGAGGCTTGAGAAACCAGGATTTACCAGTTACTAGGAATTCCTGGGGGCTTCCTTCTCAACATGCAGTTAGAGATTTTTCTCCATTGCAAGCTAGGCTGACACAAGCTGGTCAAGAAGGGGTAATCAGTAATTGAGAGTTCTTTAATAAAAGGCTTCCTTGCACATTCAAGCAGTTTCTATTGACAAGAAACTTTCCTGTTCACGATGTGCTAGAATGGGAACATCAAAGTATGCCTGGAGATGAGCATTTCTGGAAGCTCAGCTGCAACAAAGGAGAAAAAAAAAAAAAACCTATAAAACAAAACCCAAACAAACCCAGAAGTCCTAGTAGCTGAATGAAAACAACAGCCAGTTTCTGCTTAGTCATCTATCTCTTCTGAGTACTGAAATCACATTTCAGCACTAGTTGAAAGTGGTTTTGTTGCAGCTTAATACCTGAAATACTTATGATCCAGGACAACAGAGTCATTCAGTGTCAGAGGTGGCTCCTTTCTGCCAAGCCTGTCCATTTCCAAATCAGCCACAGACTGCCCTGTCAGGTCAGTGTCCCCCCAGCCCCACAGTCCCCTCCTCAGCACGCTCAGCTCTGCACTGAGTCCCAGAAGCAGCCAACATCCCCCTCTGTTTCTCAGAGGGAAGGGGAGCTGGGCAGAGCAGCCCATTTCTGACAGCAAACAGCTGCTGCACAGAGCTGGCTGATCAAGGGCACAGCAGGGGGATTCACAGAAGGGCTGCTCCTGGGGGAGCAAGGATCCCCCAAGCCTGGGGGAGAAGGCAGAACACCTGAGGCAGGAAGCAATTCTCCAGGCAGGGCTTGGAGAGGGCTTCAGCAAAAGGGAGATGGGGGAACATCTGAAATGAATCTGTAGGAAACACAGAGGGAAGCAGGCAGAGAGCACAAAGGTCTCTGCAGCAAATGCCAGGGGAAAAAAGAAGGAAATTAAAGTATCAGGGAAAGCAGAATGTATCAGTGTGTCAGGCACAGCACTATCAATTTCCCAAGGACAATGTGTGAGCCCAAGCAGGTTGCAGTGGGTATCTATAACCACACAACTGGGCTAGAGCCTGCTCACCTGGGAGACACCCACAGGCACAGCTTTAGCAGCAAGGAAGAGGAGGGTTACCAGTGAATGCAGCAACTTCTTGTGTCGACCATTAGCAAGGCACACTACACAGGTTAGAGCAGGAAGAGAATAAAATCTCCAAGCAGAGCTGCAAAGGTATAATGTAATTACACATATGCAAAGTGCCTCCAACCAAAATCCTCAGCTTTGTGTACTTTTAAATCCTGGAAGACTTAAAGCACAGTTTCTTAATGCCTTTTTCTGGGACTCTGTGACTTACTAATCTTATGCTACAAAACAGCTGAAGAACAAGCAGCATTCCTTGATTCCACCTGTGCAGGATGTGGTGGAGGACACACCTGTGAACTGCACCCAGACTAGGAAACTCAATAAAAGCTGTGGAGAAGTATCTATGAGACTGCAAGCACCTCTTCCCCACCCTACCAGGCTTCTTAAAGTAGGAAAAAAAGTTCTCTGTCCTAAATTTGCCCATCTTGTGTCCTGTCCATTGCTAAATGCCAAGTTGCAGGTATAGCATAGAGGCTACATCTCCCACAGGCCAAGCAGATCCTACACACCCCAAGAAGTGCCAAAGATCAGGCATGATTTGTCAGCTCCCAAGAAGACAGATAAACACTGGAAGATCTCAAATTGCAGTGATCAGAAGGTTTTGCTCTCAAATTCCCCAGGCCATTGACTTCCCCACTGAGGAATCTCAGGTGCAATAAAAGGGTTGGTTATTATTTCTTTAAGCCAGAGCCATTAGCTTGTGCTCAGCTAGGATTGTAATCAAAGTCACCTTAAACCTTCCCTTTGAGGAGGAAACTTCTGCTGCAGCTCTACCTTGCTGTAAAACACCTCCCCAATGGCAAACAGCTGCATCACTGAAGAGTGGCTCCAGGAGTTCTCACCCACCTGTTTTCCGTTCTGTAACTGCTGTCATCTCCCCAAAGCAGGTAAATTAAAGACTGAACAGTCTGGTCTCTCATTCTTTCCCAGACCACCCAAAAAGAGTCAATTTCCTCCTTGAATAGTTAACCCTTCCTGCAATGTACCAGGGAAAAAATGCAAAGGGGATGATTGCCAGTGAGAGCTCTCTCCTTGCTCTATAAAAGTTTCCATCAGCTCAGCACTGAAGATTCCCCACACTCTTCTCTCAGAGCACTCCTATATTAGCAGTTGCCCTGCTACCATGATAGATCTATGCTTCCAACTGGGAAAACAGCATCTACATCCCACTCAAAACCCAAGCAACATTCAAATAACCCAGACTTTACAGATGCTCTCTCCCCTTTCTCATTTGATTACCCCCTCGAGGCTTTCATTTCCTAATGGCAAATTCCTCAGCTGCCCAGAGAAATGTCTGCACCTGACTTCAGATGTTTGCACCACAGCCTGAATGAAATGTGCAGTCCCTAGAACAAAAGGCACTGTGCCTTTACAGAGGAAGAGCTGTGAGGGACAGAACAACAAGGCAGCACAGTTGAGAACTGTCAGGACAGCACTGGGTGTGAGAACTCTAAATACATGGGGCATTTAGAAGTTAGTGGATCAAATCAGCAGGTGGAGCTGGAATAAGGATGCACAGCAGTATCCACACTTGAAGGAGCCTTGGCTTGGAGGAAAAGATGATCTATCATTGTCCAAGATAAGAAATTGCTTCTCATTTGATGCCTCTTCATACCTCTTGCCTCAGTTCTCCTTTTGAGCTCATATCCTGAGAACTCCACAAAATCCATGGGGACTAACTCAATTTCTAGGTGCTATCCCCTGCCAGAGCCTTCTGTGCTCTGCAGCCTCCCCAGGCCAGGCTCTGCCCACTCAGAGCCCTGCAAGCAACAGCCCAGAGCAAAAGCCACGGAGAGATCAAAGCCTCACAAAAAGAACTGAGCTTGAGTGCAGGAATCATTTGTACCTATGAACAACTCCTCCTTGGTGCAGTTCTCCTCAGCAGCACAAACCCTCTGAAGGACTCAAGACACAGAGGCAGCAGGAGCCCAAGCCCCCTTTGTGCCTCAGGAGCCCATTGGCAGCTCTGCCAACCCCCCCGTGCAAACACCTGCACAGACAGTGCCCTTGGCCTGTGGGGCACACAGCAGGCTGGCCCTGTCCTGGCTGGGTCAGCCTGCAGGCAGCACACTCACACCAGGGTGAACTGCCCAGGGCAGAGAGAAACAGGACTGCAACACAAACGCCCTCAATGGACCCCTCCCTGGGATGAGCGATTGCACTTCCAGCTCACAAAAGGCAGGAAGAACCACATTAGGAGCCAAAGTACCCGGGAATCAGGATGGAGAAACCAAACTGCAGCTTTTTCTCCCCACCTGGCAAGTGGAAAAGAGCCTCATGGCAGGTTTGAGCTGGGAGGAAGGGGTCATCAAGCCTGTACACATCCAGAGGACAAGTTATTCAGTGCCCAGCTCTCCCTCCTATTTACAAGCCCCCCACCTCCCCTTGTTAACATAAAATTTATTATATTATCCCCAGAGATCACTCTGAACCTTAGAGATTCTTCTCTTCACCTCAAATTAAAGTTTGTACAAGCTTGCACCCAAATAGCTACCAGAACAAATTACAACTCATTTAATTCCTTTGGTTCCACTTTGTCTGAGGAGTCTCACAAGGACATGCTTGTTTTGTTTAGAAGGCATCCATAGTTCCTCCTGCTGCCTGCCTGTCATACCACCTCACTCAGACCTGCACAATGGCCTGGGTGTCCTTAACTGGATCCTCTGAGCAGCAGATCCATCCAAAGCACATGTGAAGCTTATGACATTTTCCCATCTATTAGAGAGCAGATCTGGGCAGGAACCTTTGTACTATTCCCTTTGAAAAGCTCCAGTGAACTGCTACAACACTCAGCAAAATCCACCCCATAGAGCCAGCACTGCCACCTTCCCTGGCAACTCAACCTTACAGTGCAGTGCTGCCTCAGCTGCCCCTTGATCAGTCATTCAGGAAGCTCCTTGTTTCTTTCTGCTTTATAAAAAGGCAGGAAAGCAGCCAAATTAGGATAAGAAAATCCTGGATGGGTGGAGTTAAGAGCTTGAGCAGCAGAGGAGCTATGGCCCATCACCCAAGCCCTGGTAACTGGACATGTGTCCACACCAACAGCTCAGTGATTGCAGTGCTTTAGGAAGCCACTGCCCTGAGCTGTCCCTGCTGCCTTGCTGCAGGAGATCATTACATCCTCCACTAATGCAAAGGAGCAGAGCATGTGCCAGGCTTTCCACTCCCAGTCTAGCAGAACAACCATGGACAGTCTGCACTCAACCTCAGGGCATGAGCTGCAGGGGTGAGGAGCTGCCAAACTTTCACATCATCACTTGCCAGATTAAACCCATCACAGCCTCTGGGCCACAGCCATTAGCCCATAGGAAATTAGAAAAATTAAAAGAAGATAACAAAAAGAAATAAGTAAAGCACTATAGTTTAAACAGCTTTGGAAATCATGCAAGAGGAGCAGCAGCTTGTCTTCACAACGGGCTAAGAGCCTGCACACAGTCTGCAGCCACAGGAGCCTGTGCCTACAGTGGTGATGGAAGCATCAGCACAAGTCTCACAGTGCCAGCTCTGTTTCACAGACCACCTGTTTCCCCTTGCAAAACATACCAGCCACCTGAGCAATTCACAGCAGGTCTGCAGCCACTGCCCTCTCCTGTCGTGCTTCTCGACAGATCCCGACACTGTCCCACGAGTGGAGGAACTCAGGCCTGAGGGAGTTAAGAAGACTTGTCACTGCTACAGTTCATCAGGAGCAGAGTGATAGACTTCCACACAGGCATTAGACCACAGCCCAGACAGGCCCTCTTGGAGAAACAACTCTATTCACCTTGTTTCACCAACAGAAAAAGATCACTCTTTAATCTTAGCTCAGCTAACCCTTTCAGATGGTGCCTGCAGCAGAGAACACCTGCCCAGCTCCACCAGGTGCTGATGGTCTAGGACAGGAAGGAGAAGACTGTGAATGCAGGGTAGGATCTAACACAGGTCCTTGTGGTACAAGCCTTGTTTGGTTTGTCTTGGAGCTAACTTTAAAAATTGGAACTACTCAGTACACTGAGAGAGCATGGAAGGAGTGTCCTGTTCTCTAAGTGCTCTGCACTTTAGGTAGACACAGCCCCATGGAGAGAAACTGGATCAGAGAGCCTGGAAACACAACCAGTCAGGACACATTGAGAGAACCAGAGTGTCTTTCTTCCACAGAAAACAAGACTGAAACCTGAGAAAGCTGGTAATGGTGCTCAGCAGTGCAGGAGGCTGCAGCAAAGCAGAAGGCCCTTACTGTCCTCCACACGAGCAGACTGGTGAGAAAGGCAGACTCAAACTGAGCCTCAGGTCAGGAAGCCAGAGCAGTGCTGGGCTAGGCTGCCTGGCAGCCCCCACCACAGGCAGCTGTGTGCCAGCACTGCCAGAAACACCAGCCTCTCCTGGGAGGAAAAGGAATCACCTGTGTGACCTCCACATGTCTTGTTCACTCCTTCTCTTCTACAGGAAAGAAGACATTGGAAAAGCATAAAAGGCAAACACTGAGAAGTCAGAAAATAAAGATAATTTCTATGATTGATGCTGCCTGAATTGAATTTACAGGAATAACTCACGCAAAGTTTTTCTGTCCACCACAAGAAGAGGTGCTGATGTAAATGAAGGGAGGCTGTCCTTGGCAGTCCAGGGTCTTTTCTGTGTGCATGCAGAAGTGGAGAGCGAGACAACTTGGGAAATGAGGGGACTGCAGGAGAAAAAAAATAAAAGGTCCTGCAATGAAGACAGGTAAATGGAAGGCCGGGAAAATAATTTTCTGCCACAGGTTGCCTGTTAGGTGTAGAGAAGTCAAATAAAGTAAATGTTCCCTATGTGCTCCTTAAAGAAGCATTCCTCCATCCTTCATGTACTTGATCTGACAGCAGCACCCAGCAGTCACAAGGGCAAGTGAGGCAGCAGAGATGATGGTATAATTTTGAGGAGAAAGCAAGGATAACACATTTTGAGATGGGAAGGCTGAAGCACTGTACCTGTAACTCTCCAAGTCTAAACCATAGGTGTGTCGCTAACAACTAGTTTCACTAGAGAGATCAATTTGTTACCATTTAGAAGCAGAAACAAATACAGTGAAGCATGTTCGGGCTGGATCCCATATTCATTACAAAGACTTAACCTCCACACACACCAAACTATATATCAAATGACAGATGACTTGCTGATCAAGGGAATGTTTTGTGCAGAATATACCCTCTGGAGAGGACTGAGCTGAATTTTGGAAGGAAACCCACCACACTCAGCCTATACAAAGCCAGCTAAACTTGCTGTACCAGGCAGAGAAGCTCTGAAAGACATTACATTGACAGAGCTCGTCTCTGTGAGCAGATACGGCTGCAAGCGCCGCAAAAGCAGGCAGGAGAGAGCTGATAACGAGAGAGGCTATCACCAAGGGACACGGCAACAGCGAGGAGCACATTCGGGGTAAAAGCCCTAACTCAAGAGACCAAGAACACCACACACGAAGAAACACCTTTCTTTTTCCAACTCCTACACCATTAAGAAAACAGGACTTCACACAAAATTATCTATAAATGTAACACAACTAAAAAGGTATCAGTTGCCAGTTTGTCACCAGAGAAGCAATTCACAAGACTACAACATTCTCCAATAGCTAGAACCAAAACGAGTTACACTCACATCAAGAGTACCTCCTAGTTTTTTAAAGAGAAAATCTGGGTCCATATTCTCTTTAAATTAAGGGTACACAACACCTAGGAATGACAGCAGCTCTTTCAGAACTCAAACAGATAAAAAGCAACGAGCTCAGAACGAGCATAGTGCGGTCTGACCAGGGAACGAAAACTCCTAGAAGGGGATGGAGGGAGCAGGGGGAGCTGCCCGGGGAGGATGCGGTACCTTGCCCACGGGCACCGCGCAGCACCGGGATGCCCGGGCTGTGTGCGAGCGCTCCCGGGACACGCACCGCAACTTCGGGCCGGACGGAGCCCGGAACACGTTCCAGCAGCTGCCTAAAGGCTACGAAACCGCACAGAAAACGCACAGAAAAAGCCAAAACGCACGGGGGCGACGGGGGAGGGGGAACCCTCAACCCCAAAACGCAAATCACCGGCTGGCATTTCCCTGGCTCTGCCGACGGGAATCCCGGGAGGGAGCGGGACAGGTGGGGAGCGCTGCGGGAGCGCGAGGCGAGTCACAGAAAGAGCCGGGCACAGCCTCCCAGCCCCGGGCAAGGCGGGCAGCAGAGCCCGGCACCGGGAGCAGCCGGCCCGGAGCGCCGCGGGATGCCCGGGATGCTCCCGCCGCCAGGTGAGCACGGGCACGGCTCGGCCGGGCGGACCCGCGGCACCGAGCAGCGCCTCGCACGGACACCTGTCCGCCGCCGCCGCGCTTCCAAACTTCTTCCAGAGTTGCGGCCAGCCCGCTTCCCTACCGGCTTTGCAAGGGTCGCGGTACTCCATCAGCTCCTCCGCCGTCTCCGGTTCCCCCGGCGCCGAGGCGGCTCCGGGCCGGGGCGCGGGCGCGGCGGGCAGCAGCAGCAGGGAGAGCAGCAGGCGGCGGAGCGGGGCGGCCCCGCGGCCCATGGCGGCGGAGCGGCGGCGCGGCTGCCCCGGGCTGCGGGCACTGCGCGGCGGCCAGCGCGGCCGGGGGGCGCCGCCTGCCACTCACGGGCCAGCAGCCAATCAGCGCCGCGCCCGCGGCCCGGCCCCGCCCCGCCCCGCCCCGCCCGCCGCGCTCGGGGACCGGAGCCGCAGCGGCGAGCGGAGCGTGCATTGAGCATCAGAAATCATCGGTGCTACGGCTGGTTACTACTTACCGCTGTCTAGTGTTGTGTTCCCTCGGTACTTCGGGGGCAGCCAAAGAGAATTAGCTGATGCGCCGCCGGGAGAATCGACGTTTCGCAGCCTCAAAACCCGTGTGTGAGTGGAGTTGTTAGACCGTGGATAGAGAACGAGGGGGAAAAAAACACTCCGAACTAAAGAGCGGGAGAAATTAAACAAGATTGCACTAAACATCAAGATGTGTATTTATTTATACCTCTTGCCTGCTTTTTACAGTAGTTTTCAGGGGCAATTAGGCTGTTTCACTGGAAAATTGGGCTTTGGGATGATCCATATACAGCAAAGCCGGGGAAATCAGGAAGATGGATCACATACAAGGTGCTCAATTGCATCAAAATCCACACCTTAGTATTAGATCTAGTGGTTGTCTGAGCCTGTACAATATCTGGAACGTCTCTAACAGCAGAGCATGGGGTAACACACTGGAAAGCATCATACTTTTAGGGCTGCTGGCTTGATGTGGAGGTAGATCACACAGGCACGATGACTCTGCTGTTTGCAGTGACACGGAAAGGGCAGATGCCCAAAGCCCAGCCATCTCACTGAGTGCTGAATCGTCTTACAAATAACCTCACAAAGGCCAGCCAGGTGCTTCCATGTGAATTCAACACTGCCTAGCAAGGCACTGGTCTGCCAAGATGTTAGGCTGAGGCTGGAGCAGTATTTTCAGGTTGGTCATCTGTGCCCAGGCTGCTCAGCAGACACAGCATTAGGCACAGAGGGTACAGCTGCCATCCTGGTGAGCAGAGCAGAGCTGACAAGGGCACAAGCTCAGTGGGGTGTTCTTGGGGTGAACCTGTATAGCACCATCTCCCTGGGACAAAGCTGCTCCTTCAGCTGTGTGCTTCCAAGCTCCCACAGCAGCATCATCAAGCAGCATTTCCAATACAGCACAGGCTCCAAGCCCTCCCTTCACTCAGACAATCATTTGCCATCCATAAATTTGTCACTTCACTTGCAACCCACAGCAATGAATGATAACTCAGCACGAAAGGGCAGATCATGATTCAGGCATCTCCTCAGCAGTAATGCAGTCTACTGCAAACTGCTCCTGACTGTTGCCCCTGCCTCTCATTTAATATTTAAAATTGTCTTCAAACCTTTACAGAAGCCAAAAAGGCTGCATCAAACTCTGACATAAAGATGCTGGTAATCAGCTCTGCTAATCAAACACACTGGAGTTTCTTACAGCTGGTGTTCAATGAACCAAGGAAGAACTTGGTTTCAGGCAAACTTTATAGCTGGAAAACAGGGAAGTCCTAGAGCAGATTGCCATGAAGGACCAGGGAGTTTCCATCACTCTATGTTTTTGAAGAGGAGTGTACACAAACAGCCATCAAGATTAAACTGAGTAAAGTAACTTTATCAATTTTCTGAATTTTATACTGCCATTTACACACTAACTACTTTTACTTTTTTTGTATTAGGTTTTTGCTTTCTTGGATGTTGTCAGATGGAAGAGCAGTCTCATGGTTATTTTAAAATGAGAAGCTGATCACCTGTCTGTGTTTCAGAACTCCTAGCTTTTTTAGGATGAGCACTAGCTGCTCTTTTCTCTCTGCCAAAAGGTCCTGGCAATACAACTTGCTGAGGGTATGGGAAGCTGGAAAACAAAAGCTTGAACCTTTGTAAGGGTGGTAAACAGCTTCCCTGATCAGCATCATGAATCCTTGTTATCCCTGTGGAAAGCTGGGCTGTCACCCACTAAGAACAGTCCTTTGACCACATGGGAACTGCTTGTTAACCTCTTCCAGCATGACATTTACACTGGGGAGCCCAGCCTCTTCTGCACACACAACCTCTATTATAGACATGGATGAATGTAGAAGAGGACATCCTACAGCTTTGAAGGAGGAGAGCAAATTAAAATACAGATCCTTAATTGTGCAATTAGAGTGAGTCTGTGAGGGAGTTCAGAGGAGTCTATCACTACTATCCACATATAAAAAATAATGTGGGCTTACTATGAGGAACTCTGGAAGTCTCTAACATGAAAACTGCTCAAACCTTCTAGAAATAGCTCTCAGTAACAATCATGGCACTTTGCAACTGGCAGCCAAAGCAGCATACCCAGAGCAATGACTGTTAGTTACCTGGTGCTTAGGAGATCAGCTCATCTGGGTTGTCAGGGCCACATCAGTGCAACTAAGGAACACAGAATGTCCCGTGAAAAGGATCTTTTTCATCTGAGCTGTTAAAAAGTCAGTGAAGTCTCACATCAGCAGAGCAACTCGTGACACCAATAGTTAATTATCTGGAAAGAAAACAATCGATATCCATTGCTGTCAAAGGCAGTCTTTCCTTTGCAGAACCCTCTCCTGCCCAACACACAGACAAAATCCCCTGTCCTTTCAAGGCTGGCTGAGCAGGAATGCACACAGCTCTTTCTGAATACCATCCATGAGCAAAGCTATGTGTGAGCTACCTAGTGCTAATGCACACAATGTGTCCTGAGGCCAAAACACACACAAAGTTTGTTAGGTCTTCCACAAGACCTGCTTCTTCCCTCTTGCCAGCACTTGGGGTCCACCAGCTCTAACCAAGTGACTGAGGCACCACTGCCTTGGAGCCTGTTCCACTGCTGGTTCCACAGCTGCTGCCAAGTTTACAAAAAAACCAAACACACCAAGGTATTCGCATCACCAATGAAAGGGCAGATAGACTCCTGGAGAGATGGAGCATGACTCTTCTGAACCCAGAGCACTCTCTTTATTCTTCCCTCTGCATTTCTAGTGCCCCTCTTAAACTTATTTCATTGCTTCTTTTTATGGTAGGAAAAAACTCTTGCTGCAGGTTAGCCCAATGAGCTGCATCCCTGCCTAGAGGCACCAAGGGGCCCTCTGCAGAACCATCACCCACCCTTTGCTTCACCCCCTTCCAGCAGAGGCTCATTTACTCCAAGTACCATTACAGGCCTTTTCACTCTGACAAAACCTCTTCACTTCTCCATCCCCTTTTTTCTCTGACTGGTTTGTATCTAGCAGTCTATTGCTCTCAACTCCCTTATCACTCATAGAATTGACCACTCTTGGGATGTCCCTTCTTCTCTGAGCATCACAGATAAATCCAAGTGATAAAATAAGTATCAACTCCTGCTCTCTCTTCTTTCCATCACCCATTTTACTTAATTGTGCAGTATATTGGGGGTGGGTAATTTTCAAATCAAGTTTATTGCATTAACCCTCAGGAAGTACCTCCCATAAGGTTAAATGATTTGCTACCTAAAAGGAATCTTTTATGCTGACACATACATGCTTAAATGTGTTCCAGGGGTTCTGAAATCCACTGTACAGAGCTCACTGCAGTTACAGGCACATTCACCTGTGCATTAACAACTCAATGTATAATTAACAACAGCCTTGTTACAACAGGCAGTGACACTTAGAGAAACTAGAACTAAGCCATGGTTGGAAAATTCCTTTTTGTTCACCAAAGTAGCAGCGGGAAGGATTTGAAGTCACCCCACATAAAAAAAGCAACAAACATTTTTTCCATCATTAATGCAATCCTTGAACTATGTGAGAAAAACCAAGATAATTCTGGGGTAATTTTGAGTTGTATAGGGACAAGCTGTGGGAGGCAGGGAGAGAAATCTGTCTTATCTGGAAGCATGAATTTTGGCTTGACCAGTTTCCCAAACTGAGGCATGTCAAACTGATGTTTCATTACTTCACTTAAAATCCATTTTCAGGGTTCACACAGGAGTCAGTTATGCTTGGAAAGCACTGAGCAAAGCTGGTGGTTTTGGTGATCTCTGCTGCAAGGTTAAGAAGAAGGGCATGGGAACATCTTTGGAAAAGCATCTGCTGTTCAAAATTTGAAGAGCTGAATCCATTGGTTTTCCCAAAGTACTTTTTGCCATACGACTTTTTTCCCCCTTCTCTTTATGCAGAGGCATAAATCTGGGAAAGTATAAACATATCTCCAATCCTCTGTTATGAGATGAAGATGGGATAGTTGCATTTCCCTGTTCACAGACACGCATCCTTTACAGAGAATGGAACATATACTACCTGAGTTAAGGCTGCTTGACAAGTGGGTAAAATTTAATGGATCTCCTAGAAAAGCAGAAATGTTGCTCCATCAAAAATTGCCTTAAGAGAATTTTCCCAGTGACAACTTCTGCACAGGATTTCTGAGTTTTAACTATAGTTAAACATCTTCATCCAAACCACAGAGAACATGCAGGTAATTTCCTCTTCTTAGCTAAGCAACACCTTAAAATAGGTTAATCTCAGAAGTCACTCTTTAGATTACTCAAACCAGGAACAGTGATTTCCTCCTTCATTATTTATTTTGCTATACACATAATTAAAATTTATGGTAATTTCAGCTTCAGACAAAAGTGGGTGTTTGATGACTTTCTGGTAGTGAGATAAATGGGAAAAAATTCTCAGCAAAAATCACCTTTTATCTTGCCAATTAAAATTACTAAAAAGGATTCTGCAGAATCCAAATGCAGAACTTAAGTAATTAACAGTATTGCTTCAACATTTTATTATACAGATCTCCAATTCTTGCAGGCAATCAGGTGCCTGCCTCTGTAAAACTGTCACATCTTTTTAAAGCAAACAGTAAGTAATGTTCACTATTCACCTGCTAATGTCTGGTCAGACATTAAGAAAGTAAGGATAGTATTTCCATCCCATTCTTGTAGTTACTCCTGTGTAGCAGAGCAAGAGAAGCCTCACACTAAGTTAATTACATAACCCACTTTTCTCAGCCCAATAAAGTGATAAGACAAGTGATCCAGAACAGCATAAAATGAAATCTAAAGAATTAAATGTCTAGTAGCACAGAAAACCACTGTGCTTGCTTAGTGCTTTAAGTTTGAAATTCCTGATACAAACCTTTGGAAAATGAGAACAAGCAGCCACAAAAACTTCCTTGAATTCTTCAAGGAAGTTCACAATCGAGCTTCACATGATGTTCTCAGCCCTGTTTCGAAGCATCTCAGAAAAAGTTAGTACAGCTCTCAAAACATTTCACAAACCAAATAAAAGCTTGTGACACAGTTCAGAAAATAATATTCACTGTGTGGTGTCTAAGCACAGCATGCTTTCCTAGGTTGGGCAGGTTGTTACACAGAGCTGCTGGAGACTGGCCTTTCTCACCCAGACCCAGCATTTCCAGTTTACAGGACTTGGGTCTAGGCTTTGGGGAACTGGAATCTCTCTAGGTAACCACTGC
Organism: Erithacus rubecula; assembly: GCF_903797595.1. Classification (NCBI taxonomy): domain Eukaryota; kingdom Metazoa; phylum Chordata; class Aves; order Passeriformes; family Muscicapidae; genus Erithacus; species Erithacus rubecula. The sequence goes on from NC_136660.1 coordinate 15,839,056, forward strand.
ATCATATGGGTAAACACACTTCACAGTATTAGGAGAACCCCAAAATAACTGTTCTGTAAAATTAGGCAGAGAAACTGCCATTTCTATAAATGTGTTTCCTGGAATGCTGTGTCACCTGATGCCAGCTGAAGGATAAGCAGGAGCTTGTGAAGGTGTTTTGGAATGCTCATGGTCCTGAAGGAGATGTATATGGAACATAAGGAAAGTTTAAGTGGGTTTGGTTTTCATAACAAAACAAGTCTCAGCATGGTAGAACCCTCAGAGATATTTGACAAATTGTTCTATATTGTATTTTTAAGGGCTGGTGAGGAAATCAATGCATCAATAGGCCAAAAATTGCTGGTACCAGGCAGTATCACTCCCTTGTTCACAGCAGATGAGTCTTTGTTTTTTTGCAGAAGCCTTGCACTGTGGTAAATACACTGATGAAAATAAAAATGCTGTAACTGGTACAGGGCTGGGGGCAATGACATTGTTAACAGCACATCTGTTCCAAGGTCTGCCTTTCAAATAGGTTAGTGCAGCAGAAAAAAAAAGCCATTTTCTTATCATTTTCCCAAATGAATTTCTGCCCTTTAAAGTGATTGTCTCCAAGAACTACACAAAGCCTTCCAGATTCATGGGTCCTTCCATCATCTTTAAACTTTTCCCACAAAAGTCAAGCCCCCAAAATTGGAATAAAAATTTCAGAACCATTGAATGAAAGTAAATACTGAAAGTAAGGAAGAACCCCTTTCCTGAACTGAAAATGTACCCCTGGATAAAAGTATACTACTTGCAGAACACACATACAGATGTCTCCTCTCCAAGTTTTAAGAATTTTCTCACTGAAGCCATTTAGCAGAATGAAAATGTTCCCTTGAAAGGCTTTGGAAAACAAATGGCACCAAAATTTTTTTTTTCTTAAATGAGATACAATGCTCTTGAAGAATGCAAGCCATAAACACACTGCTCAAACACTCTCAAGTGTGGCTTTATTCCAACAGAAGTCCACAACAGCAGGGGCTTTCGTGACTCCAGGGCTAACCCCTGGTATGAAACACTGATTTTAGATGGCAGTGGTGCTAACAGCTACTGCAGGGCTGCTCTGCCACAGTGCATTAACCTGGAAAAGATCCAAGGGATCCAAAATTCTTTGTCAATCTACAGTTCCAACAGACTTGAACCATAAGCTGCAGAGTCAAGAATTCATTCAAGATAGCAGGAGACCCAAACTCCAGCTCCAACTGTTCAGTTTACTAGTCCACAGACTGGAGACTTGTCTTTCCCTGAGCTGATGGTTTCCGGACACATTCCAGTGAAGAAATTCCTGAAGCACTCACAATTACAGAATTTTGCTGTCTTCAGTGAAGCTGTGTATATATACTTCATTGGGCAAATCTGGCTAGATACTGGTCATGTTGAAGTTAGAGCAAAATGTAACCTTCTCATTTGTGTTAGCTCTGCAGTAATGACAGTGATAAGAAATTCCTACCAATTTTACTGTTTTAGTACCAGAACTGTAAAAGTGTTAGTATTTTGGATTTGTTTTTAAATTTGAAACTTGAGTGAAAGAAACACACCTAGGACTACCCTCAAAAAAAACCATGTGTGCCCTTTATACACTTTGGAATGTAATTCTGGAATTAATAGACACTGTGGCTTCAAAACACGGATGAAAAAAAAAAAAAACAAAACAACCCCATAATGTAATGATTATTTGGAGTCTCCATTCCTTCCAATCCAGCATTCACCATATATTTTCATATATGAATTTCAAGAAGCATTTTCTATGTTGCACTCTGCCTCAACTGAAAATATTTACAATTGTATTTATCTAAAATATTTGGTCAAGACTGGCTATGGCTTATGCAACTATTTACTTAAATTCCTGGCCCCTGTACCAAGAAGTGAGAAGCACTGAGCAGCCAACTGAAGAGTTATCAGAAAGCCTGAATTCAAGAACCAGAAACTCTTAAGAAACAACAATGGTAAGAGGAGTATTGTCTGTAAGATCTTTATTTCTTCCATAAAAGAGGAAGGACTACATCATCTAAGCAGAGAGCTTCCAATTTCTATTAAGCAAGATGGTTCAAGGTATACCCACATTTTTGGGGAGGAGGGCAAGGAGGGTAAAGGTGAACAAACAGCCTTGCCCCAAACAGCAACCATGAAGACAAGCTGTTGAAAACTGGTCACATTTTGCACTCCTTCAGAAACCAAAAGGGGGAAATCAAAGCAAACTCCCAGCTTATGTGCTAGGGTGGCTGTATAAAAATGTCAATTATTTAAACACAGTATTTCTCCAGAGGAACTTGCTTGCAGGAACAAAAGCAATGCCTGTGCAGTATCTTTCCAATGTCATTTTAGAAGATATACAATCCTATCTGGATATGCAAAAGCCAGTAATGCCAGAGGATAGAAAAAGCAAGTAGGCAGCCCACCATTCTGTGGCATTAAAAAGTGATTAAATGAAATTCACAAATGGTTTAGTGAAGTTTCTGATAGACTAATCACATAGCAGTGCTCTAAACAGAGAAGCAGACCCATTATCAAAACATTCCCTTTAAAAAAACTTTTATCTTGGCAGAGTACTTAATGTATTTATTGTGTGGAGATAATGGGTTCTCACTTCAGATTTAGAAGAACATGGATGAAAAGAGGGCTTCCCACAGCTGTATGCACTAGCAAGTACTAGTACAAAATCCATTATTTGCTTTAAGTCTCCATGTTTTGGAACAAAGATGAACTAACTGTTGACCCAGTTTATATGCTCATCTTAAAATTGGCCTATACTTCAAAACAAACAAAAAAAATCTGTTTAGCAGCAGACTGCTTACCTACAGACACTAATGATTCACTTGAAGCAAAACTTAAATTTTATTTTCTGACAGACTGGTTAAAACTGGCCAGGGAAATCAGAGCAGAAAGCTCAAACACCTTTCAGAAGCCATATGCAGCAGCATGCACTGCTTCCCACTATTACCTACCTGAACAGCTCACCCAAGCTAAATACAGATGCTTCTCATTGTGGCTACTGCATTATCTGTACTTTTTATATAGAAACAGCACAGTGCTAATCAATAAAAATATCTGGCTCATTTTTTAAATTCAGGAAGTTTCCTTCTCCATGGCAGGTGCTCTATTTCAGACAGCCACATTGATGAAAACATGGCAGATGTCTAAAAAAAACTCATTAAAAAATCAAGCCCAGTGGCTCTCAAATCTGTCACAAACACATTCAGGATCTTTCTAACTAAATACAGTGCATAATTAACAGTCATCTTAGAAAGACTTAACCTTTATTTGCCCATTTATTTCAGTCCACACTTACCCCCAGTACACTGGCTGGATCACAAAACAATTCTTCACAGCCAAGAAGAATCTTTTTGGGTTGGTCATTCACTTTGGAGTTGTATTGTACAAGAAAGTTGTAAGCAAATTCTGAATTCAAAGCAGGGGGGCTTGATAGTTGAAAACCACACTAATATTGTATACAGAAACTGGCACTCAGCAGTATTGCCTTTTCAAACATTCTCAATTGCAAACTCATCTATTTTCACAATCAAAACATTTTTGTCTGAAAAGTTTATTTTAGTTTTCTGAACACTCTAAAGCAACTGTGCTTTTGATGTTACACAAGTGTTCAGATAGGATTAACAAAATTAAAATGTTCTAAATTACAAATTTAATTCCTGTAAGAGCTTGAGAAATAGAACAGAAATGCATGACATACACACATTGTGAAGAAACCCCAACTTTTCATGCAATGGCAGGCAAGATGTAAAAAGCCACCCGAATTCACACATTTTTACACCGAATCATCAGAAAAAGTACTCTGTAGTAAATCTGTACATCCAAATACATTTGGGATCTACACCTAAGTTACATTATTTAATGTTATATACACTTATTACCCCTTGTATGATGTCTAAAGGAAAATCTTCATTCAACCCAAACCCAAAAAAAAATATGCAAGACTAACTTGGAAAAAAGGAGAATCACTTTAGACATTCAGTTAAAATGTTGGTTTTGTTTTAATCTAAACCTCAGAGTGTTTATTAAAAAACAAACAATCCTCTTCATTTAACATTTTGCTTTCTAACTGTACAGTAAATTGCATTGCAGAGAACACACCCCGTCTTCAGACTGTATTTTCTTTGGATGGATTTAAAATGTAGCTGGATATTACTTTAAAGATAAATAAAGGGAAGTTGGTCCAACTAGAACAATAGCTGATATATTACATGCATATGGGAATTTTATATATGTTTAAATTATTTTTTAAACAAATGAATGTAGGGTAGTTGATATTGCAAATAAACCAAAAAGCACCTGGAGTTGAAAATACAAAACATACCTCCTATCCTGGCAATGGCAGTAAAAATCAGAAGAGTAATCTTTCTGGAACAGCACTTTTACATAATTTAGAAATGTTGAGTACCAGGAAGACTACTAATCAAGTAGTTTTAGCAGCCAAGTTTCCCTCATTTTATTGAATGGAACAAATGCTTTAAACAAACTGTTTGTCCTCTTCACTGAAGAGAGCTAGTCTATTCATCTTTAATGAGCTAGGTCTTTTGTTTTTTGATGTTGGTTTTTTTTTGGGGGGGGAAAGATTAGCCATGTACTGTAGTAATGCCTACTGCATATAATCCAAGCATTTGCTGTGAACAGTTGGAGAAAGCAGTCAGTAAGAACCTAGGATCAATGAAATAGATGTTACTTTAAGCCATCCACAAAATGGAGACCCATACAGTGCCCAGTGTTAAAACCCAAATCTCTTCTCGCGCTTTTTGCTGTGCAAGTTCATCCCCAGGAGAACAGGAGCTGATCCATAGTTCAATTTTCTTATTTCCTTAGTCAATTTTCACATTAGTGTAGATTTTACGAACAAAGGCACTTGTTCCCATGTAACCAATAGCTCCTGCAAAATAAACCAAAACCATGGAATATGTCAGAGAGATGATCATCAAAACAAGCCAGCGGTATAAACCACACACACTTCAACAGAAAGTCACATAAAGCACATACTCTGCACACAGAAACTTCTCTACCTGCAATACTTATTCTCAAACTCCAATTATCCACATTCCCCCTGAATGGCTGACAGGAACTTCCCCTGTCTAGCAATCCAAATCCATTAAGCCATCTTACCAAGAGGCCACACTCACTTGGCCTTGATAAATATAGCAGCCTCCCCACTGCTGCCAATAACCAAGTCCATTTTTTCTGAGCAGAGGGTAAAAAACATACAATCACCCACTCTGCAGGGAAGGTGGATGGGAGGGAGGGTTTTTATTATAAGTTACATGCCTTCTGGATGAGTGTTTTATTGGCAGATGGCTTCTTCCCTCCTGCAAAGCACAAATAATAATAGATCCCCATCCCAGGAGTCTTACACTCCATGGAGGTCTGTACAAAGACATTAACAAGTAGCAGTTAGTAGTTAAAGAAATTGCAACCTGTGGTTTTCAAATTAGTAGGAGTCATGAGCAAAGTATGCATTGTCACAGCAGTAATAAGAGAACAGGTCACTGAGTTTTTGATAGGGGCAACAGTTTATGCTAAACCCAAAATACTGCAGTATTAAGGACATCCAGAAAAATTAAAGAAATGTACTGGACTAAGGCCTCTTCCCAGGAAGAGATTCAGCAACCTACCTGGTCAAACCCAGAACCTCAGATTTGCCAGGCTCAGTAAATACTGTGGTCTTACAAGATCAGCAGGGAATGTCTCCAACTCTTCCAAGCAAAATTAGAGTAAGTCAATTTGGCTAATCATCATGTTTGAAGTGAAGTTGAAAATCGGGCAAGAATTAGAGACAACTGCTGTCTGACTGCCAACACAGTCATACAATACAGGATTGATAGAGAAGTTGGGGGCTGTAAATCACTGCAGAAAATTCCTAACATCAAATGCTTGGATGCTTGGTAAGAACACTCTTAAAAGAAAAGATTTTTCCTTCCTTGAAGCAATGAAGAAAAGCCCAGAACTAAGCATTGCAGTCAACTAGGATGCACCAGAACTGCAGAAGACATATTAAATATAGAAGTCAAATCCATGCTAAAATTTTTATGCCAAACTTTCCAGTAAAAATATTAAGTGGATGTTTTGCCTTTGCAAATTAAGGCTGTACAGACCTGCAGCTGGCATTGCTGACTGTGGAATTATTCAGGTCCTGAAGTGTTTTTTAAATCCTGGAGACTGATGGGATAACTTAGGAAGTAGCCATTAAGCTGACACAAAGTTTTGATTTTTAGACCCTCAAAAGCCCAACATTCATACCCAATCAAGAAATCTGCACAAGGCAAACCTAAATAAATAATAATAAATCAATCCAATGTTTTTGGAGCAGTAATGAGCTTGTGGACCCAGCTTCTGTACAGCACAACATTCCAAGTTGTATAAATATCATGGCAACCATTCCACTGGCCAGCAAACAAGGGATTTGCATTACTAACTCGGGCAAAGTAGAGTTTGATTAAAACAAGTACAGCACACACAAGATCAGGTTGCTGCTTGCAAGCAATCTGAAGATGTAGCAGAAGGAAGGTCTGACTGTTCAAGGAGAGACCAGTGCAGCAACTTGGACAGACCCAAGAGAAGGATGTGAACAGGTGATGTGACCTTGGAGTCATACAGAAGCACATGCAGATTTTTCTGCAGCTTGTCAAGAAATTAATCTTCTGTCTTATGAAATAAATGAACAAAATAATGGCACTGGACTCCTGCTTTTAGACTCACCAAGCTTTTCCTGTTAAAGCAAACACTGCCAACAGATTAAATGCCTATTTCTGTTGCTAAACTGAGATATGTTCCAGACTTGTTCTTTAAGAGCTTCTCTAGTGATGTGATGCCAGCTATCACAGAGACTTGAGAGAACTAAGCATTAACTGTGTTTCACTTGGGATCTAAGAATGCATGAGGTGGAAGTGAGGGGGAGGAGTAGAGAATAGCAGTCACATGAGACCACAATACACTCTCATCCCCATAAACAAATCATAACCTGTTCTGAATCAGAGAGGCACCTTATCCATGAAGGCCACAAATGGCCAATACCCAAGGCAGGGGTTCAGCCTCAAGGCTACCTCCCAGGCATTGAATAAAACATGGGCCAGGGAGGCAGAAACCCTGGGCAATGAGAACTAAAGAATATCCTCCTGACTCAAATGGAAGGCAGCTGGTTCATTTAAATTAAAAAAAAAAAAAAAAAAAGTAGCAAAGGAAAAGATTTATTTATTAAACACATTTATTTATTTATTTATTAAACACCTTACCAAATAATATTAATAACCTGATTATGGTCTGTACAGGTTTAGCAGAAATAGACTGCAAGCATATTTCAGCAGAACAACAAGCTTTTCAATAAAGAGAAAAATCCAAATACTGAGGAAGAACAACCACAAAGCCAAAAGAGACTAATTCCCATCTATTACTTCAAACCAATTATCAATTTCTACCATTGTGGCTTCGTAAGCACCAAGGTTTTTTTTAAAGCTCTTTAATTATAACTGCTTACAGTATTTACCTGAATGGAGTGTGGTATTGCAAGAGGCCTTTCTATGTTATGTAGCACCTAAGCCTTCCACTAAGTTGGGAAATGAGTTTTAACCTTTTCTGCCACAAAGAGGGAAACACGAGGAGCTCAAAAGGTTTGGAAATTCTCACGTGCTCCCTACTTGGGTCTGGTTCCAGAACGGAGATGCTCTCCAGAGAGCAGCAAACTGTGGAGCACAGCATCCCAGTACATGTGGGATTGAGTTCACCAGGCATTGTCAAGGGCATTAAACCCAGAGCTGGATGATCCATGCCTGCAGAGTTCCCCTGTGGCTGCTTTGGGCCCTAACTAGTTCATCTCCCATCCAACTGTGATACCCAACACGCCCACCCCTGTGAGCCTCCAAGGAACAGCTCCACACACTTTTCACAGACCTACAGCCAGTAGCACACACACTGCACAATTCTTTAACACAAATGCCTTTGTTAGACCTCAATGGCTGCAAGTTCCCTACACAAATGCTTTTTGACAGGGGATTTTTTTTCCTCCACTCCACATGCTGAAAATGGCACTTCTCAGTGAAAAGGAATCTCACAGCTTCTCTTCCAACACATTTAAAAAGACAAAAAGAAATCTCAATAGAGTTGTAGAAATAAAGTTTAGTGTGACAAACTATTTTCTGATTTTGAAAAATTTGGATGTTACTCTAATATTCCATCAAATACTGCCCTACCATGAGAAGAAAGCATTTGACAATTTTCCTTTTTTGTGTTTTAAAAAACATTTTAATTACAGAAACTGGTGGACAAGCTTGGCTTCTGCATCACAGACATTTTAATCAATACTGGCCTGAGTACTTTAGAAAGAAAACATTAGGGTTGAAAAGTATAAGCCTATTAAAGAAAAAAAAAATGGCTGCAAGACTACCAAAACAGCAGGGAAGTGTTGTAATGTGCCAAGAACCTGATGAAGCAAAATTACATTGTATGAGAGAAAAGGGGAGCAGGTACTCTGCAGTTAAGTGATGAATTTCCTCCTCTTTTTATAAAGCATTGTGATATTATCCACCTTCTTAAGATATCAAGAAATGTATACTTTACAGAAATAAGTTCCAGTAAGACATCTCAAACAAACTCTAAGAAATCTTCCCACTAGCTATAGGACACTGCTAAGACACTGCTAAATAAGATCACTCAAAAAAACCCAAAGTGCAAAAGAATCATGAAGCACTTTCTGAAGGTCATAAAGGAAATTACAGAAACAAAGTTAACATGTGAACAAGTGTTTGGCTTCATCAGATGACCTCCCTGCCATGAATGATGTTTTTCTCTAAACATCTGTCAAAAAGCAACAAAATCCAGCTGCACTCAGGAGCACCCTGCACTGTCCTCATCTGTGAATATTGCAATATTTATTTCTCAGATGTTAACCTCAAGCTCTCAGTTCTCTGTTCTGCTCACCCTCATATACACAAGCCACAAGATACACACAGTAGTGCCATCAGTACTGTGCCATCATTGATGCCTCAATTGGGTGCACCTAGCTTCTCCTCTGCGTGACAGTAAAAAATCCAAAGCAAAATGCTAGGACAGTCTCAACTTTATTTGGAATTTATTTTGCAGGCTTTCTTGCCAAATACTGAGTTTTACAAGCCTGCACAGAGGGCGAAATTCCCTGCACAGTACGAAAATTACCTTCCTATCAGAAGACACAATCCACAGAAATCTCCAAGTATAAGAAGTATAAGAAGAAAACTCTTCAGGTTCTTCTTTAAGACTTTTTGAGGAGATCTTGCAGACATACACATTCCAAAACCATCAAAACCACAAACTAAAGTCAGAAATACAAGTCTGAAAAAAATCTGTTAGAAAACCATCAAAATATCTGGAACTTACCACACATTATTCCCAGAGCTGTGCTAAATACTGCCATATAACCGAAGTAAAATGATGTTTGAAACAAGCCATACATCCTGAAAAAGGAAGATAAAAACTTATGTTAGGTGTTTCCCCTGTTTTTTTTCTCAATAAAACTTACTTGGCAATACAGTAATCTGATATTCAAGCAAGAAAATGATCACTTACTTTGTCTTGAAAAAGTAGTAGTAAAAGGAGTACATGTAAACATAAATCGCAGTTGATGCCGCAGAAAGAAAGCTTGTCCACTGCCTAGAAGTAAACACACATGTCCATCATACAACTAGCCAAAAGGCTTCCCAAGAAGATGCACAATGCACTTGGAAAAGACTCTCAGGACTGAAGAAACACTACTTTTCTACAAAAGTCTCACAATCTGGTTAACTATGAAAATAATGCTACACTTACCACCTGTAATCCTCTGCGTTTAGCAGGAAATACGTACAAACGATGGTCACACAAACTGTCACAATGCAGAGGATAACCAGAACCAGCATCATAAAGCCATACACATAGTAGATCTTGTAAGCCCAGAATGAAGTAAAAATGAAATACCTGAAGAGAGCAAACAAAATATGCAGGTGATATTGTAATTTAACTCAAATTGTAATTTTTAATCAAACTGGGAAATAGTTGGTGTACTCACATTTCAATAAAAATTGACCCAAAAGGGAGGATTCCACCTAGGCAAACAATAACAGCTGGTTCCATGAACCTGAAAGATATTAGGATCAGTTTAGGGACAATTGAAATTTTTCATTTATAAACATATTAAGAGCAGATAATACATAGCACAGAATATTGTTTAAAAGGCATGCTAACAAGAACATTTCTGTCTCATACCAGCAGATTAGAAAGATCCTCTCAAAAATGTCACATATATGGGTAAAACAAGAAGGTAGTCCAGGGAAAAGCTGAAACAAAACATGAGGCTCATGCCTATCACCTGCAGGCATAATGCTAGCCTTCTAACCAGCCTTAAGGCCACAGAAAGAATCTTTCTTGACAAAAAGGGCCTAAGCAATCAAGCCCCATGACATCCACTAGCCCTGAATGAAGGCAGTGAAAACACAGTGCTGCTGATGACTACAAATACAGCAAAAAGTGCAAGCAGAATTTCAAAGGAGAATGGTTATATAAATAAGAACCAGTGCTCATTTTTAATGCTATACTGAGTCATGAACATATGGCTAAAAATGAATGCCCAGCTATGTGTAGAAGACACTGTCACTAAAAAGTGACCTATCTGTAGCACTTGGATGATGCCGAATCCAGCTAGTAACCAGATTTAATTTTCAGCCTCTTTTATTATTTATAGGGAGACTTGTCTAAATTGATGGTATGTTACTTCATCATTGTCAAGAGAAATATCTTTAACTAACATGCTGATCCAGAAAAATCCAGCAGATTTCCAAAATACAGGTCACAATATAAATTAAATTCTAACATCTGACCTGCATAACCCACCACTAACAAGAGACTAAGTGTGCTGCACTTCTTGGACATTACAGGCTTACATGTTTCAGTGCCCCTTTCACTTTGTCTGTTCCATTCCTCTGAACAGGGAAAGCAAGAAAAGTCTATTAAAAAAAAATCCTGTGAGGATATTTTAATTTCCGTAGCTTGCTATTTTCACCTCAGAATTAAATTAATAGGAAAAAGTGATTGCATTCATAATTTTCCAAAAACCTAAGTATACTTTTTGAGACCAGGCACCACTTTATATTCACTTCAGAAATTATAAAGGCTTCTTCACAGTTCAAGCCATACACCTGTAATATTTTAGGTTCTGTGCCATCAACAAAAGTACAGAATTGGAAACAGCATTGCAAGCTTTCTCCCCACCATAACCCTGCAAATATGTCTTGGCTTGTGTAAGGAGACCATTAATCAGAACATTTCTGCCTCCAAGGCACACTCAATCCTAAACCTGTAAAAGGTATTAACTGTAGAGGAAAGGTTTTAATGTCAATATCTATATAAGAACTGAGCTGGCAGCACCCCCTTTACACAGGGATTAAAGAGCATTTCAGGCAAAATGTAAATCAGTGATCCAGGACACTGCTACAACTATTAACCAAGGTGTTTTAATTCAAAAGCAAAATCATATTAAGAAAATGTCAGTTGAGTGGTTCTTCTAGGCACAACTGAATTTAAATTAAAAGTTGTTATTCCATTAAAGCTGAAGACCAGAAAAGCTATTTTAAATGCACTGAAGTAAATATTTCTAGTTAACATTTATGCTTGTCTTTACCATTTCTTCTCTGGTATAGGACGAGGCACCGCATTGACACGACATGGAAAATTGGGCTGTCCTGACAGATTTCGGCCAAGAATAGTCCCAACAAGGTTCAGTGGAAGGATGACAAAGAAACAAATACAGCACACTGCCACCTGCAAGCAAAAAATTACAGTTGCAATTAAAAAAACAGGTCTAAAACAACAATAGAAGATAATCCACCATTATTAGTCCTTAGTAGTTATTGCTGTAGAATCATACTCCTACTTATGAAGCATTAGTCAACACATATTTTATCAAATTGAAGCATTTTTTTTCCCTGAGAAACTGTCTAATAAGCATTATTAAGAATATCTTCATTCATCAGTTGAGAGAACAGTACCATTACAGACTGCTTTACTGTTTCTACCTAATCATTATACACAATACATTGCACAAGAAATAAAAGGAATCTTCATGGTACTTCACAACAGAAAGTGCTGTCAGTGTCTTTTGCAGAGAGTGCTACCTCTGGGAATTAACATCTAGCTGTTAGGGAGTTGAAATTACAACTGTTGGGTGCAAAATTTTTAATCCAATTAAAGAAACAAAAAAACAAAAAAGAAGCCAACCAACCAAAACCCATGTCAGAATGCTAGAAATTTTGGGTTCATTTTTTTTCCACTATGCACCAGGCAATTAAGAACATAGACTGACAAACCAGTGACCACTGGTATGCAAAAGCACACAATTTAGGAGCAAAATGATCCTAGTGACATACAGAAATCAGGTTTATGCACAACACAGGAAAGGTCAAGCCAATGCTCCAGCTCCTTCTAATGGAACAGCCTCTCTAAAAATCTACCATGAATCTTTTGATGCCACTCTACTTCTGCAGCTCCATTTTTTTTCTATTTCTTAAAGGCAACATAATTTATTTGGTAACTTTTTGATATTGATAACTGAAGACAGAACAGTTGCCCATAATGCAATCATCACAGCAGTGAATACTGACCCTGTGACCTTTTCTATGCAAACATATGAAAATATTGCCTTTTAATGGCTTTGTTGCCTGAGGCTCTGTGTACACCCTGGTGCCTCCAGAGCAAAGGAGCTACATTTGTCTTCAATTCAGCAGAATGCAAAGTCCATGGCAGCAAATTAATGCAAAACAACAGAGAGCAGAACAGATCTAAGAGCACACATTGACTTAAGAAACAGTTACTCTGAGGATAAATAAAAGCTGCTCCTGTATGTTGTATCTAAGACATCTACAGCAAGCAGTTGAAAAGCCACAACAATATTAGTTCAATAGAAACTTAACATTAGGTGAATCATACAAATTTAAGGCAATGTTTGACTAAAGTCAGTGTGTTATTTTTCTATTACTGGCTAGCTTAGGTCAGATGTGAGGGAAAACATTGCCTGGGGTTGGGTGGTGCAAGCCTTCATGCTTCACAGGAGGGGTACACCAAACTGGTGGGTCAACAAGCAGAAGCACTTTCCAGACTGCTCTGTGTATCTTTGAGGAGAGGGTATTAAAGAATTACTTAATAAGCCACTAAAATATGAAGTGTCACTGGTAAATAAGGAGATGCTAAGTTGTACTTACACTTGAAGCATCAATAATAATAAAGCAGTTTTTACAATTAATTTAGTATCTCCCATTTATCTTCTTCCATTACTCAAAAAACACAGGTAAGGAAGCATAATGTTTTAAGTAGGACACTGAGGTTGCCTAAGAATAAATTTCAGGAGAAGCATAAAACTCATTCAATGGATACAAGTTCTGCCCTTAAAAACTGTTCAGTCTGAATGAATAAGCAGATGGGAATTTTCAGAGAAAAATGTCAAAATACCAGGAACATCAAAGAACTCGAGTCTCGAGTGTTACATTTATTAAAATCCTCACCAAAAATTCCCAGCTTGTTTGAGGTGCAGTGGGTAGAAGAGATGTTCAAGAACTAAGGCTTGGATAGGATCCAAAGAATTTCTGAGCTGAACATATTGAAACCACTTCCATTTTTGAGAAGAGTGTGCTCTGCTTCCTGCAGCAAGGCCCTCTGGATGTGTCAGGTGGTGCATTGTGCTCTGTGGTGCAGTTCTGGCAGGCAGGTTTCACAGCTGGCTGAGGCACAAAGCTCAGATCCAGCCAGTGTGAAAGGGCATCTGTACTGCTCATGCAGCCACAACTGTCTTCTATAGTGCATATTTTAAGATGACTGTAGCTTGATTTCCTGATCTTAGAAATTTGTAGACTGGAGACAGTGGTAGAAAGAGCTTTGCTGCATAGAGAAACTGCCCAGGAATAGCCTTGGGCTCTAAGCTCACCTGGAACAACACTTAGCATTTTGTATTTGTACATCTTGCAAAATGTGTCTATTTCACAGAATCCATACAGAAAGATTATAACCTTGGACAAGGAGCTAAGCAAGGAACATCCAAGTCTAATTACTGATTAGCTGGCAAACTGCTGGATGAAACAAGGCAGTCAGTAGCATTTCACTCTGTGACACCCTCTGCAGAGTTCAATGCCTTCATATCAGGTGGGAAAGGAAAGGGCTCAACTTGATCCAGCAGAGCTTGGCAGTTGTGTTATCCAGGAAACTGACTCAGCAGTAGCTCTGAAATCTAAAATGTTCATCTGCATAAAACAAGCTGTGACAGACCAAGGTTCCTTGAACAACAACTTTAGTAAGTACAGGCAAGCTACCCCAGTACACTTATAATTGGCATCATTCAGAAAATCTGAGTGCTTTCATTATCAGATCAAAGTTTCATTATCAGATCAAAGTATGACTGATAACGGTGTAACATCTTATATTCTGTTATCCATCTGACTGAAAAATTAACTGATTTCAAATAGAATAGCCAGCATCTTCAGTGATACCTAGCAGAAGCATTACATAAAGTCAACATTTTGTTAAACAGTGAAATGCCACTTGTCTTAATGCTATGCTGGTTCTGAGGATACCTGAAAGTGAAGCACATCTTTTTTCCTTTTATCCTGGAGCAATTTCAGGAGTCTAAAAATTATCTGAGCTCATTCTGGAGTACAAAGGAGACACAACTGAGCAAACAAGAATGAACCAGAGCACAGGCTCAGGAATGCTTCCTACTCCCAGTTGGCTCTGATAAGCTGTCCAAAATGAAGCTGATGTGCATGTTCTTTTTACTGAGGTAAGACCATCCTAATGACAGCAACCTGCTGCTTTTAGTAAGATAACCAACAAAACCAGTACTGGCTGTACACACCATGTTGAATCTAGCTGCTCAGATTGATGACTGGTAAAACTTTCTTCACTCTTGGCAATAAGAAGCCTTCTCTGCATGTAAGAGATAGCTGGTGTTTTTCAGGCATGTTCCTCTTAATTACAGGTCTGAGGTAAAATCAGTGCCCCTCCTCTCAAACTAAACAGGCAGTGAGTGCCTGTAGCTGCAGATGGCAAGGACAGCGTTTGCAGCTGGGCAATATGCAAACCTACAGAGCCTAAATCCCAACTGAAGCAAACACAGGGAACTGGGGTAACAAGTGTCTTAAAGATGAAGCTACAAGATTGCTGCCTAAAAGGTTTGCAGGAGTAAGAATACAATGGGAAAAGCAGTTCAGGCACTTAATGGCCTCCATCATCACAAATAGAAAGAAGAAATGAAGACAAGATCAACACACATCTGCTCTACCTTCCTGCCAAAGTCACTGACAACATACTAAAAAATCTGATCCCAACAACAGCAGTTGTGTGACAGAAATAAGAAAGTTATGGCTTTATGAGTGCTTTAAGAGTAATTACTGTAACATCAGCCATGAGAAATTCAGAGTTCTAACTACTGCTTCATAAAACACAAATTATTCAAAGAGGCAAATACATCACATCTTCAAACCTGTATTTTCATCAAGCAAACAAGCAGAGGTTTTTTATAATCCATGTTACCCAAAACAAATTACATGAGTAATTTACGTGAGCTTTTTGTACCAAGCCAGTACATCAAAAACTACTTCTTTTGACTGTTGCAGTTTTGTTGTACAAAATATCTTATTTATACACTAGCACCCGATTTAGCTTGTGGGTTTTAGTTGCCACAGAAGAGATTGTCAACCTCACCAAGCCTGCATTCTTTCTAACTCCTTTTTGTTTTGTTTTGATGGGGAAAGAATATTCTACTGCCCTTGACTGAATGTGCAGAATTTAGTTTTCCATATTTGAAAGGAAACATTGTCAAGAAGGATATAATTTATTTCCTAGTGCCACATGTTTCATATTTCTTGACAACTGTAGATTAAACTTCTTTCAAAGGTGATAATTAAAATTTTTATGAGCGTATCTAATATTAAACAGCTACTGGCAGGGTATGGTGCCATGTCTGCTTAATGCACGGGGAAGAGAAGCAATAAAAATTAACTGTCAAAGCAGCAGCTTGATCTTCCCTGTCAGCTTCCAAAATGCACTCTCAGTCATGAGACTCCCTCCCATGTAGTGGTTACTAAATTTGTATAACACAACAGTTTTCTGCATATTGTCCAAACATTACAAGAAAAAGAACAGAATAGAAGGCTTCAAAATAAAGTGTTATTAGTTTTATTACAACTAAGTTGTTAATTTAGAGTGTTGCTTTGGGAAATAAATTGAACTGTTGAAAATGTAGGCAGAAGAATTAAGCTGTGACTATTTTTAGCAAAACGAAGAGGTTTGACCAAGGGCTGCACAGTCACTTTGAAGCAATTTGAGGAAGCACCCTACTGAATGTATGTAACAGGATTTTTGTCCTATTTTTAGCCAGGTGTATTTCTTTATCTGGCTCAAGGCATGAAAATCATTGGCACTACCAGGTCCTCTTTTTTTAGTGGAAGTCAATACTCATATCAACTCAAAGCTGTCAGGGAAAGCTGCAGCTTGGATTAAGCTATCTGTTGGAGAAAATATTTTTTTCTTTTCAAAAAAAGGTACAAAAGATGCAAAGAATAGGGTCTCAATGCCAAGAGAAATACAGTGTGCTTAACCTTATTTAATTAGATCATTAAAAATGCACACTGGAAACCTTAGGCACAAAGGAACCTACTGTTCAAACAAAACAAAAACCATAAATCTTAAAATAGTTAATAGAAGCTGCATAGATTTTGCAGTCAGACTATTACATTAGTCATAGTAGCCTTAATGGAAATCTTTAAATTATGCATCACTCACAGAAGAACGTAAGCAGTCAGAACTTATGAAATGCCAGAATTAAAATGGTTCCTTCAAATCCAATCATACTGTACTCTGAAGAAAATCTGCATTAGTCAGTATTTCTGCATAGAACTAGTACCATACTCCTCAAACATATTCTGGAGAATTCACTTCACATACTATTATTTAAAATTCTTCTTAAATCTTCCATGCTCCACCTTTTACATAGAATTCAAACACAAAAAAAAAAAAAAAAAAGATGATTGTTAAATACACCAGAAAGACTGATAAACATCAACAGAAACTAAGCCAAGATGTATAATAGCTTCAAAACTCAATGCTCACTAGTAAGAGGACACAAGAAACAAAATACACCAAAGAATTAAGTTTGGAGTCCAAAGGCATGAATAATTGAATAGCAACCACTGCATTTCTATAAAGGTGAAGGGATGGGTAAAAAAGCAGAGATTTTATGTCTCCTCCAGAAGCTCCGGAAAGCTTTAATGCATTAAGTTTTAAAAAGGTCTAAAATCTGTCATATTCCTGTTATCATTCTGAAGGGAAGGGCAGCTAAGAACTACCCCAAGGAAGAGATTAAGGTTTTGCTCATGCTCATGGCTTGTTTCACAGCAGGTTTGCCATCCCATAGGCAAGACAGCTTGCAAGTGTATCTAAAAGGGGTAAGGGCAGAGTCCTAAGAGTGAAGACTGATTTCAGAAACAAGCTTTGCATCTTCCCAGGCCCTACAACATCTTCAGGGAGATTCCAGACACCAGGAATGAGTTATACAAGGTGAATGAAGTTTTGAAGTTCAAAACAGACAAGATGCATGCAGATCCTGAAGAGTCCAATCAATTTGAGGACTTCAAGACAAAGTACAGAAAAGCAGATACCAGGTAGGTGGAAGATGCAGCAACTAGGTGTTAGTTTGGATGCCCTGGATTTGATTCTATCAGCTGCCCTTGCCTAAATTCTATAGGAAAATCCCTCTGGAGGGAAGAATTAAGTCACAGAGACTACTGAATATTTCACTGGAAGCGTCATTGCAGAACTGGCAAAGTGCAGGATGACATACTTAATCTCTTAGCAACCTTTTAGCTAAGGAACTTTTTTCAGCAACTCAGTTTCTGCTTTTTCCAGATTTACAACAGTCAAGATGAAGGGACAGTACTTCCCAGCAACTTCAATCAAGGAGTGTGGTTTCAAGACACGGCAGGGTAAAGGAAATTATTTCTGTGCTCTAGTACATTTAGGTGGCAGAGGTTTTATTTCCCTAAGAAAGCAGCAAATTTGCACTAGACACTTCTGGAAGCTTCTTTACAATGAAATCAGAGGTGGAGAGAGACAAAGGGATCTCATCCATAAAACCAGAGGGCTTCCTGGGGACTTCAACCTGAAGCATAACTCAGTAATTGCAAACAATTTCCATTTCCTCCTACCAACCAGCTTGTTGATTTGAAGTCATTAGAGCGTTGCCCATTCTGATGAAGTTTCCGATTCATAACCTGCTTGCCTGCTAACTCCACTTAAGTTTAATTGCCACAGTCACAATGATTCAAACACTTTCATAAAACCTTGCAAACATTAAAATCACTGTGTATAGAGAGCCCTAACATCCTGATGAAGTGAACCCTGATGATTTATATGTCCATTAGCTCTTCCATGCGTGTGCCCATGGTCTTAAAATACAAATCAGTTGAACAAATTCACAAGACAAATTTCAGCACAGGTGGAATCGCCTTCCTTCAGCATTCCTGGCCTCCAGATGAGAGGAATTGAGAAATGGGATACCATAACTGCTTGTTTAGCAGTACAACAGAGTCTCTTTACACATATCAAAGATCAGTGCTGTAAACTTTCATGACAGTATTGTATATGGCTGCTGGCATAGGAAAGAAAAAACAAAACAATGTTGCTTTGGGACACTGACCAGCTAACACACATACTCAAAGACAGAATTTTAATTTAATTTCTCAAAGAAGAAAATCAGAAAAAGTAATTGAAGAGTTTATAAACATGTTTAGCTTTATATTACATTTAGTGTTTTTACAAAAATGAATTCAATGCAAAAAGCCAGCATTTAGGCACACTCTGAAAACACTGACAATAAGGAGTGATTAGAACCAGCAACATACACAAATGACTCCTCCATCAGTAAAAAATTAGTGATTGACAGTCTTGGCCTGAAGAATTGTCTCTCTTCTTGTTGCCATTTATAATCTCTATCACATCCTTTCATTAAAAATGTGTTCTTTAAAAGTATTTTCAGTTATATACTGAATTCCCATCACAAAACCAAATAATACAATATGTAAGACACAAACAAACTGTTGATACTAAGTTTTGGTGGTAGATTTAAATCTTTTTGTGGTAGATTTAAACTAAGAAGAGACCCAAGGCTACTTGAATGTCTCCGAATTATATGAGCAAACTAACATATCACAAAAACTGATATCCAAAGAAGAAATCTATAAAAAAATGTTAAATTACAAGATTTGCTACAGATAATATTGAAAAGAAAACAAGATTTCCTGTATTACAATATTTTTTAAAGTTAACAGTGCTACTGCACAAAAGTAGAAAAAGCAATCTTATAGTGCATATTTTAAAAAAAATTCTGCTTTAAAACACTAATCCTTACAAGCTCAAGTGGTATGTGATTATTTCCTACATTTTATTCGCAGGATTATTTGCTTGAAAGGGGCTAACACAAAGTACTGACAAAGGAAACAGAGAAAGTCATCATGACTAAATGAAAAAGTACTACAAGCAGCATAGTTTTTCAAGTGATAGGGAAAATGTACAGACACAAGACCATGACTGGACAGAAAATAACACTAAACAAAGTGAAAAAATTGAGCCATTTTTATAAAGACAGATCTGCTCAGAGTGTCTCATATTGTAGCCTGATCATTTATTTTTATTTTTTTCACTTTTAATCCCTTTGTATTTCACTTTATATTATAAACAGTATGCACTGGCCATCCAGAAGGAAATTCAAGTTGCTAACTTTGCACGTTGTTAAAACACTAAGCATGAATACAAAGCAGAAGTGTCACTAAGCAGACATAGACTGTTTTTGGCATCCAGCAGCTGTTGCTATTGTGATTAAAATGAATTGTACTTGAAGCACCTTAACTCCCTCCCATGATAAATTTCTAATTAGCTAAAGCTACGACTTATAAATGTATTTAGATTAAAAACATATGATTTTCTGTGTGTACAATGTAGTTTAAATTCTCTAATACAACAACTCACCATGGTTGCAAAGGGTATAGCTCTTGAAGCATGGTAATAGATGGCAATGAAGTTGATGAAGAAGGCAGTTCCACACACCATTGCTGGAATAAGGAAGGCTCCAATGAACATCTGCTTTATCCATCGCCTTCCTGTAAGAAGGGACATGTCAGTGGGACTGGTAAGATACAGCCTACTTTTTACTAAACTTTATTAACAAACACTCCAGAATGTACATGTTTGACTACTTCTCCCACAAAAAGGTGAAATAAACAAGTAACAACATCCTACATCAATACAAGAGTTAAGAGCAAACGAAGTTTCATCTGACTCCTGATAACTCCCAAGATGAAGCACATTAATCAATTTAGTAAGCCAGGTGAAAAGACAAGAGAAGGATACAGCATGAGAACATTTCAGCTGAAGAACAGGATATGCTGACTAAGCTGGCCAAAGAACCTGAGGAATGAAACCTAAGGGTATATGTAGCTGCAGAAGAGAAGAGATAGAGAAAGCAGAGCTGGCCCTGTGCAGAAGCTGCTCCCACTCTGAGAGCACAGGAGAGCTCAGCACTGCTCCCAGGACAAATCAGCACTGCAGCTGCTTCCAGGCAGCACCTGCTCTGGGCTGGCTTGATCCAACCAAACTGATCACACACACTCAGGATGCATTAAGGAAATGGCTATGCCTGGTATAAAGCAAAATGCCACAGCATTTAGCATATGGGAAAACTGGGCTCTTGGCATCTTCAACAGCACAAAAGGTATAAAGAAAGTGATTTCTAAACTTCAAGCATCAAGGGAACAGAACTCTTGTTAGTAGTTATTACTAAGTTTAGAGCTCCCCAAAGAGCTCAAAAAAATCCTTTTGGGCAATACCTCAAAAATTTCCCCATCTGTATTCTCTGTACTTTTTATGCTCTTAAATATTGTCTATATTTATACACCATGATACTAATATGCAGTAAGTAAAAAAAAAAATTAAAAGCATATTTTTCAACACAATCATATATATTTTCACCATGAGCCAACATAATCAACATTTCACATTTTGATACATGTTTATCTGTAAAGAAAAAAAACGTATATCTGGTTCAACTATAGAGCACAATACATTACAGCACAGCAACTCTTTTCTAACTAGATCTGGTTTTGTACAAATTGCTATAAACAATTTATTGTTTATAAACAAGCCACACAAAAATAAACTTCTAACCTCCAAACTCAAAGTACAGTTGAGATTGAATACTAACAGGTATATCATGCTAAAAAGACACATATTTTCTTTTGTGAACTTCCCAGAATTATTTTTTCTAAGCACTCTAAAAGATAACAGATATTGATTATTCTTTTATTGCAGCACAGGGAATGGATGAAGCTACTGCACTGCAAGAATCTAACTGGAAATCTTCTGTCAATTTTATTTGGCTTCTGCTCTCTATTGATGCTCACTTTGATTTGTTAAGTATAAAGTAGAGCATATACTGGAAAGTAGAACAACTTTCTTTAAAAGATGATATAAGCAGTTTTCCCATCCACAATTAATGGTCTAGTAAATAATCTATACTCATCCTTTTTGTGTTAGCCTAACATAACACCCTGGTACATACAGAAGAGGACCATGTAGGAGTCACCTGAAGAAGATGACATGAGCTGTTTAACAATGTGTTACACAAAAGGGAAAGGCTACTACACTCTGTGGATGTCATGAGCCAAAAATTATACACAAGAGTATAACAAGCAATTCAGAAGTCACAACTGTTAACAGCTGTTTAGCTCTTTTAAATTAACCTAAAACTTCAGTTAACTTTTTAGAAAGCTTAGCCAGTACTGAGAAGATAATGTGAAACTTAAATATATTCAAAATGTTTTCTGTTTATTAAAAATCTAATAGATTCCATCTAACTCCATGAGGACTCTTCTACATTGGTGCAAATCAGAAAATAATAACTTCTCCATTAAACAATACAACAAAAATGCTGAAACATGAAAATAATTTACCTCCTTGTCTAGCATAAAGGCTTCCTCCAAAATATCCATTCACTGGTGATGTTGCAGCATAAACAAATATAGCTGTGCTAAGCATTGATCCTCTCCTACAAGAAGGGATATTTTAAGTAAATTAAATACAAAATTAAACATGATTTTAAAAAAGCAGTTATTGAATATTTTTACGTAATACAGATATTTAGAAGTGCTTAAACTGTAAAATCTGTGTAAGAATGAGAACTGTTTGTATACAAGGCTTTGGCCAAGTCTAATTCAATGTAGGAAAGAGAATTTTGAGATACTACATTCTTTTCTAATGTGCATTTATTTTAACTGGAATACAGAATCTCACCTCTGGTAAATATACTCTGACATTTGGACGTGTGTACTTTGTGCATAAATAACTATTTACATGAATACATTAAGTGTAAGATTCAACTGCAGATAAAATGTCAAAAGGCCACTATTAACAAAAATATACTAAGATTGTGAATAATGTTTCTGCCATCCTCCAGAAATTAACTTTTAAGATAGAAAGTGCTCATCTGGCAGAAAATTAGATTTAGAAACTATAAATACTATAATGAAGTCACAAATCAGCATTAAGTAGTGCAATCAGAAGAGCTCAGTAATTTTTAAATGTCACCCCATTAAATGTTGGACTACTAATTTTGGCATAATTTTTCTGAAATTTTACAAGCAAAGCTAATAATTTTAAATCAAAGAAGCCATTTCCAGATACATTTTAAAAGATCAGATCTAAGAATAGGATATAAATGTTATTCATTAATAGAGTTGTTTCACCACATCCCTCTGCTATTCTTCAACAGCAAATAGCAGTAGGTTTTCAGCTGACTTACTGTACTTTCTTCAAATTAGTTGCTGAGACATTCTAGTTACTGCCATTTTGGTTTTTGAGGAACCATTCCTGGATGCCTGCTGTACTCAAAGAAGCAATCTTTAGCACTTAAGCTTCCATGACAGCACGACCAAAGCAAATACACCTGCTGGTCACACACACTGAAAAACTGTTTTGCCAACATTCGTTTTCGAAAAACTTCTCATAACTTAAGACAATTTAGAAACACATGCAAAACCCCCAAGAGCAGGCACAGTCTGAAATGGCACTGCCACTGTGTAAATTCAGGCTACCAGTAAAAACACCAGACTTGATGCTTTTTTCCTAAATATAAGAATTGTCTGCACCACATTTGGTCAATTGTTCCACTACACACCCAGAATTAAATTCACTTTGAAAGTGACAGAAAGGCCTATTGCAATAAAAGACTAAGAAAACATATATTTTTAAAAAATATTGTTCTGATACATTTTACAGCTGATATGACTAACTTACAGCTTCCCTACAGTACACATAAATGGTTTCACTTTGTCCTCTGAAGGGCTGACATGTTGCACAATTAAAAGTGTGCATGTATGTCTATCTAGAAATATAACCAAGAGGGACAAGGAGAGGAATAACACCCTAGGAAAAATGAAAATATGTCAAAATTCTGCTGGTACTATAGAATGGCTTTTTAAACACACTGTTAAAAGGCCACTAAATTGAAAAGCAAGAGTTCTCTCTAGTGGCACATTAGAAGTATTACAACTGGTTGAAATCAAGTGACAGGTGATATTTACTGATGAAAGTTTAGTTACTGCTTAAAACAGATCACTTGTAAAAAACCCAAAACCCACAAAACACAAGCCAATAATTCCCTCCAATACCCAAAATACACCACTACAGAAACAGATGAAGTCTACCCAGTAACCCAAAAACTTCAATCAAATTAAGAGGTAAAGGAAGAAAACAGGTGAACTACAAGCAGTGTATTTAATTTAAACTTGAGTATTATTTCTTCTTTTAAATTGATTCTTTCCAGTCAGGACCACAGCCCACCTATTTCTGGGATTTTACATCAACAAAGGTTGACCACTATGTGTTCAAAAGAACTTAAGGAACTACATTTTCAATCCCAAGCAGACTTGTGATAAGACTGACTTAATACTGACTTGTCAGCAGAAAACAGGACTATTCACAACAGAGCACACTCTCATTTCATTCTTCATAGGACATGGTGGGGAAATAGGGTCAGAAATATACTAGCATTTTGTTACTCTGGATGAAACCAGAAGTGAAATATGTACCTTCAAATACATATATTTCCCATATTATCTACTAGCGATTCAGCAGAACAAGTTGGTTTCATAATAAATCATTCAAAAAGCAAGCACTAAAAGAAAATCAAAGGAGACTGACTAATGTAGTAACAATAAGACAAAGTTTCATTACAAATTAGAAGAGCACTTCTTAATATTACATCTGATCTACAGATTATGACTAAAGACTCTCAAACACTTTTTTTCAGGCCAGTTAAAACAATAATTTTTGTAATTATTCTGTTCACTTAAACATTTATATATGGAAGACATGGCACAATTATACTTACTCTGTGTATAAATCTTCTATCATTGCAACAATAATGACTATAAGAGACACAGCAAAAATTTGACAGCCAGAACCAATAAGCGATGAAAATATTAGAGGATGACTGGATGGTCTAAACACATCTCCATGGACCTGCTTCCACCCATACTCATCACCTAGATCTCTGTCCTGGGAACAACAACAACAAATTTTAAGTCTAGTCATGACAATTAAAGACAAACACACAAGCTACATAAAAACAAAAGGTCTGATTTTAATAAAGTAACTTCAAGTGAAGGGTGTGTCTCCTCTTCTGAATGGATCAAAACTAAGAGAGAAGTTTACTTTTCAGAAGCTTCTGGAAGACAACAACAAATTACTACCTGAATGTATGACACAATAAAATCTATCAGAATCCCTTCCTGTCCCTAGAACCTCTGAGGTGCTTAGGAGTACATCAGTCTTCTGCTACCAAGTCAGAATGGAACTAGTTTATCCTAAGGTTGGATATGAACATTAACACAGTGACTACAGAGAGCTTTTTGGGTTGCAGCCTAGAGGAATATTATAAAGAAAAGCAATAACACTTTCAAGACACACAAAAGGCATTTTCTGTCCAATTGAAGAAAGCCATTCAGAGCTGCTAACACAATGAATGTACAACAAGAAAGCAGCAAGCCTTAAAGAAAGTTTTTAAAGCGTGAATGCAGATCTTACCATATCATCCATTTCTTCCTCCTTGCTGTATCTTGCATAATCTTTTCGCAAAGTTCTCATTAATATCATAGACACCAGGCCAACCAGAAAGATCACCATCATAAAAGAATTGAAAATTGAAAACCAGTGAATCTACAAAAAGACAACACGCCCATAAGGTTCAGAACTGTAAATGTGTTTCAAATCGTTCCAAGAAAGATAAAATTGATGCCTGTAAGGGCAGCTTGTCAGCACTAGCTAAGTAACAACAAACCCTATAGTAAGTAACACTGCATTTTCAGAAAGTGACACTAAAAATGGCCTGTGAAACACCACACAAGAACCTTTTTAACAGCCAGTCTTGCCCAGAACAAAGTTATCACAGCTTAGTTACACAGCAGCAAATAACTGGCTGTGTACACTCCCTTGGTAAGCAAAAGGAAACACGATGTACTGTTGCCTTCCTAAAGAAGAGGTTTAAGAAACAAAAGCCAAAGGAATTAATGCTTTGCACAGGATCAAAATGTGCAGCAGTATTATTTTTGCTCTCAGAAGCATATCCTTCTGCTTTTCAGAGCTCCAAACAGAAAAAGACTCTACTTTCAGAAAGTAGCACAGCTCAGTACACTACCCTTAAGGAGATTACAACCATAGATTTAAACACAACTGATAGTGCCAGCTGGTTTAGGGTAATGCTTTTTGTTCTGCATTTACTTCAGAAAGAAGTGTGCCTTTGGCCAATTGCACTTATTCTGCTTACACAGTTGCACAGTCATTTCCCTGAAGTTTCATTGCTTCTGGTCACCTGAATGTATTTTCTTAAATAACCCTGTATTTTCTGCAAGCTTGAAGCTTGCCTGCAGATTTATTAACACACTCTAAAAAAATGGAGCCATTCTATTTTAGCAGCAATACTACCACTTAACAGTCAGACCTCCCTGTTTTATTGTCCCAGAATCTGAATATTCAAAAATTTAATCCAAAAATTTCATGACATCTAAGCTAATTTTTAAAGGGCTATGTTTTAAATTTTAAAGGGATATATTGTTAGGCTGTTTTAGAACAATACATACTCTGTGCTGAAAGAAAGATGGGTCAAGATATTTGTCAAATCGATCTTCAAATTTCACATCTGATTTCTTCCATTTCACCTGAAGAGAGAAATGTTTATATTTGAAAAGCTCCTGACAGTATTTTTATCTATACCCATATGCAGAAACCCAGAACACATATTAAAAATCATCCACTTGAGATATTTTCTTCAATATGAATGGGGTTTGGCAAAAAACAATGGAATGATGTTCTTAAAGACTGGTATCTACAGGTCAGGCATAGAATGAACATCAGCCACCTTGCCTCATGGATCTAATCTTGCCCATGCTTATGTTTAAGAACAAGGAAGAATCACTGCACTGCCTCAGTTCTCACTGTCTCTGTGAGGCTAACCAAAGATACAAATTTGTAGTTGTCAAATACAACAAATCTTTTTTATGATTATTCTATCTATCTATCTATCTATCTATCTATCTATCTATCTATCTATCTATCTATCTATCTATCTATCTATCTATCTATCTATCTAATTACTATTAATCTAGACACTTCAACTGCCAATAAATTACTCTGAAACCAACTGGAAAAGTATGTGTTTATGGACAGACTATCTCACAGAGTAACAACATATTCCTGCTGTCAGCTCTCCACCAGCTGCAGAGAGGACTGTTTTGGATTTGGGAAATGTAATTGCATTAATGAACTATATGGTGCTAATATAGTAGCACAAAGTATTTTTGAGAATTTTTGCAAGACTGCATTTGAAAATTTAAATTAAAACAATTATAGAAACTAAATACGAGCCTACCCTGAAATGTTTTTCAAAAGCATGCCAAAAGTTACCAGGATTTTTAGTGATATTAAAACAAATGCAGCCCCCTTGTACATATCTATTTTAAAATACATGAGAAGGAACTATCCCCTCCAAAAGCAGTTCTCTTACTGAGTATAGAAGAAAGCATATAAATGTAGACTGAACAACCCAATCACTCACCACAGTCCTGAGACATATTAAAAACCCCAAGATGCCAGCACTACTCACTTTGAGTTTTGATATTAATGTTCCTTAGTTCAAATTACAACCTTGTTCAAGATTAGTAGCTCAGAACATTAATAGCTTTCAAAATTGTTTCAAGCAGATACATTTCTCATTAGAGCATCTGCCACTATTAAGCACAGCTTAGAACAAACCCACCAGTGACAATCTGTGAATTAAACACCACACACAGGCCAGCCCAGCAATTGCCCCATGGTGCCAACAGAATTTGATAGAGTAGTCCTGAGCTTTGTATGTCAAAAAAGTATTTTAATACTTGTATTATATCTACTTATATCTTATTATATCTACTGGCTGCTACCCAACGCTAACCAACTTAAAATTTAGAGCAAATGGACTTCACAATGCTGGCAGAATTTGAAATAGCAAACTGTGAAATTTCTGTCAGTTTTGCAGCAAAAATAGGGAAATCAGTGTAAATGTAATTCTAAAAAGCACATACAAAACCCAGTTATCTGTACTTCAAACTATACAACTTATTCAGCACAAGAGAAATGTATTTGTGGCAAGAATATTCTCTGAAATAAAATTCTACACTGACGTCCACTGCTAACACATGGAAGAAAAGCAATGCATTAAAATTGGTTTCACTGTACAAATGTGCTGCACATGACAAGTGAACCATCACTTGATTTAAGTAACATCATCTAAATAGAGAAAAACTGAAAAAAAAAATTTGTCTCAATCAGCAAGCATTGTTTATTCATTACCTTTTATCATAGCAACTCAGTATCATAGCAGAGAGCTGCAGAAAAAGAAACTTAAAACCTTATTAACCATGCTAAAAAATATCTACTGGAATTGCAAAACAAAATAAATTTTGATATTAACTGCTTGCAAAGCTTAAAGGCTTGCAATGGGTTCTTATTCTAGCTCAGAATCCAGTTCACACCTATGATACAAATGTCAGAAGTCCAAACATGAAGACAATGTGTGCCTACTCGCAGATCCTCTGTACTTCTAATCTCCATCCTTTCAGGGTATCTTTCCTTCCCACTAAAACACTTTTCTGCACATTATAGAAGCTACAATTTATTTGGAGTACTCCAAAAATGATAATTTGACATTTGTTATTAATAAATCTATCATATCTTTTCAGCAACAGAACAAAATAATTGAAGGGGTGAAGATGCATCTTCCTCTAATATGGCCCAACATATCAGTACATATTGTAGTATACCAGTGCCTATTTTTGAGCTATTTTATCATGTAGAATTTCTTATTATGAGTGCATCACCAAATTACTTACTGAATATGACATCTGGATTTTTGTGTTTGGTACCAATTTCACCTTTCCTTCACTGGTCAAATTGACATCTACAATTCTATTTCCATTGAAACCAATTTCCAGTTTTTTGTAAGTCCAAAGGTAATAATCTTCTCCATTTTCATCTGCTTCTCCAACAATCCCTGCATAGGAAACAAGTGTAAGCATCTATTACAGGTGTGCTTTTCAGACATTTTGCATTTATTTTTTAAAAAATATGCATTACAAAAGTTTTGACAGCTAAAAAAGCAACATAAAGAGAACACAGAAGACTTTATGCTCTTCTTTTCAACTCTAATATCTGGACTGAACTTTCAAGGCATGGGTCTCTGAAAGCAGCATTTTGTAAAGGCATTAGAAGAAAAAGCATGCAGCTACAAACACTGCAGAAGACCCAACAACAGTGCCTCTACTTTTATGTGCAATTCTTACCAGATAAATAACTAGCTAAACAAAGATCCATTTTCTGTAAGAGAACTTAGCCAAGACCTCTAAAATTCCCCATCTTCATTTATCTATTCACTAATTTTTCTTCCTCTTAAAAATTACACTTTCTCTCTATAATGGTCATTAGTAGACTTCCCAACACATGGTTTTTGCTCTCATTTGCACACAAGTTTCCAATGCTTGCCAAAAATGTAGTTTTATATTCAGAAGAAATTCTTCACTGTGAGGATTGTGGGACACTGGAACAGGCTGCCCAAGAGAAGCTGTGGCTGTACCATCCCTGAAAATGTCCAAGGATGGAGCTCTGTGTAACCTGATCTAGTGGAAGGTGTCCCTGCACAGAGCAGGGGGGGTTGGAACAAGATGACCTTTATGTTCCCTTCCAACTCAAACCACACAAACCATTCTATGATTAAGTTCTCAATTTTCAGTAAGTTAGTGCAAAATGTCTCATCTACTACAGAAGAATTCCAGAGATTGTGCCATGATGGGTGAAAACAGAGAAACAACAGTCAACAAGTTCCCAGGCCATAAGTGTCAGCTTTGATGTCAAGAGATGTACAAGCTGGAAAGTCACAAAAAAACCAGCACTCAAGACAGACAAGGTGAGGGGAATGGGAGAACAAGGAGGTGAAGGACATGGAACAGGCTATCACAAAGCACCAGGTATATGAAGGAAGGGCCTGTGTGCATCACCTGTGTTTTAATTTTCAAGGTGGCATTTTTCTGTCAAGTTTTATACTCAGGCTCATCAGTCATGATTGCCTTGTACATGTCATCTACATGAAACATGTGCCAGTGTGTGCCTCCACCATACAGCCTGGCACCTGCCAAGCCATCTGCTCCCATGGCAGTATCCAGAACCATGACAATAACCACCTAAAGGACATTCTGATCAATCACTCACTGAAGTACTGAACTAACTCACTGCTTCACATAGGTAGGCAATGTCCTGAAACAATCAAGTGTCTCCACCACGGGACAGCAATTCAGGCAAAAATATAAAATGGAGTAATTTTTTTCTGAATGCAGTTCAAAAGATCTGGTTGTCTTTTTCAGATTAAAAACAGTGTAAACCTTCCAGAGCCATCAAACAGCAGTTTGATGTCATTACCTTCAGTTAACAGTAGTTAAGAAAGGTAAATTTTTGCCTGGTCTTTCTTTACTGAAAAACAGAGTACTCCTTACAGGGTATTTTGAGGAATTCTAGGGCAAATGTTAAGAATTAATGTTTGTGCATATGTCTGATGTCAGTAAGCCACAGCAAGGTGGAAAACCATAAAGAACATAAAGGATGAACTTCTCAAAAGTTTGCCAGGAGACAGGAAGAGTGCCATGAATGCATCTGGATGACCCCAGAGAAGTGAATGGTCTGCTTTAAGAATAGAATTAAAGAGAAGTTGCCCAGAATTCTCAGCAAACATTAGCACCATCTTAATCTTTTTCTTTTACAGTCTTCAGAGATAACTTTGTTTAGGCAGCACTAAAAAAGGACTCCAGCTCCTATCTATATTTAGGGAACAAAATTTTGGTTTAATCTAGGTACAAGATGCAAAGCAACAATGAAAAAAATGAAGATACTGGATCATACAGTATATACAATACATGCTGGCTAGTAAGGTGCTCAGGATATGTAATCCAAATGAAGTGGATCTATATGATAGCCTTTACACAGTAACAGAGTCATTCACCACAAGCTATTCTTAATGTAAGCTGAGGGTAAACAGTTCTGGACACTATCTTCATGAAACCAACACCCCTTCTCAGTATTCAGAGTATTTCAGAGATGCCATCATAACCACTTCAGTTCTTACACACACATATCTTAAATAGTCCTAATGGTTTCCTTCATTATAAATACTGAAATTTAGTAACTATTTAGAAATAGTTACAGCTATGCAATGACAATCAAGCAAAAGATATTTGTTTTCTTTAGTGTCTCTACCTGCCAATATCTCTACCTGCCACCACATTAGGTGGTACTAGACAAGTCTACACAACACACTCAAAGGCATCAGCAAGCTGGTAGAGGCATGTGTATGGTATCATTCATGCCATATTCATAACAGAAATCTTAAAATAAAAATTGTTCAGTTAGCAGCAAGTCTCAGTGCTTTAAGTTTCAAGCAGCACTCAGAGTCTGAAATATTGCTGTTGTTGAAAAGAGATTCAGGAAAACCAAATTTATTCCAGATAAGCTATATTTCCAGTTTTCTCCACTGTACTGGAAACACAAAGTTCCAAAATATTCATTCAGACTTGCAGATAAACATTTCTGATTGGGTTCAAGTGCATCCACTCTGTTCTCAGCCCCCCACCAAGAACTCATTAATTCTTTTGAATAAAAGGCTAATATTGACCAATCTGCAGTCCTGCTACTTTTACCTAATCCACAGGAGACACAGACCAAAACTGTCAGCACCACTTGCTTTCACACCTGATGTCAGATTATAGCCTTACATAATATTACCAGTATTTATGATCCTGTAGTCCCTCATTATGCAGCACAGCTTGAGATCCTGGTTCCAAACTATCAAAAGCAGCTTTTTAATATCTTAGAAATCTGATACCTAGATTCTGCATGTTTTCTAGCTGACTTCTTGTGCATAAAAAACGTACTATTGGGAAACACTAAAAACATTGGAATCACAGGAAAACAGATTTTTTTTAGCCAAGAGCATAAAATCTGTCAGTGTATAGAAGATTTAACAGGTATTTTTGTTCTTTGACCTTTTGGATGATGAAACATGACCAGAAAAAAAAAAAATCCTAATAAAAGACCATCTCCAAGACTTGTTAGCCACCTAGGATTCCAAAAAAAGTCAGCTTAGCATCCATCATCCCTGGGCAATTCAAAGTCTACATACCTGCTACTAGTCTAGAAAAATACTTGATTGGTCTTTTTCTGAAAGGCCAAAGCCATAGAAAATATTGCAGCAACAACTGTCACTCATGCATGCTTTACAGAAGCCTAACAGCAATTGCACAAGTAGCACAGTAAAGGCCACACAGAGTAATTCTGCTCTACTCCAAGCCTGGCTACAGAGCCCATTACACACAATAAACAAATCAGCTGAAAAGAACAAAATCAATACTGAAATACTTCTCTACAGGCATTATAATGGTATCTCTTAAAAACAGACACATTAAAACAAAACCAAAAAAAACCAGACCTTCCTGGCTACCAGATAAATAATAAATAAAGTGTTAATATTTCTACCATGTTCAACAGAAAGATATTTTCTAAAACCAGTTAAAATAAGAAAGCTTAAAAAAAGCACTCTTTGTCAAAATGAGTGAATGATGGGTAACATTATTCATACCAGCTATCAAAGAACTTTTCTTGCATGACTTGAACTGCATTTTTGTAGGTGCTATGGGATTTTGTTTAGTTTGGGCAGATTTACCTCTTTCAGAGAACACAGGCAACAAAGACCTTACCTCACCAAAACATTTTATGGCAGTTTTTAATTTTCTTTCAGTTTTTATCTACAACAGGGAGATTAGGCCTTGGAGAATTTGGCTGACTGCTATCAGGGCAAAGTGCAATCTGCAGAGCACTCTTTACTAGATACATGATCACAGGTTATGAGGGAGCAACAAAACACAGAGACCTTAGGAGACAATGGCAATAAAGATACAGACATTTTTATTCAGGACATGAGCACTTCTAAGATCACATTAATAATACTCAGCAGAGAAATTTTGAGAACTGCAAAAGAATAAGTAAAATAAAACTTTGTATAAACAAAGCAACACTGTTAACAGCTACTAAATCACCACAGAAGTAAACAAAATAGGTTTTGCATGAGTAATAAAAAAGTAGCAAAATAAAGTTTCAACTCTCAAATAATTTTATCAAACTCATTATTCATGATCACAGTAACATGGACCTTCTGTGTAACCTCTCTAATTACCACTCACTTGAACATTTGAACAAATTTAAACCTAAGAACTTACTGTTATTAAATCAGGGCTTGAGAAACAAAACAGCTTTTCACTGTTCTTGTACTTTGCTAGTACAGCCATCCTACTGTTCATTCCATGCAATAAGCCTTCAACTTATTTCACAGAGAATCACACAGAATTAATTAGGTTGGAAAAGACCACTGAGATCACAGAGTCCAACCTACGACCCAACACCATCATGTCAACTAGACCATGGCACTGAGTGCCACATCCAGTCTTTCCTTAGACACCTCCAGGGATGGTGATTCCACCACTCTCTGGGCAGCCCACTCCAAAGTCTGATCACCCTTTCTGTGAATAAATGTTTCCTCATGTTCAACCTAACCCTCCCCTAGTGCATCTTAAGACTATGTCCTCCATTACTTCTTTTCACATTCTTGTGAATTTGACTTGCATTTGAGTTTCAGATTCTTGTGAAATTCTTGTAAGGAAGTTTAGTCATTAATTCACTCCATGAAGCCCATTAGTACAGATCTTGAGTAGGTGTAATCCAGTCATTAATGAATAATATCACTCACCCCATATTGGTAAGTCATCAATATACATCTGATACCAATAGTGATTTTTGATAGCATACACAAATGCATCTCTTCTTCCCTTGTCCAAGTCAACTTCACAGTAAGTAGTCTGCATTACATCATCTGCAAAAAATTAAAGCACAGTTAAACATTTATTAAAGAGCTGGCTCAAAGTGAAGGTAAACCAAGCAAATGGAGGAATGGGCAGTGCTGAAGTCTCCAAGCCCTCTTGGGGCTATCCTCAAGTAGATAACAAGAAAGGACACTTTAAAAAAAACCCATTAAAGCAAATATATGACAGTGTTCAGAAATCTACACTTCTGCATGCAGAGGTTTCTCACATACTGGACAAGGAAAGGTTTCACAGCATCCTTTTGCTGCTTCACTTGCACTAAATTAAGGTACAAAAGCTGATGGCAGATTCACCTGAACAGATCTCTATGACTTTAACAAGAGGTATGAAATTATTAACAAATACCTAAAACTGTATACAACATTATCACTCTGTTTTAGTAAAATCAGCTTCACTGACTAGGAATAATGCTTGTAAAGAGACCTAAAACTTTTTAAAGTTCTCAGCAATTTTGAAGAAACTACCACTAAGGAAAAAACAAAGCAATCAGAGTAAAGACAGGGGAGAAAAAGGCGAGAAGACAAAAATAGGAATAATGCAAATAATGTACAAGAGGCTGCATTTGGAAATAAATCGACTTCTTTCATCCAGAAAGCTATCCTTCCCATCTGCAATTCCTAAGTTACACTGTTAGCAGCCATTCTTTCCATCCCAGTTTCCTTCCCTAATGTCTTCTTTTCAAGCGAAGAAAGATGAAAGGCCCCATATTTACAAGACTTCACATAGCAACAGATTCAGAGCTCCCTCATCTACATCTCAGTAATTGCTTTCATGCTGCAAATAATGAAACACAGCAAAAGTAAAGAATTTCAGCTTCTTCTCTTTTTGTTATCACTGGAATTGAGGACCCATTTTAGTAGATAAAATTAATTTATGCCTTAAGTACAGCTCTAATTTGCATCAAAATTCAGCTTACTTTCTTCGATACACGAACTCCAATATAAAGCCTAAAAGGAAAATCAAATCACCTGCACAAAAAAAGAGCACAGGCAAGCAGAATATTTCTAACACAAAACATAATTTTTCTGATAACAACAAAAATCAAAATACAAGTACATCTGGTCAACAAAACTTTTTTTTTTGTGGAGAAAAAAAGAAAGTAACAAAACCATTCAAGTCAACAAACATACCAAGAAGACTTTTAGTGCATGGACAACATTCTCAGGGCCCATTCTGGTACATTCAAGAGAAGAAAGCCATTAAAGTTGGCACCACAGCTGAGACAGATGTGCAAATTCAAGCATGCACTTATGCCTCTACCGAGCTGGATTCTATGTTTTTGGACTATGTTTCCCCCCACCCGCAAAATGCCTCTGCTTGGCACTTTTTCATTTTAACAGATTTTAAAATTGTCTTGACATTAACTAAAAGGGGGAAAAAAAGCCAATCTACAAACCCCAGAATCATTACTTCGTGGATTTGTTGCTAAGTGAGGATTCTTTCCAAAATATCTGGCACTTCACTGTGACACTATGTTCAAATAAAGGATAATAATACTACATTTCTAATACAATACAATACTACAATTCTAATACTACATTTTTGACGCGGAGGATTGTTCAACACACAGACCAAAAGAAAAGAAGCCATGAATAAAAATACAGGTAAAAGAGAAACTGACAGAGGCTGCTAAAGGAAACATTTCCCAGGGCCAAAGCAAGAAGTCTGTTTTGGAGAAGTATTATGGAACCCAGGCTGGCTTCAGGTGACTCTGCAGTTCACAGTGGTACCAGCACAGGTAGGTGAGACTGTAACCTACTCTAAATTACTCCACGGGCTTTCAGAATTTACCACTTGTTTGTTAGTTTTACCAATTGAAATGAGCTACTCTGCATATAATGCTTTAGGATATAAACAGTGAAATTTGCTGCTTTTAAAATAAAAGAGTTTGGAGTATCATCTCAAGTGAAACGAAGGCTGCAAAGAGCAGCATGCCACCAAAAAACCTGTCTTCACCCACTTCTACAGATCTTATTCCCAGCATTCAGAATACCAGAAGACATCACAGAGATAGTACAATCCAATCTAGACTAACTGTGTTACAAGTTTCTCCAGGGCACACATACAAAACCCCAGCAGAATCACTAGAAACAATTTTATTCAATTCTTGCAAAACAAAGGCATGTCATTACACATGGAATACAATGTCAGCCACACTGCACAGCACAGTTCCTCACCTCTCCTCAAAACAAGCAAGACAAGTGCTCCTTTCTCCAGCCACTAACAGCTGAAGCTGTCATTTAGTTACAGGACTATGTGGTCAAGCTTAAATCCACTGTGTTAAATGATTAAATAAAAGAACAGCAGTTTGTGGCTGGAGAACCTAATGTCTACTTCATTAAAAATCTTAAAAATCCAACACTGATTGGTCCTTGTCAGGTACAAGGGAGACTGTCCAGGTCTCAACAGGTAAAATTTTCAGGAAACCTTCACAAATCACCACATTGATCTTAGGTTTTGCATATGTTACAGAACTCTTATCAAGTTATGGCTGGATGTGTATCCAGAAGGAGAGCCAAGTTAAAGGCAGGTTTTGTGGTGCCTCTGTAGCAGGGATGCCAAAGAGGTAATATCTCCTATGCAAAAGTTTCAATAACATCAGCAGCACATTTAGGAAATTTTTTAAAACATGACTCATTAGAAAAGCAAGTATGCTTAGCCAGATTTCAAATTTCCTACAGACATTCAGATCTATGGGGTTTTATTCAAACATGTGTGCCATACAAAACTTCATTATATCTGACAACACTAAATGTCATCCTTCTAGAAGTGCTGCAGAAAAAAGTTTGGGTGAAGAATTCTCCATTAGAAATATGGTCATTTAGTAACATTTCTGAAGAAGTACAGAATGCAATTTTGTTAAAACATCCTTTTCCTCTTTAAATTTATCTTCTTTAATGGCACTCTATGGTAATATAAAAAATAGATTTATAATTTGAAGTCACTATGATACCAATGTTCAATACATTTAATAATTTACTAGGTCTCAGGTGTAACAGAGGATGTCATTCAAATACTTGAGTAAAGAACTTGACATATGAATTAGAAAGCATTATTATCCTAGATTTAGCTTGACAAGATAATTAAGTCAACTGAAAACTTAAAAGTTACATTACAATATGAGTATGTTAATAATTCATTTCTTCCTTCACACCAATATTTATACAGATTTGAGACCTGTGATATAAGAACAAGATTGTTCATATTGCAACAGAAGGAAAATCCAGCTATCTTATATGATTGCATGTATCTTTCCTTATGCTACACTTAATACAACAAGAAACACTACTTTATGGAGACTGGAATACACTAGATTTGCCCAACCAGTCACCATTATGAGAGTTCAAGTACAAACCTTCACTCTCAGAAGGGCACATTTCTGCAAAATCATAATGTTTTTATTCTAGTTCAAAAAAAACAGGCAATGCCAACTGATTCAAGTGCCAGTTTTACTTATGTAGTTTAGTACTTCAGCTAATAACAACTGTAGCCTAAACAATACTTGGAATATGATGAACATGCAGATTCACCCTTACTTGCTACTGCTGTCCAGTCAAACAATGCTGAGAAAGGAATTATTTTTTATTGCAGAAGCTAATTTACTAGAATAATTCTATTTTCCTTTTACTCACTTCAGAGGATAAAAACCTAGAAGTATGAAGTTCAAATCTAATTTACTTTTGTAAACTCATACAATACTTTAAAGAAAAATGCCTGCAACTGTTATTTTTGCCATAATGCCAAATGTACAAAAAGAAAAGCAGAGATGCCTGTTAATTCAGAACTTAGATATGATTCACATATTCATTAAGAAAATCTGTTCAAGTTTATTACTTATTATCTTAATTATTTCAGATGCAGATTTTAGATAAACTCCTTCAAACTGCATTTTTTACTTAAGAACATATGAATCTATTGGTACGAACCAAGCTTCTGTTAACAAAAAGAAAAAGGAAAACAAAAACCAACCAAAAAACTAATCCACCACAGAAACACCAAGTGCCCAGTTTCAATTAAATTGCATCAGCTTCTGAAACACTGATGCAGAGTTGAAGCCTGTATCAATCACACTGAAATAAAACTTATCCATTCCAAAAAAAGTATTTCAATTTCACTGATGCAATCTAGTTACAATTACAAAAAAAAAAAGAAGTGACCACCACTTCCACAAAGAACAAGGTCTGCCATTAAATTGTCACCAAAAAACTGAGCTACCATCACATTTCAACAATCAAACAGGAAAAGAATTCTTTACACAAATGCTAAACTTTAAGGACTGGTCTATGAATTTCAAATTTTACAACACACAAATTGGATATAAACTGTACTGGGTTGATGACAGCTTTTGAACCTCTAAAAAATGAATTTAAGTATTGCAATCCTGCACTCTA
Organism: Erithacus rubecula; assembly: GCF_903797595.1. NCBI lineage: Eukaryota > Metazoa > Chordata > Aves > Passeriformes > Muscicapidae > Erithacus > Erithacus rubecula. The sequence continues at coordinate 15,877,019 of NC_136660.1, forward strand.
TTTCTTTATTTTTAAAACCTGTGTCAAGTGGTTTCAAATTAGAGAAATTTTACATAATTTCATATTAAATACTAATACTACTTTCATATTAAATACTAATATTTAGTGTTACAATTAATTTATACTTGTTACTTTGAAATGTGGAAAAAATAGAATTTTAATACTTTTAACAGCAGATTAAGGATAGCAAAACAGAGTTGACTCCCATTCATATTTCACTTTGTGAAGCATTGCTAGAAATAGTAAAACAGCTCCTGATGCAGAAGCTGCTGGGTAACAGTCAACAGCAAAGAGATTGTTGTCCTCATCTTTTATCCAGAGGACACAGACTACAAGAGAAAAACTAGAAGTGCATATGTATAGCTTCACACATCATGTACATATACTTGGTAATAAACCAGCTACCATGTGCAATCTGCTTTATTGAAAACATCTGACCTGCAGCCACTTTGGTTGGGAGTTCAATCTACTGCAGGTCCAATATGCATTATCAACCTACTGAACTCCACGGTGTTAATATCAATAATTAAATTTTTTAAAAATTCTGTGCATTGGCTACATCATAGCAGTAAACAACAACTCACAAACCTTCTGGTCTTTTCCATTTGGTGCTGCACCTAGAGAGGGCATTTGACACTTGAATATGAGAATCTCTTTGTAGAGTTGGGGTACTTAGAGAAAGTAAAAATTACACATTGAACTGGCTGTACAAACAAACATTTACCATATTCTGGTAACAGAAGTTTTCTTAATTTTCATCACTGTGTTGAATTGCTGCCAGTTGCCTTCAATTGTTCTTTCCATTTTGTGTTTCTGAGGACATTCTATGAGCTTTGACAAGAAAACTATTTCTCCCACATTGAGTAAAATTTTCAGCATGCCACAAGCGTTACAAACCAGTAGTAGAACTGTTTCCTAATGTTTGTACAGGTACTGTTTCTTTCTTAAAAGGAAAGATTCAATTCCAAACTCCTTTAGTGTGGCAGTGCTATCCTCTACGTAAATTTTAAAATTATGAAGAAGTTAAGGTATTAATAAATTTCCTAAAAATCTTTTATTCAAGATCCTTATCCTACTGCTAGCACAAACATCACTAGGTCTTTTATTTTAAAGAAGTCCAGTTTTGGATAAAACTTTTACAGCTTATAGAAACTAAATCCCATGACTGTAAATGCTCAGACAAGAGATACTATGCTTAAGTTCTCCATCCTGTTAACCACTAGTGATGTAATGAAATGCAGTGTTCTGGAAAAAAAGATACACAGAAACATAAATTGAATTAAATTCATAAACGTTAAAATTCAAGACACAAAAAGAATCTGTTATTATTTGAAGTTCTTCAACTACTAGCTACAGATGTCTGAAAGGACACAAACAGAGAAATTATGCAATAGAGGCCTTAATACCAAGAAATGTATTTGCAAAAGAAGTTAAATGTCTTCCCTGGAACAGTATGGCAAGATGGTGAGGACAGGAAACAACAGGAAAGGAAAAAAAACCCAAACAAACTAGCTTAATCCTGCTCCATCCTGACTGGCATAAGATGAGTTAGAGACAGTACTAAAAAGGTATTTGTCAAAGTTATTTTAAACTAGACAGTAATCAGAAGGATACAATCATCAACTTTGTGTGGAGGTGGAACTTGGAGATGTTGAGCCCCTGCTATTCCTTTGCAATTGCAGTGAGTCTGCAAGTATTCATCATCACAGGAAAAAATTACATCTTCAAAACTGGTACTTCCAGAAAATAATCAAACATTCATACACAGAAAACTTAGTTTTACTTTGTAAAATTTTATCAGTCACTTCAGAAGTAATATCTGCTGGAAGCATATTCCTTCAAGGGCACATAGATGGAACCTTCACTGTAAGCTCAAAAGTCAGTGGTAGTAACCTTGCAGGGTGTACCAATCAATGACACAAAATGCACTCAGTTGCTAGCAGCAAGAAAATTTCAGTTCTTATCATTAAAAGATCAAGCCTGAAGAGTCAATGTATTTTTTAAAATGACTAAATGCACTTTAAATCACTTACCTTTAAATTTGATGTCAAGACCACTAAATTCCAATTCAACTCCTTGAAGTGCTTCCCCTAGGGTTTCATGGTAATGGCCAATGCTTTTTTTTGATCCCACACAGAAGGGGAGAGAGAAGTATTTGTATGTTTCTTGACGATTGTGGTAGGGTCCTACAGTATTCATCCACAGAACAACTTCCTCTTTATCTTGGTACTGAAAGATAAAGTTATTGTGTTAGATGAGAAGCCCAGCAGAATAAAAATGTTCAAGAAGCTCTCATTCATATTCAGTAGCAGGGTTGCTCAATCACAGACAACAGTCACATTTAAAGACGGCTGAGCATTTTTGTCTTTTGCATGACAGGGATTCTAGGAAAAAATTTCAGCCTGCTTTCATAGAAAAAAAAAAAGCCAAGTTAATCATACACTTTCTTAGAGCCTATCAGTGAAGTATCAGGTGAGGGGGATTTAAGAAAGATGTAGAAGATGCAGCTAGCAGAAGTGGAAAAATGCAGAAGTCTTGAAAATAAATAAGCTTTTACTAATTTTTATAAAAAACCAGATCAGATAAAAGCAAACTCTGCTTGTCTCAACTGAAAGAAGGAAACACCAAATTTATGTCTTGTTAAACAAGATCTTAGCAGAGTATTCAGGCAGTCTACCCACACTGACAGATATTCTGTATTTTCCTAAAATGCAGCTTTCTTTTCAGCAAGGGTACAAATTGCATTCAAAATTCCCAGAAGAGCACAATGCCTCACAGGAAGCACTAAAATTAAACTGTTGAATACCTACAGTAGCCAAGAGCCAAAGTCAGACAGAAGAACTGTATTTTGATGCATTTTCAACATTCCCACAGTGAAAAAACAGAACAGCAAGAAGTCTGGTGGCTGCCATGAAATTCTCTCTGGGAACATTCACTCTTCACTTTCCACAATTACTGTTAGCCATGAAAACATCTTACTTGTCTAGGAGCCAGCAATTTTTTCCAAGCCCTTATTACTTCTGAACAATAAAAAAGTATTTAAAGTCATTAATCTATCAGTATTCAAATACTGGATAAATTTGGGAAAATGATCTGAAATAATAATTTGCACTATATCTGTATGCATCTGGATGAGGTATCAGATTTGCTGATTACTACACAAAGTCTATCACTCAACACAACTTCTTCACCTATAATTTCAACAGAATAGGAGGGACAGGGACAGTGATATAACTTCTAAGGCAGAAAAAACCCCTACTTATAACTATATGTACATGAAAGCAAATCACTATATAGGTCCTGATTTTTTTTAGGTACAGAAGCATAAAGCACTATTACAAGACCAAAATACAGACACAGAACACCCTGGAGAAGAAAAGACTGCAAAATGTTAACTAGACATAACTGTTATATAGTGCACAGCTGAAATACTGAATACAGCTCTCCTTTTTTAAGAAGTGAACAAAGGCTCTTAAACTCCATTTATTCTGAACAACCAGTCATTCCAAGAGGTTAATGCAGAAATAATTAGGTACATGCAGAATGAAAAAAAATCTTCAGATGAAGTGTTTAAAAGTTAAACTCAAGGATTTAAACAAACACACTTTGGAAAATAATTTAATCCCTCTAAACTAATACACCATCTCAATTAAAGGCCCATCTTTTTTGTTCACAAAGATGTATGAAGGTCATTCCATCTTCTTACAGGAGTGATTTCCAACAAGAAACTTAAAATATTTTACTAATTTCATTGTGAGCTGAAGCAGAGACCAAACACTTCCCAGTTTCACAAGCCTTTGCAGAGCACACACGTCAGAGCACTTCTGACAGGTAAAGAATGTCAGAGAAGCATCAAATAAAAAGCAAACAAGAAAAAGCAAGAGCAAGTAGACATTCCTCCCCTCTGCCAGCAACCAGAAAGGTTATACCAGTGCAGCACAGTTCTCCAAAAAAGTTGGTAAAGAAAACAGAAAGAAAGCAAAATCACAGTTCTAACCCCCTCAGCTGAAAGCAGACAGTGGAATCTGCTCTTGCCAAGGGAGCACGGGACATGCTGGTCCATATCTCTGCCTAGCCTGTTATTTCTATCATGTCTTCTGTTTCTTCCTCTAACAGCTGCAGAACATATTTCCAGCCCTTTCTCAAAATGGTCTTAACTTGTCAAGAGCTCACTTTAGCACTACTTGTACCAAACAGCTTACATGTGAGCTGACCTATGCCTCTGTTCAACCTTCAGTAATAGAATATGACAACATCTTTAGGTCTGTGAGATCATCTTCGACTGCCTGAATAAAGAAAGCACTGACTACTGCTTTTCTTAGCTGCTTGTTTCTGACATGCTTCAGACTGAGCTGGGACCTCCACATTTTTGGAACTATACCAGAAGTGACAGATGAGGCAGAAATCCACAGATTAAGAACATAACATGCAAAATCTTGCTATGTTTTCTGATCTACCAATGTAACTAAATAGCAATTACAAATCTGGTCTTTGCTTGTCTCTTATCTTCATGGGGCTTAGTCCTTCTTCAGTGCTTACAAGTTTTTCCCACAATGACTCCAAGATGCCATCAGCCTGCTCTGGAGGGAAAGGGGGCCACATCAAACAGATGCAAAGAATTCAGTCTGCATTTATTACTTCCTCCTTTCTCACAAACACCCCAGAACAGCTCGAGATAACTCTTTTTAGGACTGCTACATAAACACAACAGCTCAGCCAGCCCAGGCTACATTCACCCATGGCAGCCCTCAGGCAGGGCTTCTGCCATACACCAGGTGCTCCCTGCTCCCGGCGGCCTCCTCAAATTAAGAGCACTGTAATGAGCAAAACAACCACCTTTGGGTTAAATTTGGGGATGGTGTCTAGCAGGAACTGAAGGATATTTTCTTCTACATATATTTGCTAGGTTTTGCTAATTGTCCATTGTGAGGATGAGCTTTCATGTTTAAATACATTTCTCTGACATGACATCTCTTGTCCTTGCATTCTTAGTCTAGTGGTAGGGTAATCTGGTTGCAAGAACATAGGGATGGCTATTAAAGAGTTCAAGTGTGGCAGGCAGTTTGGTGGTGGGTTTTTGTCTGGCTTTTCTGTTTCATTAGTGCCTTCATAATATCAAAACATCTACAGTACCAGCACAAAGGAAAATGTATTTAGGCAAGACAAAACACCAGAATATCTTGTAGGAGACTGTACTGTCACCTCTTTGTGAGGACTGCTAGGTTTTGAGAAAGCTTTCATATAACACACCTTTCAGCAAAAAGGTCATGCTGTGAGAGAGAACACAAAATAAGCCAAGATGAACATAGTAAATGACAAGGCAAAGAAGGTCAACAAATAAGATGCTGCAATCTGTATTCTGGTGTATCTCAGCAAGCTCTTCTGGTTTTGGTTCACATGAAGGGATAATATACTGCATGCAGCTCAGGGATCCTGATTATATTCACAGACACAAGCATTTAACAACTTGGTCACAGTGTCACAACTCATATAGTTCAGTACTTCCCATGTGACAGAAGGCTAGAAAACAGAATTTTATTTGTTTCACTTACTGTAATTTATGAAAAAATGTCTGTAAGCTTTGCATATTTTTCTGTACTAAGCTTAATATCAGCTCAGTAATTTCTGTAACTACATGGAATATACAATGACATATTTATAGATGCAGCTTGAAAAGTCTCAGCATTGACACAAGTTACCCACCATACAGCTGCTAAGCTAAGGGAGACAAACCTTCAGAAACTTTTTTCTGTAATTGTCAACCAGGTGATGGAGGAGCAATCTGCACCTTAAGTGCAACTGCATATCATCTCCAACCCCCATCACAGCTGAGGACACCTGTTCCAAAGCAGCACAATATGGTCACGCTGCCTGTTCAGAGCACTGGGCTGCAGGGAAGTGTCTGTGAAAGGTAAAATCACATCCAACCCATCTACAGCTCTTCCTTCTTGCTGGAATTGATGTGTCCATTCTAGTTCCCTGCAGAACACTAAACTGGCAGGGAGCTTGTGCAGTCTGACCTGGCCAGGAGTGGATCTCTTCTATGTAATACAACTAGTGAAAAACTGGGGGTGTGCACCACTTTGAGGCTTAATACAAAGACAGTTTCCATACATCTTTACAGTTTATAAACTATTCATGTACAGCAATACTGACACTACCTTCAGTACAGCACATCCACCTTCTTTCATGTTACCCAACAGGGTAACCAATGTGGTGTGGAAAGCAACTTTATCTTCGTGTTCTCTTTGCACAACTGTACAAATTAGCATGCTAACCCTAAAAAATAGACTAATTATTTTACAAAACAATTAAGGCTTTATTAAGTCAGTATATGGAAGGTTGCAGAAAAATACATAAGACTGGTTGAGTCAGGTTGCTGATATTCTTCTTTAAACCAGGAAAAGACTTTGCAAAAAAAGATGGGAGACAAAAAGAGGATTACAGCTGCCAAATCTCATGTGATGATTCAGCAAAATAAATGAAAATCAAGACAGTTTCTTTCAGAAAATATGCAATTTTACTCCTTTTCTGGAATAGAAGTCTGGAATGACGCTCTCCACATCTTTCAGGGGGAAAAATGGACCAACATTATTTGTTGCTGGCAAAGCAAAAATGTAGAAGCAGGACAAGATATACATGAGGCAGCAAGCAAGACTCACTTGGCAAGTAAAATCCCAGGTTTGTAGGCCTCAGTATCTTACAGATATTCTATCTGTCGAGCACTGTACTAATACTCAATGTTTGCAGTTCACATCCACACCCTATTAAACTGTGGATTTCAGCCTCATGCCCTCCTTTGGACAAAGCAGGCTATTTCTAGTAACACTTCTTTATTTCTCTCTGAATTTTAGGCCTCACCAAGATGTGTGGCACAGGCTGCACTACTGTACATGCAGTACTTTCACAGTTACACTCCTAGATGCACGAGATTGCTCAGGCACAACCTGTCCTGCTTCCATGACATTTATTTCACCTCTTCAAAATGCAAACACAACTTCAAAGAGGAATCAGGCTGCTCATCTGTGCACAACTTCACATGCAAATAAATATTTTACATGAACTGAAATATTTTCCACAGTGTTTCTCTAACCGACAATTTTCAGATACTATACAAAGTTCCTGATTTTATATACTGATTTTAAATAAGCCTTACATGCTCAGGATTTTAATGTACTTCTTCGGGGTATAAGTCAAGCAAAAATGCTTTTCTCAACCATACTGAATTAGAAATTTTGCTATACAATGTAGGCTAGGTTTTGTTTATTTTTCAATGTTTTTCATGTATTTCTACTCTTACAGAGCACAGAAAATTAAAGGGAAGCAACATTAAAATTAAAATGCTACCTACTCTCTAGACCATTCTCCTGCAACAGAAACCACAGGATATTTCAGAATGTTTTATGGTTTGTCTATTTCATCATCAATTCCAACAAGTCTAGCAACAGAAGATATGAAAGCAAAGGCCATGCAGGAGCCCTGTTTCTGCATGCTCAGAATACACCATGATAAGGCCACCAGCACCCCATTGATACTATTGCCTCCATAAACAAAAGGACAACAGACAAAAAATGTTGCAATTATTATAATACAGGCAATGAGCAAGTACATTACATGCTCTGAAGCACAAAAAAAAGTTAAAGAATCACCTGACAAGTTTTCAGCTAGTTCCTGATAAACAGTTCTGTTGTATTCTGAAGTTATGCTGCTGTACTGTCTTTAGACAATGCAGATTTCAAATGATGTATCAAAGATTTCTCTTTCCTTACTATTCATTTTAAATACCCATGTCTTTATCTTACAATTATACTTACATTATTCTTCCTCCAAAGAAAGTCAAATGTGATTTCTAAAGACTAATTCAAATTTAAGATAAAGCATACAGCTGTTGATTCAATGATACTACCCATAGCTAATATCTCCAGAAACAATAGCATAGACCCAGAGCTTCATGCAGAGTCCTCTCACAATTACCTTTTACAATATTTGCTTAGAAGTCCACAACTATGAAAAAAAGGACACATAAAACACACATTATAGCACACACTGCATACTGTTCCATACTATAGCTGCATTAAAAGCTTAAGGCAGCACTTCTGTATGTCCAACATGCTGAGCACTGCTAACACCCTGTACAGCTGTGTCAGGATGAACCAGCACACCTTCCCCCAGGGAGCTGCACACTCAGAATGTGAAGGAAAAGGAAAAGGATAAGGATGTGTATTCCCACCAACAGGTCTCAAGTCTTAAAGTTAGTGAAAATTCAGTTTGAGATTACCAAATCCTAAATTTCCCCTCCCCTTCTCCAAAAGTGAGCAGAGCCTTGAGAATGTAATAAAGCCTTTTGACTGTAAGAAAAAAAAAAAAAAATCTTCCAACTGCAATCATATTTAAAACTGAAATTCATTAAAATGCAGTATTAAAGGAATATTTTGTTCAGGTTCTTTATCTTAAGATCAGTATACTACTACCAAACCCTGGTCACGTTTCATTCATGCTATTAATGCTTCCACTCCAATCTCCCACACAAGATTAAAATATCAAAATACCCAAGCAAGGAGCCAGCCTTCCAAAAAAAGGTAACTATTTCTACACCAACTATTCCTAACCTATCACATAACCTATCCAGTTAATAAACTGCACACTGTGTGAACAAGAATACTAAACCAAAATAAACTTATAATCCCTCAGAGTTCAGTAGTTTAGATGAAAAAAATCACAAGTCTTCAAAAGGAATTTGTGATTTCCATGGGTAATTGTTCAGGTAATCATTCAGAAGACCTAAAACACATCAGAATTCACTTTGTAGGGAGAGCTCAAACCCAGATAAATTCAGTGACAGCTTTATTATTTTCTCTAGAAGATGTCCAATATTAATTTAATAGTGAATAATCCCTCAAGTCAACCAGCCCTTAAAATAAACACAGTGATATGCTGAAAACCATCTCACGTCTGCATAAGCCTCACTCTAAAGCACAGGTTCAGCAACAAAACTGTACCTAAACTAGTTAAAAGAATATCTGTTTCCTAAAAATAATGAATATTAGATTAACTTTTCCATAATTAACAGCAGAACCAATAAATCCCTTTCCCTTTCAAACAATAAACACACTTCTAATCAGTTTTTAAATCCTCAAAAATGCGTGGAATGAGGCCACTTATACAAAAACTATCAATACTATTTGTCTGTTTTATTAAGAACACTTCGTAAGCTCCACCACACCTCACCTTGAGAAAACTATGTTAAGAAACTCAGCAAGTGTTCACCAGACACACTGCTCGAGAGCAAAAAAAAGTCCTGACAGTCAGAGAGACACAGTGTTTAATCACAGACACATTCAAATCCACTCCACTTGCAGGAAACAGAGATGGTTTTCAGGAAAGTCTCGCTCCAAAATCACATCTAAGCTTGTCACACGAACTTCCACTTCCTCACGCTGAAAGCCACGGGAAACAGCACTCGGATATAAAATCAGAAACCGACGAAGCACTGGTATTTTTTTCCTAGAGATTCTTTTTGGGTAATATTGCGAGCACTTCAGAAAAACTATTCTGAGGCCGACGGCGAGCGCTCAGATGGGCAGCATCTCACACAGCCACGCTTCCCGCAGCTCCGGGCAGAGCCCCCGACCCGCTCCCGGCCCCAGCCCAGCCCACGCTGTCCCTTCCCGGGGAGCGGCCCCCTCCCCGCGGGCTCTGCGCCAAGTCAGAGCAAACATCCTCCCGAGAGGAGGGCAGAGCAAACAGCGCTCTCCAAACAAAGCACGCGTACCTGCCGGGCCGTTTATCTGCTCCAGGAAAAGCTGGGACACCCCGCCCGCCGCACAAGGATGTGCAAACCGGATCAGAGACCGCGGCGGCCCTGCCCCGAGCGCCCCGAGCCGGAGCGCGGGGCCCGGCCCCGGCCCGCACGGCCCGAGCAGCGGGGCGGGCGCGGAGGGAGCCCCGCGGGTTGCAGCCGCCCGCTCCCCCCGGGGCCGCGGCCCGTGGCTCCCCGTCCCTCCCGCCCACCGAGCCGCGCTCTCCGCGCCGCCGCGGCCCGAGCGCCGCTCCCGGGGAAGCCGGGCGCCGCCTCACCGTGTGCTCGTGCTCGTCGGCGCGGGCGCGCAGCGGCAGGAGCGGCAGGAGCAGCAGCAGCAGCCCGGGCGCCGCCATCTCGGGCCTCGGCGTCCCCAGCAGGCCCCGCCGCGGCACCGGCCCGCGCCCGCCGCCGACGCCACTTCCGCCCCGCCCGCCACGTCACCCGCCCGCCCGCCGGAACCGCGGGGGCGCGCCGGGAGCGCTACGGGAGCCCGCGGGGCGCGGGCGGGCACGGAGCGCGGGAGGGAGGGGCAGCGTGCCTGGGATACGCCGCGGCCAGGGGGAGCGCCTGGGAGCGCCCTGCTTGCGGGATCGAATTGTGATTGGCATTTCGTTTTGATGGATAGAATAATCTGAGGTGTTTGGGAAGGGCAGGACGCGGGGCTGTGTATAAGTACCCTCTGCAGCAGCTGAGGGAGCTGCGGTTGTTGAGCCTGGAGAGGAGGGGGCTGAGGGGAGACCCTCATCACTCTACAAATGCCTGAAAGGAGGCTCTGGTGGGGTGGGGTCGGTCTCCTCCCAGGGAACCACTGACAGCGCAAGAGGACACGGCCTCAAGCTTGGACACCAGGCGCAATTTCCTCATTGGAAGGGGCTGCCAAGGGAGGTGGTGCAGGCACTGGCCCTGGAAGTGTTCAAGGAAAGACTGGACACGATGTCCAGTTGATACGGTGATGTTGAGGCAGAGGTTGGACTCGGTGCTCTCAGAGGTCTTTTCCGAGCTCATCAGTTCTGTGATTCAGTGAAATTCACAGGCACGTTGTCTTCTCCCCTCGCACAAGCAGCGGGAGGACACAGAGCTGCGGGTGCGGAGGCAGCACAGCCACACCTGGAGCCTGTGCAGGGTGAGGTTTCTGTCAGTGCTGCCTAAGACAGAACCCACAAACCTGCCTCCAAACTTGGACCGACCTCAAACTACAAATCCACAGGAAAAAAAAAAACCAAACCAAAGCCTCCAATCCAGAAAGCTCATGGTATTGAACACTGATTCATCAGACAACTTTTAAATTAAAGAAACACAGTAAAAAATTTCAAAGCTATTGTATACATTCTTTTTAAAAAAGGAGGGGCTATACCAACTTCTTAAGTAAAGGAAGCCAACAAATAAGCAGACAGACAACAAATGACATGAGCAGAAGGTAGGAACTCCATGCTGTTACAGGTGATTCCTACATGCTTTGCAGAAATTATGCAGAAAACAGATTTCCCTGTTACCATCATACCTATTCTAAAAGCTTTTCCTCTTGTGGTTTTACACATTCAGTCTACCTTCGCTGAACATATTTTACAAGGTATATTTATATGAAGCCTTTTCCAGAGATTCAGGAGACAGTGTATCACTGTATCAGTAGAAGCAAGGTCCCTGAAGAGATACTCGCCAAAACCCATGCAAAAACCATGCTTGCATTACACACACACACATACAGTCTTAAAAAAAGAAAACCTAGACAGTTTTGATAACACCATATGTTTCTTTCTAGTCATTGCATCTCGGTCCAAAATAGAGTAGCTTACCCTTGGGAGACAGAGAGAGGAGGCTTCAGCATCTTCAGTTTATTCAGTAATTAAATCTCAGTCAGCAACAGGGCCAACCAGAGCCATCTGCTGCAGCAGGGTTTGCAAGGCATGCTGTACAAAGAACAAACACTGCCCAGGCCTGCCAGCTGGCACCTGAGTTTGGTGGATTGGTTGCTGCCCCTACAACTGGCTAGGCCACTTAAGTTTTCACAAGCAATTTTATTATCTCTTCAGTCCTTGAACTCTGATATGCATCAGAAACCTGTCCATATTTCCCTTTTCACTTTCCCTCCCAAGCACATTCTTAAGTAACCAGCAATCACTAATCTGCATGCATGCTATTTTCTTCTCTGGTCTCTTCTGATCTTCAGTTTCGGTGCATTTCTCATCTTGGGTGGAAGCAACATACACCACGTGCTTACCAGCACAAAATACAGACATACAGCGGCTTCTTGCATTGAAATGTAAGAGGCTGAAAGCAACTAGATTAATCCAATCTGTGTGGAATACACACTTTAGTGGCTAAGCAAGTGCATTGCTGTTGGCCTGTAAGAGGCTTGAAAGACATGCCTGCATCCAGTTGTCTACCTGCATTAATAGTAAAGCCATTTTAGTGCTGCTCCTTTTTTCCTCAGTAGGGTGAGAGTCTTGCAGTGATTGGTGGTTACTGAGATCCCTCACTAATTCAGCAGCAGTGGGACAGGAACATCTGAAACTACAGCTGCATCTTCAATTTCCCTCAAGCAGTGCAGAAGGGGCCTGAACAGAATGCATAGTATATCTACAGTATGGCTCAGCTCCCCTTTTCCCAGCTCACCTCCAAACCAGAGCCCCACCAGCATCTGGCTTTATGTGATAGGTCAGGTCAGAGTAATGAAGTATCTAAGCTTCAAATGGGAGAGAAACTGTAAGGCTACTCATGAGTAATTTTTCAGCAATTCAGATATAACCATCTCTCTACAGCACAAGTAACAAATATCCAGTTCATAGCTATGGTATTAGGATCCTGCAAAGGCAAATGCTCAGATAAATCCCTCCCATACAGGACATTTGGCTATAACATGGAGGGGATGCAGAATTAAAAATTAGCTTGGGAAGATGGACTCTTGGCCTGCTTCAGTCCAATAATGCTGAAAGAAAATCTGCATGATACACATCTAATTTGCTCTTCCTTTCCTGCTTTATTACAGTTTTACCCACATCCTACAATTCTACCTTATGTTGTACCTGGCAGCTGTGAAAGCAGACAAGAAGATAGGGAATTTTTGAGCAAAGCCAGGAAGCTGTGTGCAAACCAAAGCATGTGACAGCTAAAGACAATCAAGCTGATGAATTTCTTCTTTTGGTTTCTCTCTTTTATCCCTAATTTCTTCATTTATTCTTGCTACTATTTTACTGATTTCAGCATGAAATCCTCCTTCCCTCCTTCCAATTTGAGCTAATAGTGCTAGAAACCTTGTTTCATTTCAAGAAGAGCACAGGAAGGCAGCTCTCACCTCACCACTCCCATGGCTACGGTGAACAAAAGCAAACTGTCACTGAAAGTCTCTAGTGGCAGTTACTGGAGACAGCACTGAGGTTCCTTTAAAAAATAAAATTAAAAAAAAAACAAAAAACAAAAAACAGAAAGGACACCCCTGTATCTGTTGTGCCATGTATGCATCACAACACCTACATCCCTCTGCCATCAAAAGGAGAGTGTATATGAACTACAATTTAGAGTCACCTAAATCCTATGAGTCTCATGTACAGATGATATTTAGCATATGCCTATATCCCTGAAAGCAGAAGGGTCTTTTCCACCTTCAATCAGTGCTGGTAAAGTCACAGTTGCTGTCACTTCTGCAGTTTTACACACTGGGTTTGCTACCCTACAAGAGAAAGGAACTGCAACTCTGCTCTCCTACAGATGAAGGGGAGCTGACATGATCAGAGAGAAGCTCTACATGTCCTACCTACACCTGGGGGATCACCTAACACCAATGTATCTGCCTGCTTTTCAAGCCATTCCCTCTCTTCCATCCATGAAAACCAAGCATGCAAGGATATTTAATTCTATACCCTGAATGTTATCTTGCAGGACTTCCATCTCTGTCACTCACAGGACAACCAGAGCCTTAAACTTGTCCCCCAGGGGTTGGGATATGCACAGAAGATTTCAAAGTCTGGAAGAGAGCCAAACCAGGAAGCCTCCTTAAGTTTGTAAGCCCTCAGGCAGAAAAAAGGCTGGACATAGCTGCTGGAGATTCACGTTGGTAGAAAGGAACAGTAGAGCCAGCAGAGTCCAGCCCCCAGGCTGTCTGTTCCCAATGCAGCCACCTAAAATACAGCTGGTATTTGTGAGGGGTGTGCACTGATAATTGGAGACTCCCTACTGTTTCAGGGTATGAAGTGAAATGCCCTCATATTGCTGCTGTAATGACCACATGTAAAAGACACAGAAAACAGCACTGCCACCAATTCATTCTCTAACTTGTGAGCTCAGTTATGTGCTTTTGTAACACCATACCTGCACCCTGCCTGAAAAAGGTTTAAGTACAGTTGGTTTATGATACCACAAAGGTCCCTTACCAGCTGAATTGGGAATTTTCATGGTAAATACAGCACACACACCACCCCTTGTCTGTACTCTTCAAGGAGGGAGCAGGAAAAGGAAAGGCATTTTCAAGGCTGTATGCAAAATACATTCTTGAAGACAATTTCTCATCCCCCCGTGGTTTAATTATTGCTAAAGGGGGATGCTACACCTTCTGAAAGGTCAGTATAGTTGTATCCAAAATGTTCTGCCAAGCAGTAGTGCATTCACCAGCTCCTGCTGTAATAAGCATTTTTCAAACATCTTATTTTCTTTACTTTTTGAGCATGTTTTCCAGCCAAGCCCTGGTAGACTGTATTGAGAGGTTTGGTAACAATGATTATCAGGATTTAGTTCCTAAAAGGACACATGTGCTATGTGCTTTCTTGATCAAATGGCATCTTCATGTTGGTGCAGGGCTCCCAAGACACAATCAATGTTCTTCCCAATGATGATACCTTTTCTTGAAGCCCCAAAGCACAAAACTCTTCCAACTCAAAAAAAGTTATAGAACTCAAAAAAATCCCAGTGAAAATCATGGGGAAAGTCACCAGAGCTTCAGGGAGGATGAAGGGAATTAAATCATTTGGGTCCCACTTATAAATAATTTAAGACAGCCCCAAAAAAATCTGTACAAACACATATATAAACAGGAAAAAAATTCATATTCCACAGATGTTGAGAGATTCAGCGACCCCTTGGGGGCACAGGTGGAGGATAAAAGCCTTCACAGCTTGCAGGCCTACAAAAAAACAGAGAATGAAAATGCATATAAAAGTTGTAGAAAATGGAGTTTGCAACACATTGTATGCAATAACATCATATATAAGCATACTGTACAATCAGTTGTCATACAAGAAGAAAAGCAGGCTGATTGAGCAGCAGAGCAGATGCCAAGCTGCCAGAGCACTGTTCCTATCTGAGCTATTTCTTCTGTTCTTCAGCTGCAGGATTTCTACTATTACTGGAAAGAGATGCAGTAATAGTTGGAATGAAACTTTGATATTATGTCAGCTTTCTCCCAAAATGAAGATGCAATAGGAAGAGATCAAAAGATTCAAAACCTTCTTTCAAACTAACTGCAGATAAATTCCAGCTATATCCTTGCTAAAGCCAAGCCAACAACACAGACCTTGCTGCACCCACATAGTGGCAATTACTGCTTTAACAGTTGGAGAATTTTATTAATAGCTGTACTGAGAGAACTTTTTGGGGAATAGACTTCACAGACTTGCACTGGTTAGACTAAAGGAACATTTACAAGTTATTTAAGTTTATTATCAAATCAAGTCAAAACTCTCAAACACCTTCTATAAAACCAGTGCTGCTTTCCTTGAGGGCCAGTAACATGTGTAAACATATATGCTTTGCAGAGATCTGAACTATGTAAAAATAAAGTCCAAGAGAATGCCAAAAGGACTTCCTGCTACACTACACTTTGTATGTTCCAAGAGGATATTCTCAGAAGGGTCAGGTACCAATCTCTGCCAAGGGCAGGATGCAACTCTGTTGGCACTGGCCTCCACACGACTCCACCTGGGTCAGTCTTACTATGGCAAGAGTCATGTGCTTCACTAGTGCTGCCTCTGGCTGTGCATGAACCACAGGGACAGCACTGCAACAGCCTTGTTAACAACTAGGAAACAGATTCCTCCACACACAGATGAGAAACAGTGACCTTACAATTCCTAACTGTGTGTGTAGACAGACAGCAGCCTAGTAGACTTTGCTCAAAAACGCACTCACTTTCTGCCTTGATAACTGCCTTGCCTTCTTTTCAAGGCTTCCACGTGGATTCACTGAAAGCACACATTTTGAGCTGCACTTTAGTTTTACCTGCTTGCACCTCGAGGGGGCACTCTGGGAGGCCTTTCTGGGAAAGGAAGCCTCTCTACTTGGTGGAGAACTGGGCTGCGGCTCCTTGCTGTTTCTGGGACTTCACTATCCTAAAAAGTAAAGAGAAGTGTTTACAGAACACTTGGTATCTTCACAAGAGAAGTGGCTACATTTTGGCATTTCTCTAAGTGCAATGCCAGCTGTGAGCTCTTTTTTTTTTTTTTTGCGTGAAAACAAAGGCATGTACTTAAGGAGAGCAGAGCAGTACACAGCAGAGGTGAGAGCTTACCTCACTGTCCCCTTCCATCCCACTGCTGACACTCAGTATACTCCGAGTGCTGGAGCGGTTACTTGCACTACCTGGAGTAAGCAAAAAAAAAAAACAAAACCTGATTAATAAACCCTGGTGATTTAACTTGCAAATCCCCAACTCAAGGCTCTTTCTAACGTGCTTAATTCTTGCACACATAATTAATGCTTGTGTAGATTCATTTATTTTCACTGGTTTTTTCATATGTTCAGGATCCAAACAACAGCATTTCATACAACACAGTCTACAAGACCAAGCCATTCAATTATGGTTTCTTTCTAGTTTTTTGCCTTATCCTTCTGAAAAGATCCAGTGCCAATATCATCTGGCAAATCAGACAAATATTTTCGCAAGGGTTACACACCCAACACTTATGTACATTTAAATTATCAATCCCTATATCTTTAACAACTGCATGGAGATAGATGGCTCTGAGCACTGTCATATTCATTCCTGGAGTGACTGCTTAAGTTGTTATTGTTCCAAATAAATAACTGTTTACTACCCCCTCTTACAACAATCCTCACTCATCACAAGAATTTCTCCTAGTCTATTTCCAAGCTAAAACAAGTTTGTTCAAACAACCTTCAGCACCCATCTATGCAAACCTATTTAACTGTCATGGACTCAGAGTAGGGGTTGTTTTTGCAATCAGTCATGCCAACTTTAAAGATGACATCATCTCACAAACATATCCTACACTGCTATGGCTGCTTTCAGCCATAAATAGATAACGTTCTATAGGGCTGTGAAATACTGGGACATTAACACTCAGAAACGTCTACACTGAAATGGTGGCTAGAGAGGTTTTCTCCTAAAATCCACTCCCTTCCTGCAAGCTTTGGTAAGTCTCATCAGCTGGTACAAACGGCAGCACTTAAGAGTGCTAAATACTGTGGTAGGATCCATTCTCACAATCACACCATGAGAAAGAGCCCAAGCTGCATACAGTGAGCTCTGCAGGCTTGTTAACACTTCTCTCACATGAGCTTGTATGCAAGTTACTCAGTCAGCTGCCTCTGGCATCTATTCTGGATGTATGCCAGCTGCATCTTGCCAAGTGTCACAAAGGTGGCAGCCTCGCAGGATGTCAGGTTTCCTTTCAAAGGACCAAATTATCCTAAATTATTTCTGTGAGAATTGCTCAGTCTGCAGTAAGAGCAAGAATGTAGAGATTTAATTTGCACAAATTAAACAAAATGAAAAGCAAAGATAATAAAAATATGCAGACTGCTCAAGTGACTCAAGAGGTCCCACAGTTACCAATGAAAAATGCTGTCCTTTATGTAAAATAATTGAAGAAACAACATGTAGAGACTGGTTTCCAGACTGAAATACAACAACCCTTCAGGCCAGAAGAGTACACAGCCTGCTGGCAGTCACAGCATGGGAGCATCCCTTCCAATGAGAGAGCAGTTGCCATCTACGTTTAAGAACTGAAGACAGCCTTCCCTGAGAAGGCTCAAGAGAATCTTTTGCACAGCTTTCAGGTTCTCCTGCATAGATGCAGACAAATGATGCCCAAAACACTGGATGCACACGTGTACTTGTTTTTACACTTTTGGGAACAGCTGGCTTGAGGCATGCAAGGTTTGGAGTGGCATTGTCAGTGCTGGGATTCAGGATCAGAAGGCCTGTCCCCTAGGTTGACTCCAAGGTCAGGCTTGGGAAGTGCATTCCATCCAGCTTTCCTGTAGGGACAGTAACACTCAGAGCTTGCTTACTTGTTGTGCTGGATGTGCTTTCTGTTTTCCAGTCTCCTCGTTTTAACTCCTTTTTTGGTGGAAAAAAGTTTCTCCTGGGGGTATATTCATATATTCCACATTCTGGTTTCCCCAAAGTATTATGAGAATGTCGAATGGGTACTGTAATTTCTAAATCTGGAAGGGAAAATGAACATCTCAGAATGGTCTATGCAATTACAGCCTCCAAGAGACAGTTTTACACTTAAAGACAGAATTAAACACAATTGCCTAAGGACAATTGTAAGACTGTTACCTGCACTTTTGTCTTTTTTTTGCTTCTCCATTTGCCTCCTGGTTATGCTGTCTCGTAGACGTTTCAGATTTTCCTAAAAACATCACAAGATATTTTGTTCAGGGCTTTGCATAAAGGAAGATGAGCAGCTTTCTGATACAACCAGTATTATATTTTAGCTAACTTTGCAGTCAAGCTACAACAAAGCTTGATAGACCTGGCTGAAGTCCAAACCATGTCAACAGGTTTTAACCTATTCCTTTCAGAAACCCATGTGTGCCTTTCAGAAGCCAAGTTTTTCTGGTATTCATTATGTATGTTAATCACATATTCACAGAGAGTTGCACACAAGCAGCAGATTGAGTTTAGAACTCCCTGCATTTTCTGTTTGCAATGTGACAACTAGCACAGAAACAAGACCCACCATCAGGTAACTGCACAGTTCTTTCTGTACTAATCAATAGGTAATTCTGACTGCAGGGACACAAAAGGCTGGCATGCATCCCAGAGTGTGAGGTACAACTCAGAATTCAAGGTATCCCAAATGAAGAAATGTAACTGGGAGCAAAGACTCTTCACGTGCTGCCATGTGGCAGCATATTACACCTTACAGTACAAAAAGGTAGGGAGAAAAAAGACAACTATATTCAACACGGAAATATGTACAGATCTGGGAGGAGGAAACCCTTGAATAGGTAGAAAAACAGATGAAGCAAGTGCTATACTATGAAGCAAAGTTTGGAGCAGAGACTTTGAAAGCTGCTCATGGTATGGGGCACAGAGTATGCCACTTCATGTCTTCTACATTAATTTACTTAAATAGCACTGTGTTCTTCTCTGGTAGAAGAAGAGACTCCTCTGACTGTTTCTGCGTCAGAGAACCTCTCTAAGTGAGAATCAGGAGGAGAAAAGCCTTGCCTTTGTTCTGACAACTTCCAAAACAACATCGCCCACTGGAGACCACACTGCCACAGCATGAACAAAAGGCTCCAAAAGAAGTAAGCAGTGGTTTTAAAGAGGGTGTTTCACGCTAACTTGAGAATGAAAATTTTAAACTATAACTGATAGTTCCACCGGTCATTATGCCACTGCTGCCAACAGAATGACTCCTCCTTTCTGTGAAGCCACCCAAACACCCTGCTTTTACTCATGACTGCTAGACCTAGTCCAGCTGCAAAGAAAAGTCCTGTAGCCATCAAGAGAGAAATCAGATCATCTACCAACTAGAACTTTACAGCCAATACACATCTGGGACACAGAATCTTCACTGATCTGAAATGGATGAGAATCAATGAGTTAAATGCTCATCACAGAAGTCCCCTGCCAGCACACAGGTGCTAGGTGATTTAGCAAACTGGATTTGATCCAATTCCTTGTATATAGTTCTTCAAAAACTAACAATATTACTGCAAGACAATCAGATCTGTAAAACTGCTTACTGGGAAGAGCTCCTCCATGGCAGGAGAGAACTCTGCTAGTTGGGGACTATGTTAGCAGTCTTCCTGCTTCAACCAGGCGAAAAAATGTACCCAGGGTGAGAAGCTTCTGATATATACCAGAGAGACAGCTGTATTTCTTAAACAGTAGCATGAGTCTGTACCTGCTGGAACCGGAATGATTCTGATCTCTTTTTCTGGTTCAGTTGCCACTCCTTAAAATGAAGGACAGCTTCATCCACAGTGAGGATGCCCATTTTCACTTGCTCCTGTAACGTAATCAGCTGCCGCTGACCTGGGGTTTTCATTCCAGCAAATGGATCATATATACTTGATTGAGACAGGTCCCTTACAGGCCTGACTATTGTCTCTGAAATGAGAACACCAAAAAATATTATTAAACTTGTGGCATCTACCTTCCTCACTGAATACAAAGAGATCAAGCACCATTGATCCAGCAGACATTAAATAGAAAAACAAAAAAAGAAAAAAAAAAATTACAGACAGTGTTTCCTACGAAGTGTTTTCTTCTTAGGCCATCCTACTATTTGTCAGGTCTAAAAGCCCAGCTGAGAGGTAGCCTTGTACACAAATATCTCCCAGGGTCAAGCTCTGCTCTTAAAAACATAATTAAAGAGCACAAAACGTATTCCTTAAAGTGCCCAGCTTCCTCAGCAACTCACAGAATTGAGCTTTTATCTTAGCAGTCACAAAACAAGACTCAATCTAGGTAATCTGTGTAGTTCAAGCTCAGAAACTGAAAACTCATTCTACTGATGCTGGCCTTTTCTAACTCATTTGTAACACAAAGAAGAGTTCCCAAGACATGAGATGTGCTCCCGTCACACTCTGCACTTCTAGTGCACTTCCAGTGTCACAAAAGGTCAAAAAGACTGGGTCATTTATAGAGGACTGTTATCCCCAGAGCTTTGCAAAACAGTCTATTCTGTCATATTTCATACAAATAAAACTACTATAACATATCTGGTTTTGGATTACTGAAAGATTTTTCAGGGTGAACTTCTGCCTTACCTTTCTTAATTCTTCCTCTAGGGACATAAAGATTCTCAGGTCTTTGAGCCTTCTGTGCAAAAACTGCAAAAGAAACATTCTTTAGATACTGAAATGCATCTCGTGAATACAGAAATAGCAAGGATGAATATGGTAAGCAGACACAATTTTGCACTGCATTATGGCTTCTCTTACCCTTTTAAGTCCATTGAAGGAAACAAAGATTTGTACAGTAGAATTCCCCTTCTACTGACCTCAAAGAATTTAGCTCAGCCACCTTAAGATAAATCTGGATGTGATTTCTCTATAGTCCTGTCACAGCAGGAAGAAGTCACTGAAATTACTCTCTCACACATCACTGCGGTTCTTGTTAGAATGTTCATTATATATGACCAAGATTTCCAAAGTTGACTAATGAGCTAAGAAGAACAATCTTCTTAATTTCAATAAAACTCCACCTCAGAGGGAGGTACTGAGGTATAAAATCATGTCCTATACAAATACATTTGAATCAATGATACCATTACAGATCAGCAATGTCTCAATTTTAGTTTGACCGCATCATTAACAAATCAGGATCTTTCCTACTTAGTTGGATTTGTTTATACCATTTGGAGTAATCTGTCATGCTACTGCTTTCATGAAGAGCAAGCTTAGATCTTGGGATATGACATCCCCACATTTTCAGAGTAGGCAAAAGATGAAAAAACACATGTAGAATTGCATCCCAAAGGTAACCTAACTCCAGAGTCAAATAATTAAGGGATCCAGGCATTTATTTGGCAACTAGAGCCCATGTCAATGCCATTTTACAGTTTACTGGTCTATGTTTCCACTGGTAACCAACTCACTTTTAGAGATGTACAGCTCATTGTCTGGCTGTGGAGAGCTAGATTCCGGTCTTGGAACAGGAACTGGAGGTCTGTTAGCCATTTCCTTTGGGAAAGGGTCTTGTTCCACTGAGTAGTACACATCTTCACCATACTGCTCGTGACCTCCTTCCCCAGAATCTGGTATATCCATGCTACCACCTATAACAGAGTAGAGTTTGTAAGCATAGCAACCTGGCCATTTCACTGAACACTGGTTCCCTCCAGAAACATCATGTACCACATTCTTACCAAGCTGGACATTTCACAGCCAAAACCATCCAGTTTTGCAGTGCCCTAAACGTAACAAAGACCTTCACGACAGGACTTGATAATGTCAGTAACATCTAGTAGCATGTAACCATTTGCCACTATGCCTGTACCATCTGTTTTGAAGAAATAGTGAAAAATCTCCTAACTCTCTTTAAGAATTTGAGGAACAGTTAGTTTAATCAATTTCAGTTAATTAACATACTTTAGTAGTGAATAAATCAAACAGACCAATGGTTTCCAAAAGCTATGTGTGATGGTCTGTGAAGTACTACAGAGAATTAGTCCTTTGTCTAAAAAAAGCAATCAGTGTGGGCTATCTTCTATCCTTGAGAGTTCATGAAGAAATTTCAGGTTCTGTTTCATTGCTTTAACTGTACCACTGCCATTTTTCCCTCAAAATAGGTCTCACCTTCTAAAAACTTGCGGAGCATTGAGTCTTTTGTAGTTAGAGAAACTTCATCTCCAGCAACTGGAGCGTCTGGTTTGGATTGAAGCATCTCTACATCTGAAAAAAAAAAAATGGAACAATGTAATACAATATAACAAACTGGACTTTTACTTTATGGTGACAATCAAAGAAGATGGGCAAATGACCAGGCTTCTAAGTTGCTATGTTCAGTCTACTCTGCACAAAGTTTTCCCAGCTGCCTGATGCTTACACTTGAGAGTGACTCACAATGCTATTGAGAAGTTCTGACAAAGCTTCAAGCAGGCACTGAATTTTGGCTATTCTTGAGCATGTGTTGGCCAGGTGAAAGTTTTGGCCTCTGTACAGTGCTCTAGAGAGGAAACGGTGTGATTTCGAAAAACAAGACATTAAAAGCAACTTTCCCATGACACATAAATAGTGGTTTTTTTATTGGAATAAAGTCAAAACAGTTGTATGAGTTAATTACTTGGATCTGTAAGGTGTTTAAAGGGTCAAATGATAATTTGGTATTGAGAAAGGACTGACAGCATACAATAAGATACTTTGTTATTTCAGTGTTTAGACATAAAGAATTCTGATTTTAAAGAAAAAAGGTCAACTTCATCATAATGCTAAAACCAATCATAAAACTAAAATAAAATGTTAGGAAACCATGTTCCTAATGATATTAAAATCAAGAAGGATATAAATGGATTTCTGAGGTCTATTGGTCTAAATGGATTTTTGAGGCATATCTATTTCTATGCCATACATCCACTGCTATGTAAGCTAGATAGTTTGGGTTACATGTGAGAATATTAGATACTTTTAAGTCATTACAATGGCTCCAGTCCTCTGTTACCTTATTCTCAAACAAGTTCCTGCCAGAAAAATCGACCCTGGGGTACCTAATTTTCCTTTGATCAATCTCTGAAAAACTGTGGTGGAAGCACATCTTGATAACATTGAAGGGGCACACTACTACAGTATGGCTACAACTAAAATAGGTCTAGTATTATCCTCTACACCACAGCCATATCTACTCACATAAGGGAAATTCCTAGAAAAAGTGCTTCAAAATAAGTTATGATTTCCTAGTGAGCCATCCTCCAAAACCTTCAAGACGGGTACAAAAACTTAAATCCTTTATTTGTGATAAACCAGCCAGCACTCCCATTAATTTCTGTGAGGGTTTGCCTGTGTGCTGGTATTCTAAATGACATTGAAACACTTTCACTTTGAGAGAATCAATCTAGGTGCTGAGAACTGTGCCAGTTTAAACTTAACTGTTATGATACAGGTAGACTTTAAGCACTGTTCAGACAAGCTGTGAATATTTTTCAGGCAAAGACTAACAGACCAGGTAAGGAAAATAGAGTATTTCCATAAAAATCTGCTGAATGGAAGGCAGCAGAGCTTTGTGTGCAGAGGCAACACACTAGAACTCCAGAAGAAGCAGGAAAGAGAGCCTTTTCAGATTCCAGTCCAAAAGTGTGAAATTATAGGGAGCTCAGTTTGCAAGAAAATTCCGTGCATAGTTTTTGGGAGATGTGGGCATTTCAGGCCTGGAAGAAGGGAAGTTTGGCTTAGTAGTGTTGAGCTTGTTTTTTAACCCTCCACAGGCTTAGTCAATCAACCCCATTCAGAAGAGCACTGGTTACAGGCAGACCTACCAAGCATTTACAAACTCTCACTCTCATTACTGCAAACAAGAGCAGCTTTGTTCCTTACAAGTCCAACCTGATTTACTGCGTATCTCCACCTAAAGGCAGAATAATCCTGGTTTTGGTAGCAAAACTATTCCTACAGTGGTCAACAACCCTTGGCAGAAAAGAGTTTAAGATTTCAAGGAAAGAATCAACACAGTCTTCTGGACTTCATAATCAACAAAAATGTGTTTTACAGTATAATTAAATCTAAGAGAGGACAAAAAGAGTCCAGGACCGATACAGCCCATAAGCACAAGTGTATCAAAAAGAAAGCTTTTCCCCTGAGGCAGCACACTCAAAAACTGCAGAAATACTAGAAGTCCTTAAAGTACCTTAAGGAGATATTTAAATTATAAGAAGTTAAGTTCTCTGCTCATTATGGGAATCATAAAATAGATCAGTGGGATGAAGTCAGACCAAACAGACAGGTGAATAAGAACAGCAAATTTATAATTGCTTAACATAGGTACTTAATTTGGTATTTTTAATTGGCCTCACTGAATATTAATGCAATAGTGAAAAAACTAAACATATGCATATTTATCAGAATAAGCTCTTCATTTTTAGTAATAAACCAAGTAGATTAGAAAAACAATTTTTTCATTTGTAATCTTTTCAGAACATATTTCCAGATGTTCACTTTCTTTCGCTCTCAAGTTGTTGAGCTAGAATCTCAGCTCTTGTTTTTCAGTTTCCCAGCTGTCAGTAAAATCACACCTTACATACTGTTCTTTTCTGTCAGTCTCAGAATGTTCCTAGGAACCCAGTCCTCAGGAGGAAAAAGCAGGACATGGTAGAAAAATTAGTCTCATTTCTATATGTTAATTTATTTTTTCAGGGAGTCCTCAAAACACTAAAGAAACAGCTCTTGATCTGGTGCATTAGTGATTAAAAAAAGGTATAAAGCAATTTTATCTGTCAGTCAGTGTTAGAACTGCAGCACAATCTCCTTGTGGTGAGTGCAGAAAAGCTGTAACTGAGGCACTACTGTGTGTAAGAGACAGGACTCTGAGCAATCTGATCTAAAGATTGCAGAGGGCTTGGACCAGGTGAGCTTTAGAGGTACCTTCTCACCCAAACCTTCCCATGATTCTGTAATTCTATGAATATACATACAGAGATCTTCTGGGGCACCCGGGACAAATCCAGCCATGGATTCATAGAGCTCTTCATCGGAGCCTGGATTCAAGGAGCATTTCATTAACAGATCAGTGGACAGATGAGCCATGGACTCGTAAACAGACTCATCCTCCTCGCCTTGCATCAGCTCTTCCTTAATGTGACTCTTCAGCATATCTGCAGTTTCCTGGAGAGGAAGGAGGGCAAGAAAAAAAAATCAAATCTCTTAAATAAAGCATCTTGAGAATAAAAGCAAATGAAAGATAATTCACTTTTTCATCAATGATAGAAAAAACATCTGAAGACAGCTCATTCCCAAAGATTAAGGCTTCTCAAGTGTCTTAAATCCCCACTACAGCTGTCTGGGACAAACTTTGAGATCTATTTGCAATTTAACAATCTATGTGCTGACACATTCTGAGTAGCCATTGCAGCCTCTCACCCCATCACATTCATGTTTTACCCAATGTCTGCAAACTCCCAGAACATAAGCACAGCTCACTCTAAAAATACAAATGCTGGTCAAAGACTATTTTGGGGCATGCACAGCTAACCATAAGGGGTGAAGCTTATCATATGCAGAGCACCTGCAAAATAGCAAAGTTTTAGCTTTGATGTAGATTCAGTTTCAGTTTCTTGGCATTAGCAGCAGCATGTAACACCCAGAGTGGGAGTACATAGACCCTTTTCTGTGATATTAACAGGAAACCTCACAGCAGACAGCAGTTCATGTAATACAGGCAACTTCACAGAAAAGCAGAATCCTTTCTTAGCATTTGCAACATAGAACAGGTGGGGAAGGCAGAGCTTTAACAAATCACACACAAGGAAGCAAAATGTAAAGCTCCATCCCATTCTCCTTCTCAAATTCCAATTATGTCACAATCTCAGTCATCTTAACAGCTGCAATACTACAAGATATTCTTCCATCCACAAATGCCAATTCATAGGTCCTCAATCCACAGGGCATGTGTGTCAAAGCTATCTACAGATGCTTCCCTCCACAGTCAAAATGGGTAAGGCCAGTAGTTCATGCAATGCTTCACAGAGGTGCAAAGGAACCTTTGCCAGAGAGAGAATTAGGTGGGTAAGGAGGTTTACTGGGATTTTCAGACATCCATACTACTAGTGATAGCGATCACTACCTTGCAGTGGTCACACTGTTGCAGGTGATTTGTGTGCTCTGTACCGTGCTGCACAGACAGCTTGATGGTCAGTAAGGAGCACCTACTCCTAAACACAGCTCTGTCACTGTGCTAGTTGAAAGAATTTGGGAGGAGCACAGTACTGCAATGAGAGGTTGGAAGGACTTCTTGCACATCTCTTACTTACCCCAATGCAAAGATTTTTATCACACAATTTATAGTTTCTGCAGCACTCCTGATCTCAGATTATTAAATTACTTTTATTTAGCTCTAATGTATAATGTCAAGAAACAAGGCCCAAGTCCAAGAACTACCTACGCCTCCTAAATAGGGCTTAAACACTAGAGCAATTGGCTGGCAGATCTATCACCCAGCACTCAGACAATGTTAAGGACAATGAAACATAACTTTTCAACCTAAAGCGAAGGCAAATAGAATTCATGTGACCTAAGTCAAGGAGCTCCTTGTTATTCTGAAGCATACAGGCCAGAAACAGCTCAAATTGAAACAGAAGAAGAAACTCTGTGCATACCCAAGTACTGCACAGAAACAGCTGCTTGGTGCAGCTGGAGCCAGGTCCATGTCATAATCTGGAAAAATCAGAGTGCTGTTTTCTGGGGGTGGGATTAGCTCAAAGAGAAATGAACTGTCTGTTGGGATCCTTGATAGTACAAATAGGGAATGGACAGCTATACCAATGCAGGGAGAAATGGGTATCAAGTGGAACAAGCAGACTACACAGATCAGCTGTGAATGAGCTAGTAAGCAATCCTGACCACACTACAACTAAGAGAGCACCTGAGATTGCATCTTCCCAAACACATTCTGTTCTCATATTACTCCCTAAAGTAAGACAGATGAAGGGGCTCTTTTCCCAGGATCAGAATTAAAAGAGCACACTAGGCACCAACCACATCCCTGCAGAAACTTCATTAGATGGATGGAGGAATGGAAGTCAGCATGGCAGTCTTTGCTTCCATCTTACTTGCTCTGTGCAAAATCCCCAGGAACTTCCCTGGCTCCAGAGACACACCTAACTCTCCAGCCTGCAAGTTTTCAGTGTGGCTGGATGTCTGTGTTCTACACCCTCCTACAACACACTTTATCACCCATCACTCCTGCTGAAGCAACACTAAGTGCCAAGCTCAGGCCAGAGCCTGCACCCAGGGTGTGATAAAGCAGAAAAACTGCTCAGCTCCTCTTACCACATATTCATCAATGAATTGGCGGAGATCCTTAAAGCCATGCTTTTCTGCTATGGTGTTTGGATAGTGGCCATACTTGTTGGCTACGCTGTAGGCCTGCAGTGCTCCAGGGCATGTAAGCAGCAAGGCAGTAAGGTTCTTCAGCCCATATCTTGCAGAGAAGTGAAGCAGTGTTGGCAACTCCTCATCCCTCTGATCTGTGAGAACAGGACACATTAGAACCTCAGTTTTTCTCTAGTAGCAACAGAGCCAGTAGGTGGGAAAAAGACAGAGCAAACACACAGACCAAAGCAGCTGTGAAATCTGTGAAAGCATATATATGGTTTCAAAATCAAGCTAGCAGCACAAATTATCTCATGCATCTCCAGGTTTAAGTCCTATAACCTTAAGTGGGGAATATGGCACTGCAATAGCTTAAATATATGTAGGATCACAAATTTGCAAGGACTTCTTAGACCATCATTACAAAAAGACAGCATACCAACCCAACTGCTCAGTGCCCACTGTGTCATTTAGAGTTATGGAGTTTGGGGAAAAGGACTGGGCTGTAGAGAAATGGCACATGAGACAGAAGAACAAAGCAGAAAATCTGGGAAACATTTGGGGAGCATCATCTTTTCACTCTGTTTTGAGGCTGTCTACATAGCAGCATCTGCCACAGTGCAGGGAAGTGAGAATGATACATGTAATAAAAAAAAGGGTCACCTGACTCAAATGGCAATCCCCTTTCTATAGACATAATCAAATTTAGCTTCCTGGTTGAGATCCAAGGTTTTTGCAACAGCCTGTGCAGGTCCCACGCATTGCAGTGTTAAGGTGCTTCAAGGTAAAGCAATTGATACAAAGAAAAGCTAAAAATAAACCAAGAGTCTTTAAACTTACTTGCTGTCATATCTTCTTCTTCCAGCTGGTTGATTCCAAACAGGTGTAGACCACTGGCAGGAATGTTCTTCTTGAGTGACTCAGTCAACAATTTGTCCAGGGCTTCTATGCTGTATGGCACAATTTTAAAGGCCTACAGATAAATGGAAAGCACTTTTGTTTAGTAGAGTCTGGATCCAGTAAAGGTGAGATTTATATGATGGTCTTATTATTTAACACAGTCAGAAAACAGTAGGTATAAACACAGAAGGTAGAAATGTTCAGGTCAAATAAAGAACTTGGATTGCTTTCTGGTGCAGAAACAGAGTATCATCAACCTTAATAGATGAGAACCCTATGCTCCACAAGACAGAGCACAATGAGAAAGTCACTCATGCAACTGGAAGTACAGAAAACTTGCTTCCTACTTTCTTGGCAGGTATATACTTACTTCTGAAACTTCTGTTCCAATGAAATGTCACTCTTGCTTTAAGTATGCACTAGTCCATTTTAAATTATTCAGGTACACACTCTGGGTTTGGCTTTTGAACTGGTTCTTTACTAATGGGAAGCAAGCACATTCCCTAAGGAGAGGCACCAACCAGTACCAACTGCTTCACAACTTGAACTAAAAAGCAAGGGAAAGAGTCTTCCCTGCCCCAGGTATGTTGGTTTCTAACAAGGCTACTCTCTAGGTTTCCACTACATGGCAGATCAGGAACAGGCAGGCAGGCAATAGGGCAACACAGCAGAAAACTTCTTGTGCAAGCTTTACCCCACCATTAGGGTTCAGATACCCCAACTGAGCAGAACAGAATAGGGAAACTGAGTGGCTGCATTGAAAAAGACTCAACAAAACATTTTATGTTACTCTGCTTCCTCCAACATGAATCTTTGCTACTATTTGCATCTTTTATTTAGTAACGCCTAGGTACAAATTCTAAAACAATTTATTTCTTTATGGTACTTTCTGTTATATCAAGTTCTGTCATTCCAATCTTTTGAAGTCATCAAGGTCTAAATGTGGGTGTTGATCTGCTGCATTTTTTTTCTTAGTTTGATAACCTGACTCAGCCAGCTATGTGCTCCAGAGACAGAAAAAAACACCCATGCTTTCAATAAAAGGGGACATTAGAGTTAGGTGAAAATCCCTAAATAACCTTACATTTCTTCATTTCAGAAGAGCTACTTCATGGCAAGTACTTCTGCTCATGCCTACTTGTCTAGCCTCTGAAAGAGCTGGTTTCCAAAGCAGCTGTTTGCTAAAGTCCTTACCTGGCACATGAACTGTACAGGGTTGGCTGCATTAGCCAACAGATTGCTGATTTCCTCCATGTCAGTATGGTAAGTGACACTTGTTTCTCCCACTATCAAGTCCCCTGAATATATCTGCAGAGGCACTGTCCCAGAGGTTAAATCTTTGAAAAGAAAGAGCAAAAGTCACCATTAGCACAAACAATGGGCATGAGCTTCCATGACATCCTGTGAGGATAGGAGGAGTTTGGATATACTGCCAGACAGATACCAAGACAGTTTCTGCTATACTGAATTAATGAGAAGTCATGAAGACAGTCATGATCTTAGAACACTAGGTATGAAAGTACTTTGGAACTACCCTCTATACAGCAGTGTCAATGCACATAACCTGCTAGGTCCTCTGCTAACAGTAGACTGTACCACTAAAGTTAAAAGTGCTCCACCTTGAATGAGAAAACCTCACATTTCTCCACCCCTGGATTCTCTGGAGCCATAAAGCCATACCATAGATACAAAGAGCTGGGGAAGAAGGGGAGAGAGATCAGAAAAGTCACTAGAGATTTTGCAACCTCTGTCAGCCTCGCTAGTCTCTGAATAAAAACAAAGGAATCTTTCTCTTTGAAACACAGATATTTTGGATCCCACTAAAATTAGTCTTTCCATGTTAACAACTCAGGAAATGATGAAACAGTTAATAACACAAAGTAATTAAAATTCTTTCTCTTACTGTTAGAAACTTCAGACCTTACATTGTACACTCCATCAATGTAAAGGTCATGTTTATAATTGAAAGTAAAAGTTAGTTTCCAGGTCAGTGTTTATATCATAAGTCTTGACTTAAAACAGATTAAATTAAGCCTTTATACGTTCATGAGGTCACCTTCTTTAAATCAACCCATTTCACTGACTTTATGGTAGTTGCTATAATGACTATTAGTCTCTATTCTCAGAGAAAACGGCACAGTGACTCTTCAAGAAGACATACCAAAATAGATTAAATAAAACAATGCTGGGAAAAATAATATCAATCTTTAAGGCTCTGAAATCATGCCTTTAAAGTTCAGAACCTAAAGTTTAGACTACCTTCAGTTTTGTGAATGTAAATATTAAGAGTGACAGAACATACCTAAATTAAAAGGCAAGCCAGAATAGTTTCAGCTCTGATCACAGAGATCACTACACATTAAACATATGCTGTTATAGCCATGTAATTATTCACTGGGACTTACCTTCTCTCTTGGTGCCCTGCCAATGCTAATATGGTGGTGCTTATAACACACAGCTAAGTTCAAAGTGCTCTACAAGATGCAATCTGTTTTCAGAACTCCCAGCAAGGTGTTTCCACCCTGCAACCCTACTGCTGCTGAAGGGAAAACAGAACCCACAAGCAGAAGTCTCTCTCAGTTCCTCATCAAAAGTATCACAGGTGAGAATGTAAGTTCAAGATTTTCTGGACCCAAGTTTTTCTGCATTATAATCTTCACCCTTATTCCCCTGGCACTTCTCAGGACAGGCAGGTTGGGATAGAAAGGATGCAACAGTGAAGGAGAGGGGGGAAAAAAGTAAAATCTCAGTCCATCTTACTTGGAGCCTTCACAGAGATTGTGTACTCATTCTCCATCTCAGCCAGCACACGCACAGAGGACGCATTCTCTGGATAAAATTCAACTTCAGTTTTCATTTCACGATCTAGTTTACATTTCATGATAATATAAACTGTTGTCTGCACCTAAGACAAAAGGCATTAAAATACACAGTGTCAAAATAAAAACACTTACTTTATTAAGTCCATTTTCTAGGGATTTTGTTCACATTGCAACTAACACATCAATTACCATCTATCATTTTTTGTTTTTTCACATTTTTGAATTGTTTTCAGGAGCATCTTCCAGTCACAAACTAAATGGGCAGGTGGGTTCTGCTACAGCTTGCACCAGTATAGATAAAAGCCTTAAACTGATAGAACTCCAGATTTATTATACAGATTTATAAACTGATTAGGGCTAGATTTATAAAATTCTTTACTTTCAAGTCTCTCCATCTCTTCCCTTAAGCAGCACAGCCACATTCTAAAGAGAAACAAAATTAAGAAATTTAGACTCTTTTCATCTGAGGAGATGCTATATTTAGGAAGTGCTGCTTTTCAGGCAAGAAGACACGATCCAAGCTTTTCAGGGTCACTTGCAAGGCACGCAACAGAATTGTCATATTAGACTGGATACTGACTGTGGAGTTAATCCGTTTTTACAGTCATCGTACACCACTTACCACCAGAACAGAGGAAGGGAACAGTGTGTACCTGCATCACAGCACCCAAGCCAAGCAGCTATGTTAGTGAGACAGTCATTAAGTGACACCACAGCCTAGGCAGCACTAAGCACTACAGCTACCAAGTTACTCCTGGGGCTAGGGAGCCAAACCCATGGAACATGAATAACAGGGGGCTAAGCAGGAAGGTGACAGAAGAAGAATTCAGGACTATTTTCCAGACCTGTAAAGCTGACCACTATAATGCAGCAGAATGGGTTGCAGCAGCTCACAGTAAGAACACAGCCCAAGGAGTGGACATACAGTACCCCACACTGGATGCGGCTGGGCTGCACCACTGGATGGTCCCCAGTGCTCCTGGATGATTCATGTTCTTCACTCATGGCAAGTCTGTGGGAGTCAGCTGGATTCTTCTCGTCTTCTGTTTCTGTATCAGTCACAGAGTCACAGCCTGAGTCTAAAATAAAGTATACACAATCCTGTTGCAACACTCCCCTTTGCTGAAAATGCTTATCACACACATCCATCCTGAAAAACAGCTGTGAAAGTGGTGGGGTGTAACTTGCTATTCCTCCCAAAGTAATGCTCAGAAAAGGGGATCTAGTTGAAGAAATGGAAACTAGAGAGTTTCCTCTTTATTTTTTCCCTTAAGAGGATTTGAGGGGGAAATTCACAAAGACATAAAAGGAGTAGAGTAGCACTGAATATGCTTATGGAACAAATAACAGTGGCACTCTTTGCTGAGCTGGACAGTCCCCTCGTGTTAGACAGCAAAATTAGCATGTGAATATCTAATTTAAGAATGATCAGTATCTGAACTCATCTGACTTCAGCTGCACTCTGATGCACTGTAGGATGGGCAGCAGCCTTTAGTCTTACTTGCCTAAATTAAATAATAAAAACCAATGTTTGTCGTTTCAGTAGCATCTTTATTTTTCTCAGTGCTGCTTACCCCAACTCCCAAGCTCATTACTGCTTCAAAAAATAAAACATGAAGACATAGTCTGAAGGGGTTCTGTTCACTGAGCAAGAACCATAAGCTCCAGAATCTATACAAGGGTGAAATTGAAAAGTACCAGAGCCTTTGCATTGAAAAGTAACAACACTTTATTCTGCTCTTGATTCTGTTTTGGTAAACACATGTAAGCCTACAATATGTGTGGACAAAACAATGTTCTCATTCTCGTTTCCTAAAACCAGCATGGATATTGATAGTAGTGCAAACAAACTGAATCGATACCACTGGCTGAAAAAAAACCTAGCCAGAATAGCAAACAGATTACCTATCCCTGCCAGGAAATACTTTTCTCAGCTAGAGAAAGCAAGCAAAAGACAACTACATAGCTACTTTGTACATAACACTTTTTTAGCTAGCTTGGACTTCTTGATTTGCATGGTTCACAGCATTACCCCCCCCATCTCCCAGAACACAAGGTGAGAGTCACTGACTCAATTTTGTCAGAAGACTATCACGACTTCTTAAAACTATGCCCTGTGGTCAGAATTTCCCAAACTTTGCAATCCTGTGGAGCAGTCAAGGATTTAAGACACCATTTTGGAATTGACGTGTTATTTACTACTTAGTATAAAATACGCCTGTAAATTTAGAGTAGTACAAATTATTTACCAGATATAATCTCAGACTTGGACTGTCATTGTTCGTATATCAGTAAGAAATATTCTATTTTAAATGCTCAGTCCTGATGAGAAAGACCTAAGTGATCAACTGTGCTGTCAAACCTGTGGCATCCATACAGTGAAGCTGCCAAGAATTCAGATTTCACTCAGATTCCCCCAGTCTCCAAGTACATCAGTTTTCTATAATAAACTATAAGCAGGCCACCATTAGGAGTTCATGTCTTCCTAGTTATGAACTGAAGCTAGAATTTCAATGTAGACTTCATTATTATTGCCACAAAGACTTAAACTGCTTTGTCACACAATTCTTTAAAAGGTATTTTCAATACTTTTACATGGGATTTTAGGAATTGTATGAAATCAACTTTGCTTTTAGTAAATCATCCAGTTGAATTTTTTTTTCACAAACTGTGGTGCACACACACTAAACGAAGTATGTGAATCTCTCCACATGGCAAATAAACCTACTCACATGAGTACAAGTAGATTGCTGCTTTAATGTTTGCTGTAGAAAGAACAGAGCCAAAAATTTGCAGCTCTGAAGTTCAAGTAAGGCATGACCACTAACATCAACATCTCTTAAGCAAACCTAGAACAGAACATGTAAATTTAATACTGGACCAAATCTGAAGATTTGACTAAGCAACTGCTTTGACACAAGGCTGAACTGAAGGTGGTCATTGGGATTTTCAGACTGGTACCAAATATTAGAGAAAACTGAGACATTATATTCCTTAGCTCAGTATTTAAATTGATACTATTCTAAGTCACCAGCTGCAAGAACCAGACACATTTTGGGAACCCTTCTCTTAGAGAAACATGGACTACTCCCACCTGGGAGTGCCCAGCTGCATACAGGAGAAAAAGCACTGGTCCCACATCCTTCCCTTATATGACAGCTATCAATTCCGGTGTTTGGCATATGCAGAGCAAGATGCCACGTCTTTTGGGGAAAAGAGGCAACTTAGTTACTAGAATAGTGTCACTGTAATCTCTGTTGGTTACTTCCAATATGACTAATTACAAAGACTAAGCTCACAGCAGGCAGAAGAGCCAACAATGACCAAAACACAGCAACACATTGATGTTCCTGCAACATATGCACAAATGAGACTTGCCAGCATCCTGACCCTTAGGGCTTCATCCCTAACCCAATACAGAACCATTAGTGTGGTAATTTTTACCTCACTTGGCCAACATATGGTCCTTTTCAGAGAAAAAGCAAACCAAAGCTGTAGATCACAGCGACAACACACACAACAAGGATAAGAGGGGGGGCAAGGAGAGAATAAGCCCCCTGGTCCCCCTGCTTTCATGGTGTTATTCGATATCAGAAACCATTTGGCAAATAAAGAATAACTAGAGCTTTTAAGAAATTCTGGCATTGCACTTCTGCATTCTTGTAAGAGAGTTGACTGCCTGGAGGTCACATGAACACAGAGCTGTTAAGTAATACAGGAAGAAGCATGCAATGTTAATCAGTAATTGGATTAATAGCTAAAGGAACAGGCACTCAGTTTCGGATGTGAATTATTCATCTGTTTTTTCATTCAGAAAATACTGAAATTGCAAAGCACCAAATTCCCACGTAAGCAATGAGGTGATCCTATGATTCATCTTGCAAGTTCTAGTCATGTGCTAATGACTGACTGATGAACGTGCAAGCACTGGAAGAGGAAACCATCCCGTTACATTTGATAATATCCATGCTCCAAAGCATTGTTAGAGCAGGTTTCCCACCCACTAAGATACTTGAGTAATGACAACCCATTTGCATATACAGATTCAGCAGTTACAACATTGCAATAATAGCCAGCCTGGAGAGGCCATCACTGAGGGGATAGACAGACTCAATAAAGTTAAATGAATACCTGAATTAAGCTTCTCCATGACCATGTGCTGTCAGCCAACACTCGTGGTTGTAGGAGGCTCTCCCTTTCTGTTCCCTTTTAAACAGAGGCTACCTCAGGCCTCACTTGGCAGTCTGTGAAATATTTGTGAGAATAGCAGCAAGGGGAGGAGATGCGGTCCAAGAAACCCAACCACATTTCCCCTTATAGAACGTGCCCCCCTCCAGGACGTGTCAGCAGCTGAGCTGCAGAGAGCAGCCTCACACCCTTCACACAGAGAGCCTGCTGGGCTCTCTGTACAGCTGTCCTGCAGACACTCACCCAGGGAAAAGCCCAGGGAAAACACAGGCTTCATACATGTGCTCAACAGCCATTTAGCTTTAGAAACTCTCATGAAGCAGCCAGTTATTTTGACCTGCTGCCGTAGAGCACACACAGCACGCCCTATCATCCATTTCCTCCTGGCAAAGCTGGCAGGCTATCAGCATGGAGCCAACAGCTGTGGTTTCTCACAAGTCAGCCCTCACATCACAGGACATGAGAACGCTTGGAAGAAGTCAACACCCTGTCCAGAGCACTCTGTCACCCAGATATTAATGCCAATGGCACAACTGGGCAACAGCTTGTCTCTTAAGTTCTGTGTGTGCAGACCTGCCCCTTGCTGACATCTGCAAACACCTCCCATTCTGCCAATCAACCACTTGGGACAATTTGCTCTCACAAGACCTCAGACTTTCACCTCACCTCCTGCTCAGAGCAACAGGGAAGACCCTCAAAGAGAGCTCCTGCTTTTACCTGAAGCTTGCAACTGGCCAGTATCATTTCCCAAGTGCTAGTAAGGACATTGAGTCCCACAGAACAACTTCAGCTACATTTTGCAAGAAGCAAAGTACTGACAAGTAGTCAGGGAAAGGAGGGAAAGTTATCTTTGATCATGCTAACATCAGAGCCCCTGCTTCACCAATGAGATAAACACCCATCAGAGAAACATCTTGTGATAAGTCCTCAAAACTGGGTGTTACTTCCCATTTCAACTGAGTGGAGAGAAGCCTGCAGAAAAACAGCAAGTGAGAAGAACAAAATACAGGAAAATTTAAAACTTTGTAGAACTGTCCATATAGAACCAAAAAAGCATGCAACATCTCCCCTTCTCTCCAAACCCCTCACCCCAAGTAGCTTATCCAGAAGCACAGCACCTATGAACAGATTATCAGTTCTACAAAGAGCATAGTCATGTTTCATATGTTAGGCAGAGTTTGAAACTACAATAAACTATTTCGCACCCTCCATCAAGGAAACAAGATGCATTTTACTATGTGAAGTTTTGTAAAGGTTCTTGCAGGTCTGGTGGTCAATTTGGTACTGGATCAAGTGTATAAACCTAAAGAACTAGCTGAGGTACACAGGAACAGGACAGAGATAGGGAGGACATTGAAGGAGAAGCAGAGTTCTGGCTACCCAGGCAACAGACATTGTGTACATGAACAAAATCTCAAGCAAGAGAGGCTGGAATAGCTCACTCCCATTACTTTTAGCAGAAAGAGACAACACATACTGACAAGGCATATCCACGCTCTCATGACTTTCAAGAGTGCCAAGAATCACAAAGTATTCATCACTGATTCAAGTCTTCCTGAGAAGCAACAGGTAAGAAATAAGAACATCCAATTTGCTAATCCATTATCTCCTCTTGCAGTAACTCCTTGCTTCAATTTAAGTGCAATGTGGAATGCTTGCATGACAGAAAAGACAGACCCCATAAAAGCCTACAAAACTGGAACTCCACCTCAGAAAGTTGGGCAGCTGTTTGGAAACATCCCACCAGCCACTGTTTGACTGAATGTGTGGTTCTACGAGTGGTTTCAGTAAATCTAAGACCACATTACTCCTGCAAGGGCAGTTACATCTTCCCTCTTCTTCAAATAATTTCTCTTGGAATACCACCCTTGCAGTCCATTGCCACACCAAATCATCCAGACAGATGAGAGGTGGAGAATGAGGCAGTCATTCTTCTGCAGCACTCCATGCTAAGGTCAGCCTATGTCACTATTCTCAAGTCACTTTTGAAAAACATGTCAGAAGTTTACTGAGGTAATAACAAACAGCCATGAAAATCTTACAAAATTCAACCCTGGAAGCAAAACAACTGTCCTAGTACAAAGAAGACTTGACCACATACTTTTGCCAAGATTTTTCAGAAATTACTTCAGCTGCTCCACACTTTAATGTGATCAGTGGTGGCCACTGGGCTCTTACTTTAAGTGTCCTAAAGCCTTGCAGTTCTCACTAGCAGGTACCTAGAATTAGTCTTAGACATCACCACAAAGCAACCTGCGAGGAGATAATCAGAACCACAAGCCACAGAGAAATACAATTAGTATTTATAAGTTGCATAAAGACTATTATAGTCTGAAGCTTCTTAACCACAACAGTTTCTGTCCTTTATGATTTCTGGGCTATCATTTCATTGTCTCTGCTTAGAAAGCTTGTATACACCTAAACTAGCACTGTTTGAATTTTATACTACCATGAAAAAAAAAATCCATGAAGTACTGCTTTTTATATCAATAAATTGGGACTTCACAGAACACCTTAATGACAAACAATTTATCAAGCAAAGATTTTAACTGCTTGATTCCATATGCTACATATGGATAAGAACATCCCTGCATTTCCCTCAGAGAACTCACAGTATCACTTGAGGGCTTAGTTAAGGTTTCTCCAATTGCTTTAACCAGCTCTTTAGAGTGTCTGACTTTCCAGCATCAGTCATGTATACCCATGCATGGATAGGCATGCTACCAGCATGTTCTTTCAACCTGAACTCCTGTGCAAGAGCGTCACAGTTTCCTCTCCTTGACAGGCAGTGAGAACCAGCCAGGCTGCTGAGCTCCCACATAACAAAGCAAGCTCTCATTTGCACCCAGAGAGATGACTAATAGCTCACCCACTCCTCTTCAATGAGCAAGGTCAAAGAACCACATCTTAAGTTTAAACACAATAGAATAGAGAAAAATGTAGTTTTAGGAATTCACTTCATTTTACCCCATCAAATGGGAGAGAGTATTGCATGCTACCACCTTGTGTCTTCAAGGCCACTTCAATAAGCTGTCAGAAGTCAATGTTGGATGTAATTCCCAGAACCACTGGGAACATATTCCTCCACAGAGCACTGAGACCCAGAAGTGAACACCACATGGCAGTTTCTGCCCGACTTAAAAATACATTGTGACTTTATGTCCCTAGTCATAAATGGCAACTATTAGCAAAAGTAAGCAATCAAATAATTACAGAAGCATAAAGCTGATGGGAATTTCACATGTACTACAACTTCACCTATCTGGGTTGAGAAACAGTTGAGAACATCTGTCCAACGTGACCTTAAATTCTGAGTAGCTTATTCCAAGGTTGCTTTACAGCTTGAGTCCAGCACAGGACCATAAAGATTATTAAGGAACCACAGCATCTTTCATAAGAGGAGAGGCTGCAAGAGCTGGACATCTTCAGCTGGAGAAAAGACAACTCAGGGGAATCTTATATTGACAAAATAAGAAGAAATGAATAAGAGGGAACCAGATTCTTTTCCATAGTGCCCACTGACAGGAAAAGAGACGATACACACAAACTAAAATGCATGAAGTTCCTTCCGACCACAAGAAAACACTTCATTTTACCCTTGAGCTTGGTCAAACATTGGAGCAGGTTACTCAGAGAGACTGTGAAGTCCTGCAGAGTCTCCACCTGCAGAGACATTCAAAATCCAACTGGAAATGGTCTTAGGCAACCTGTTTTATCTAACCATGCTTGAGCATCAAGTTTAGATGATCTCCCTTCCAACCTGAATGTTATGCTCTCAAGTTTCATTGTGGTTTCATGAGTGCAACAGAAGAAAGCCAGGAATTTAGTTCATTTCCTTGACATAAACAGGAGGAAGAATTATACAGCTTATGTGGTTTTGCTTATGCCATTTCCCTCTCAAAAAAGTTCACTGCCTTGGTCTCTGGCATCTCTCAACGAGCCCCTCAGTAGATGAAGTAACACTTTAGCTCTTCTGGATCTACAAAGCTCAAAAAGAGTTCTCAACTGTCCAAGGCCCTCTGTCTTAACCGTATGATTCCTTACACTGACTTCTGACCCTCATATTTCACAAAAGGTTTGTTGGTACTCATCATGCATTCTTGTCTGTTCCAGTGCACAAGAGCTCTGCACAGCCAGGCTGCACTTGTCTATCAGCAGCACAGCTGCTGACATATTCTGTTATCAGCAATCTCAGGCAGATGTGGACTTCCCCATGTTTTTACCCACAAAAGATTGTTTAGATACAGAAAGCTCAAAGCCACTGATTAATTAGCAAATGCTTTGGAAACATCAGCTTTTAAAATGGGAAATTTGAAATGCTTCAAAATAACATAGGTAGGGACAAATAAACCAGAGCGATTGAAATGCCAAGTGAGGAAAAGGATGAGGAAGAGAAAGGTCACTGACTCTGACTGTGCAGCTCAGACTCACAGCTGCTCAATGCACACAGCACAGCTATCACAAGCCAGGCAAGAGGGGTTAAGCAGCAGGCTGGTCACTGCACCCTGGCTAATGACTACTCCCTGCTGGACCTGAGCTCGTTTGTACAGAGATCTCCTGAACAAGATTGTTTAATCAAGAGAAAAGGAGACTTGAGGGGAACTTACTGCTTTCTACAACTATCAAAGAGGCAGCTGTAGACCCTCTTCTCCCTGGCAACATGCAATGTGACAAGATGAAAGAGTTTCATCTTGCTTCAGGTGAGGCTTAGATTGGACACTATGAAAAATTTCTTCTCTGAAAGGGTAGTCAAGCATCAGAACAGGCTGCCCAGGTAAGTGGTGGGATCACCATCCCTGGAACTGTTCAAAAAGCCATGTAGATGTGGTATTGAAGGACATGATTTAGTGATAGACTTAGCAGTGTTAGGTTAGTAGTTGGACTCCATCTCGAACATTTTTTCCAGCCATAATAATTCTATGATTTCCATCTCCTTAGCACAGTTATTGAATAGTGTGAAAAACCTCCCCACAGATAAAAGGAGTTCCTGCAAATGCAAACCTTCATGTGCTCTGTAGTTTGCCAGAATTGAGAAACTTTAGAAGTAAAAATACCACATCTACAAGACAGAAAGAGTCAGCATCAGCACATAGTTGTCAACTAGATCATTGTTCCTCATTTCTGAATTCATACTAAACTAATAAAAATTAAAATAGGTTTCAGCATGTGATGCCTGGGGGTGTCATGCTCCATGATGCCTCAAACAAACCACAGCCAACAGCCGTGCTAGAGGCAACAGCTCAGCCTGCACAGGGCCAGTGTGCAGCCTCTGGAGAAGGATCTGCCCTGACTGCATCCTGCACCATGCCTCACTAGCTCAGGATTCAGAAATCAGGAAGCTGAAGTGGAGTCATTTTAGCATCAGGCCTAGTTTTGACACTGCTGTTAAAAGTACAGGTGAGTGCATGTGAAGTACTTCCCAGAGAAACACACCCAGACCCAAACAATTTCAAGTATGGTCATGAACTTTCTCTGCAAAGTGCTGTAAGAATTAAGGGTTGCCTTAACTAGGAAAAATTCAAACTTAACTAAGACCAGAACAGAGGCTGTGTTTCTCTGTGGGAGAGGTCTGTTGTCACAAACATTTTAAATTACTCATGCTGCAACCAAACCATACAGCAGATTTTTTTTTACCACTCAAGAAGAAAGTTTTCACAGTTTCACCCAAAAAAGGAACTATGTACACCTGGGGCTGTCTTCAGGGCAAACATCAGAACATTTGCATTTGAGGCCATTCACAAAACTTGTGTAGAATCATACAATAGAAGAGGTCACAGAGTCATTTTTTCCCCACACAGAAGTAGGATCTGATACAATAATCCAAATACTTTGGCCATGAAAGTAGCCCATCTTAAATAGGTTCTTCCTTTACAAGAATTAGAGTGACAGCAGATGGCTCACCTTTGCAACTGCTCTGATGTGCACAAACTAAAAACCTGACATGGCATGCAGGTGACAGCCACATCAGCTATGACTGCCATAACAGTAACAGAAGTCCAGAAATTCTGAGTCTTTGTGTACCAAACTATCCTGAACATGTCACAGCAGACTCCACAGCAAATAAGTTTAGTTTTATCACATTTTTTTCTCTCAGTCAAGTATTTTCTAGATACACTGGAGTCAGTCTGAGATCAATGTATGCTTATCCAAGTGAGAAAACAGAAAACAAGCTGATTTTTTTGTTATGTAGAAACAGCAACAAAAATCCAAAGCACAAAATCCCTTTCAAAACACCACCTACATAAAGCCAAAGCACAATTTGTTTCAGAGCATGCTAATATGCAGCACAGATGGAGGACTTCAGATCAACTGTGAGAAGTCAGACTCTAGAGCCTTACAGCCCATTAAATTGCTGCTCAGAATGCAGCAAGCTTGGTGGCAACACTGGCAAGAACTGCCTCTGGGGAAAGACTTCAGAATCAAAATCCCTTTGTACTCTCACACACTCTTCAACCACACTAGAACTTACTCCTAGTCTGGCCAAAAATAACTCTCACAGTCCTTGGGTATGTTTAGTAAAACCACTAACACAAATAAATCTCCCCAGTTTTGAACATCATATTTAAAATAAATAAAATATTGGTTCTGTGTTCTAGACCCTAGTTTGGAGGAAAATAGTACCTAAATTTTGCTTGTGTCAGAAAGGCTAATTTAATCTCTGTTCAGTTTTATTTTTCAGGGTATAAAAGTTCAGACACTGTTTTCTGTCTTCTTCCACACTGAGAGCAAAGGAGCCAGATTATGTGAGCTCTAGGTTTGGTTTAGCTGTAGCTTTGGGAAAACAAGATGTTTCAGAGGTACATGAAAGGAAGAAGCAAATTTCAGCTTACAGAGATTTTTAAAACATACTAAAAAGTATCTGTTGTGCCCTGGTTACCTAAGAATGACATCTTCAGCATAATCCCTAAGAAATCTTTACTCAGGAGAATTGTTTCAGCAAAGATCATGACTTTCAAAACTTATTTTTGCTGTGATAAATTTGTCTTCATGATTATTGCAGTTGTTATCCTGGCACAAGGCACCTTTATGCACATAACACTAGACACTGCCTCACTCATGCCATGCAATAGAGAAATCTTAAACCAAGATGCAACCACAGGATTCCAGCCTTGCTGAGGCTGACAAAGAATACTATAATCCTATCTATGGCAATGTCATAAAAATACCCAGACTAGCATGACTTACCAGAGCTTTCCACCTTCATTTCAACAGAAACTATGAGAAAGCAATTCTACACACTCTTCTAGAGTTTAGGGAAGTTTGGAATCCATTCAAACTCAGTAGATTGGGCTTATGTAGTCTCCAGCTGTTAATACTTCTGTGCTAGTAAATCCTCTGCACTAGATACAAGGTGATCACTTTCAAACTGGCTGGGTTATCTTTAAGGCCATCAGTGCAATTCTTTGCCTTTTAATCATAGTTTAAAAAGTGACCTGTTGCCAATATGGTTACATCTTTGATTTTAGGCCCAGTGCTAGGGAATACATATTAAGACTTTATTTTGGTTCTGGCATGACAGAAACAAGTCAGGGAAAAAAAGATAATTATTTTCCTTAAACTAAATAAATAAAAGACAATTTTCCATTGATTTGGGTCAATAAACTGCAGAGTACAATGTTTGCAAGCAGAATTTTAAAAATAGAAAGTTTTCATTTTCAATTTGCTGCAAAAGCAGGCACCCAAGACAGTCTCAAATTCCGAAGTTCTCTGTGCATTGCTGGCAATTTCTCCTGAATTAGGCTCAGACTAACCAGGCATAGAAAAATTTGCTTGCATAACTTTCTAGTTTACAAGGGTTGGACAATTTGTTTTAGTTTGCTCTTTGAGTAAAGCACATTACCAGTTTAAAATAAGAATTAGCAGTACCATGTATTTCCCTTCTCCAACCAGAAAGCACAGCTCCTAGCTACGGTCTTACCTTCTGAAATAACCTTCTCAACAGCTGCAAGGTAAGCATCAGGCTCATCATCATTTGTGAGTTCTTGCCACTGATACCAGTCCTTGAAAAAAGTCAAATAGTCTTCACAGTCTGTAACACCACAGAACAGCTTGACCACTTTGCACGGGGGCCATAAAGCTTCCTGAAGGCTCTGCAGGATGTGAGGAACGTAAAAGCTCTGCACCAGCTCAGCAGACAGCAAAAGGATGATGCTCCGACTCCTGCTGAACAGGTCCAGCTCCTCGTGGGAGATGGCAGAGTCGTCTTGCAGCTGGTAGCTCAGAATGCGATGCTTTCGAACGCGCCGAGACAAGAGGAAGATGTTCTGGAGGTACTGACACCATTCAGTGGCGTCACTCGCATACACAATCAGCACATCATATTCTCCAGGGGCTCCTGCACAGGTGCAAGACGATCACAGGAAAAAGGATTAAATTCAAACCATGAACTGACCCACAGCTTTGCAACAAAAAACACCCACAGCATTGTTTCTAATTCCTGTCAGAAACTACAAAGCATTTCAAAAGAACAGTTCTATCCTAAGTGAGGTGTTCACAGCAACAAAGCAATTCTAAGGGTGAATGAACTCCCGCTTGCATGTACTCCACTACATTTAAGTAGTGTTTTAATTC
Source organism: Erithacus rubecula (assembly GCF_903797595.1). Classification (NCBI taxonomy): domain Eukaryota; kingdom Metazoa; phylum Chordata; class Aves; order Passeriformes; family Muscicapidae; genus Erithacus; species Erithacus rubecula. Next base: position 15,921,014 of record NC_136660.1, read on the forward strand.
TTAAAACTGAAAAAAATCAAAATGCTCTTCCTATACAGAAGAGCATTTCCTATGTAGTTTCAAGTGGAACAAACTACACAAGAGATTTACAGATTTAAAGCATTCTGATAGGAAAAAAAGAAAGCCACAAAAACCAGACCTTCAAAACAAACCAGCTTGAAAAGGGAGTTTGCTATCACATGAAAGTTAAAATAATTTTAGGCAATTATAGGGTCTCTGCAACACAACTGCAGATCATTACACGCCCAAGTGGAGCAGACACCAAACAGCACAACAAAAATAACAAAGTCCTTTATTTAAATGAGGTCACACAGCACTTACAGGAAGTCACTACGGCCTCATGGTGTTAGATATTTGCTCTCAATGCAGCAGAAAGCAAACTGGCTGCAAAGCATGCATGCAACTAAGGGAACATCAGCCCCCCTGCTCACACCACAGCCACTTCAGGCATTTTGCAAGGCCGTGTTAAAGTCCTTCCTCAAAACTGTCATAGAAAGTTTTCCCAACAATTTTTGGAATGACAAACACTCTCTTTAGAAGGAAAGAGCTAATACAATAGCGGTGGCCATAAGACAGCCCAAAATACACTCACCAAAGTTGACTTTTTCTGTAATCCTCTAGAGACAGCTTCTACCTACAGACTCATGCATTTCAGTGTTCTGGCACAAAAGCACTTAAAAATGTTAACAGCTTGCTAAGTGTAGATGCAAATTGAACCAGTGTGACATGAGGCAGTGTTCTCCCATCTATCTCAAGGAAACTTTAAAGTCTAAATTTAATTTTTCCATTTACCTGTGATGAAGTTTATTCAAAATTGAGGTTTACACCTCAGGTCCATGGTAAATTTCAGAGCTGAGCACTCAAAACCTTGTTAACAAATTGTCTCCCAATTCCAGTTTGACTCTTTAGAAATGTCAACGTTTTCAACCCATCTCCGTCATGAAGCAAGCAAAGGCAAATTTTTCCAATTAAAGCAGAGAGCAATGCCTAAAATTTGGCAGCCACAAAAAGAATCCGCAGAGTGAATCTACCAGAACTGAAGATGACAGTTTTGCAGTCACCTTAGAAAAATTCAACCAAAATTGCACAGCCCCCAAAGATTCAGTTCTATCACCTTCCCCAAAACCTTTATTAAGAAATAAAGGCTGGAACAACGTTGCTAAACCCAGCCCTAAATTATACAATTAGCAGCCCTAAACTGTAGTTCAGCAGAAGTGATACAATTGAGAAGAATAGAGATGTGGTCAGTGCTTGACCAATAGTGTTATGAAGGAACTTATAAGGAAGTCTCTAGCAGTGAAAGGAGGATATCCTAGCTGTGGAGAACATGGATAGTGCAGTGCTGACATGGTCACTAGGACAGAGTGAATACAGCTCCTGAACCACAGATGGAGGCTTGTAGGAGACAGGTTTCCCAAAGGAGAGGATCCAGCAAATGCATAAAACAGAGTCCTTGGGACTCAAAACCTTGGGATCTTTAAGCTAAGAGTGCAGAACTGCTCTGAAAAAAGATTGCTTTCACACCAGTGAGCACACCACCACTGCCAAAATATCACTAATGGTGGCTGAACACCACCTGGCAAACACAGAATTACATGAGCAAAAACATGAAAACCATGCAGAATTCAAGTTTTATTCTAGAAAGGGAAACATACCACAACTTCTGCTTCCACTGCCCTGGGTTGATTTACACACAATACAGTAGGAAAGGACAGCACAACTGTCTGCTGAGAATGGAGCCCACACACTGCACCATGGCCAGCTGAGCCCGACCTCAACAGATGGGGAAACCACACAAGGACTCTCTGAGGTGTGCCTGAAGCTCTTAGAGTCTGGCTCTCTGGCAGCAGCCCCAGCTCCAGTCTCTGGAAAAACCAGAAGTGGCCTTTTGGGCACTTTAACACCGTAAAATGGAACAACTAATCCTGCCACTCACTTTCCAGAAGCACGCAGCTTCCACAACTACAGCTGTGAGCCAACAGGCCCTTCTACAGGTTTCAATGTAAGAAAGCAGCTGTGCTTGGAGACCATGTGGAAGTGTCATTGACTTCAAAAATGCCTTGCACTGCAGGGGCACAAAGTATCCAAGAATCTCTCCCTTCTCCGCTATGTAGATAAAGGATGCAAACTTGACAGACCTGCTGCAAATTTTCTGCCAGAGCAGTACAACCTTTGCATCCAGCAGGAATGAATTTCCTCTGGTGTTTAGGAAAGGTATTGATTTCCTAGCTAGCACTGCTCTATGAGAGCACAGTTCCCCTTAACCGTGTACCAGCTCTCCTCAGGCCTTCTTACCTCAGCTCCAACAGCCTTTTACACAATAAACTGAGGAACAATGCTCCTAAAATGAGAACTGAGAAATAAAATTACTGACTCCACTTGTACAGCCAAAGTAACACTCCATGTTTATAAGCAAAAATGAAAAACTGGAAAGTGGGTCTTGCAGAGCTAAATAAGCTTAAGTCAGCATTGTGACTGTTAAAAAACAAAAAACAGACAACAACAAAAAAAAAACCACAAAAAACCAACAACAAACAAACAAAAAAAAAACCCCAAAATCTAGAAATAACATCAATTGCAACATTCCCCTTTAAAAGAAAAAATTACACAGGACTCTCCTTCCTGGATCATGGTATTATTTGTCTAACCAAATAGCTGCCTTTGCAGCACTAATTACTGTCCGGTCCTCAGGGAATGGTGTAATAAGACCACAGAACATTTCAGAAAGGTTTTTCACAATTCTTCAAACATCAGAAGGACCCAAAGGGCACAGTTCAAAACATAATGTATACTCTACCTATTGTCCACATACAGGGAAATTCTTTGGTGAACACCAAACATTTCATTTCCTTAAACCCTGCCCTTAGATGGATGGTTTGACAACATTTTGATATGATGGTTTTGGAAAAGTCTTCAATTAAAGGAAGAAATATATGAACACTATATGCAATAGCAAGATGAAGAAAAATGGTTGGCTGGCACAAGCCTATCTTTCACACTGTCAAGTATGATCCAGTTTAAATTTTAACAATACCTTGTTACTCGATTCCTAAGCTTAGAGTACTAAAAATGCTTTTGTCTCTGTTTACAAAATGTCAGCACTATAACAATACTGCAAGGCATGTTCATTTATTTCATAGAAAATCATGAAGGTGCAGCTCTGTTGAAGTTTGCAATGATAAACCATAACCTTGGGACTGTTTTCCAGCTGTAACTGCCTCCTCAGTGTTTAGCTGCACACTTCACTATACAGCAACAGACTGATCAGATTACAAACCAGCACCATAGAAATGCCTAAGACCTATAATTGAAGTGTAAGCTCCACAAATTAAACAGCACAAATGACATGGTACAATGCTTTCCCTAGCTTACAAACTGCACACAGAATGGAAGAGGATGAACAATCCAGTAAAAATCACACACACTCATGGCAAAATAATAGAAGTATGCATAACCATGTCATGTCTTTACAGTCCCTCGCTGAGAAGCAAACAAATCAGGCTAAACTCTGCAAATAGTAAGGTGATGATCTTCAAGTTCAGCCCAAACATGCTAGAGTGGTTTATGGCCGTATCATAAGGTTCTGATTATCACTGAAATGCTTCAACTAGTAAACTACTACTGTGGAAAGCTGGCATATCAGCTCTGGGTAAGCCTACATGTTACATTATCAGCTGTTATTATCTATTATTTTATCCAATAAGCCAAAAGGTTTGACCTTTTTTCAATTTAAAGATCATAACGTTTTCCATTTTTCTTTTGGGCCCTGTGAAGAAATTCAGGACTTGTAATAATACACAACTTTTCTGTGTCATCTTTCACATATCTCTCATAAGTAGATCATGACTTCTCATTGTCCACAGAGTAGTTAAAAAACCAGACCAAATCCTTAACTCCAACTCAGAGGATCATATGCAATGGCAAACAATTTATTTTCATCTGCTAGGAAAAAAATCCATCCTGAATTCTGACTACATAAGAAAGGCATTATGTAACCTGTTTCAGCATGTGCTGCAATTCATGCGTACGGAGGATACAGAAATATTTCCAAAATAACAATCCATGATTGATGGGAATTCACTTTTCATGAAAGACAACTGTTTATGGTATAAACGAAATGCAACTTGAAAATCTTAATAATCAAATTCTTAAAAGAGAGAGCACTTCCAGGAGGTGATAGAAACTGCTGGTGGGCCATCAAGAGAAGTCCTCAGCAGCTTCCACATTTCAATATGTGAAGTGTGTGTATTTAAGTGATGTATGTTGAAATAAATGAATTCTCTGCATACATGGAATGCAGAGTAATAGAGATCACATGCAATAATTATTAACATCCTAATGAGACTTCTTACCTCAACTAGAACAGAAAATCTTCAAATAAAAATGCTGCAAACAAGTAAGAGGAAATAGCAGAATCAAAGCAGATAAAATTTCTCAAACCGAACTTCACAGAGAGGAACAAGAGATTTGCATTACGATACGTTAATCTAAAGCTGTTCTCTTTTAAGGTCTCTGTGAAATCACCTTCTGTTTATAAGGAGAAAAGTAGTTTTGGCCACAAGTCTCCTGAGGCCTGCATTTAGCTTATTTTTACCTCACAGGGAGATACGCGTCAATGAAACGCAAATGTTACTTTACACTCCGAGAATTGCACGTTTTTTTCCTTTTTTAGATAAAACCCATTCGCTTCCCTGCAAGGAGAGGAACTTGCAAATTGGGCATTAGCAAGACTTGCATAATACAGGCTAAACCCCTCTCCCCCTGCGTTTGCAGCTCTATTGTAGATAGTTTAACTGCACGTATTCTAGCTAAAAGATTTTCAATTACGGCAAACTAGCTCAGCTTGTGGTCCTACACCACTACGGCAAGTGGGCACCAAGTCACACGCCCGAAAGGAAGTGGTGCTGAAGGATAAAGTCGTATTTCGGAAAAGCTGACTTCTCTACAAAGCATCACAGAAAAACACGCAAATGATAAAGGCGGATAGGGGCAAATTACTCTACAGAACACGCTCCCTCAGAGCTCGCTGATGTGCCAAGCCGAAGTGCGCTTAAGATGCAGGAAAGCTCTGCCAGCAGCTGCCCTGAACTCCAGACAAGTGAAGCAAGGCAAGCTAGAAGGCGCGGCAGCCCGGCTACGAGCAAAGGCACCACGGCTGCTCAGCGGAGCCCGGAGAGCGGAGCCCCCTTCCCCTGTCCCCAGCAGCGGAGCGCCAGGGGCGCGCAGAGCCGGGCAGCGGCACCGCCCGCGGCGAGCGGCGAGCGGCAGGGCTCCGCCGCGCTCCGCTGGCCGGCACCTCGGCGGGGCAGCTGCCGAGAGCCCGCCCGCCGGAGCACGGCCGGGCGGAGGAGCCCCGCCGCTTCCCCGCGGCACCTACCGGGGGCCGCCATGGTCCGGGGCTGGCGGGGAAGGGACCGCTCCCCTTCCCTCACACCGGCGGCGCAGCAGCGCGGTGCATCCCCCTGGAGCCGCTCCCTCGCCCCAGGCACGGGACGGGACAGGACACGGCCCCGGGCTCCTCCCGGCCCCGCCTCCCGCCCGCGGCGCCCCCTGCAGAGCCGGGCTCGGGGCTGCTCCTGCCCGGCACCCGGCGGGACTCGTCCCACGGGGGGAAACGGCCTTTGACAGCTGCCTCCAGTCACACATTCCGTAGGTGGCCGAGGAAACAGCGCTACAACGAGGAAAAGTTGTGCTACACTGGCTTCGAGAGACCCGGAGCAATAGTTGTGGAAAGGAACTGGCGATATCTGCTTTATACTCATCCCTAACTTCGGTTTTGTCGTTTCTTCTATGGGCAAGGAACACTCTCTATGGGGAAGCCAAGTTGTTCCATACAGAACGAAGTAGCTTGATGTTCTGTGTTTTCATCTAGAAGATGCTGTCTTTCAGAAACTGGTAAATCTCATTTGAAAGACTATGCTCCTGTTTGAGTAGAGACAATAAGCAGCAGGACACTTATTGTTCAGAGAGTAGGACTCAATTTACTGATTTTGTCGCTGAAGACAAAGCAACAGATTCTGTCTAAATTATTCAGCCTATTCCTTTGCAAACTTAGCAAAAAACTCACTTGTACTGTTGAGGTCATTCATTGATGCACTTCAGTACAGCAAAAGCAGATCCCTTACAATCTGGCTTCCCAGTCGAGGCAGTCATTCCCGAGCAGTCAGTGGACATTCTGTATGCAGCTTAAGGTCACCACTAATGTTAGAACAGAGTGACTTAAAAGCAGAAAAAAACCCAAGTATTTTCCACTAATCAACTCCATCTTAGAAGTTAGTCAAACTCTCTTATCTTCAAATCTTTCTTTACTCAAAACCTACTTTAAGCTTACAAACTGTGTGCCACTGACTGTCTTTCAAAACCAGGGGGTTTGTTTTCCCAATAGGGAAGTACTAGGACAAAAAACACTTCCTGATGAGTAACTCCAGGTATGCAAAGAAGAAACCATAACTTTCCCCTCTGAATCATCCCAAAATAAAGAATAAAGAACACATGGGCACTGGAGAGTGTGCAAATACAGAACCAACTTGGGATTCATGTGAAAGACAAAAGTTAACTAGCTGGAAACGAGAGTCTCTAAGAAAATTATTTTACTATTATGGAGCAGCAAGTATGTATTAAGAACTATTAAAACAGATGGATAACCACGTGTATGACTTTATGACTGTTCCACATTATTTTCCCTTAAGCTGACTATCTTCTAACTTCCAATATATAAAGTTAAAAACAAAATCATCTCTCTGATGTTACATGAGAATTTCAACATGCTCTTATGAAATGAGCTTCTAAATTCTCTCTCTTTAAAGCCTTGCATATCACAGAGAAGGTTAGCAGAGTCAGCTTCCAGGGAACACACAGGGCTTCTCCATGTCCATCAGTGTTCATCAGATACTCTGCATTTTATTTAAACAGTGCAAAGTCCACAGGAAACCTCTTTAGCATTTAAACTTCCCAGGTCTCCAAAGTGAAATTAATGTGCCTCCACAAAAGAGCTTAAGTAAAATAACTGGGAGTGTGTCGTTTCAACAACCTCCTACTAAAAACTTAGATGACGAATCAAGGCAAAAGCCCCTTCATACCCTGGAACAGAAAAAAGGCCTAACAAACACTAATAAATCTTCTAAAGAAATAATAATTTAAAAAAAAATAGAGAGAGGGGAAATAAGGAAATAGAGGGAGCATTTCATCCTACCTTGCCCAAAATTGACTGTATGTCTTTCCTCACTTCACTGCAGCATATGAACATAGCTGCATTTGCAGCATTATTCTCAAGAGTCTGTCTTACTCCTGTCCAAATAAAAGGACTAGATTGCTCTAGCAATACCTTTTTTTTTTCCCCTGCTAGGTATTTAAAAGCAGTAACAAAGAAAGGATGGAGTGTTTAAATACCCATGCTACCCTTTTTCACTTTTTCTTGGTCATGAAAAGAGCAGAAAGGCCTGAGACCTCTCATGGAAACATTCTCTTCTGAGATGAGCTGGGAAATGAGATGCTGGAAAGCAGTGCTTCAGAAACAGACCTGGAAGTCCTGGCTGATGGCAAGTCAAATGTGAGACAATGCCCTGGCAGCCAGGAGGGCCACCCGTGTCCTCGGGGGGCATCAGGGACAGAATCACAGCTGGGCAAGGGAGGGGACTGTCCTGCTGTGCTCTGCACTGGGGCAGCCTCGCCTCAGATGCTGGAGGCAGTTTAGTCACTAATATTAAAAAGATTCCATGCACAGCTCTCCCTGCAGCCTTAACAGGAGAGATATGGGAGCGAAGGGGAGGACTGAAAAGACTTAGGAGGAGTAGGTGAGGGGAACAAAGGAATTCACAAGCAGTAACATAAATCAGTTTAATTTGCTTGCTTTTAGATCCCAGGATCACCCACAGCTCTCTGAACTGGGGAACACAAGGACAAAACAGCTTTCCCTGCCAGGTCATCTGGGCAGCTGCAGGCAAAACACAGGGGAACACACCTAGAGAGCCACACACCTTTGTAGAGAAGCTCCCACACAGCACAGGGAACAGACCTAACTGGCAAAGGCCAGGCAGGAGAGGGAGATACTTATTAACCAGAGGAGAAGCAAAGTAAGCCAGTAAAGCAAACACAGTTAGTAATTTCCCTGGTTCCTCACAAAAGTTACTTCACACAGCAGGGCTTAAAATAACAACAGTTTACCAGCAAAAGCTGCATCTTTTCCTTTCCAATGCAGGCAAAAGCAAAAAAGTTTGCTGAGCTTTGCAAATGAAGCTTGTAGCTGCAGGCTACTGTAGAGGGAAACTAAAAAAAGTTAAGAAATATTAGTTCCTGCAAACAGTTTCCTTTCTGCAACACAGCCCCATGTTATTCCGTACATAAAAGGGGCAAGGCATCACAAAAACAAGTAAACATATCTAACCAAGCCTCAGCTGAACACCCCTTTTCTGCTACACAGGCTATAGCACCTGTACAAAATGAGAGACTCTTACATTACAAAATACCACAGGAGCTGACTTCCACTTCCCCATGAGTGCAAACAATGGGAGCCTTCCAGGAACACAGCAACAGGCATGCTTTGCTGAGAATAGAGCCCACCCAATTGTGTGTGTTCATTAGGCACCGAGGCACAGAACACCCACACAGCACAGAACAGCAATATTTGGAAAGAGTTAAGTGCAGAGGGTTAGGTGGGGAAACGCAAAAAAAACCAAACTCTGCCTACCTACCACTGGGGGTTTTTCTGCCCTAAATCTAGGCTTTAAGCACAGGACTCTCTTCTTCCTTGGACCTCAGTAAGCTTTATAGTACACTCTATTGAAGAAAATCAAGAAAAGTACCAAGAACCACAAAGCAAGAATAGAGAACTACATTCAACAGAGCAAGTCTTCAGTTTTACAGGATAAAAGCTTCCCTGGAAAAGTGACAAGTCACAGCAAAATGCAACAGGTGAATGAAATCTCATCCTCATCAGGGTTCCGAGTACACTAACACGCTAAGCTTATCCTGCTCACCCTCATCTAGGGCTTCCACATTCACCCTTTTCCAGAGGTCCAGAAACTCCATTTTGGGTTCGGTCCGGGTCTTCAGCAGTTACTTGAGCTCTGTTTCATACCCTATCTCCAGCCTTGAAGCCCTTCAAGCCTATATTGTGGATAGCCTTGTCTCAAATTCCTTTTCTTTCTCTCTCTTACGGGCCGCCGCTTTAGGATCATGGTGTTACTTTTACCAAATCCCTTTGTTCCTGTATGGATTTTGTACGAGTATTCCGTCCCTGTTGGGGGTCAGTCACTTTCCCGAGGCTTCCGATGAATCCCGCCAGCGCCACCCAGCGCTCCGCCCGCCGCGTTCCAGCCGGGCGGGCTCTGCCGTGCTCTCTATTCCTCCCTAAAGCAACCTAACTTCTGCTCTCCAGCATTCTCCTTTCAGTGATTCAAAATGGATTACAAGTAGGAGTAAGCTGGTGAGGTTTAAGTGGATTTATGCCCACTTCCAGTGTCGAGTGGGCACTCCCGGGTTCCTAGTCATTCTCCTGCCTTTGCACCACAGGCAGCCATTCGCCATTGCGCGTTGCCTTGATGCAGGCATCAACACTGAGGCGGCCTCTCCCCGTCCCCTCACGACAGGAGAGTCCCTGCCCGAGCTCCATCCGCGCCAGCACGGAGCCCCGAGGCTGCGCGACTCGGGCGCCTCAGCAGCGGCAGGGGCGGAGCCACGGCGGCACGCACGCACGTACGTACGTACGTACTTACGCAGGCACGCAGGCGTTGGCGCGTGCGCGCGCGGCACGTGTCGGCGTGGGCATCATGGCGGAGCGGCGGCCCGTGCCCAGCGACCTGTTCCCCCTCGTGCTCGCGTTCCTGCGCGAGAGCGGCTGCCAGGGCGCCGCGCGCGCCTTCGCCAGGGAGGCGGCGGCGGTGAGCGGGGCGGGCGGGGCGGGACGGGGGTTCACTGACCGACCGACCGACTGACCGACACTGGCTAACGCGGCCTCTCTCCCTTCAGAAGGAGCAGGACCCCAACGCGGCCTCCCTCCTGGACATCTTCGCCTACTGGCTCCGGTAAGTCCGCCCGGCCCGCGGGTGCCCCTCCGCCCGGCCCGCGCCCCGCACGGCCCCGCTCAGCCCTTCTGCCCGCAGGTCTCCGGCGGCCAAGAAGAGAAAGCTGGTCCCGAACGGCGGCCAAGCCAAGAGGAAGCCGTCCGCCAGCAGCAGTGACAGCTCCAGCGAGGAGGATGAGAAACCCCCTGCCAAAAAGCCGGGTAGGTTTGTGGCGGCCCTAGTGCAGACCGGCACGTGGTGTTCGGCATTGGCTTCTCACGTGCGTTTAGAGCTCAACTTCAGTAGCTCTTCTGAGGTCTTTCAGCAGCTATCAGGGATTAGGTTTGTATTGACTGATCTCTGTTTTGGCAGGTCTTTTGCCCATTATGTGGAAGATACGTTCATTTTAGTTAAGGGTGATCTCTTTATCTTGTTAAAATTTAGGCACAACGGAGTTTGTGTCCCATGGAAGGTTTTAGCCATTCCAGAGAAATGCTAGGCATCCATACTCACCTGCTGCTTGTGTGAGGTTGCTACCCTTTTTTCTTTGAAATCCGTGTTCTAGTACTACAAAAAAATACATCCATTTTTTGCTTTTTTCCTTGTATCTGAAACTGTTCTTGTATCTTTCATTAGTGGCTGTACACAAGATTGTGTGTGTCTAGCAGTATATTTGCAGGAGAGAAAGAATAAGAAGAGGGAGAGACACAGAAAGAAAATACATCTTCAGCTTGAGCCATCCTAAAGCTGAATTTGAACTTAGATCTGATTTTTATTTGATAAGGGCAGTTGTAAATATAACAGGAAACAAAACTATTTCTTTTGCTCCACATTACTAAACAGCAGTCAGTAACCAGGAAGTCGATCTGGCTAAAACACATGTAGGTGTCTGGAGCCTTAAAATGGCATTGCAGTGGTTCTCTTTCTAAGCACCAGTCTGTACTTGTTCAGCAAGTTTCTTTAAGCTGGAAAGTATGCAGAGCCAGCTAATACTACTTCAGTTTGTGGGCTTTCCTTTTTGGTGATGGAAGTCCGCACTTGAATTTGTGTGTGACAAAGATAAAATCTAGAATTGGTTTCATCTTTTTGCTTACCCATTTTGGAGCAGTCTGCCACACACTGCTCGAGAAACAAGTCAGTGTTGTGAACTTCATACATGGTTTAATTACCTTAATGTATCTTTTATGCCCTGATACCCACTAGTGCAGGATATAGGTACATGAAAACTGTGAATTAACTTGTCATCAATGTATGCACTCCCTTATTTGCAGCTAAAGCATCAGCTGTGCCCAAAGCAAAAGCAGCTTCTGCAGCCAAGACAGCAGAGAGCAGCAGTGAGGACTCCAGTGATGATTCAGACTCGGAGGAGGAGAAGAAGCCAGCAAAGGTTGGCTTTTCTTTCCAGCATCTGTAGTGCATGTTTGACAATGATGAATAATAGCAAGAATTGCATGAGAAATTGGGCTCATTTATCCTGAACTGTGAAGTGCCCATGCTGCTGCAGATACAATGCAAAAAGACATTTCTGTAGTGCCATTTGGACTTGTTCCAGAAAAAAATAATTTTTTGTCCTGCACCTGCTTTGTTTCATATCCAAGTCTGGCCCTTGCTTTTACCCGAAGACATCTTTTCCTTTGCAAAGAAAGATTTACTTTGAGTTGCTACTGTAAGTTTGATCTTTATATATAGATGTGTGATTATGTAAAAAGAGAATCTTACCTTTCCTTTTTCTTGCTGCAGTCATGGTCTTGAAGTGGAGGCAAGGAAGAATGATATCAGGGGAGGAAGAGTGATAACATTGTACACTAGAGGAGACTAGCTAGAGTTGCCCAGTCAGAATTTTCAATCTTCAAGCTAGTGTGATCTGTAGAAGGAAGAGAACGGTGCCAGCCTTAGAGCTGCCCCATTTTGAGAAGGCAGAACTGAAGATTGATGTGCAAATGAGGCTTCCAATGCATTTCTGGCAGGTTTTCTAGAGCAAAACTGTTATCCCAGGATTTTCAGACCCTGACCACTAAGCAGAGTGGTGTTTTCAAATCTAAATTGTGACCTCTGTGAAAGACAGCTGTTTCTGCACTCTGTGTATGTGTCCATCTCATTAGCCTTGTTTTCTTTTCGTGACTTTGATGGTTAGTCAATTTTTCTTGCTATTATTTAGAAAAGTGCAAAACCTGTGGTGAAGCCACCACAAGCTGGACCCAAAATCCAGCCTCAGAAGAAAGCAGAGAGTTCCAGTTCTGACTCAAGCAGCTCAGATGAAGAAGCACCAAAGAAGCAGCCACCCAAACCAGCAACACCTAAATCAGGTACCTGCTACTGTGTACCATGAGTACAGTGCAAAATCAGAAAAGCTAGGGAGAAGTGCTGGGGACTGTACCTACTTGCAAAGACATATGTAGTAACATAGCAGTCTGAAAATCTGCTTTCACTGCCATTTGCACTCCAGTCTAGTCTCTTTTGACATAGAGGTGTAGAGCTGAACGCAAATAAAACATCTGGTCCTGAACCCTGCATAGTTTGAATAACTGTTTATGTTTTGCTTTTACCATTGTCATCCCCTCAAAAAGCAGGGAAGATCTTTACTAAGCCCTTAGTTTTGGAACTTCCCATGAGCTAGAATACACAGTTTCCAGGAAAATTTTCTGTAAGGTTGCAGTAGGATAAACCAACAGTTTTGCAGTACTACCTTTATCTGTTCTATAGGCTTCTGTGGTTCTTTTCTCTCTAAGATACTGCTCAATGTAATTATCTCTCATGCACCATTCCATGTTTTGCAATGTCCCTTTTTACTTCTCTCAAAAGGAAGTAAAGCTGCCCAGGCAGCCACCAAAGTTGCCAATGGAAAAGCAGCAAGCAGTAGCAGCAGCAGCAGTGAGGATTCTGATGAGGAAAAGGCTGCACCAAAAAAGGTAAATTAGGCTATGAAAACAGTGTAGAAGTCAAGTAAGACTGGGTGTTATAATCTTGCAGGTACAGACTGCACAGATGCTGTGCTTGACATAACACACCTGCTTCTCCTTCATACAGTGGGGTTATGTGTTCTGATATCTTTCTATTTACTGCTCTCTTCCCTAATAACTCTTTACTACTTTCTCTACTCCTTCTTGTACAGGAAAACATCTTGTTATGTCATAACCATATGATAATGGAGGCATAGATAATGTCTCCATTATCTAGAGCCTCTTTGGCCTGACTCATGTTTAGCTATCTGTAACTTCAAGTTTTTCACTAGAAATTGTTTAAAAATATTTCCTGTGACACAGAAACAATCACAGTTGCTTTTAATAATGTGACAGTTGCTAAATTTCAGTAAGTTCTCTGCTCTTTTGTCCAGAGGAGCTCCTCATTAGGGGTTCATGAAGCAGAAAACAATAGCAGAGAAGCTAGAAAGATAATGATGCTCACGTGTTTCCTAAAATTTGCATTTGAGAGCCTCTGTTAATTTTTTTCCCTTTGTCTTAAGAATTTGCTCATAAGTGAGGTGTGGAATTAAACAAGATCCACATCTAGTTGTCCACACAAGGTTTCTGCAATTTCCATTTTTAATGTATATTTCTTTTGATAAGGCTGTTCCCAAGAAATCACCTCTGCCAAAACCTGCAGCCACTCAGGCATGTCCTGGAAAAACCAAACGTGCCAAGAAAAGTTCTAGTAGTGAGGACTCATCTGACAGCTCAGACGATGAAAAGCCACCTGCAAAACAAAAACCAAAGTCTGGTATGTAAAAAATACTAGATAGGTTTTATTGTGGAGTATCCAGGACCGTTCAGTTGCAGTCCAGCTGATGGGCTAAATGGGCCTCTGTTAGTGTAGTATAATGTCTTTAGGATCCCAATAGAGAGCTGGTCTGAATAGAGGGTCAATCATCCAAGGTCAGTCTGACTCTAACCAGAGGATATGAGAAAGCAATAAATGAAAACAATGAAAAATTGACATACTCAGATTTTTTTTTTTTTCTGAAAAAGTTTGCTGAAAAGCTCCTGTTCTTCTAAAAGTGCAGAGAAAACTTCTGTAGAGATGGTTGGGTCAGCTGAACCTCTAGAAGAGAGTTAGAGTAGAAACAAGGAAGTAACAGTGGGGTGGGTATAATTCTAACTACAACAAACATCTTGTGCTGCTCACATTATCATGCAGGCATCTGAATGCTGTGTTTCTCTTCTTAGGTCCATACAGTGCTGTACCACCTCCTCAAGGAGCACAGACAAAGAAGGGCCCTGCTAATAAGACTCCTGCAAAAAAGGCTGAGAGCAGTGACTCTTCAGACAGTAGTGATGAGGCAGAGCAGGTGCCCTCAAAGGCAGAAGCAGGTAGGTTGTGAGGAAGAAAGGCTGCAGGGGAAGTACTACATTGTGCCACCTAGGTCTTTGCAAGGTCTTGGCTTCCTCGAAAAAGCCATTTGTCTTTGCTCTGTGTTGCTGTTTGCTCTTCTGGAAACTTCTGATTAATTTGAAGGCATCCCAAATAACACTGTGTACAATTTGTGGATCTGAACTGTGGTCGGATTTGAACATGCTGATCTGAAAAGTCATTGAGATCTAGTTTAGTGGGAATAAGCCAAGTTCTTGCGTGGCTTCCAGTGGGCTGCTGAGTGGCTGGTGTACTGAGAATGGAGCTTTTTTACATCTGCTGAGATTTGCATTTTGGGACAAAGGTTTGGTATGGATGTGGCCTTCTAATTTTGAACTTGCTTTTGCAGGCAAAGCTGTAGTAGCCAAAACAACCCCTGCCCCCCAGAAGAAAGCTGTGACTAGCAAGAAGGCTGAATCCAGTTCTGACAGTGACTCAGGTAATTCAGTAAATCAAGTTCTGATTCTTTTGTGTTAATGTTTTTGCTGGCCAAGTTGCTCTACAGTGGTGTAGAGCCTTAGTGTATGAGCTTAAAAGCTTCTGAGTCTCATGGCTAGCAAGATGTGAAATTGAAAACCAGCAGCCTGCTGTTCAAGGTGGAGGGTGGCCATGAGACAAGACAACTGGCAGGTCAGAAAAGTCCCCATATTGCTGGATGGAAAGGACAGGAAATTGTGAATCGAGTTTGTCACAGAAGTTAAATGATTAAACTCTTCTTGAGTATCTGTGTCTTGAGATTTTTGGCGTTCGTTACTCCATTGTGTTTGGAGAAGTTTCTGAAGTAAAAATGTAATCACCATATGAAATTCAAAATGAACTTAGAAGATGCCTGCTTTCTCCTAATGTGACCCTAGAAATGGGAGCAGTGTACTTTGTCTCTCCTGTCAACCAGATTTGAGGTTTGGTATTTCCCATGTATGTTCTTTAGGTGCCACAATTTCCTTCTGAGTTCAGGATGCTCCTGTGGCATATCTCAGCATCTCTGGTGCCATGGCAGGGACTGGGTGGCAGCTGCCACTCTGTCTGCAGACAGCTAGCCCTAGCACTAGCTTGTGTGACACTCCAGTGAGTGTCAGAGTTGTTTTCTGGTTTTGTTACCTAGGTGCTCTCAAAACTGTCAAGTTTGATTGCTGTTACTAAAGTGTTTGGAAATACTGGAGTAGATCAGGTTTAGTATTCCAGATTCATGTAACACAATACAAAGATGTATTTGTACTCAAGACTCTCCATTTGCAAACTGCTGCTGCCTCATCTGATAGAGGAAGTAGCTAAAATGGAATACTGTACTGTTGCTGCCTCACTTTGTATGTTTTGTCAACTTTATCTCTTAATTTTTTGTATGGCTTTTTGAACCTTACCACATAGATTTTTTTCAGTGTTCTTTCTTCCCCAGTTTGATGATACTAGTACTTTCTCTGAAGTTCTTTATTCAGTACTTCTTCTCCTACATTATTCTCCAAGTATTTACTTTCTTTTGCATGCGTTAGTGAAGAACTTAAACTGTTTGTTTCCTCCTTCTCCCAGCAAAGAAGATGCATGCAAAAATGAATGCTGTCCCTTGACCATCCAAGTGTTCATCAGATGCTTGCCAGTTACCTAGTGGCTCAGCCTTAAGCCACAAGCCATTTTGCTTTTCACTTACACATAAATTACATACATATTGCCACTAAGGTAACTTGCAAATGAAGCCTATTAACTTCAATGTTTTTTGGATTTTTTTAGATTCCAGCTCTGAAGATGATAAAAAGAAGGTAGGGAATAAGCTGCCTGCTAAACAGCCTGTGATAAAGAATACTTCCAAACCAGCAAAAGTAGTTGTCAAGCCTGGACAAGCAAAGAAAGACTCCAGTTCTTCCTCAGACAGCTCAGGTATAGGGGTGGGAGAGAAGGATAATTTATACATGCATGTTGTTCTTGTTCAGACCTTTCTGTTTCTAGGCAGGGTCTGAGGGTGTAGTTGGATGGGAATATCCATTGCAGTGTTGTTTCAGCCAGATGATGAAGTGTACTGTGTATCAGCACTGAATCTGAATGTTAGCCTTGTGTTAAAGGAATGGGACTTAGTCTTGATTTTTTTTCTTTCCATTCTAGATTCTGATAGTTCTGACAAGAAGGCAGCTCCTGTGAAGCCCACAACTAAAGCAGCAACCCCTGCTGCAACCCCTGCAGCAAAGAAGTCACCAGCTGCCACAAAGAAAGCGCAAAGTAGCTCTGATTCAGATAGCAGCTCCAGCAGTTCTGAGGATGAGAAGAAGAAGAAGAAAAAAGGCCCTCCAGCTAAACCAGCTGGCAAAGTGGCTAAGCCACTGTCCAAACCTTCTACTCCAGCTCCCAAAGCAGACACATCTGACTCTGATAGCTCAAGCAGTGAAGAAGAAAAGCCAGCAGGAAAACCAGCCACCAAATCTACAGGGGCAGCAAAAGCAACTGCAGGGAAGAAGGCAGCTGCTTCTAGTAGCAGCAGCTCATCAGACAGTTCCAGTGAAGAGGATAGGAAGCCCAAAAAGGCAGTAAAGGGGGTGCAGAACGGTTCTAAAGCTGCTGCCTCCACAGAGAAGGCAAAAGCATCTGCAGCAGCTGTGAACAACAAGAAGTCTAAGCCAGCTGGTGGCAGCAGTAGTAGCAGTGAAAGCAGCTCTGAAGAAGAGACTGGAAAAGTCAATGGAGGTATTATCAGCAGTCTGGGGAGTGGGTCTGTCAGGCAGTGTTATTGAGTAAAGCATGAATGGAAGGCTTCCTGAAACAATACTCATTCTAACTTCTGTGTGTTACTAGGTTGTGCCATCTGGTGCAGTAGTAAGAGGGAAGGGCTAGTTTTGAATTTGGTGGGATCCTTTTTGTCTGTGTTACATAGCTGCTGGCAGTGAAATTTGTGGTAATGTCAAGTACATTTCTGTGTAGTTGTTGCCAGTTGCCGTCTGTGCATGCACAAGATCCAGTAACAGCAAAGCAGACTGCTGGACGGTCTTGTCTTTGTGGAGTGGGACACCACAGTTGACGTGCACAATCTCAGTCTTCAAACCTCCAGAAGGAAAACAACTAGTGATGCACTAATGATAAGTGCAAGTACATATGCTACAAATCCAAAATCTGGCAAATTTGGCCAACAGAACTCTCTCAAGTATGCAAAATCATTCTATAGAGCTACCCTACTGCATAAAATTATATCCATTAGGTCCTTGCCGGCTCAGAATTTGTTAGTGTCTGGTACAGCAGTCTGTTTTCTGGGTGAAGTAATGCAAGCACCAGTTCTCACATCTGTGTCAACATTGGGTTTGCTTTCTGGGGAACAGAAGCCATTATTTTTCCCAACACTGCCTTTAAAGTTCTACTGCTGTACATCTAACAGGCACAGTCGGGAAGAAACAGAAGAGGGAAGATGTTCAGGAGACAGAAACACCACACAGTAAAAAAGCAAAGATCAAAGTCAAAACACCACACACAGTTCCCAAGGTGAAACGGGTGAGTGAGGGTGGACTGTGGCAGCTGGCTGAAGAGGCATCTCTGCCTTCTGAACAAGTAGGCTGGTTTGGGGTTTTTCTGGGTGGTTGGGCCCACAGGATTATTGGTATTTTTACTCTCTCCTTAAGCACTTTAACCTTATCTGGAGAGCCCTAGGGAGTGCACATAAGAATGTCATTCTGGCCAAAGCTAGTTGGATATACTTGCACAGGAGCACTCCTGAGCTGCCTGATCTGAAGCAGGGAAAGAATAATGAATCTGAGAAACACTTAAAGATTGAGGTGATGTGAACAGGGTTCTGTATTTGCAGGGCAAGGAAGGAGGTTGTTACTAAAGGAACATTGTGTGTTTGTATGTGCTTACTGTATCTCATTTTCTTTTCCAACAGCCGTCCTCTCCATTCCGCCGCGTAAGGGAAGAAGAGATTGAGGTGGATGCCCGTGTGGCTGATAACTCATTTGAAGCAAAGGTAGGGCTAGGTGGTGCCAGAGTGGTAACAACTGGTCTTTGGAATTACAGTCTGCAGAGCAGCCTCAGTGTGCTTCTGGGGAGTGGTTTGGTGAGAACTTGTTCCACCAGGAGGCGCGTGGGAGAGTGGTATCAGCTCCTGTGTGAGTGTGCTGGGGTTTGCTGGGTACGGCCAAGTGCAAGGCATCGCCTTCACTCTCTTGGGTCCTGACTTGATTTTCTTTTTCTTCCCCTCCATTCCTCACAGAAAGGAGCAGCTGGTGACTGGGGTGAGAAAGCTAACAACATCCTGAAATACACTAAAGGCAAATCTTTCCGTCATGAGAAAACAAAGAAAAAACGAGGCAGCTACCGTGGGGGCACTATATCAACCCAAGTCAATTCCATCAAATTTGAAAGTGACTGAGAATATTGGAGTTCAAATACCATCTGCTCACCAGAACATCTTGGGTGGGCATATGGACATTATGGATGTCAAGCCTCCCTGGAATGATACCTCCCCAAGCCCCTTGGGGGCAGGCAGCTCCAGTGTAGGGATGTGGGAGAATGGTTGGATGTTTCCCCATTTTATTTCTAATTTTGTTTTAATCTCCTGATTTGAAGCCATCCTTAAGCTGGTGCTATTAGCACCACTAGGGTGACCGCCAAGTCTTACGTTTTCTATGGTCTTATTTTAAGAGGCTGGCAGTGATTTTTACTTTTGGTTTCCTGCCCATCTAGTAGAAAAAAGAGAAATCATTGTCGTGTATTTTAACTTCCCATTTCTTCAGCCAGTTTAACTCCCATGCCTTTGAAAAGGCAAGTAATGTCACTTGCCTCTGATTAGTTACTGTAAGAGCAACTAATTTGTTACATTCTAGCTGTAATCCCCACCACCACCTGACATTTCAAGTTTACCCTTGTAGTGTGACAGTTGCTTTTCTGTTTTGTTTTGTGGTTCCACCTTGCAATAAATACGTACCTTCCTGTTCCTTCACTCCTATGGAGGCCACTAACCAGGGTATTTGGAGAAGCAGTCTCTAAATATGGTTTAGTAGTTGAATGACAGTATCGATTGCAGTTGCAAGGTGGGAGCTATTGTCAGAGAGACTATGGTCTGTAGTACTGTTGTGGCACTCTTGATAACACTTCCATTAATGTAGCTGGGGAGTGAAGTTGTACAGAAGCTTGACTGTGTGAGGGTTGTGAAGTTGCACTTGGTGGGAAAAGACAACTGAGAAGATAGAGGCCTCTTAGCAAAAGGCAGAGGTGGATAAGCAGTGTTTTTGTTTTAGAGGTTCTGGCTGCAGTGTGGCATTACTCCTGAACATAAAATGTGCCAGCTTACATTTACTGCCAGCAGTGTGAGCTGCAGCTTCTTAGTCTAGATGAATGTATCATTAATGCCTTAAATTTTTTTTCCTGAGTTGGTCTTTGAGCTGTTTTCCATCTGTTAAATCCCTTTTGAGAAGTAAAATGCCCGCTTCCCTTGCACTAAGACAAACGCTGGGTGCTGTAAGGTTTGGAGTACCAGCTACAACTGTATGTTCAGTATGGGGAGCCACAAAAAAGTTGAGAAACTTGCAGCCTAAACTGAGATTTCATGAGCAACTGACAGTATAGTGGTGTACTGAGGGGTGGGCTTGCACTCAGTTGTGTGACTGCTTCCTTACTTAGGTGCAGCTTGCATCTGATAGAAAATATTCCCCCAAATACTTTGCCCTCTGTTAGATGGGTTAAATTAACTAGCTTGAGGAGCAGTGGGTTGAGCTCACAGCCAGTAGGAGTTGAATAGTGGTAGTGCATGTTGGAAATGGAGTAGTGGGCTGCAAGATATGCTTACCCCACGTGATGAAACTGCTAGCCACTGAGGTAATGCAGGGCCTCATTTCCATGTTTCCATTCCCTCCCCAAAGGGTGCCAATGAGAAGAGCCTGGTTACAGGAAACTATGTTTGTGTGCAAAGCAGCGTCACCTAATTGAGGGTTGGATGAGACCTGATGAGCCACCCCCATGCACATGAGTGGCAACTTTTTCCAGTGAGCATTTTTCAGGACTTCCCCCCCACCCCAGCTTGCACAATCACTGGGGCCTGGATTCAAGACTACAGTACAGAGGGGCCCAGGAGACCAAGAAAGTAAAGGTTAGAGGCCAAAGGAAGATAGGAAGAGTATTTCTGCATGGGGATTTAAACATCATCTTGTCATTTGCCCTCTTTTTTTTTTTTTTTTTTTTTTGTTTATTGGGAACTTATATTTGAAACTCTTTAAAAAACTTTTGCGCTTTGAGGTTTTTTGAAGTCTATAAACTGTGAGAATTTAATGTGTCAGAAAATAAAGATTGCTGCCTTTGTAGTCTGAGTGGATCTGGTAGTTAAAGATACAGAATAGAGGGTAGAAAAAGGGAGGGTGCTGGTGCTTGGGGGTAACAGCAGCTGTCTCTACATCTATCTACACCTGCTTGTTATCTTACATGATTGTGAACATGTAACAGATCTTCAGAATCAAAGGTGGCCTGTGCAGCTGGCTGGTGAGTGGCTGAGAAATTTGGGTAAGATGGTAAAAGCTTTTATCAAAACCTGAGGCTTCATAAGTCCTTCCCTTCAGAATATCTCATCAGGTCTTCTCAAATATTGCTGCCAAATCAGCTGTATGGCATTTGGCCATATAAACACCTGCATATAGGAAAAAGAAAGAATAGGCATAACTGAAAAGCCCTGTATAGATCTTGTTAAAGTAACTAATCTGTGTGTCCTTTTAGATTTCCCCTGCATGTGCAAGGAAAAGCAACTTGCTGATGGGTAGGGCCTTGTGATCTTGAGTGCTGTAATGCTCAATTTAACCCCTTGCACTACGGTTCTCAGGAAGGGGTGGGATGATGCACCATGTGCATTGGGGTCTCTTGCTCTGTAACCAACACTCTTGCCACAGCCTTCCACCTTGAACTTGATGCTGTAGGAGAAGATGTAATGCTGTCTGAAGTTTCAGCACAGGATGTAAAGAATGTCATTAGTCTTGCTGCAGATCAGCACCTGACTGAGCAAGTGCAACAAGTGTTGGGGTGGGAAATACTTTGTGACACTCTCAAAGTACGTGCTTGACACTCCTGGGAAAAACATCCTTTCACAAGATTTTGCAGCTGCCAGACATATTTAGCCTACGTCCCTGCTCTGTTGTAGAAGCCTGGTTTCCCTGTGCAACAGTGCTGCAGTTACAGCTGTTACTAGTGCTGGAACTGGACCAAGAGGACATCCCCCTCTGCTGTGTGCTGGAACACTGTCTCTCACATCCCGATTCCCTTGAGCACCATCCTTTCTCTTTTGCTGTCCTGACTATCGTGTTCCTATTGCGCTCCTCTCGGGTTCTGGTCCTGGGGGTGTCCGGGCAGTGGTCACTGGAGAGATGCTCAGATGCGATCAGGCGCACAAGCTGCAGCCGTCGGGCGCTGCCCCGCTGCCTGCCGAGCTGCCGGGGCAGCAGGTGCGGCTCTGTGCCCATCCCGTTCCCCTCTCGCCCCGCCTTCGTGCCACAGCCCCGGCTCGGCCCGGGGTGCGGCCCGTGGGCCGAGGCTGCGCCGCCCGGCCCCACCTGCGCCCGCCGGCTTGAAAGGGGAAGGCGGGCGGTGGCGGCGGCATCCCTCCCTTCCTCCCTGCCTTCCCTCCCACTTCCCGCACCGCCGCCTCTCGCTCGGGCCGCGCTCCGCCGGGACTCGCTGCAGGTGGGTGCCGGCACGGGGTGGGGGGCGGGTGGCCCGGCCGCGGCCGGTGCCTCTCGGTGCTTCTGGGCCCGTCCTACCGGCGAGGCTCCTGGGCTGGTGTCCTGCCCTGCCCTGCCCGGCTGCCGTGCCAGGAGGGTCCTTGGGCCCCGCGGCGTGGCGGGGTCGGTGGGTGCGCGGCGGGGCTCGGGGTGGCCGCGGGCGGGGCTGCCAGCCGCGCCCCGGGCAGCGCTGCAGGGCTGGGCTGGGCTGATGGCACCTGAGCTGCCCGGCCGGGGACACGGGACAGCGACTCGGTCTGAATTGCCGCCTGTCAGCCTGGTCCCGGCTCTGCCCGGACGCGTGTGTGCAGCCTGGCTTGCTCGGCGAGGCTCGAGTTCAGCATCTGCTTCAGTGCGCAGGACCAGAGCCTTGGCACACGGACTCCCCTTCAGAACGCTTTTGTGTAACTTGCTTCATCTTCCTTTAGAAGATTAAATCTCAGGAATATCTTCCATCTCCTGTTCTGCCTCCTCTTCCTATGCAACCTCTTCAACCCCTGTTTACGGTAGCTCAGCCAGGTCTCATTCCTCTGGCGTGCTCAGAGCCAAGAAGCTTTTTGGTTTGGCTGTGGGTTTCTTTTACATGAGGGCGTCAGTTGTTTCATTGAAGATAAGACTCACCCTTAGCTTCTCTACTCCTGTAACACTGTCAAATGTGATCAGACTTGTCTGTCAGGACTTTATCAGTCTCCATAGCTTTCTACACAAGATTTCTCAACCTTTTGGCGTGTTAAATAACTTTTCTTTAAATGTGGTGCTTCTCTGCAGAAAGAACCTGAAGTGACAAGGCAGTAAATGGGAAGACTCTTTTCCTCTCCATTCCTCTTGACTACTTCCCTAAGGTTTAGTGCACTGTATCTTCCCAGTTTTCTCTGCAGTCTGAAAGTGTCGTGCAAACAAAATTTCTTCTTAAGACCAAATAAATGCTCTGCTCTGTCATGTGCTCTCACTTTGAGGTCTGTGGCTCACATGACTATTTGGAAATGGCTCCAAGCTGTTCTTTCTCTTTCATCCAGGGATTACAAATAATGTTCTGACTTGCTTCCACACTACAGACCTCAGACCACTCAAAAGGGGCACAGTCTCACATCAGCTGCTTCTGTCTTGCAGCTGTGTTGTAAGCGAGAGAAAAAGGCTGTCTGGAAGAACTTGTTATTGCAGAGCACCCTGGTGTCACAAACTATCTCTGTTCCTTTCAGAAGACAAACAGGAAGCCTGTGGATACGGAATGGGGGAAATCTCACTTACTACCCAGACAGATTTAATGTATGATGAGAGGCCAGGTGGGGAAGCAGATGTGTGGTGTCTGACACCATCCCCTGCTCTCAAGGTCTTGAAGATGTAGTGTGTAGTTTCAAATACTATAACAAACTGAGATCCAGATCTTTATTCATTTTCTCCATTGTTATAGACCAGTATTTCCTTTAGTATCATGGTTCCTTGGAAGTGGTCTATCATCTGGCAACCTCCTGTTAGCCCACAGATTCCCACCTTGCCTGTAGAACTTCTTCCTCTAGTGAGACAGGAAGGATGTTGAAGATGGTCCAAAGTACCAAAAGTTAGGAACTATTTGGGGACTGCATCAATCTCTGTCCAAAACAGATGAGCCAGAGCACTTCTGGTGTTTTATGGCAGCAGTAGCACCAATATGGTGAAAAGTATAAATCATTCTGATGCTGACCTGATCACTGCTGTGATTGTGCCCTTTGGTCCTTTGGGAATCTTGATTTCCTTCATTCTCTGTGCTTGTCATGGGCTGCCATGAATACATAGAAGGAAAAATGCTAGAAAGCTATGTTGTTTTGAGCAGACTATCTGTGTGCTATTCATTGTGTGCACTACATGCAAACAATATTTTAAAAAACCCTCAGGGTTGTAGACTGACAGGGGATGCTTATATATGAAGGGGTTTTTTTCCTTTATCATTGTTTTCTATACTAAAATACTAATGCTAGTATTGGTGTACTGTGATTAGTATACTGTATTGCTAATAATAATATTTCAGTGTTAGTGTAATTTACCCAGGTGACTCTGGTTAAGTCAGAGTCTGTGATAAACCAAAACCAGAGCACAGATGCCCACCAAGCCCTGAGCTGGATATGAGTGATGGTTAAACTTCCCTGTTTCAAACTGTGCTTTGTTAGCTTCTTACAGTATTGTATGGTCTAGGTTTTTACTAGGGATTCCTCTGGGCATCCCCTGCTTGTAGCAATACCCTCCTGCAGTGACAAAGTTGCTCTTGGAGCTGCATACTTGCCTGCCTTCGCAGAGTCTTGGCTTCCATAAATTAGCTGCATCTGGGCTGGTTGTCATCAATGTGATAATAGCAGATGGTCCTGGTTTTTCTAGATCATACCCAACAGGACAAGCAAACTTCAGTGTCTTATTCCAGGAAGAGTTTAGAGCATCTGGGTGAAGATATCTTTTGCTTTTGGTTTTCAGTTAATTCTGCTGCTTTTTTAACTCCTGAGAAGTTTGCAGTGGAAACATTTCTTACTGTGGGCAAGAGCTGTATAGAGACTAGGATGCAGGAGGGGAACTAATAAAGTCCCAGGTATATGGGCTTCCAGGTCCTGAGCAGGAACTAGGTAATATAAAAAAGTGAGGGAGAGATATAAATGACAGACCTTGCATTTGAGCCTGTTCATAGCCTTTTCTTTGCGGGGCTCTTGCCTAGACTGCTCCCCATCAGAAGTTTTAGTACTTCAGCCTAATAAAAGGCACCTGAATTAAATTAGAGCTGTAGTTGTTCAGTTAGTTCACTTAAGTTGATTGGTGCTATTTTCCATCAATACCAAAGCCATACCCTGTCAAACATGTTAAACAGGACAAAATCATGGGACAAATTTCAGCCCAGTGAGAGGTTCCTCAGGGACATTTCAGAGGGCTGTGCTCTCTCTGCTTACTTTTTGCTGCCTCACTTTTCAGTGTCAATGCATTGCTGTGGCTTTGAAAGCAATTTCTCAGCAGCTGAAAGTGGACAGGTGTGCAGGGTAGGGGGAATGCTGCTGCTTGCAGTGACAGTCTGACTTTCACAGGTCGTGCTTTTACTGAGGTGCCTGCTCTGCCCTGAATGCTACAGCAGTGAAACTTAAAACATTTGTGACGTTTGTGGCATGGGCTTTTCCAACAGTTCCCTTGAACCCTTACTCTGGCTGCCAGTGCTAACTGTGATGTTCGGGGCATTGCTCTGTGTAAATCAGCCAGCTGGCATGGCTCTGCCAAGCACTTATCATGCAAACAGGGAAGGGTCTCTTGCAGTATTTATGTGATATAGCCACTTCTAGACCACAAACAAGGAGATGGTTCTGTTTACTTTGCTCTCAGGCCCAATGTGGGATCTGTCATTTACTTTTTGTCATTTATTGGATTTTGAACCTCTCACAAGGCATAAGCTGTGAATTCACTGTGAATCACAGTTCCATGCCCATGTGTTTGAAGGTTTCTGTTGAAGACTACCTGCCTGCAGTAGCTGAGCTCCCATAGCCAGACAGCTGGGCTGAGCCTGTGCTGCACTGGCCACAGCAGCTGCTCAGGCTGGAGGATCCTACTGCAGAGCTCATGGAGCAGCTTTTTTGTTCAGTGTTAGTAAAAGGTTAACCAGTGATGTGAGCAGGTGGATTTGGAGCCTTCCCTCAACTGGGCCATTTAGCCCTTGTCTAGGGCT
Source organism: Erithacus rubecula (assembly GCF_903797595.1). Classification (NCBI taxonomy): domain Eukaryota; kingdom Metazoa; phylum Chordata; class Aves; order Passeriformes; family Muscicapidae; genus Erithacus; species Erithacus rubecula. Next base: position 15,946,693 of record NC_136660.1, read on the forward strand.
AGGACTTCCTTCCCTTTGCTATGAGACTGCAACAATGACTAGTTGCTGGACAAGGGACAGAGAGCCCTTGTGCCCTTTTTGCTGGTAGCTAGCCTTCATTATACCCCAATAGAGAACTAAAAATCAGGGATGTGTCTGGTGTATCCAGCACAGCTCTAGGGCTGGGGCTATGACCAGGGTACCTTTCTGGGCATGGACAGAACAGAGATTATCTCTGGTGGTATTGAACTGAAGTAGGAAAAAAGGTCTTTTCCTGCAGCTTGGCATCCTCTCACCTCTTAGCAAGATTTATAGCCTCCCTTGTTGCTTGGGCAGGGAGAAGAGGCTCCTGAGCCAGCATCTTTAGGGATTGCTCCTGATTTTGGAAGAGATGAAACCACCAAGAGCAGTTTTCAAGTCTCACTGTGTCAGCATCTGGCCCTGACCCGAGGGCTGAGATTGACAGCTTACTTGTCATTTGAATTTTGGTAGTCCCCAGAGGATCCTGGCTGAGCTGAGGGTCTCAGCAATGTCTGGCACGTAGGTCTATGGCAGAACACAGTCCTAGCTGAAGATAGGTGACAATTTTTTTTCTCTAAATAAGTATACCTTTTACCTGGACTATTTCTTCATCTTTTACTTGTTGCCCAATGAGAAAACACCCTACCCCACATATAAAACCTCTTCTACTCTTCTTGGCACACTTAAATGCAAGTATGACCCACTAGGTGCCCCAGGACAAGCCTAAGCCTGCTTCTGTCCTTAACTCCCTGTCATCCCAGAAGAGATCAGGAGTATATTGCTGCCATCCTTCCCTTGCTTCTTGGAAGCAGTATGTGCTCCTGGATCTGCTGTGAGTGTCATAGCCAAATGCTTTACCTTCCCAGATGTTGGGCAGGATAAGTTCCCTTTGGGCCTTTCAAGTAATCTGAGTACTAGACCAGCTTTGTGGGCTGTAGCTCTGTTGTGACCCACACTTTGTCACAGGACAGCCTGTTTCCTGCTGTTAGGGAGGCAGAATGCTTGGCAGATCCTTACTTCCCTTGCAGAACTTATGCTTCCTCCCCTCCAGCCCATCAGCTTTGTGTACATTCTCCTGGAGCTCTTGTTCTGTGGGTCCAATTACCCTCTTGGTATCTGTTAGCTTTTCTCATGTTTTTAATCACTTGTGCAGGCACAGCCACGTAGTTGACCCTGGGTGGGAAGGGTGGGAGTCTAAGCACTAGCAGGAATTGCCTTTGAAACAGGGGAGGGTCCCAACTAGCAGCTGTTCTGTTTCTTTCCCATGTCCTGTCCCCACATGGGACAAGAAAGCAATGGAGAAAGAACAGAGCAGTTTTATTCTCTCATTTCTACACCCTTATGTGCTTAGTTTAGCCAGAGAGAAGCCTGCTGAGGGTAGTCTGAAGATTGTATTTAGCAGAATCTTGTCCATTACTTTCTTTCCCACCTCTTCATCAATCAAGTACTAATGGAGGTGCTGTCAGAAAATCTTGTACCAAATTCCACTCTACTATATCCCTGCAGCCCCACTGGGGCTTAGTGTGTGGGGGCCCTCCAAAATCCACTTCTAGTTGTTCCCATTGTAACTTCTTCCTCTTCTCACTGATGCTTCCTAGCGTGTCTGAACTGGGCTCTCAGAAAACTACCGTGCTTCTGACTATTCCCAAATAATTATCACATAATTCTTCTCCCAAAATAATGCTAGGTGTGGGTGAGGCGCGTTCGCTTCCAGTGATGTAGCAACATCCCTTACACAACAGAAATCTTGGGTGTTTCACTAAACTGAAGAGGGGATGACGGCTTTAGGAGTGTGACTAAGGGGCATCAGTGTGCCACAGCTGTTGCATGTCATCTCTGGGATTGCTTTCTGGATTTGCCTTCTTCTGCTTTGCTTTTCCCAGAGCCTCCCATGACTGATCCATATTGGAGCAGCTCTTTGTCCCGACTGTTGCTGTGCTCTCTGGGCTCCTGTCAGCGGGTCCTGCTGTGACCTGGACTTGCTCCTGCCCCGTGTGTGCTGAGCAAGGTGCCTTGCCAGCTGTATGAAGGCCAAAGCCAGAGCACACCTCTTGGCATTTCCACCAAGCTCTGCAGGCCTCTCTGCAAGCTTGCACAGACAGCAAGGGCTCAGAGAGAACCAGCTGTTCTGGCTGGACAGAAATAAAAATAAAATCCAGCTGAGCTGGTTCTGTAGCGGTAAATAGGGACTGAGCAGCACGTGTCTCTGCTGGTGCTGTGACCCAGCATAGCTCCTCCAGCCACTCACTCTCAGTACCTCTCTGCGAGTCAGTCTGCTGGCTTTTGAGCCTTAGAAGCACAGAGAAGAGGTTTTCTGGAAAACTCCCCTGATATCTCACTTTGGTTGTTGGGATATTTTTGTGGGTTTGTTTTTGGCCTTTTTTTTTTTTTTTTTTTTTTTTTTTTTTTTTAAATAGGGCAAGGCAGAATGGATGGGGAGGGATGTTCCCCAGTGAAGAACTCCAGACTGCCCTCCTTTCCCAGCTCAAGAGTCCTGGCTTGCAGCTACAATCACAGCTGTTAGTTGCTGAGTGCATGACAGAGATACAACATTAATGGTTTGTCTCCTTGCAGTGATGAAGATGATGAAGGTGCTACCATGCTCTGCTGCTCTTCTTGTCCTAGTGACTGTATTCACTGTGGAGCCCTCTCACAGTGCCAAGGTGCTGATCATGCCCACCATAGTCTTTGACAGCCACTTGCGAGTGTTCATGCGGGTGGCAGAGGCGCTGACTGAGCGGGGCCATGACCCTGTGCTGCTGCTCCACGAGGGTCGGGATGTGGAAGCCTCCCTGCCTGGCTTCCGCCTGCAGAGGTACTGGGGTACCTTCAGCACAGAGAGCGCAGATGCCTGGGTGCAGGAGAAGATAAAGCGTGTCTTTCAAGGGAAGATGACCTCTCTGGAGGTGTTCTCATTTTTGGAGAAGTACCTGGAAAACTGTGACCTAGTACTGGGAAATTCTACCATTCTGCAGAAACTCCAGTGGGAGAACTTTGACCTACTTTTGGTGGATCCCAACGAGATGTGTGGATTTATCCTGGCTCACATCTTGCACGTCAAATATGCTGTGATTTCCACTGGTTTCTGGTTCCCAGCAGAGATTGGTGCCACCTCCCCCATTGCCTATGTCCCTGAATTCAACTCCCTGATGACAGATAGGATGGGCTTTTTTGGTAGAACTTGGAATCTCCTAGTCTACATAATCACTCGTGTGGCTACAAAACTGGTCATCCTGCCCAAGTTTGAACGCCTCATGGAGAAGCATGGGGTGGAGCCCAAGACATCCATGTTGGACCTTGTTCATGGAACTAGTCTTTTCTTCCTCTGTAATGATGTGGTGTTGGACTTTCCCCGTCCAACACTCCCCCATGTCATTTTCACAGGGGGGATCCTTGCTGAGCCTGCAAAGCCCCTTCCAGTGGTAAGTACAAGAAAGCTTTGATCTATGATTGCACATCAAATGGGGAAGCTACTTAGTTCTGATCTTGTTTGGAAGAATCTTGTAAAAGTTCTGAAGCCCCAAGTGTCTGGAAGGTTGCTGTGTTTTGGTGCTTGTAGGTGCATCAGCAAGATGGAGAACACTGAAGGCTGTCAGGCTGCAGGGAAGATGTGGAATTAAGTGGTCCACTCTGAAGTGGGATTTGGCCTCACTGTCCATGTAAAATGGCATGTGGAATTACTACGATGAAAGTGTTGCCTCTGGGACTTGATAATGAATAGTTTGTTTGCTCCTATGCTAAAGTGGAAGAGGGAAGAACAATTAATCTTCCTTGTTTCGTCACTGATATGTTAATCCAAAATTTCCTCCTTCACCCTATTTCTCACAGAGCATTTCTGCCCTTGTCTTAAGAAACCACAGGGAAGGGCTATTCTTGTTCCTTCATTAAATTCAGTGCAGAATCACAAAATGTGGAAAACTGAAGGGTATCATCCCTATTTTCTCAAGGTTTAGTCCTGAAAACTTCCTCAAGGCTTCCTCCATCCTATGCCTCACTAATCCCAGGAATAAATCCAGAGAGACAAGCTCCTAACGCCTCTGGCTGAAATATTGGAAGAGAATAAAACTTGTCCTACCACCTTTACAAACATTGAGGGGAAATAAGCCTGGATAATAGAATTTGGGCAATCAGGATGTCCCGGTGTCCTGACTAAGGATCTGAAATGGAGATAAGGCTTCAACTTTCAATTTATTAGAGGCCTGTCAAGATCTCTGATGGCAACTTTAACTGATGTTGTGAATGCCAATATTTTTCAGTTAAAAAAAAGTGAGATCAGGTGCCTTAAAAAGAATCTCTCCAGATGTGTCTGACTGCACACAAGCCTTGCCCACGGCCTGCAGGTAATGAAACGCACGTAGGGTGCTCCGAAAGCTGTGTCAGAGAGTGGCTGCCTCACAGCTCTTGCAAAACTCTGGCTTGGTCCAACCTGGCCACGTACACACCTGCCTCATAAAGAAGGGAGTTGTTTGCTAGGGCATTACTCATGTGCTTCACAGCTTCCAGAACAGACCCCAGGGCACCTGAGGAAAGAATGATGGAGATAAGTCCAGAGCCCTGCAGTAGGTGGTGGTTGTCATGCTAGCAGGCAGGTGTGTCTGCGTTCACATCGTGGGATAGCAGCAGAGGAGAGAGCCTCTGTAGGTCTAGGTGCACCTTAAAGAATATCCCATCTGAAATGTAATTAAATGTTTATTTCTTCCTATTTGAAACACTAAGATTTTGATTGCTTCTAGTTAGGACTTGGTTAAATATAGATATGTATTTGAGAGAAAGTGAGAACATTTGGTGGTCAACCATGCTTCCCTGGTAACTTCACTGCAGTTTCTGAATGTTAAGTGTTATGGCCCAATTATAATGGATGACATAGTCATCTGCTTTAGGAGTCATTGTACTTTTATTTAGAAAAGGAAAGCCAGCACTTTCTCTTCTGTAGCAATTTCAAAGATTGTACTGCTCAAAGGATGTGAAACTCGAAAGGAGAAATCAAAATATCTCTGTTGCAAACTTTTTGATTCTTGAATTGTTTTAGGGCATTCTAAGCATTTCTGAAAAGATGGGCTTGAGTCTCTGAAGCATCCAACAAAGGAGAAATATCCCTGTAACATCAGAGTAGCACTAAGATGTGCTTTATAATTCTTTTCTACTCTGATCCTCTAACTTTTAGACTACAATTAATACTCTGAATTAATCACTCTAGTTTTACTCTTTTAATATTTTTTTTAATTCATGTTCTCCTACATGTTTATTTTAGAAGGTATATATATTTAAAGAGATTTTTATTAAACTTCCCTAAAAGGTTCTTCACTGGAATATATGGGAAACTTGAAGCAGGACAGAATTCATAATGAGCAATAGGCTCAGCCTAGCCTGGCATGAGAGGGAATAGTCTGTGTTTGCTTCACAGCAGCTGTGGTTGCTGATTTCTTCTATCTTCTGGCTTTGGTTGAAAAAAGTACAGACTGTGTTCTAGATACAGGCCTGTTTATGTAGCAGTACAGGCAGCCTCTAAATGAAGGGCAAATAACTGTGGGGTTTACTGGATCTGTAGCTACCTCTCTGTCCAGTGATCAAAAACTAAATCTGCTATCTGCGAGTAGCTATCAAGGATGGATCAAAGTCTCCTGTCAAGATGGCAAGGCTTCCTGCCACCTCCAGGAGCCTTTGACATTGGAGAGTTTGTAGGAACTCTCCAGGAAGAAGTTGTTCCTGACTGTGTGATGTTTTTCTCTTGTATCAGCTTACATCTAGAGACCCTGACAGACCTCCTGTCTTAGTGGTAATGGGAAAATAGCCTTCCTCTTTTTACTCCAATTTCCTTCTCTGCCCTGGCTGTTCCTGTGTAGCTCCTCTGTTTCCAGAACCCTTCTTGTCAAAGAGTAATTGTGATACCTCCAGTGCAGGAGATAATACTATGAAATGCAGGTTTTGGACACCTCCCTGCAAACTCCCAAGACCAACAGGTGCTCAAGTAATTTCTCTGTGGCTGGGTACAAAAATCACAGCGGTTTTGGAGTTCGTTTCATGGTGAAAACTGTGTAGCTTTGTGCTCTGGGTGATTTTGCTTGTTCTTCTCTGTGGACAGCTTTCTCCTGACGGAGGCAAGAGTGGGAAGGGCCTTTCTGCAGCAGTACTTCAGGGCAGCTGTGTGTGCTTTGCCCACAGGGTCTGCGTCTCTGGGTGGAAGCAGCAGAGGCGGGCGTCGTTGTTGTCTCCTTTGGCATTGGGATCCGAGCTCTTCCAGGCGATTTGGTGGAGAAGATGGCTGGTGCATTCGCTCGCCTCCCGCAGAGGGTGGTGTGGAGGTGAAAAGGGAACGGGATTCATTTGCACTTGACTTGGATGAAAAACAATGTTGAGGGGTGATTTGTTTCAAATCAGAGGATCTGCTTTCTGTCTCTTGATCTGATTGAATTTATTATTATTATTATTCTCTGTGTGTTTATCTTCTCCCTTTTTCTTTCCTCTGTCTCCTCCCACAGATATTTTGGTCAGAAGCCAAGAAACCTGGGTGAGAATACGCTGATGATGGGGTGGCTGCCCCAGAATGACCTGTTAGGTAAGGCTGGGTTCTGTGCATGTGTGTGCCACTAGCAACAACCCTGGAGTTTAGCCCAAACCACAGCAAAGGCACATAAGGATAGCAGCACCTGTGTGGATCTAAGGCTGTTGCTTCTTGTGTACAGAACAACTCTCCTAACAACTGCTTGAAGCTGCTTGGCTCCTATCTCCCTTCTCAGCAGTTTTGGGCTGCCAAAAGCCAGATGTATTCCCAAATGGTAGCATCCTTTCTGCTTAGCATGCCTGTTTTTCCCTAAACATACATCAACATTGTATGTTGAGGAATTCCCTGGTAGCCCTGTTGCAGCATGGAAGACATTGACTTGCTACCATTTATTTACCTGCAGGCCACCCCAACGTGAAAGCTTTTGTCAGCCACTGTGGGATGAATGGTGTATTCGAGGCAATTTATCACGGTGTGCCAGTGGTGGGATTTCCTTTCTATGGAGACCAGTTTGACATCATGACCAGAGTGCAGGCGAAGGGCATGGGTATCCTCATGGACTGGAGCAGAGTAAAAGAAGAGGAGCTTTACCAGGCTGTCATCACAGTCATCTCTGATCCCAGGTGAGGCATCTGGAAGCATCAGGCTCTTCCTTGGTGCAGACAGTGTGTAGGGATCAGTGTGTCTTTGTTGACCCCTACCCCACCTGTTTTCTGAGATAGTTCCCAGACCTCTTCTCTTAATGCCAGGCTGTCATCAAGGAGAGTGAAATAACAGCCTCCCATCGGGACCTCCCTGGACTTTTCCAAAAACTTTCTGTAGAAACAGAGGGAGCTGCAGGTAATGTTCCATCTGCTCCTTCTGTCAATCATATACTCTGCTTTTTCCTAGAAGCAGAGCAGGAACAGAAGAGGGGCACAGGGCTCCTGATTTTTTAATGGAACATATGCAACTGCTGGTTTTTTAAATGCTGAGAGCTTGATTTTTAAAATATTTTATATTTCTTACCTATTAAGAGTTTTTGCAATTAGGTACCTAGAAGGTTTTGGCCACTCATCAAGTGTGTAACTTTTGCTTGATGCTGGGTGAGGTCTTAGGGTGCAAGCTCCCCTCAGAAAGTACCATACACGTGACTACACTGAACAAGTGCTTGCAAGCCAAACTGTCAGTGTTGTTAACAAAACACAAAGTAAAATACACTCTGGCTTGTGCCTTCATGGCTGGCGAGTGCCATCTGAGTGGCTTTCAGAAGAATAAAGGAAGAAATTTGCCCCTCTCCCAAGGTATAATTTTGGATTTGAAAGCATCACTGGATGTCTTAAGCCACTTCTCAGGTATGAGGTTTCTGTCAAAAGGTAAACATCCTGTCATCTTACCTTGCAGCTACAGAAAAGCAGCCCAGCATATCTCAGCCCTGCACCTGGACAGACCAATGCATGCTCTCAACAGGACAGTGTACTGGCTGGAGTACATCCTTCGTCATGATGGGGCACCCTACCTTCGCCCGGCTGTCTACGACCTCTCCCTGTATGAGTACTTCTGCCTGGACATACTGGCTCTTCTCTTGCTCTGTCTGGCTGCTATTGGATTTGTTCTCTACAAGTCTGTGGTCTGGTGCAGAAGGAAGGGGGCCAGTCCTGTGTATCAGAATGGCAATTGCATGAAAGGCCACTTCACAGATGAGAAAAAACTTCAGTAGTGGCCAGTATGTTCCAGGGCATATCCCATCACTGTGAAATGAACTGCTGCTGTGCCAAGAAATGTGTGGCATGCAGGCAGGGAGAGAGGTGAAAGATCTGCAGGTCTGGATGAGAAGAGAAGGAGAGGGAGGAGTATTGCAAAGGCCTGTGTCTACACCTCTGTGTACAGCACCTGTGGGCGGGGGGGTGAATTCAGGCGTGGGTGGGAGCACTTGGCCAGGATGCTGGGAATGGGGCATAGGTAGGTAGACTTCCAGGGAGGAGTGCAAGTTGTTCCCTTTGTATTGCACATTGGTTTAGATGCTGGTGTTGCTCTTCTGGCTTTTTGGATCATGGAGGCTCTGGAGGTAGGAACAGCATTTCATGTGCAGGAGACACCATTTCTCCTCTGCCTTGTTACTAAGAGCCCCAGGAGTCAGGATGCCTTTAAGTGCAGATGAGAAACTGAAGCATAGCTGTGGACAAGGAAGGGCGCTGAAAGTATCATCTACAAGAGAGAAAAATTGATCTTTTAAGTTCTGTGGATAAATATTGTTCTTCCTGCTTCAGTCAACACTCCGCAATCCTGTTTGTGTTTGAGCTAAATTATTATTTTTTAAAATAAACTTATATTCTTTCTCCCATGTGGCAGTTCTCTGGTCGTGGTTTAATGTGAACCTGTGATTCTTGTAACAGAAAGTTGTTCAAGCAAAATTAAAATGTTTTTTCCTTCTCATTACTGCTACTATGGTTTTCACATACTTCCATCAGCAATTTTTTTGGCCTTTCTGCAGGCTTTCAAGCAGTCCCTCCTCTGCCTTCATGTGGCACACACCCATGCCCATAGCATCTCCAAACCTGTAATGAAAGGAAAATCTGGAACAGATGCACATGCCAGGACCAAAGAATCAACAGCCAGTCGTAGGCAATGGGCCATACACCACATTTTCAGAAGCAGCAAGCTCTGCTCCTTTCAATGTGAACAGACAATACTGTTGCCCCACTTGGGCTGTGGTATGGAGTGACACCTAATGTGTTTTTACTCACCCTGGACTCCAGGGCAAACCTAAATGGGGTGCACAACCTGTCCACTGCCACTGTCCCACACTGAGGATCAAGGGTTCTGTTCCATGCTCCCACTGGGGCCACTGTAGTGCTGGCAGCTGTAATTGGAGAGTAACCCCACTTCCACAGCTGCCCTCACTGCTGGTTCTAGGCTCTGCTCTCTCTTGCTGTTCCACGTGGGCTTTTTTTCCAGATGAAAGATGTGTTTCTACTGCAGTTTGGCTGGGCTCCTGGGCTGGTCTAGGTTGGGATAGTGCCTGGCTCTGGCTTGGGGGCTCTTCTGAGACCAAGCAGTGCTTCCCTCCCCAGCCCTCAGCTTGCAGAGGGGCTTAGGTGAAGGTGACTTTGAGTGATCTATCAACCTTGCTCTGTAGCAGCACTTTGTGGCTTCATGTCCTCTGAGCTGAGACTGTGGAGCCTAATAGTCCCCAAGGGCAGGAAGAGGGAGATCAGAGCAAGGTGCTACTATATATTTGTGGGAAAATGGGTATTGGAGATAAGTAATAGGAACACTGTCTGCCTAGCACCTTTCTGTCTGCAAGTTGAAATTAAGAGGTTGATAGGATTTGGGGGTTTTTTTAGATAGAAACAATACTGCCACAAATTTTCAGCATTCCTGCCTTTTTCCAGTTGCACTATAGTGACCTTGTTGTCATCTCCTAGCAGATGAGTTTGGGCAAGGGGGTGGAGGTGGGGCATTTTGTCATCTCTGAGGTGGAAGAAGGAGATCATTACTGCTGCCTACGTGAGAGTTCGGATGTTTAGATTAGGCTGAATATAGCAAGAGAGTTGGCAAGCTTGCAGCTTGGTGACAATGTTGGATTGTTTTGAACTTGAAGAAAAAAGAGGGAGAAGACAAACACGCCATTTTTGAACTTGAAGAAAAAAGAGGGAGAAGACAAACACACCATGTTTGCAAACAGGTACCCAGTGGAGGCAACATGGCCTGATGACGACAGAGACCTGCACACTGCTTTGTTTGCAAGCAAATGAGCAGACAAATATTTGAGACCCAAGAGCCTGTGTGGGTTTACAGAAATGTGAGTCTATTTTCTTGTGATTCGTCCTTGCTCTTCTCCATTTCAGAAGGAAGTTCAAGCGAGCACCACATGCAGCATTAGCGTGTTGTCTCCTATCAGACATGCTCTTAACTTCTTGAACTTCTCATGGCTGCTTTCATTCCCAAAGGTATTGCAGAGTTGAGGCATGTCTATCCAGAGAGTCAATATATATATATATAGTCTATTAAAAATTATTCCACATGTTGGTGACAACTATTTCTAATGGAGTAAAGCACTAACCTGGCCAAGGACCCTGTGAGTAAGAAGTGGACATTCAAAACGTACCCATGAAGTAAGAAGACTTCCCTCAGAAAATCTGTGTACTGACTTAGAAACTGTCAGGAACCATTCTGTAAGTTATAAGATGATTTTATAGAAGTATTTGAATGAACTTAATAAAGACTAAGGCTCCTCTAGCTTTTCCAGCTTTATTTCTGTCCTCTGTAAATATTTTCCTAATAAACACATAGCTTTCTCTCTTTACTTTTCTCCTTGTTATTCTTTCAGTATTCAATACAGAATGAAAGTATAGCAAGGCATTAAGCTAGTTATTAAGTTAAATTAGGAATAATGAGTAGCCTGTCACACACATTAAAAGCCACGGTGGGGGAAGGGATGTAGGTGAGCTTTATCCTTCATGCAGCTCTGCCTTCAGCTTGGTGCCTGATCTCTGGGCACGATGCCTGCAGTTACTAAATGCCCTCCCTGCCACAGGTACTGAGGCAGGCACGCAGGGCTGTGGTGTAACTTGGGAAATTAAAAAATTGAAACTGTGGCTTATGAGACAGCAAGCAGGGAGCGAGATCTTTTTTTGCCTTTTTTTTTCCCCCTCAAGCAAAAGTAGGATGTGAGTCAATACTGTTCAGAAGACTAAATAAGCCTCACCCAAGAGCTGCAACCCCAGCTGAGTTTGGCCCAGTGTGCCAAGCTGCCTTCTGTCCCTCTGTCCTGCTCCTGGCAGGGCAGGAGGTCACAAGCAGGGTCTAGCAACACCTGGAGGATGCAGCAGCACCCCCAGCCCTGGTGCTGTGCGCTGATCTCCCTGCAAGGGCCCCGAGTGCAGCAGGGAGGTGTTTGGGGCACTCTTGAGCCAGCTTTTCAGGTTCACCCGGCCCCACAGCTCCTCACTGAGCTGCTCTGAGAGAGGCATGGCAGTCCTGTGACTGGGAGCCGTCCTGGCTTGGAAACACCCTGAATGAATGTGTTTTCCAGGTGATGGCTGTGCAGCTCTGCCCAAACCTTGGGCTACGGTTAGCTCCTCTGATGGGAGCAGCTCCTTGTGGGGAATAGGGAAGGGGTGAAGCCCCACGCTGGCATGGCTCCTGTTGTTGTGACTCCTCTCCATAGCCCAGTGCCAGCAGCTGCAGCATTGTTGGAGCACACAGCAGGCCTGAAGGCCTTGCCACCAACTCATAAACTACTGCTGCTCCAGCCCCAGCGCTGGCTTTGGAAGGGTCTCCGCACACCACTGGCAGCATCTCCATGGGAGAATCTGGCTGCCGAACAGCCACATCAATTCTCTATCTGGTTTTTCTAGCCTAGTAAGGCGGCAGCACCAAACTGTGTCAACAAAATTCGGCTAATAAAGAGGAGCTGTCTCCCTCTGCAGGCGAGTGTGAATCACTCCATCTGGCAGAGGAAAGCCTAGAGAAAATGATGATTTTTATTTACCCACCGTTTAATGACAGTAATCCAAGAGTACTTCTGTGAAGGAACCCCTTCCCTTTGCCTGTGCATGGCTCAGCCCCAGCCTCTCATCTCCGCCTGTGGGTATCTTCCTCATGGCCCCCATGCAGCTCTGTGATGCTCCTGAGAGTGTGGGCAGTGCTGTTCTCTGATGCTTCCAGGTTACAAATATTTCCTACAGGGGAAGGCAACGAGCCAAGCTCTGTGAGTCCCCAGTCCCAATCGTGGCCATTTGCCATCGAGAGCACTGTTGGATCGAGCCAGCCCCTCTGTCCCCACCAGGGCCTCCTCAGGGCTGTGTCACAGCAAATGGAACTGCACAAGTCCTGAAGGCAGCAGATGGAAAGCAGCCTTCTCCCAGGTACTCAGGGAAGGCACGATCTCAAACCAGAAATGTCCATGGCTCTTCTCAAGCTGTGCTTCTGGAAGGGCTTCCCAAATCCTTTCAAACACCAAAGAGAGATTACACACCAGCCAGGAGCTGGGCACTACACCTTCCAGGACAGCTGAGGGCAGCCAATCACTCCAAATAGCTGACAGATGTCTCAGGATGCAGAAAGCTCCTCCCTTCTCTCTCAGCCTCTTCCCTCTTTTTCAGGGATTGCTGCTAAGATGCTTCTCCCACTCCAGCTGAGCTCATTTACCCCCATCAGGACCACTCTACCTGCTGCTATAAAAGACTCTGGGTGGGCTGCAGCTGGGACCACTTATTTTTCAGGTTTTTACATCAGCTCTCTGTGGTGTCCATTGTAGTAACGTTTTTAAAGAAAACTTTTGAATTACTATTTAGCAATATATCTGTGCTAGTGCCATGGTACTGATGCTGTTGACTAGCATAATCTTGTCTCCTTTGAATTCAGTTATAAGAGTTTCTATAAGACAAGTTCTTCCAAGATACATGTGCTGATGCAAAACTCGGCTATTTTAGTAAAGAGCTTTGCAGAGCTGAGTTTTCTTCTGTTATTGGCAATTCTGGAAAAGCAGAGGGATCCTGCTTGATTGTGAAGAGATAAGTGTGGCTATAGTGATATACAGAACCATAGATCTGTAGTTCAAAGGAAGTTGGCTTTGAGAAATCCAAGATAACAAGGAAGGTTGGAGGACTTATTGAAAACAGAATCATATGGTTCACAAGAGCAATGACAGCCCCACATAGATAATATTTGCTTTTAGACAAGTGCATCAATAAACAAAAAAATAATAGCCAAAGCAGTCTTGAAAACAACACAGATTAGCCTGTGTATCTTGCTGGAGAAAAAAGGAAAAGAAACAATATTACACATTCTGCAAATGGTATACCTTGTGTTATAATGCCTATGTAGTTCAACAGATGCTATGGATGGAGTTGAACTTCAGTGCCCTTCCTGCAAAGCTTTGGGTAAGGTCATCTATTAGTTCAGGCAATGGTAATGCTGGGTTTTGGGCTATAGGCAGGGAAATATTAAAGGCTATGCTCTGAATCCACCAATGATCTACATGGACTGCTATTAAGAACAGCAGTTCTTAATATTATTATTATTAGTTCTTATTATTTTTAAAAACTAAACTGACTGGTAAGGACGGTTGAATGGGTAATTTTCATTAAAACTAAACAGGTAAGAAGCTGAGGGCCTTGGCAAGAGTAAAGGAAAAAAACTGATAAAAGCTGATCTTAAAAACCCTGCCTGTAGTTTGGGTGATGAAGTAGGGAGGAGTTGAAGAAACAACTGCAGACATTTTGGGCAGCACAGAGACACCTTTCACAATCGGGTGTTCGGATTATATCTCATCCACCTTTTGTCAGGACTGCCCAGTAGCAAAAAGAGGGAGCAGTTATACTGTAAGGAGAGGTTGGGTCTGATCAGGGAAGTTGCATCACAGTAAGTTTTCTAACAAATCAGTTGAACAAAACCCAAATGCTGAACAAAGGCTTGAAGACACTTCTCCTTGCAGGTCATACCTTGCTAACCAAGGAGTCTTCTAACTATCACTTCAGAACTGGGTAAAGGAATGTTAGTTCTCATTATCAGGACTTTCCAAAGATGTTTCAGAAGGGGCTCTGCAAAAAGTGCCAGGTAACTGGTGGTGGCAATCCAAACTTTAGTGAGGATCAAATTAGTTTCAAGGCAGAACGAAGCAGAAAGAATGCTGATTAGTTTAGTTTTGTTAAAAGGCAGAAACAAACACTTTCTGCTGGGATTAGAGGAATAGCACTTTAGTCCCATTTCTGTAGCCAAGGTGTTCTACAATGCAAAGCACTGAGCTTTGGTTTTGTGCTCTCATTGTCATCTGGGATTGGCAAATTTACCTGGACTCTGCAGTCTTGATAGACTGCAGTCAGAGGAAAGAGGTGATATTTTGTGCATGTCTGGTGTTGGTGTAACTTCTGCTAAGTATGACAGCAGATGATTCAACTGGGGACTGGAGCACAAGTATCATTAAGTGGAGAGTGGTGAAATCTGACAAGATCTGGCTGTGAACAAACCTGGACATTTTTGCTTAGTTTAGCAAAGCAGAAAGTGCTTTGTATTTCTGAGAATGCAGGGTGGAGAGCTCTTACACATCATGACCAGCGTAGGCAACAGCTCACATTGGCAATTTTATCTATGCAATAATGTTACTGTGATGTTGTTTTGTTTTACTCTTATTTAAGGTGCAGGACTAATTTTAGTTGAGAAATACTGAATGTTTGTTCAAAGTCTCTCTCTAAAGAACACTTCAGGAAACACAAATACATATGTGCGTGAATGTTTATAGATGTTCTTAAACTCAGCCTGAGCTTTGAGGCTTCTGTGATAAAGGCATAGCTGATTGAGTTGTTCACACAACAAGTTGTTGGACACCTTTGATCTTAATCAGAAGTCCTTCAATGGGATTTCTGTACCAGTGTTGGTTCAAGAACTTGTTAAACTAGTCTCCATCTCTAAATTTTCAACTGTGAAAACACTGACAAATTAAATTAGCAGATTCTCTGCTAATCTCAGGTTTTCTAGATTCTCTGTGTGTATCCAACTATAGTTGTCCAAACAAAGCTTGAAGACACAGCAACTCCAGGCAAAAGCCCAGCTGCCCACTCAATGTACTTGTTTTAATCAATGTTTCCAAACACCAGTGGGCCTACTTACAGGCTTTAGAGAGCAAAGGGGTTTGTAAATGATAGGGTATCAACAAAAGAGCTCCTTAGAGGTGATTTGCATCATGGATGCTTTACATGAAATTTGTAACTCAGCGTAGAGTTGATAGCATTCTCATGAAGGGTCATTGCAGATTATGACATCTTTGGATTAATAGCTCCTGATGTCACCAGCATTTTGTTTACCCCTTAGGATGTTTAACCCTTACCCCCCTTTGTTAGGTTTTATTCTAAGATCTTTCAAAGTGGTAAGAGTAACTAGGTCAGAGAGCAAAGAATAACTTGGCCACTAGAAAGGACTCCAAGTAGTCCCCTCTGAGAGGTCTCATATTCCCATTCACTGCATCTGGTTTGGGTTTTTTTCATGTCTTTCATGGCAGAGGGAAGGCAGTCACATCCAATGTGTTCCCCAGAAGGTATCTTTAATTTAAAAGTATGTATGTATGCATGAAAGGACAGTACATTGCCTTGCTCTATGCAAAATTGTTCTCAAATACCCAAATTTCTTGATCATCACACATGTCCTTGAGAAGGACCATGCCTAAACACTGCACAGTGAAGGTCTGATAGAGATACAAGGGCTGCTGATTATGGCTGTATCTTGCCAGGGTACAAAGAGGAGATGCTATTGCTGATCCATGTCTCTTAATGGCCTCTAATGAAACATCATGCAGGGAGCTGCAAGGAAGGATTGTTTCCTCTGATACTGTGCAATTGTTAAACCCAAACTATTTGTGCCAGCCTGCTTGGGTGACTCTTGCAAAGCAATGAAGCCCATCTGAGGCTGGGGAAGCAGAAGGAAGATAGATGGACTGCTTGCAAACAGCAGGGGATCCTCTCTTCCCTCTGGGCTTGAGGACACGTTTTTACAGAGGAGGACAGCTAACACCTCCAGAGAGTCAGGAGGAGGCACAGCAAGCCCCCTGCCTGCTCTTGCCTTTGGGTCTCTGTTCAGGAGGTGATACCTCCCTGCACTTTTGCAGTGTTTGCTCCCCTCTAATGGCCAAAGATCTGAGAACCCCTTTGTGGAGACCTTGGTGTCACAAGCCATGGTGCCTGGTGCCAGAGGTGCCCTTTGCTAGCAGACCTGTGAGGCATCGAGGTCCAGGTATGCTCACCGGAACCCAGCTTTTCCTGCAGCTCTGATTGCTGGTGTTTATCCCTGTGTTCTCTTGCATCTCCAAAGGAATGCACCTGTGCCATGGTGGCTGGGAGAAAGGGTTATAGCTAAACTTGACAAAGCAAGACATTAAAGGCAAATTGGTAAATCTGCACAGGTTTTAGTCCTCCCTGAGTTTTCTGCCTGCCTCCTGACTGAAGCTGTTTGCCTCTGGCACTTGCACTGCAACTCTTCCCTCTCCTTGAAACAAGTGATGCCCACTGCCTGGGTTTTACCCAAGCCAGTTATTAATAATCTTCTGTAGATTGGTTGTTATGAAGTCTCAATCTATGCAAAAATGTGTGTGCTTGTGTGCTTGAGGCTTTGGTTTTCAAATAGCTATTCTATTTATTGTGTTGCATTACTTGCTGTTGTTCTTTCCAAAAAAAAACCCAACTTTTCAGAGCTTCCCACATATGAAGTGCCAGTAGATGTAAATGATATCTCATTTTGCATCAGGTTTTGTATCTAGAGGTTGTCATAGAATGGTTTGGTTTGGAAGGGACCCAAACATCATCCAGTCCCAAACCCCCTGAGATGAACAGGTATATCTTTAACAAAATCACCTTGCTGAGAGCCACATTCAGCCTTGAATGTTTTGAGACACAGGACATCTACAATCTCTCTGGGCAATTCATTCTACTGTTTCACCACTTGTGTGGGCCTAAGTTTTGTGTTAGCTGAGTGTAGGCATAACAGCTCAGGGTAACTCCTCCAGCACTTTATGTCAAAGTCTTTGCTGCAATATGTGTTAAAACTAGGCTGCTTTCCAAAGGGAGGGAATCAATCAGGAGAGAAGGTTTGTTTCCTTATCCTTACCATTTCTTCTTACCTATTAAACCTAATTAAAACAAACTGTGATACATGTAAAATCATGCCTTACCTGTCATGCCATTTCTGTTGGTGGCAAAGGAGTCAAAAGATATTTTGATCAAGAACACAAAGATTGTTCTTTGTTGTCATAGTATGGTCAGTCTGGTGAAAAAGCTGCCCAGGGAAGGCCCATATATGAAGTCATATTCTCTGTGGTCAAGAGGGTCATATGGAATCAGGCCATTATCCTAAGCTTTGATGAAAGCTTGCAGTGCTTGTGCAAGGAGATTCCCCCATGGCTTTCACAGTTTTGATGTGTAAATCACAAGTAACAACCACAGGCAGTACAACAAGTTGAATGGAGGTGGTTATGTGCAGAAGCTTTGTTTCCTAGGCAAAAACCTGTGTCTTCTGCACTGGTGGAGATGGCAGTGTAAATCAGATCAGCAAAGCCCAGCTTGAGTGAGGTTGACTCTGTGTGTACTCTTGTCCTGCAGACTGTCAGAGGTCTCATAGTTAAGGCCAATCTGAACTGGCATATCATACCTGGAACTATTTCTTCTTTTTTTTTTTTTTTAAAAACAACTCTGCCTCCTTGTTTCCCTGTCCCCACCTGTGTGGATCAGGTAGGTAGTTGGTGGCAGTACAATGACAGTCAGCTAGTCAACAGGGAATTGAAGACTTTGGTGGCCACATTGCCTCTGGCCCACACAGTTATAATGTTTTGCCCCGTTCTAGTTATTGTAGCTGCTCTCTTGACTCCTGCCATGTACCCACTATGTTTAAGTCCTACAGACTTCTCTGTGTTGTCTTTTTTGTGTCACTTGCAATGGAAGTCATTGATCTGTGAGCTAGGGAGCTGTAAATGCTTGTTGTCCTTTATCTTGCCTAAAGTATTGGTTTTCTTAATTTGTAGTATTCTTACAAAAGAATACTACAATACTGTCTTTCTAGAAACCACTTCCTGCACTTTGGATTGTACTAGGATTTGGCTTGTTGTTCCTCATTCAGAACAGTGCCTGGAGTCTTTCACAAGTATCTTCATGTTCTCAATGTTCAGAGGTTCATGTTCTGTCATGCTGACAGAAGGCAAATGTGCTATCTACTACCAAAACAGTCTATTTGTTGTTTACTATCCTGTTACGGGAAATTAATTTTAAAGACTTAGGATAAAAATGTGGTATTTGTGCAAAAATCAGTACTCTTGTACTCTTGACCACAGGGCAAACAAGAGTATAGGTGATGCTCAATCATCATACCAGAAACTAGTTCTCTCTTCAAGTGTATTGGTGAAAAAGTTAATCTTTACGAGAAAACTGAAATTCTTGTTGAAAATAGCAATTTAAGTTTTAAGTGAGAATTTTATCTATTTAGGGCTACCTCAAAGAAGAATTATTTCTGAAATGCTGTAGAAGCAGTCTAATCAGATCCAGTTCTCCATAGAGATCCACAATGTTATTTCATGGTCCTCACACAATTGTACTTACTCTTTGAGGTCCTACCTAGCCATTTTGGGCTCAAAATAAAGACATGGAAGCTTCTGTTCCATAGGTCTCTGTCTCCTTCCCACTCAGTTAGAGGACAGAAGAATGAAGTGTTCCACTCCCATTGATTCAGCGCTGCAGCCCTGATATTCCTGCTCTGTATGAAGTGTTGCTGGGGCTCTGCTTCCTCACCTGCAGCAGCTGAGCTCTGTGCAATTCACTGTGATGTGTGAAAACAAGCTCATCTGTTTTTTACAAGTCGCCTCTCATGTCTATATTGCATGTCAGCTTCTAATGCATTCTGAGTCCAACAGTGTTTCTGAGCAGAGCCCGTGACCAGGTACTGGACTGGGCAGCTCTCTGCATGCTAATCCAGCCAGATCCAGGAGTGCAGACAGACTTATTTGACAGCGGGGAGAAAAGAGGATAACAAGAATGTCACAACTGCATCTGGATTGTGCAGGTGAGATTTCAGTCTGTGACAAATCCTGCCTTATTAAGCAAGAAATGTGCCTCAGAGGATGCCAAGTGCTTCATCCCTGCTATGTGCTTCTGTTTATTACATGTGTTGTTCTTGTTCCCATCTGCCAAGGAGACACTTGGGAAGGACTGCCAGCTGCCTGTTCAGGTGGCACCAAAGAGCTGCAGTCATGAGCTCCTCCTGTAACTGTACATACCACCACCTGAGAGATGGATGGACAGACCTGCCCTAGGAGAGGCTTTTTTCTTGTTCATGTGGCATGGAACAGTTTCAAAATGAAAACTCTACTGAGCCTAGGATTAGATTAGGAATAAGAAATTATGTTGATATCAGGACATTTTCTACTCAGTTAATGCAACTCATCCTTGCATCTCTCAACAGGTATTTAAAGGTTTTTTCTCTTCTCATATGGTGTCTTATGTAAAGGAGACATTGTTTAACAGTGTCTAAAGCATAGGTCAAACAAGCTGGTATTTTGTACTTGTGGTGTCTCAAACAGCTAACAACTGTACAACATATAAGAATAGCAAATCCACAGACAATATGCAGGCAAAGAAGTCAGCAACAGCGAAACCATTGTCAAGAGCATGGAGAAGGATAAATTTATAATATTCCCAACATGGCTTTGCTTCTGAATAATGAGACTGAACATTAACTTGTATGCATTAGAAGTGCAAAAAGCTTGTGTTACTGAGCTGCTGCTTCTCTGCTCTTACCTTTGGCTTTACTGGTGGTTGCACCTTGTCTTGTGGTGTACAGAAGCCCTTGCAATAGATGAAAGTTTCCTTCAGCATGTAGCTGAATATTCTGCCTGGTGATGTTACTGCTCAAAATAGGCAATAAAAGACAAGTGACCCAGGAATGGAGACTGCACAATCCTCGACCTGAAGCACCCCCTTGGAGCTGGAAACACTAAGGTGAGAGCTGTGCAAGGCACAGTGGGAGCACATATGATGTAAACAGTGTTTTCTCTGAGTAGGGTATGGTAAAACCACTGCTGCTGACATGTATAAGCTGAACTTTCCACAGATACATGCAAGTGCTCTCCAAAATGGGGAGTGTAAGTCGGGGGTGATTTAAAAATCACCAAGGGATTTAAATTCCTGCACATCAAATTCATTCCTGACTTTCTCACATTTCTGCACTGTCAAATACAGAGAAAATTCTGGATGCTCAATCCCTAGAAGAGTTCGAGGCTTGGCTGGATAAGGCTTTGGGCAGCTTGATGTAGTGAAGGATATCCCTCCCCATGACAGAGGGGATGGAACTAGATGATCTTTAAGGTCCCTTTCTACCCAAAGCATTCCACAACAATATGAAATGTCTCACCCAGGCAAATGTTCGCCTGTTTGAAGAGGCAGCAGTTAAGCAGATTATTTGTGTGCAGGTGCAGTGATGTCTGCATGAGGAAAACCCCTCCCAAGTCTGTGAGCTTTGTAGGGTGCAGCTGCTGCACACGTGCAAAGACATGACACTTGGGAGAGACACCAAGATGAGTGAAGTGACCAGAGGGTGCAATGAGATATGCTGCATTCAGGGCATTTTGGCTGTTCTAGAGCTATTTTCAGCTGCAGGAACTGAAGTGGGAGATTACCAGAACCCATCTAGCCTCCAGCAGCAGCCAGATGCTTCCGTCTGCAGTGAAGAAGACACAGCAGATAACCGCAGCCAGTGTAAGGGAATTTCTACCTGCTGCTGGTGTCAGTGCTGGAATCACCTTGCCCATTTGCTGAGGACTAGCTGGGCTGGATGGGGAACAGGAGCACCTCCCGCTCAGCCTTACCCAGCGCAGGCAGTGGGAGGCTCCGGTTCCCCTTGGGACCGGGCGGGTCCCGGTCCCGCCCCCCGCCGCGATGTGATGTTGGGGCGGAGCGCATTCCCGGGACTATATCTGCTGGTGAAGCGTGCGGGACTGACTCGTTTCGGGTCGCTCCCGGGGATGCTGAATATGGAAGAGAGCGTTGACCCGTCGGAACTGCAGCCGCTGGGGGAGTATGACTTCGAGAAGAACTTCAATCACCTGGCAGCCAAGAAATGGATGGAGGAGAATTGGTGAGAGGAGAGGAGGTTGCGAACCTGGTGAATTCCAGAGCCTGGGTAACCCTATCGGGTTGTGCTGCTTTTAGCAGAACGGGTGTGCCGATCTTCAGTTCCAAGGAGGAGAAGGTCGGGGGTCTCTGGTTGCATACCTGAGGCTGTGGAGGATGGGATGCAGCAGGACATGTGGCAGAGCAAACAGTGGTCCAGGTGGTGCTGCAGCTGGTAGGGAGATGCTGACATGGCAAGAGGGCAAAGAGCACTCACGGATGGCCACTGCAGCTCTTGCACTGGCAAATTGGGCAGTCAGCCCTGCCATGCTGCACTAAAGCCTTGGAAAATGTGGGATGTAACACAAGGCACTTCAGGCTCTAGCTTACATGAAACTGGCCTTTTTAGACATCCTGTACATCCTCTGCCTGTAGAGTCTCATGTGTAAAGGGATAAAATGCATTGATGTGTTTGCTTTGGATCCTGCTCACAGGCTATCAGAACCTGCCTCATCCCAGCAAGGTCTTGTAGAAATCTCCATGATGTAGCAATTCGCTTTGCTTTTTGCAGTCCCCAGGGTTCTTGTTTGCTCACTGTCAGGGCAAGCTTTCTTGTGACCAAACCCAATATTAACATGAGAATGGGAGATCTTTTGTTTCTTGGTGAGAGTACTTTGCCAGGGCTACAAAATCTGGCTAAAAATAGGTCAGTCCTTTCCTGACTGTTCCCTCTTCTTTACTTGCAGGCAAAAGTCTTTTATTTTTTGTATTATTTATTTCATCCTGATCTTCGGAATCCAGCATTTCATGAAGGAACGGAGACCCTTCAATCTGCGTGCACCTCTGGTCCTGTGGTCCTTCAGCCTGACTTTGTTCAGGTAAGAGCCTTTGCTAAATCTAGAGACAGCTGTAGGTCTTCCCTCAGAACTGGATTGATGGAAAGTTCTGGTTATCCACTGCATCACTAGAGAAATAAATTAGTTTTCCTCTTGAAGGCCCTTTCTAACTAGGGGAGTGACCTGCTTATAGAAGTCATTTATTTCTCACCAGAAATACTCCAGCAACTCTACTGAGTTACAAAAGTATTGCTGGAGAGAGTGCTTGGAAATCATTAGTGGGTAGATTTGAAGCCTACAAGAGCGGACATCTTTCCTCATTCAAAGAAGTTTCAAGTTTGCAAATTGCAAGTTTGATTTGAGGTCTATTTCTCTTTAAAATTTAGATTTATTTCTATTCCCTTGCCTCCCCCTCCCCTCCCATTTTCCTAATCCCATTGTGGAGGAGGTGGGGGGAAATTCTGATACACTCACAGAAGCACAAAACATTAATCTAAAATGTGTTTTCAAACTGTGTAGTCTTATGGTAAAGGTTTCCTGTAGTGGCCATGAAAATGTTTCAGCCCATGCTCTGTATTTAAACAAGCAGATGTCCATTTTAGAAAATTCCACTAATCTCCACAACTATTTCTGTCTGTTTGGTGGGACAGAGAAAAACTAGATTACTGCCTCTGTAATTCCTATTGACTTTGACAAGGTCAAAGGGACACTGTTTGTCCTCTGTCAGGGCAGGGTATGGCATTGGTCTGTAAAATCACATGTTGTGGGAGAGGAGAGGTCAAGAGACAGTTGTTCATGGTCTGTTCAGAGACAAGCTTGTGTGAATGAAACATGTAGGCTGATAACAAAGAAAAAGTAGTATTTCTTCCCATAAGCTGTAGGAGTTGCCTGCCACAGGAGGTTATAAGTGCTCCCTGGGCCTGTCCTGTGGGCCCATGTCAAAAGGTGGGACATCAGGAAAATTGTCCTCCCTTTCTCATCAGGTGGGGCAGCTTTTGCTCAAGTGCTTCTTCAGGCAGTGGAAATAGAGGGTGTAATGAGGGAATACTCTTTGATGCTGCTTTGTCTTGCAGGAATAGATTTTAAATCCTGGCTAAAACTCGTAGGAAGTCTAAGAAGGCAGAAGTTTGATTAAATATCTCCAAGATTGCCCTGAGGATCAAGATGGAGTCAACTAAACATGCATGGATGCAGGGCTGTCAGAGGGTATGTCGAGGCCCTGGGAACAGTGTTCAGCTCTCCTCTGGTTTTCTTGCAGTATCATTGCAGCCTGGCGGATCTGGAAGCAGATGGCCTTCCTCCTCCTCAACAAGGGATTTAAGCAATCAGTGTGTAGTAAATCTTTCTTTGTCCACCCTGTTTCCAAGCTGTGGATCTATCTATTTGCACTGAGCAAACTTGTCGAAATGGGTGAGTCTGAAACTTCTCATCCTGTGTGTTTATAACTGCTTTGCTTTTACAAGCAGATTTTCTTTTACAGGTCTCTTTCCAAATGTTACTTGGAAAAAAGGGTTGCTTAGCCTTGCATGTGTAACTCATTTTCTTACTCCCTATTGCTCAACTTGGATGATATGCTTGCTCTCCAGGGGCTTGCAGCCTGATGTTACTGCTGTAGTTTGATCCCCAGGCCAGTGCCTCGACTAGGAAGTTCTGCAATGGAATGACAGTGGTGAGGGGACAGCTGACAGGCAGGGAGGACTGGGCTTTCCACACAGTTTTCATAAAAGAGAAGTAAAAGAAGAGCCTATTGGAAATGCAGTGCAGGTAGATCTGGGAAAGCAAGCCTGGAGCAAGGGGGTCTTACACTACAAACATGCCAGAAGGTAGGATGCTTAAATTATGTTTTTCAATACAGATTATTTCAACAGAAACCTAGGTTTTGGTAGGATCAAACCACATAATGGCTTCAGCATTGAAGCTTGCTTGGTTCTGTTTCATGTGAATAACTTGTGCAACTGCTGTGCTTTCACCTGACTAATGATACATCTCTCCCCCAACCCCAGGTGACACTCTGTTCATTGTTCTCCGGAAAAAGAAGCTCATCTTCCTCCACTGGTACCACCACCTTCTCACAATGATTATATCCTGGTATAGCTATAAGATTATGGCGAGTGGTCTGGCGTGGAACGCAGCCTTGAATCTCAGTATCCATTCTGTGGTGTACTTCTACTACACTGTGACAGCCATGGGCTTCCGGGTACCCAAACCCATCATGATGGCAATCACCACTTCACAGATTGTGCAGATGGCAGTATTTGTAATACTTAACATCTTTCTCTTCTTTTGGAGGAATGATAAGGGCTGCCATATGAACTGGCCAATGCTTCTCACTCCATTTGTCTTGTATACCACTTTATTGGCTCTCTTCTACAACTTCTTCAGGGAGACTTACCTGAGAAGTGCCCAGAAATCAAAGTGGAATTAAAACCAAGGGATGGAAGAAGAGATTGGGATGGAAGTGGGGAGAGAGGGAGAGGGAAAGGGAAAGGGGAAACTTTTAGCTTCTGTCTGGAAGCCTAATGCCTGATGGGATGGATATGATGGGGTTTAGGAAGAGATCACTGTGGGTAACAACCTTCAGAGTAACTTGCACATTGGCCTTTGGTGTTCCTGCCTTACAGTAGATGGTATGCCAGAGTGAGGTGCAGGTTGTGGCAGGCTGGTGACAGGAGAAAGGGGAAGAGGCTGGAGGCTGGAAACCTTGGGGTTGCAGTTCTACTTTTCCTTCTTCTTTACATCACTTGGGTTTGCCTTGTGCCTCACTTCCTTTCTGGGGACTGATAGAATCCTGTATGCACCAAGACTCTCCTTGGAAAAAATGTAGGGAAATTCCTCTCAAAGCAGCACTGTCCTGTCCATGGTCCCCAGTTTTGGGGAAAAGCAGAGCCCAAACCTGCTGCTACTTTGTAGGGAAACCCTAATCGATTACTTAAGGGGAACAGCACTGAAATGGAAAATTCCTGCTGTTTTTAAGGTTATGTAGGGAGAGGATCTGCCTGGGCTCTCTCTTCTCCTCTGTGATGTAAGGAACTGAATCCCATGAACTTTAATGGCTGTTACCTGTGGTGTGTCTCTTGTGCAATATTAAACAATCTATTTAACTCGACTAGCTACTGCCTCAAACCCTAAAACATGAGCAGGGTCCAGCTCTGTCCTGCAGAGTGTGTCAGGCATTGCCAATGGTCCCAGCCCATGGCCAATCTCATGGGCTGGGGACAGAAGTGTTCCAGAGTCAACTCATCCATCTCTGGATGTGTCTACCACTGGGTGATGTGTTAAAACAACTAATAAATACTGTAATGTATGGATGGGTTGATTGATTGATTCCTTCAATGCCTTTTTCATACTTACCTTTATACAGAACTGTGAGAGGAATGCTGCCTTCTCTACCTCGATACAGTGTCTTCCTGAGGGTTAGTGATGTGTCCAGCAGGCTGTCCCTCTGTGCTTACCCCTTCTGCAGTCAGCAGCTGGTCGTACTGCCTGAGTGCCTTAGCTCACTACCCAGGAGCTAGAAGTGAGATAGAGATATTAAAAAAATCAGGCTGTTGTTTCACCATCTGAAAAGAGCATGTCACTGAGCTTCATAAAGCCAAGATGTGCCTCAGAGCCTGAGTCTGAGGGCCTGAGCCTCTGGGTGGATGTTGGCTCCTACCTGGTGAATGAGATTTGGCTTTTCAAGGCAGTGGACTGCACTTTCAGTGCTGGGGGATGGCAGCAGCCTGTGCCCTGTCCAGCCTTCTCTGACCAGGGCTCCTGCTCTGAACTTGGCAGCATGTTGGGTAGTAGTGTAACAGCACCTTCCCCAGCTGTGGGAAAAGCAGGAGCAGTCAGCTTCCTGAAGTATTGGGGAATAGGAATAAACTAGCTTCCACCTTTAGAAGGTCTCTTTAGAGAGGGGAAGATGGACATATGGGAGTAATGGGGTGGTCTCTCTCCTACATGGTGCTGTTTGGGCCACTTTCTCTAACAGCTGTGGTCCTGGTGAAGCAACTGCCTGCTCTCCTGTCTGTCTACAGCTGCCCCAGGCATGCTCCCTCAGATGTGTTGGGCATCTATGCCAACACACAGAATCACAGAATCACCAAGGTTGGAAGAGACCTTCAAAATCATCAAGTCCAACCATCCACCAAGCATTACCACTGTAACCCTAAACCACATCACCCAGCACCAGATCCTGATGCCTCTTAAACACCTCTGGGGTGGTGACTCCATCACATTCCTGGGCAACCTATTCCAGTGCTTGTCTACCTTAACAGTGAAAATGTTTCTAGTGTCTAATCTGAGTCTCCCCTGCCTCAGCTCTAGGCCATTTCTTCTTGTTCTCTCTGTTGGCAGAGTAGAAGAGACCAGTCCCCACTTCACTGCAAGCTCTCTTCAGGCAGTTGTAGAGAGTGATGAGGTCCCCCTGGAGCCTCCTCTTCTTGAGACTAAATAAACTCAGTCATTCCTCATAAGACAAGTTTTCCACATCTTTCACAAGTATTTCTGGACATGTTCTGAAGTGACTGAAAGCAGTACTTGAGCTGTGGCCTCGCCACTACCAAGTGTGGGGACGTGATCTTTTCCCAGGTCCTGATGGCCACAGTATTCTTGCTACGGGCCAGGATGACATTGGCCTTCTTGGCCACCTGGGCACACTGCTGCCTCTTATTAAGCCCAAGTCCTTTTCTTCTGAGCAGCTTTCATGCCACTACCCTCAAGCCTGTAGCTGTGCCTGAAGTTGCTGCAACACAAGTGCAGAACCCAGCCTTCCATCTTATTGAACCTCCTGCAGTTGTCCTTAGCCAACAGGTTGAATCTAAATGTTTCTGTAGAGCCTTCTTACCCTCTAGGAGATCAACACTTGCACCCAACTTAGTGTCATCTGCAAATTTACTGAGGGTGTATTCAATCCTCATGTCCAGATCATCAATAAAGATGTTAGGACTGGCCCCAAAATAGCCTCAGGGAACACTGCTAGCAATTGTCCACCACTTGGATTTATCTCCATTCACCACAACTCTCAGGGCCTGGCCAGACACAAAACATTGAAGAAATGGTGCATTCACAATTGCTCTCTTTCTACCTAAACTGCCTGATGTGGTCTTGGTGCTTCAAAGGTGATGCTCTGTGGGATGAGATGTGCTGCCTGATCCCCCTTGCTCTGCAGGTGCTGCCCCCAGTCAGTGCAGGCCTCTGGAGGCAGGGCTCTGCATCTCCAGAAGGCTTCAGCTCTCAAAAAGCTCTTTGTAGATCCATCCATACAGGCTGCTGGAATGGGATGTATCTTTCAAAGGGCGAGAATCAGCCCAGTAGAAGGAAGGTTTGCAGAGAGTATCCTTCTCTCCCACTCCAAGAGGTATTGCAGCTTTTCAAATAGCCACATCCCTCCACAAGAAAATGATACTGCCTTTCCAAATGCTGTCAGGAGGCCTTGCCTTATCCACCCCCTCCTGTGCTTTCTCCAGGAAATGCACACCATCAGCCAGCCAGCATCCACCGCTTTGCTCTGCTGTTCTCTCTGGGAAAACGAGAGCAATAAACTTCCCAGACCTAGCTAGGCAAAGATTTTACATTGCTGTTGTTTGGCAAGTTATGTGGAGTGCTTACTTGTGGGTGTGAGTAAAGTGGTGGTGCTTTTTAGGGTTTGGGGAGGTAATAACAGCACCCTTCTTTCCAAAGTCAGTGCTATTTCCCTGAAGCTTCCTATAAATGTCTCCTTCTGGTACTCTGTGAATAAAAGTCCTTCTTATGAGTGCTGGTGAGCTGAAATAGACAGCAGGCCTGCTTTGGAGGTTTTACCCAGAGGCTGAGTCGGTGTCACGGTACTGAGGGGGTTTATCCCGGAGGCTGGGTCGGTGTCACGGTACTGAGGGGGTTTATCCCAGAGGCGGGTCGGTGTCACGGTACTGAGGGGGTTTATCCCGGAGGCGGGTCGGTGTCACGGTACTGAGGGGGTTTATCCCGGAGGCGGGTCGGTGTCACGGTACTGAGGGGGTTTATCCCGGAGGCGGGTCGGTGTCACGGTACTGAGGGGGTTTATCCCGGAGGCGGGTCGGTGTCACGGTACTGAGGGGGTTTATCCCGGAGGCGGGTCGGTGTCACGGTACTGAGGGGGTTTATCCCGGAGGCTGGGTCGGTGTCACGGTACTGAGGGGGTTTATCCCGGAGGCGGGTCGGTGTCACGGTACTGAGGGGGTTTATCCCGGAGGCGGGTCGGTGTCACGGTACTGAGGGGGTTTATCCCGGAGGCGGGTCGGTGTCACGGTACTGAGGGGGTTTATCCCGGAGGCGGGTCGGTGTCACGGTACTGAGGGGGTTTATCCCGGAGGCTGGTCGGTCCCGAGGGCCGAGGGGAGCGCGGCAGCCCCTGCAGCCCGCCGCTAGGTGGCGCCGCCGCCCGCGCTGAGGGCGCTTCCGGCCGGGTCGGGCTGGACCCGCAGCCCCGACGGCGCCGGGCCCCGAACGGCGGCTGGGGCCGAAATCAGAACCGCCTCTCACGGCTGTGGAGCTGTCTTAGCCCAGCTCTAACATGCACAGCCGCGGCTCGGAGGTGCGCGCCCATCGCGCCTCGGGACAACACGCACCAAGCAGGAGGAGCGGGAGCAGTCCCGGTGTGAGCGGGACACGGGCCATGGCCGGGCTGCACTCGGCGCTGAGTGAGAACCGACTGGGGCTCCTTTCTGCTGAGGACACCCAGCCTCGGTGCGCTCTGTGAGAGCCTTCAGACACTGCTGCGGGGGAGCGCAGAGCACAAGCCGTGCTCGTGATGGGGGCTAAAGTCTGGCCTTGAATAAGAAAAGTGCGAGGAAGAGAATGCTTAGATAAACGGGTTTTTGTTTTCGGGCCCTCTCGGTGTGGCGAACCTCACACAAAGCAATCCTAGAATTAGTCGTTACCTATGAGAATTCCCGCGGAATTTTCCCCTCTACAAAATGGGGCCTGGAGCCAAAAGCCAGGAATTGTTCACAGTTAAATCCCCTGTCCAAAACAAAACAAAACACCCCCCCCAACCAAACAGAAAACCCCACCAAAAAAACCCCAAAACCAAAACCCAAAACAATAAACCCACAACAACAACAAAAAAACCCCACAAAACCAAACCAAAACAAAAAACCCACAAAAACAAAACAAAACAAAAAACCCACAAAAACAAAACAAAACAAAAAACCCAAACAAACAAACAAAAACCAACCAAACAAACAAACCAAAACCAAAAAACCCAATCAACCAAACAAAAAAAAAAAACTGGATCAAATAATCTCACTATGTGTAAGCAGTGGAGATGAGCAGGAACTATGTGAACACATCAAGAACAGAATCTGGTCAAAATAATCCGATTTTCCTCTCTGACAGGGTCAGGGCATGGTGATGGAGCTTTGGTTGCCAGTCAAATGTCTTTTAAGGATGATCTAGATTGGATTTGGGTAGGTACAAAATCCACTGGATAATTATACCCAGAGTTACCCACAGTTCACTGTTGAAAATGAAGGGGTCTGTTGAATGAAATTCAGGGACATCTGTTGTGGGTCTGTTTTTGCTCAGCACTTCCATTAATGATCTGGATGATGGAGGAGAATGTGCACTTGCTAAATTTGCAGATTGGGACATATCCAGCTACAAAGTTTTTTGCCTAACAAGTCTCCAGAATAAGAGGGATTCCGCTAAAAATCACATGCTTGGGGTGGCAGTATCAACGAGATAAATCTGGGGAGGTACTGGGGCTCATGAGAGAAATCCTGGGTAAGGTCTGGAGAACACCTGCTGTGTTTGTGCTGGACCAGAGAGCATGATGCCCAAGCCCAGCAGGGAAGAAGCTGAACGTGAGAAGCTGAACTGGTGTAGCTGCACCTGGAAGGCAGGTGGCGTTTGACAGACAAGAGACATCTCCCAGAGCGCTCTGCTGCCAACCTGCTCAATTAGTTGTCTCTGTTTTCTGTAGATTTGAAGTTTTTTCCCGTGGTTGTGTCATTTGTTAGGTGCCATTGTACAAAGTGCTCTCAGCTCAGAGCTGGTGTTTGGTTGGCCATCTGGTCTGGATCCTACACGGTGCTATAGCTCTGACTGCAGAAACAGACCCCACCATCTTCTCCATACAGCAGGGGAAGGAAAAAACTAGCCAAGCTGCAGAGCCACTGACCACATGTACCAGTTACCTCATGTGGGTACTGAATCTGTCCTGCTCAGGAATCAGAGTGATCTGCAGTAATGTTAATTTAAATGACTGCATGTAAAACCTTAGGCTGAAAAAGCAGGACCTAAACTAGGTCTTGACTTTTTCCCACTGGCTCTCAGAGGAGATAATGAAAATCATATGCTGGAGTTGGCCTTCTGCTTGGCATAGTTGGACATATCTTTCATCCACTGAATCCTGCAACAGTCAGCAGCCAAGTCTTGTACTGCATCCCCCAGTCAAACATCATCTTCTCTGTGTGACAAGTAGAGAACCTTCACAAGCATCTGACCAGCACAGAGAGCCACCAAGCACAGAGTGGAAGGGAAGTGTGTGTGGAAAAGGAGGAGGGGAAAGACCAAGTGTTTAAAGAGATCAAAGAGATCAGCTCTTAATCAAGGTAGTAAGAGAGGATTGTGGCACTACATGTCTTGGGTTACCAGGGAGAACCAGGGTGGACTCTGCTATGAATTGAGCTCAGTGGAGGAGAGGGTATTAGAGAGAAGCCCAGGCCCTTCTTTCTTCCTGTGGATGGAAGAGTCATGTCAGAGAAGAGAGTTAAGCACAGTAGCACCAAGGTGAGGTATGCATTTGGTGGAAAGGCTGCTGGACGGCAGCTCCAGCACAGAATGGAGATTAACTACTGAATCCACTTCAACAGCACTGGTGCCCAGCAGCAAGGTAGGATCCAGGTTACAATGAAACATATGGTCTGAGATGCACTGTGTTTATGCTTTATGTGTTTATACTTTATCTTTTAACCCTTCCACTGGTAGCTGTTTCAGTGCAGGATATCTTGGCTCCCAGATTTTGGATTAGCTTAGAGCAAAGAATAATTTATTAGAGTGAGGATGGGCTGACACCTTTGACTGCTTTCAGCATCTGCTCATGAATACCTTCAAAAGCAACTGCTCCCTGTGAAGAGGGTTTGGCAAAGACTGAGCAGTTTATATGCTTGGTTTATGAGAGACCTCTTACAGTGTTCTAGTGAGGATCCATTCTTAGAAAAGAACTTGCTTTCTCTTTGTATGCTGACAATATTGCAGAACATGGGTTATGTCAGATTTGCCTGATCTATTCTTCCTCTTCACAGTTTCTGTGAAGATATTTTAGGGCTGGTTTTTTCTATCTAAATAGAAAAGTAAAGTATTGGAGTGTGTTTTCCCCTCAGAGCTTGTGCTTGATGAAGGGGAGGGTGATTGCACTGGGACACTGAGATGTCCTGCTCCCCTGCTACATGTAGAGCTTCCTTGGGGCCCTTGGAGGGATCTGCTGCTTCCCTCTGCATTGGCTGAAGCAGCAGCTTTACCTGTATAGCTTGAAAGGGCCACCTGTGTTTTACAGCTTTCCCAACAGAAATTGAGCAGGGCAAGTTGCTGCATCTGGTGTCTCCCCTGGGGACCACTGCTCAGAGCCAGAGTGCCTGGGGGGATTCCTGTGCCCTGGGCTGTGGGGGCCCAAAGGCACGGACCCCACCAAGCACAGTGGGGAAGCCTCAGCCAGAAGCAGCTCAACCTTCCTGCTGCACTGGGTGCGTGCAGACAGGAACAGGGAGGGGGCTTCTTTTCCTCTTCCTACTGTGTGTATGGGCTTTTTGTTGTTCTGTGGAGCCAGATGTTTGATTTGCAAGTGAGGAACATGAGCTACTCTTCCAAACTTCAGCTTCTGTTCCAACTCAGACTGTCTCATGGTGGTGCTTCTAAGGGTGCTCACCTTTACCTGGGCTGCTGGCACTTGATTTCAGAATCTTCAGATGCAGGGTTGTGCTTTCAATAACTACACAAGCAGAAGCTTAAAGGGTTTGTGCCAACTTTTATTATATTTTTTGGAAATGGGATTTGGGAAGGGAAAGAAATGTGCAAGGAGGAGCTGATTGTTGCAGATGGGGATGTTTGGGATGTATGCTGGCAGCAGTGTGTCTGACCAAAATGACTGAAGCAGTAAAGCATGACAGCCAGGACACTGCCTCGGTGGATGTGCTTCCTTTACAGGGTTTTTGGTTATAAGGTCTACTTTGTAGGTTATTTCTCATTCAAAACAAGAAAGCATATTTTAATGTCTCCATATGTATTTGTATATATATACGGTAGATATATATATACACACACATATTTTATATTCTTACAACCCCCAGCTCCTAAAAGTTTCAAGTCTGAAGGACCATGTGTATATATGTATTATAAAGAGATGTTAATTGACTGAGACAGACAATTGTACAGGCTGTACAATAAATAAATGGGCAAGATATCTTTCATCAAAATCCTGCACATGTACAGAGAATATGATTCAGCCAAGCACCAACTGGTAACCTCACTCAAGCTGTCCTGTCTCTGGCTGTTTCTTGCAGGAGTGATGTGAGGCTGTTTGTGCTGTCCCAGGAATTTGGAGAGCTCACCCCTGTGGGGCTTGGAGGGTCAGATTGAAACACACTTGTTTGTGCTGCCCATGGGTCAGACACCCTGCATGTTGGGGCTCCTATTTCCCCATGGGGCTTCCAGTAGACTCTTTTGGTTTATTTTACCATGGAGGAGAAGGTTTGATGGGCAAGAAGGGAAGGGGTTTTGAAGGGGAAAGACAGTCAAAATTCACCATACAATAGACAAATCTTCATAAAGGTTCGTCTGCCTGCTCGTTCTTTTCTCTTTCTCTCCCTGTCTCTCTCTTATGCACTTATGTTCACTCTCATTCTCTGCAGGACGTACGCTGTTGTAGGGCTAAAGGTCTCCTTTTGTCAGGCTAAGGTCAAGTCCCTGGTTGGCAGAGGGCAGCCCTTCATACAGGCCTGTCCACGGCGTACTGGCAAGGGCTCAGGTTGGAAGCTGCTGTCTGCACCGCTGGGTAGGTGAAGTTGGCGTGCTGCTTGGCCTTCAGCCGCAGGCTGGCCAGGCTGGAGTTGCACGTGTCCCTGTACATGTAGGGGCTGGCTGTTGAGGCGTAAGGACAGGCACTGGATGAGACAGCAGAGTTGAGGCTCGGGCTGTTCAGATTATTGATGTTTCCCAGGTTGTTGAGGCTAGGGGCCGGTACCCCGGTCACCGCAGTAGGGACCATGGATGAAGGCATGGTCATTGAGGTGATGGAGCTGGGTGGGGAGAACATGGGCTGGGAGGAGAGGGGACTGACGTTCATGGAGTTGAAGAATGGAAAGCTCTTGGCTGAGAGAGGACTGCTGGCAAGCCCTTTGGTGGCCCAGTTGTTGTAGGAATAGCTGGAATACATGTCATCATAAGGCTGCATCAGTCCATTGAACTGGGCTCCAAAACTGTTCTTGCACAATTCAGCCTGTTGGTTCCTCTCGCGTTTCCTCCACTTAGCCCTGCGGTTTTTGAACCAGACCTGCAAGAGAGAGAGAGGGAGGGCATGGGAATTGCTCTGGCTGACCTGACAAGGGGCCTTACCCTGGTTTCTTTGCCCAGCAAGACAAAAGCTGTTGAAGGGCTGGCGATGCTCCCAGGGAAATGGGAGGCTGAGCATCAGGAAAGACCTGCAGCAAGATGTCTGGGCTTCAGTGTCTTCTCCCAGCAGGAATCACCAATAGGTCCTCAGCCAACAAACAAAAACTCAAACCACTGCCATTTCACAACACACAGAGTAACCCACCTCACTCAACAAACAGACGCCCTTTATAAAAAAAAAAAAAAAAAAAAAAAAGAGGAAAATACTTGCTGTATTTCCAAGTGACCACAGCCAGGAGGAGGGGTTGGAGTTGGGTGACTTGGGAGCAAAGTATTTGGGGGATGTGGCTTGAAAGCTGCTAAACAAAGGAAAGAACTCTTCTTTTGACTTTACCTCAGGACTGGCTTGGAGTGGGGTGTTTTAAGTCTGTCTTCTAATAGGAAAATCTGTTAGTGTCAGAGAGGTTCAAACAATATAACTTCCTAGAGCATGGAACCTGCTGGAAGGCTATTCATGGTGCTGCTAACTCATATTTCTAGTAGCAGAGAGAAGCTCTCACTCCAGCTGGAGCCCTGCCACACCATGCCTGTGACTGCACATTGGTTTGGGAATCCAAATGAGTGCCCTCCAGCAAGGATAAGGCTGGGGAGTGATGAAAATGCAAGGAAAGGGTCTGCTGGGTGGAGGCAGCCAGCTGTTGGTGCTCTGTGGAGCTGAGCCTGGGCTTAGTGTCTACCTGTATAATTGCAAGGTGGCTCTGGATGAGGAAGGCACCACCAGCATGGGGTATGTGTGTGGCAGGATGTGTCAAATCTCAAGTGCAGACTCTGGTGAGGTGTTTCCAAGACAGGAAAATTTTCTATTTATCCTAATTCCTTCCTTGGTTTGGGGACAACTTGGTCATGTATCACAGCAGGCTTCTTCCTCACAAGCTCAGGCCCAGGAAAGTGCTGCAAGCCTACCCGGACTCGTGCCTCTGTCAAGTTGGTCCAGACTGCAATCTCCTCCCTGGTGCTCATGTCTGGATAGCGGTTTCTCTGGAAAGTGGCTTCCAGCTCTTGCAGCTGCTGGCTGGTGAAGTGTGTCCTCTGCCTCCGCTGCTTCTTTTTCAGCGAGCCGTCTTCAGGGTTGGAGTCGTCTGTTTGGTTTTGCTGGGACTTCTCAGTGTCTGTGCCAGAAACAGAAAGATGGGAGAGATCCCCTGAGTTAACTTGAAGACTTGGATGCCTTGGGAGCCTATCCTTGGGGCAACCTCAGTTGCTCAATGAGGTCCCCTTCCACTGCAGCCACCAGGAGTGGTCCCATCTCCCTCCCTGGAGCTTGCAAGCAGGCATCTACCCGG
This sequence comes from Erithacus rubecula, assembly GCF_903797595.1. Lineage (NCBI taxonomy): Eukaryota > Metazoa > Chordata > Aves > Passeriformes > Muscicapidae > Erithacus > Erithacus rubecula. The sequence continues at coordinate 15,981,491 of NC_136660.1, forward strand.
TACCAAAACCAATGCCCCCTTCATGCAGCATAGTTTGCCTTTGTTTAACCGCCATAAGATGGTAGCTTCCAAGTGACTGGATTTAAATTTTCCGAACTTTCAATATTTGGGTTTCATTTATCACAGTTCTCATTGGAGGGGGTAGTGACCCTTATCTAGGTCAGAAGTTTCTTACTCTGCTTAAAACTCTCTGCCTAAGGTGTTCTTTAGAAAAACTGAACAGAAATTGACACATGTAGCACAACAAAAGATCCAGTTGTGTTTCTGTGGACAAGTGATGGGAAAAGGCAAATTGCAAACTGATAGCAAGTTGAGGCTCTTCAATTAATTAAACCTGAGGAGCGCAAATTTTCACTGCCCTTCTTGTTCCTTTACATTCATACCTAGGTGCATATGTTTTGATTTTTAAAAAATAGGGAAAGGCCCTCTCTAGACCTTACCATGAAGCACTCCAGCATCTCCCTATCTTTCTGCCCCTGCCCTCCTCCTGATTCACAGATGCCTCTCCTAGAGGCAATGTCTTTCGTTTCACTGCCCACTAAATGAACATCTCAAAACTCTCCAGTGTTCACACTGATATTTCACTGAAATGTACAGCTTAGCCTCCTTCTGGGCATCAAGTCCATGTCTGCATGCTGAGCTTTTGGCTGCTGTGGGTGTAGGTGGGCAGCCAGCTGCTTTCCTGTGACACTGCCCTTTTTGGGGTCTGTGCAAATACAAGCAGGCAAACTGCAAATAGGGGCAGAATACAAATACAAATATCTTCTGTTTAGTTGTCCTCCATAGAGTGCCCAACTGCTCAAATGTGACACTTTCTTTTATGATGGAAGAAAGCTGTAGCTTGTGTTTAATTCTGCTGGGAATCAAGACAAATCACCATAGAGGAAATTATTCCAGTGAAAATAAGTAATTTCTGATGTTCAACTCCTTCCTCTGATCTAGTAGTCAGGTAAAGCATTTCCAAATGAAAATCAGTTCTTCAGCGGGAAGAGCAGGTGGTCTTTTACAATGGGAAATAGTTATCTAAACTAAATAGAAATTTTTGCAAATAGCTCCCAAACTGTTCTATTTGGAAGAAGAACCTTTAAAAAAATCCTGCATCACTCTGCTAAAATTGAAATTTTTGTTTGGTTACAGTTCTTTGGGTGGAAACTAGTTTAAAAGGCTTCAAAGTCCAGAAAAATCTGGTACAGCCCCTTAAGTAAGGAGGCAAGGAGACAGCAGCCTGGAATACAGTTGAGTCAGTGAAAAAAGGGATTCCACAAGTCAAATGGATGTGCTCTGGATTAACAGGCCCTGTCTTTTCCATTTAGATTTTATGGGGCATGCAAGAGGCCTAAAAGCATCTGAGTCCCCCCAGAGACTGCTGCAGGGCAGTGCTGTACCAACAGCAGGTGCTTTAGTGGGCCCCATACCTGGAAGATGTTCCTGTCTTGAGAATCTGGTGTCACTACCCTGTTCTTATGACAGCCTGTTAATTCAGAAATATTTTCCTGCTGTTCCTGGAAAACCCTCCTTGTACTTGCCTTTCTTCAAAGACATCAATGCTGGAGTTGCAGAGAGCATTTGCAGGAGAGGTGCTCGCTCTCCAGGGAGGAAACCCTGGGTGTGGTCAGTGGTTTGTTCCCCACCAGTCACCTCTGCTTCTGTAGCAGGTCTGATGCTATCCACCAGCAGGAATGTGAGTGCGAGGACAGTGAGATGGCCATTGCTCACAGCAGCTGGGTATAAGTTGGTTCTTCTGAGCAGGAAGGTGCTATGTCCTGTTCTCAGCATCAAGACCAGTTTGTGTTTCCATCCAGGGTGTACCTGTACAAGAACTTTCCCATCACACTCTTGAAACAAAGCCACAGGAATTGCAAAGTGGAATGAAAGAGCTTGGTTGTGGTCTTGTGGTACTCTTCTCATTTTCATGAGCACCTTTGTTTGTGGATCTCATATTCACCAGAACTCTTGGAAGCATGCTCTTAGTATGGATTTTTATAGAGGTTCTTGCCAAGGAGATAAATCTGTTTTCTCTAGCTCAGTGCTCTAAACCAGTATTGGATGCAGGAGATTCCTGCACTATCCATCTCCAAAAGAGATTAAATGTGGAGTGATGCCACCCATCTGAGCTAGTTATTAGGAATGGCTCAATACAGACGAATGGACAGCATTTGGTTTATTTGTTCATCTGCTGAGCCTGGGTTAATTAGGAGCCTGATGCATACAGGCGGTGTGTTCTCACCAAAATCCCTGACAAATACTCATTTCCAAAGGGGCTGCTGTGAAGCAGGAGGCTGTGCCCAGGACTGCCCTTCTTCACTCAGGAAGAAACTATACTAAGAGGGAAAGAAAATGGCGTGGAGGTACCGCTGGTTTATAGGCTACTTCTGGGTGAAAGAGATTGCAATGTATTGTTTGGTATTCCTCTTCTCAACACCCTCTGGTATACCTACTTTCCATAAATCTTAAGTCTAAAGAGAAGTAGGAATCCAGCTTTGAGCCTTGAAAAATCTCTGTTCGTCTTGGTGTCCTCTTTGTTTCCGTACCTGCTACCTGTGTTTCTTTCTGTGTGTCATCTCTTTTCTGCTTCTTCTATAAGCAGGGAATAAGTGTTCTCTGTAAAAGGTGCAGAGTTTTGACTGATTGTAGTGGGGAACCAAACCATGGCAATTCAGGGAAAGAAAGGAGCCCACAGGAAGGATGTGGGCTTGAATCCATGCTGAGGAGCACAATATGGGGAAATGTGAGGCAGTTCTTTACCTGCCTCATTCCTCAGCCTTGCTCTCCCCTGATCTGTGCTACCTGATGAAACATAACAGAAGGGGGTGTCACAAACCATGCCATACAATTGGAGGACACTTGAGATCCCTGAGTGCTGACCCCAGACAAGCAAGGTTTGTGTTCACTTCCTCAGGATCTCCTACATGTGTAGATGAATGAAGCAGGGCCAAGGAGAAGTAGGGAAGGTTGCTTTCTTGAGGAGAGTCAAGAAGTGCAGGAAGTGCAGCCCTGCCACTCTGCCAGAAAACCCTTGGTAGCCAGTTCTATTCTGCCTGGCACTGCTGATGCATGATGCAGAGGCCATCAGCCTCTAGTGCAACGGCACAAGCTGCCAGCATGTGCACACAGGTAATGCTGACAGTTACCTCCCAGAACCATTTTATTTCTAGACTGCTTAAGACACTGGGGAGTGATAGAGCCAGGCATCCGACGTTTATTGTCACCCCGAAATAGGTTGTAGAATATATCTTCGCCCACTCAGTGAAATGACTGTGGCCATAGCTGGAATTAGCTGCTCATGCCTAATGGAAAGAAAAGTCAGTGCCTGAACTGGCACTTCTACAGCATGCCAGGGTGGGCTCAATAGGGAAGGCTACTTGAATGGAGACACTGCCATGCATCCAGAACAGCTGACGAGGAGCCACTGAGCTTGGGGATGTGCCCAACTAAGGTACATGAGGGGAATTTGTTGGGTGGATTCTCTGACTAGTTATCCTAGCGTAACTCTCTTCATGATACTTTCTCTGGGGAATTTTAATCTGTATCATTATCCTTATTAGCTTTTGCATGCGGGTGAGCCTAGAGGCTTTACACGGAGAGCAGTGGGCTGCCCCAGTACTCCTTCATGCTGGCACCAGCAGAAGCAGCTTTGCATTGTCCTGACATATCCAGATTAACAAGGGTTGGAGTGGTAAGCAGACAGATGTAAAACCCAGAGGAAACGATAGCATTTGGTAGCTGATTTCTGAACAGTTGTGAATGGTGACGTTTCTTATTCAGAACCTGACAAATAATTCAGCAAGCTTGGGGTTTGTTCAGCCTTTGGGAATGGTCAGAGGCAGCTCTGTGGGAGAGCAGGAGAGCAGTGCACCAAGACATATGTGAGGAGACTTTTTCAGTTGAAGCAGGAGCAAGACAGTGTTCTCTTTCATCTGAATGTCTGAATCTGGAAAGTTCAGCCTAAGGTTTACCTTTACCATGGAAAGTTTAAACCCAAACAATTTAAACAGAAGTAAAAAAAAAAAAAATTCAGTTTAAAATTGGGTGTATCCTTCTGTGCCTTGGATACTTTCTACGTTGTGGGGAGTGCTCTCCTGCTCTGGGGATCCTGTTAGGCAAATACAATAAAATCTTGGTTGGGCTGAGACCTGACTTGCCTGGCTCTGGCCTGCTATGGATTGTACTCTTGTGAGCAGTGGCTTCCTGCAGCCAGGGCCAGATGATCCCATCACTGGGATGATGTTCTCACCCTCCCAACAGCTGTCACTACAATATGGACCCATATGCCTTTCCCTTGCTTTTTGGCCCAGCCATGCTGCTATGGTATTTTGCTGGCTCCCAGTACAATGGGAAACTGTCCCTCTGGGAGCACTGCAGCCAGCTCCTGCAAACCACTGGCCACCCAGATCCACCCACAAGGATGGGTCAGGGTTTTTCTTGTATCTTGAGCCTTGCACTCACCGCTGTGGTCCTGCCCTTTGCAGTTGTGCTCGTGTTGAGGAGTTCCAGAGTCTGAGAGAGACAAGGCTGGGCTGCGAGCCTCCGCATCTGCCAGCAGGTTGAAATCCATGGGGCAGGGGTGGGTGGTGGATAAGGAGGAATCTGGAAAACAGTAGTCACAGGGTGATCAAAGAAATCAATGTGTGTGTGACCTCTCCCCACCACCTCCAGCAGGGACTTGCCTTGAGGAAAGGTCTAGGTAAAGGAAAGGATCCCTGTGTGATCCTTGGACAGCTTTGAGTTTCTTGGCTGGAAAATGGACATACTGGGCTTTCAGCTGAGCTTCCCTATAAATCAAAGATCATCTAGTGACACTTCTATTTGCAGCCTTCAGAGAAAGAGCCTCCAATTTATAGGTGACATTCAGACTGAAATAGCAACGCCGGGAGCATGCTGTGTAATGGAGATCTGAGGAAGTGGTTCTGGGCCAGCCAAGGGCTGTTAGCACCTTCCCCAGTCATTCCACCTCTCCCATTCTCCCTGCCCAGCTTCCCTACTCTTTCTCTCTTGTTTCTCCACAAGCTGGCCAAGCCTAAGTAAAGCTGTTCAGAGAGCACTACATGTACACATCTCAAAAGAAAAGCATTCCTGTGCCTGGCACTGAGAGGAAGGCCCATCTGCCTGCACAGCTACTGCCACAAACAGAGACTCAGGCAGTGCAAGTGGACTCCTTTGGGGTACACAAGGACCTCTGGAACCTGAATTAACATGGGAATCACATTTCACACACTTAGGTGCCTGGGAACGAGTGGTCCTGGCTACAGCAGGAGCTTGCTTCCAGCCTTTGATCATCCATACTGGAGGTTTCCCATGTCCCCTCAGGAGACTGGCCTGTGCTGTGAGCCATCTTCCCTGGCTGAAAGCATCCCAGCTGGAAAGCTGTCAGTGCTGCTCCCCATGATTGCAGGAACCACTGTGACTCTTCTACCACATCTGTCTCTCCCAAGATCATTTCTGTTTCATCATTCACTCCCTTATGGACCCTGCACCCTTCATCTGTATTGCCTACAGGAGCTCAGCTGAGAGCACCACTTTATTCTGGACCACATTGGATGCTCATGAAGAGGCAGGCAGGAGGCAGTAAGTGTTCCAAGCCTGGCTACATTCCCTTGGAAAGGTGATCTGGCCCTGTGTTAGCCTCTAATGTGAATTTTGGATCATAAACCACCAAAATGTGGGATGTTTCACTGCCAGTGCACAGTTTATGAAGGCTGGATCACTTTGAGGGAACCACAGCAGCTTCTGAAACTTTGGCAACTCCCAGCTGATACCTCATCTTCCCAGCTAGGGATCCTTTTCCTCTAAGACAAAACAGCTGAGACAATGTGCCAGGATCTGGGACCCTTGCGTTTAGGGAAGTTTAGACCAGATATTTGGAATTTTCAAACTTTAGGTGGAGATCAGTTGTGAAAGCTGGATCCTGGGTGGTGAAGGATTGCCCAACCCCTCAAATCTATGCATTTCAGGGAGGGAACGTGCTGAAGACAGTTTGGACTGTGTTAGTTTTTAGACATGTAAACAAGAGATTAATCACGTAGCTGTTGCACCTCATTTGGAGGTGGATGACAGTGACTAAGAATGTATTTTCAGAGCTGTCTAAAGTCTCTTTTAGACAATTTGCACAAGGTTGCTTTCAGGGCCTCATCAGGGCTGATCCCCATACCAGTAGTGTGCTATCCATGCTTTGATGAGAGGGAAAGGAGTAATTTCTAATGGTTATTTGGCTGGCTTCTGCAGCAGATCTCATTCACAAAACCCCTGCAGTTTTCCTTGCTCTTCACTATGCTTGACCTTCATCCACTGCCTCTCCCAGGTTCTGGTGGGGCAGTCTCAACACCAACCTCAGTCAGTGCTCTCTGGAAGCAGCGCCTAATGAACCAGGACCTGGTTCTGGTTTCCCAGACCTTTGCTCTGGTCTGGGCTTCTCCTCCTGTGGGAGAGAAGTGGCAGGACTCTGGCTTTGCCATGAGGCTGGTTTCCATTTCCACTTTGTGGCGAGCCTGACCTTTGATGTCTGCTGGCTGTGTTAAGCTCCTGGCAGCAGCCAGGCACAGCCCTGTTGCATTCTGCTGTGTGTACATATATGAAGTGATGTGACAGGGGCTGTGTTTTCTTTAATACCTTTGCATGGAGTAGGGGAGTCCATCTGCTGCTGATATTGCCGTGGCTTTTAGCATTACTCTCAGAATTATGCAGAAACGCGCAGTGAATTAATTCCATGGATTAAGTCTTGATTAAGATGTGTGTCACTTTGCTGTCTCAGAATTTATTAAGAGCCCTTCTTGAGTCTGCAGCAGATGGAATTTCTGCCCAATGTTTGTAGATGATAATTTCCCCTCTTCTACAGCCATTTGCATATGATTGCATCTGTCAAGCACAATTTCCTCTCTTCTAGAGCTTGACTCTGTACTGGACGATTTAAGGAGGAATTCAGATCCTTGCCTTGCTGTAACTCAAGGACAGTGTCCTCCTTTGCAGGGTCCTGTTTGCTCTTTTTGCACATCTTGCATTGCTTTCATCTGTACAAACTAGAGCGAAGATAGGAAAACCAGGGGGGAGTATCTTATATAGACAGACAAGGTTCCATAGGTGTAAATGACAGCACAAGGTACAAGGCTGAGGAGAACCTAGTCCTGGTATTGAAAATTTATGCCCCATCCTGGGCTGCACCAATGAAGTGGTTGCAAAGCTCATCAAAGCTGCTGGACACAACTTAACAAGCTTGGCCTGCCTCAGAGACAGTGAGCACTCAGATTAAAACTGGTTATGAAGTGTGAAGTTATGAAGTGTGGCCAGTATTCAAATTTAAACTGGGACTTGTGGCTGAGCACAAGTTTGCTTTGTGAACTGAATTTAAATGTAGGAGGATTTCAGAGAGGAGATGTTGTATGTATATACGTAATTGCATAACCTATTTCATGTGCCGTATTTTGTGGCATCAAGGAATGCTTTCTCAGTTTGTTCTGAGCAGGTCATGGAGAAGCAAAAGCAAGGAGAGAGAGGCATCTGCTCAGCATGATTATAACAGCAGAAAAAGTCTGCAATAGTGAGCATGTGAGCATGCTCATAGCATGTGAGCTTTGTACCAATGTATTTACCCAAAGGCAACCCCATGCTACTGACATGAAAGGCAGTAAGGTATTCTTCTAGATGACACAACCCTTTTGGATCTAAGAAAATGAGCTTTCGTCCACATTGACTAGATCTTGCTTTAGGCAGAGAATTAAGAAAATCAATGCTAAACCTTCATGGCATTTCTACTAAGTTGTTTGCCAGGTCTCAAGGAATCAGTGAAATTGGCACCTCAAAAATATTTTTAGATAAAATCAAATTTACCATCTTCATCTGACTCTTCATTTCATGTTCTTCTAACATAAAAGAACAGTTTCTTTAGGGACAGCTCCTGTACTTGCAACATGCAGCCAGGCCTGCTTAGAGGCTTCTTGTTCATGGCTAGTTGTAAAACTAGCCAGGGCTCCCAGTCTGCTCCAGCACCTGTAACTCTTTCCATGAATGTATGTTACTGATAAAGGTTTCCAAACCTGTAACAAACACATCTCTTCTTCCAGTAAGTGCCCATGTGAACATACTGTGGACACCTGTGCAAGACCCTCTGACCAGACAGGGAATTGCCATCCCTGTTCCATGGGCATGGTGGAGGGCAGGGGAAGAGCAGTCCTGGCTCCAGGCCTTTTCTCTTTCCAAACCCACACTCTTTCTCTTTCTGTGCCAGTTCCCGACTGCCCAAACCAGGGTGATTTAGGCAGTAGAAGGAGGACACTCCTTCATTACAAGAGCAACTTTGTTGACCTGAAAAGAGAAACAAGGGTCCCTGTGACCCATCTCCTGGTACTCAGTAACACATTGCTCCATCACCTGGGAGCAAAGAGGCTGTTGCTTGTTGTTTTTTTTTTCCTTTGAAGGGTTGGGAAGGAAACATAAAGGCTGACTTCAAGCAAAGTAATAACAGGGGTGGCTTTTGAGATGTGGGTCTTGCCCGTTAAGAGCTGCCTAGTGAGTGACTAGTGTGTGCTGCTCAACTCTGCACTGCCATTGGGGAGCAGGCTTCCAGCTGGACCTGCTTTGGCAGGATGACTTGGAAGTGAGAAGCCATCTTGCATTGTTTTGATGTTATTTGACTTCCCATGGGCACGCAGGACCTGATGCTTCAGGTTCCAAGATAGCAGCACAATGACCACAAATGACCCAAGGATAGGAGGGAAGCCCTAAGCTGGCCTCTCTCAAGCAGATCAGCACAGCCCTGTGGATCTCTGAGTTTCCTACCTCCAGCCAGGGCCAGGGCAGTTGAATCTTCTGCTTGGAATTGCTGATCTCCACAAAGAGTTCAGGGTTACCCTCAGGCTGCAAGGTGCTCCGCAGTCATTTTGGGGGAAGTGTCCTTTCATTCTTGCATCCCCTGAGGTGAAGGTATGATGTTACACTAGATTCTTAGGGTCAGAGCTGTCTCTTCCTCTCCATCAATCGAAGAAGTCAAACTGCTGCTGATTGCTTCACTCCTCCCATGCTCCTCTTCCCTGTGTGCTGGCTTACTTTTAAGAGAGATAAACATTTGGAACCCTGTTTAAATGTACATTTTCAGGAAGATGATCTGCCTCTGTACTTTGGTCCCTGTGAGGCGCTGAGGTAAGGTGCAACAGCCCCTGCCTCTCCCTCTGCTCCTTGTCAAAGAGGGAGTGACTGAGATTGTGCCTGTTCCCTCACAGAAGAGCATTTTGTTCTCTGGATACATGTGTTTGTTCAGGCAGTGGTGCCATCACAGTGCCTATGGGCTGGAATTACAAGTGCCACATCAGCACAGCACATGAATCGTGCAGCAACCAAGAGTCGGATTCTCTTTCCTGGCCAACACCAGTGCTCTCCACAGAGTTCAGGGTTACCCTGCAGGCTGAAAGGTGCTCCACAGTCATGTGGGGGGAAGTGTCCTTTCATTCTTGCATCTCCTGAGATGTTACATTAGATTCTTAGGGTCAGAACCTGTGAGGGGTTCTTTCCCCACTGCTAGAAAGCAAGAAGGCTGGGATGCAAAATGAGTTAATATTTGTTTCCTTGAGACTGTAGAAATATAACTATGGGGAGACCAAGGTCACCCAGTGCTAAACATCTCAGTGTAGCTTTAAATCTCTAATCTTAATGGAATTGCAGCAGGAACCAAGAGCAACCATTAATCACTGGAAGATAAACAGCAGCAGCCAACTGGTGACCCAGAGCGCAGGGCCATTATGGGACAGGAGAGCAAGCTGCCTGCCTCCAAAAACATCAGGCTGTGCACAGCCTCAGGCTGCATGAGCAGTGGTTTCGGGTGCACACTCAGAAGTGGATCATCGACCTCCAGCAAGGGCTGAGTCACAGGTTATAATAAACTTTATTTCTCGATTTAGTCCCTACAGCTGGGCACTAACCCCTGAGCTCCTGAGGGTGGCTTCGCAGCAGTGTGTGCCGCTTTGAAGCCTGGAACATGATTTAGGGTTTTTATTCCTCTCATCAGTAGGAATTGCCAAAGCTCCCTGAGGCTTTGTTGTCAGAGCAAGTTGTGTGTCACTGCCCCACACATGGTTTGGGCTGCAGAGCACTGAGAGCTGTGCATGGTGTCACAAAATTGCAGTAGCCCAGGCTCGTGCTGCCAGGCTTCCTGGCCACAGGCAGCAAGGACCTGAGAGCTGGCAGCTCTCTGATAAGGGGGTCCAGGTTATTTCTCTTTTTGTGCATGGCTCTAAGGAGAAGCTCCCAATAATATGAGGTGGGAAGAGGGTGAGGAGGTAAGGTACTGCCACTGATTTGCCTTATGACGTAGTTAAAACTGACTGTTCTGGGATTGTATCCTTCATCCCAGAAATCATGTAAATGAGCATATCTAAGCTGGTGGAGGTTATGAAGCAAAATTCTTTTAAGTGCTTTCAAATCCTCAGATAAGAGGTGCTAGAAAAATGCTCAACCTTGCTGGATACTGCCTAATGCATTTCCTGGGGGCTGGAGGTAGCCTGCAAGATGGGATCAGGCACTTGCTTCCCTCATTTTGACATGAACCTCCAGCTGCAGAGGAGGATGATGGCTGAAACCTCTTCTCTGGGCAGCAGAGGGTTAATAAACTGCCTGTATTCCAGAGGATTATCACAATGGAAATGTCCCAAGGATTGACAGCTCCATACCCATGTCCACAGCAAAAAAAGCCCACAATGGAATGTGTCCTGTTCGCTTATTTGGGGCTGCACTGTGCCCCAGTGCTGTGGAAGCGCCCTGATGTCACCATGCCCCATACACAGTGTGTTTTTCCCCACAACAGGTGTGTCTGCAGCCCCCCAGACTGGTGCAGACCCTGCCAAGCTGAAGCATTGGGTTCTGCAGAGGCAGGGTAATGTGCTTAAGCTTGGCTTAAGCAAGTTCTTTGCAATAGTATCTTTGGACCTCAGTCTACCCTTAGTGTACCTGGATAGTTTTTGAAATGGCACACAAAATTTGGAAACAAATTGTTAATCTTAGCACAAAAGAAAAGCCCTGCCAGACTTTCTGCAAAGCTGTTTTTTTCCCTAAACTAAACATTTATAGTTCTTGCATTCTTGTAAGAATTGTGCTTCAGATCTTACGGTGTCAGGCTGTGTTTCCAGTGTCCCTTGGATGCTATGCCTCAGTGGGGTGTTTGGCACCTTGGATCTATCAACCAGGACTGGGATTTTCATTCTGACAAACTGTGCAGTTATATTAATAAGGCTATGCTTTGTTATGGCTTACTTTGTTTGTTAGGCATCTGGAACAAAATAAATCAGCAAAAACTCAGTTTTGCCCAAATAACTTTCAATCGCACAAAGTTGCTAGCATGGTGTGGATCCACCATGCAGGAGTGCTAGGAGTGAAAGTACAGTCTGCAGTTATGGGAGAAGAAAAGTCCTTTATGAAAATTAATCCCTTTGTTTTAGGGGAGGGAGAAAAAGACTGATTTCAGTAAGAAATTCTGCCTGGGAAAATCTTGCAACTGAAATAATGAATCTGCCAGCACTGGTGTGGCCGGAAGATACTGACTGTTCATCCCTACACGCCTTTGCCCACTCCTGCTGCCCCATCAGGCTGGCTCCAAAGCAACTCGTGCCACTACTGAGGGATCTGCCTGCATCTGCATGAAAGAAATACCTGCACAGCCACAGTGTACAAGGGATCGTGATCCACTCTTGCAGAGCCAGGAGCAAGATGAGACAGTGGCGAGCCAGGATCCCGGCAGGAATGAGAGGTGCAGGCAGCCTGTCTGCAGCTCAGCCGAACACGCGCTGCGCATGCAGCAGCAAAGGCCACCAGGGCCCGGCATCAGCAGATCGGTATGTGTTGCTGTATTTAGTTGGGCGATTGTATAAATTTGACTAATTATTCTGGCAGTCAAAAGAAACTGGCCTGATTCCTATGGGGGCTGTGCTTGCAGAAGCTGGGCAGGGTCATTTCTCTATCTCTGTGGCTGTAAAGTTGGCTCATTTTAGGGAGGCCCAGATAACTCTGTGATTCCAGCTGCTGTTAGGAGATTTGTATGCAGATGGAGGGCAGTGGATGAATCAGATGTTATCGAAGATGTAAATGATTCTCACGATTAGTAAACACGCTCAAGAAAGTTCCTCATCAGGTGGGTAATGCAGAGGGTTGAAGGTTGGGATGGATGCCCTGCCACCAGCACATCACACCTCTATGTCTGATTTCTGTGCACTGCAGAGCTGTCTGTGTCTGCCACCCTCACCACTTCTGAAATCCTTTCTGGAGAACTTCAACTTGATCATAAACATTTGTTCTATGACAGAACTCAGCAAAAACAGCAGCTAGAAAGAAGCTTTTTTGGGAGGAGAGGTGGCACTAGGTAGTTCTTTTAAAACAACCTGTCAGAGCTCAGTGGGTTGCAGAGCTGCAAACGGAAAAGGGGTAACTGCCAGGAGCTCTGTGATGGCCCCACCAACCACCATGGCCAAGGAGCAGCTCTGACAGTTAAGGAAGAAAAAGCCCAGAAACTGCTGGCTTGCTCCAAGGGATGTGTTGTCTCAGTGCAAACCCGCAGTGCTGGAGGGAGCCGATGTCTGCTGTTCTTGGCTGTAAAGTTTCCTGATGATTTGTCTTTCCCCCCCCACCACCAAGTAATTTGTATTTAATTTTTTTTTTTAAAAGCTCCCTGGCAGGAAGATCCTTGCAGAATGAAGACTGCCGTGAATAAAACAAGTGGATGATCTCAGCTCACAGTATCCCTCCCCTCTTCCTTGCGATGCTGCAGCTGGTCGGGCTGGGGCAGGAGAAGGGTGGCTCCGGGAGTGATGCTGGAGCTTGCTCGCTCTCGACACTCCATCTTTATGGACCTTGCAACATGCCTTGAAGGTCAGCCTGTTTACCCAGACACCGTTTGAAGGGGCCGAGGGCGGCAATTAGCAAACACTGCCGGGGCCGATCCCGCAGTGCTTCGCACGCGGCCTGTGCCGGCAGGATCGGGCCCGCGGATCCCCGCTGTCCTGCCGTACAGCGGCCGCCAACGCTGTGCGGATCGGGGCGAGGAGGAGGAAGGCGGCTGGGCAAGCAGAGAGGGCTAGCAGCCCTTCTGCCGGGGCCTCTCGCCCAGAGGCTCCACTCGAGGCCGTGGCAAAATGTCTCGCGCCCCTAAATCCAGGGCACAACACACATTGCAAAACTAAAAACAAGAGATTTGACTTTGGGAATCCTGACATATGGGAGTGTGCTGCCTAAGGACTGTGTACAAAGTCTGCCTCTTTTTTTGTTTCGGTTTTTTCTTTTTCCCTCCACCCCTACTCCACCTCCCCCCCCCCCCCGCCAAATCCTCAGTTTTTCCATCTGCTCGAGGCCGCGTCCCATGCGGAGCCCTGGGAGGTAGGCAGTTTGGGTGGGTAGCAGAGGAAGCTGCAGAGCCCTCATTACTCAGCCAGTCGGGCCCTCGGGCGATCCCATCAAAGCGGCTCGGAGAGAAAAGGGATGGGGCAGAAGGAAGTGAGCCATGTCACAACGCTGCTGCCTGGGTCACACCACGTCCCGGCCACGGGCCAGCCTGCTCCGGGGACCGGGCTGTACAGCCAAAAATGCCTCTGCCCGCCCAGACCGTGGCACCCTGAGAGCAGCCTCTGCTGCAGCTCCAGGGCCAGGGCACGGCTTCCAGCCTCCCGCCCCGGTCTGCGACTCGGGCATCGCCGAGCTCAGGCACGGGGCACTGTTATTAAAACCCACCCAACGCAAAGTAAGCTGTGAAACCCTTTGAAATGGGACAAGAAAGTCCATATTTTTCATCACCTCGATATTTCTCTCTGCTTAGGTCAGCTTACGGAGGCTGACCTTTATAGCTTGATTAGTTTATCATAACAATGTAATTTTTGAAAATTATCCTAATACATTCAGTCCTCGAAAAAGTCTTATTTTGAAAAAAAAATCCATACATTTAGTTAAAAAAAAATTACTTGAAATAAATGCAAACAAAAAAAAACCAACAAAAAACAAAAACTAAAAAATCCAAATCCAACTCATAGAACTGGAAGTTGGGATATTGTGGCACCAAAAATAAAACTGATGGAATAAAAAGGGAATTTCATGTGGTTTTCATTGTCAAGTCTAAGCTCAGAAACAAACAGGAAATAAAAATGGCTAAAACAAAAGAGATTTCTTTTAAACTGTGTTCAAATCTAAGTGGGAAGCTGCTTTATGTGGGAGGGATTCTATGTTTATTTGCTTTTCAAAAAAAGGAGTAAATAAAAATGTCCACATGCAGACAGGTCAACTTGATTTACTGTTAAGTCCTCATGTTTCACAATGGTCATTTATAATCAGTTTTTTAAAAAGAAAATTAGACTCATATAAATGGCAGCATTGCAAAGGGGAGAAAAGGCAATGCGTGGTGGGAAGGCTGCTTCTGTTTTAAATAAGGTTGAGGAGAAGGAATGGAAAGAGAAAGAGGAGAGGTGGAAGTAACTGTGAATCTCTAGTTATTTGTTTTATTCCATCTTCGTACTTTTTTTTTCTTTTTCACTTTTTGCAGAGAGCTCAGCAGGTGCTGAGCCTTCCAGCCTGTGCTACACCATTGAAGCTCCCCAATAGCAATTTAATGTATTTATTTGAAAAGAACAGCCTATAGGATCAGTGCTATGTGATTCAGAGTGGCATACGTACTATATCCTCCCAACAGAAGTATTCCTTAGGCTCTCAGATTTGGGATTGTGAACTTGTTTGATAGGGCTTTACAAACAGAATCTCAATCACAGTAGCGCTGATGGTGATTTTTAGGGGATAATTCAGTGCACATGGGGCCCAGCTCCCCCAAGCTGGGGATCTGCTAAGATCCCCAGTTACTACAGCCCCATTAATGCATGTCAGAACATTTTGAATAGTTGAAAAATCAGAGGGACAAAATTAATATCACTTTCTGGAAATCCAGCTCTGGTTTCCCTCCTCTTTTGCACTATTCTAAAGGGTGTAAATGTTTATTTTCTGGTGGAGCTGTGGTTAGGAGATAGCAAAGAGCATCAGATTAAGGGTCAAGGGACAGAGGCTGTATTTCTGACTCAGATCAGGTAATTCTGCCAGAGCTCAATTTCTCTCTGCTCAACAGGGATATTTCCTTCTGTGCTAAAGCATCCAGAGATCTACGTATAGAAGAGCTGGGAGGTTCCTGAGGAGAGAGATGATAAACTTCAGCTCTTCAGAAATGAACATTCCAAAGATGAACCTACACCCTGCAAATCAGTGGGAAATTTCCTGTTCAGGGTTAGAAGATTGCCTCTCTTCCTGAATCTGCTTGGTAATACTCTGACATTGACTGGAAGAGAAGTGTCATTGCTCATTCCCCACCTCTTTTTAAAGCTTAGTAACAGAAATGTCTCTTAGCTTCTGCCCAGCTAGATCTCCTAAGTCTTTCCTGAACAACCTTATAATATTATGGGTTTTTTTCCCCAAAACCCAACAGATCTATTGCTAACCATCCCACGGGAATTGCTTTGGCTAGGCTGCCATACCTGTCCTCCTCTGGGGTCAGAGGGAGATGAGGATTCGAGCAAATCCTTTCCCACAGAAGTGACCCCCCTCTTTGCTGAGTCTGGTCCCGATCCCTTGTGCTGCCAAGCCTCCAGGATCAGCCTGTGGACTCCCTTAAATGCCCCAAGGAAGCCCAGAGCTAATAACCAGCTTCATTCAATTCCCAGTCACATTATTATCCAATCTGCCAGAGGCATTAATATTCAGAGGTGAGGCGGGAGGAGGGCAGGGGTGCTGGTGAGGGGGAGCAGCACACAAAGAGGAGGAAGGGAAGTGTGGCGGACTGGCCTCAGAAATATTCCTTCTCCAGCCGTCTGAAACCCCAGCCTATTTCAGCTGGGTGTTGACAATAGAGGGTTTTTCCAACAGCCTCAGCACGAACTTTGATACCAGCTGGTAGAGACTGTTCCCCAGCCAACAGCAAATGCCCAGCCTTGGCACAGCCTAATGCCCTCAGCCCCAGCGGCCCACAGCAAGAGGGGAAGCTTTGCCCCCTCTGCCATCAGGCCCTAAGTAAATAGCAATCTCCCATTTTTAAACTGCCAGATAAATAGCTGAGCCTGATCAGAGATGCCACAGCCTCCTGTTTCTGACCCTCCTCCCTCCACGGCCCCACAGTCTCATCCCATTGCCTTCCTGATGCAGGGCGCACAGCTTGAAACCAGCAGTTCTCCCCATCTGGGACTTTGTTCCCAGATCCAGGTACCTCCCCTGTCCCCAAGGCCAGGGCACATGTGCCAGGTCACGAGACAGACCTCATGTCCTCTGGTCATCTCATCTTCCTTTTGGAGCGGTCTCCTAGATCAGGTTTCTGGCTTTTTCTTTTTGGCAGTCTCCAAAGTCAGCCTCACCTCTCAATCTCAAGGTTTTGGGTAGCATTTGACAGGGAGAAAATACCCTTTTTTTTTTTTTTTTTTTTTTTTTTGGCCAGCTCTCCATAGGGAACATTAACCAATACTTTTGCAATCCAGTCACAGTTTGCCGATCTATTAATTGCCCAAATTAAGCCCTTATAGAAATGTAATAGATATTAATTGAGGCTTGCAATAGTTTCTCTGACAAAGATTAATATTGGTTTTTTAAAACCAGTGCCTTGGACAGGAATATAGGTGGGCTTGCATGGGCACAATCTGGGTTGTACCCAGGAACAGCAGTAAAACCACCGCCCTTGCACAGATCCCTCTCCAGGCTGGCAGGGAAAGACATCTCTCTGTGTGGTTCCTTATGAGGAGAACTGGGCATAGCATGAAAATTTGCTAATGAAAAATAATAACAATAATAATAAATCAAACTCTGCAAATCAAAGCAGCTACCATGATCGGACAGTCCCTCAGGAGCCAGCCTTTTGTCCCTCACAGCAGGGCACCATGAAAGCCTGCACAAACACCTATCCCCTTCTGCTCACCAGCAGGCTGAGGGGCTTGGATGTGGTGCCGGGAGCCAGTGAGACACAATCCCATCACCAAAAAGGTGGGTTTTTTCCCCTGTCTTTGGAAGATGGGACAGGAACAGAGATAAGACTCTGTAAGACCCCTTCCAGAGCAGTTGCTTTTAACATCTTCCGAGATTGCACGAGACAGAGCCATTTCACCCCTAGCATCCTGTCTTCCAGGCCACAGGCCACGTGTGGAAGACCCACAAGTTTGTCTGGGAGATGCCAAATTCCTCTCTTTGCTTTCAGCACTGGATTCCACTTAGAAAGTGGACGGATCGTGGGCCCATCAAGCCGTCAGGCTGCTTCCGTCCCAGGTGAAGGAACGGGGAGGAGATGAGGAATTAGTTCTGCACGTCCAGCTCGAAGCATCAGACGGGTGCGGCGGCCGGGGGCTCACCGCCAGGCTCTGCGGGACACCGGCGACCTAAAGCAGCATGTTCCTCTGCGGCTCCCGTGCGGAGCCGAGCTCTGAACCCGGTAACCCGGCGGGCCGGGCGGGAAAGGGGTGCGGAGCCCCGGGAGCTCCGGCTAAGGGACTGCTGCCCCGCGCTGCCCAACCCCAGCGGGGAGGAGGGGGGGCTGCGGCAACCGCCGGCAGCGCCTCTGCAGGGCCCTGGCGCTGCCGGGGGGAATCCAGCCCCCTCCCCGCTCGTCCCCTCAGCTGTCCAGCCGCGGGGGCGCCGGGTGAACGGCCGACAGGTGTGCCCCGCTCGGCGGCACCGGGCCCGCCGCCCCCCTCCCTGAGCCCGCTCCAGCAGCTGCGGCGAAGCGCCGGCATCGGCCCCCGCCTCGGCCGCCCTCCCCCGCCGGAGCCGCGGCCAGCCGGGACGCACCCGTTCCTTACTCCCGCTCCGAGGAGGAGGTCGAGGAGAAGGACAAGGGGGTGCCACATTGGCGGGCTGGCTCTTTCCCCGGAGCCGCACTCGTTGAGCGGGGAATAGACGGGGCAGCGGGCAGTACTGGCCTCCGTCGGGAGCCCGCTACAGTTGGCCCGGCTTCCGGGGCACTCAGCGGGACGGAGGGACGCCGCTCTGCACCGTGCCCCCGGCGCCGGGGAGGCGGGAGAGCCCCGTGCAAGCGCCCCGGGGCCCGACAGCCGGTTCCGCCCGCAGCCTCGCAGCGCCGGGCAGCCGCGCTCCGCCGGGGAGGCTCAATGCTCCCGGCAGAGCAGCCGTGGGGCTGGTGCTCCCTCCCCGCGGCCTGACCAGGTCTGTTATTCCCAGTCGGGTGCCTGGAACCCCATCCGCCGGCGCGTCGCATCCAGCGGCCTCCCGGGGCAGATTCGCTCCGTCCGCGGGGGCCGGCTCGCTTCTCCCCGGCGCTACAGGGAGGTCGGCTCTGCTGTAAACAGGAGCCAGCCCTTACATAAATATCATTTGTCCAACTGTCCAAAAGCCGTCGGGCTGCCTTCCTTTTCCCCGGCGACATCTCCCCGCCTCTGTTCCCTGCGCTTTTCTGCCCCGGACCCTGCAGACAGCTGAGCTGCAGCCCGCAACGCCGTTATTTACAGCGAATCCCGGCTAATTTAAACAGCCCCTGCTCCGCTCGTCCGAGTGGAAAATGACTAAGTTTAGCAACCGCGAGAGACTACAGCGGCGCTTGTGGGGAAGGGGCCCGCGTCGGCCCCGAGGGGCCGATCGGGGCTGCGGCACCCCGACGGCAGCGAGTAGGGGGTCGCCGGGCCCTACAAGGGCAGAGTAGTGGAAGCTCCGCGTCTCGCTGCCAGACGGGCAGCGCTCCCGAGAGCGATGGGGGACAGTTCGGCCTCGCACAGCCCAGGGACCCTTGTGGAAGGCAAGACACGGCTCTATCTGCCCGCTCTCACCTGGTTGCCTCCCCTTGACCCACGGGAGACGATGGAAAGCCGGCCTCGCGCGGGACTGGATCTGACCCAGTGCTGCCGAGCAGAGAACACCGACCCACCCCGCCGGGGATGCTCTTACCCTGTGCCAGCATCGAAAAGGTTACGGCCGGCCGGGCTAGTACGAAGGGGCTTAGAGAAAAGGAAGGGGAGACGCTCGCCCGGAAAGGCACTTACAGTGGCTCCAGATGCGGGTTCGGCTGAGCGGACTTAATCCTGCGAGAGGGGCGAAGCTGCCCGCCGCCCCACGCCCCGGGCTGCTCTGCTGCTATCAGAAAGTAAATCCCCCCGGCTCCCCAGCCACTCTGCACGTCGCTGCCGGCCCGCGGCTCACGGGGAGGGCGGAGGCGGAGGGCGCCGGCCGACTGCCTCCCATTCACCCTGGCCATTCACTTTATGGCGGGCGGCCGGCGCCCCCCGCCAGCTGCACCGGGCGCCCCGCTCCCGCCCGCCCCATTCCAGCTGCGCGCCCGCCGCCGCCCGCCCCGTCCAGCGCCGCCCGCCCCAGCGCCGCCCCCTGCCCGCGCCGCCCAATCGGCTCGCGCCTCATTTACATACGGCGGCAGCCCTGCTCTCCGATTGGCCGAGGCGGGCGACACGCCGCGCCCCTGCGCTGGCCCCGCCCCGTCCCGCGCGCCGTGCTGGGTGAGCGGCGGCGGGTGCGGGGCGCGTCCGGGGCTCGGGGTCCGTGCTCCGCCAGCCCCGGGTGCACGGACACGGAACTGCTGTGCATGTACCCTGGTACACTGCTCCTACAGTGCACATACTGCCTACCTTGCTCTGTGCCTGGCCATCCGCGACCCTGGTGTTCAGCATCCGCTGCTCTCAGTACTGGGGCGGCGAGCCTGTTCGGGTTTTGCAGTTCGAGCTTCCAGCCAGACAGAGGTTTTTTGGGGGAACCAAGCCCGTAGTCAGCTGGAAGTATTTGGAAGCGTTGCGCTGCACGATAGAGCAGCAATTGCAGGGGATGCTCCATCACAGGCTAGGTACCGCACGCACTGTTGCGGCTCTAGGCGGTACCGGGAAACGCTTCTCTGCCAATGCTGTGCCGCTCCTACCGGGACACGGAGGCTACCGGCTGTGCGAACAACACCGCGCTTCAGCCCACTGATGAGTCTTTTGGAGCCCAAACGCTGCTCGTAGTTTAGATTCCAGCCTGGCTTCTACTGAAGTTCGCCGGCAAAATTCCGGTGCAGGAGTGTAGGGTGCGATCACTCTCTGAAATGTCCCCAAATGCTTCAACCTGCTACAGTAACCCTTGAACGTGTCGGCACACACATTTTACTCCACTAAACACATTTTACTTAACTAAACAGGTCCCCTCTCGCCCAGTGCTTACAGGGAGAAGTTTGTAGAAGCCAGGCTCAGCTCTCTGTCCTGCTCCGGGAGCCCAGAGGAGAGGTTTATCCCTGTCAGGCTCTTCTGAAGCTCGATATGTGATTCTACGGTTTGATTTTCTTGAGGTCATTCCCATGTCAACCTGCTCTCTAATTTATGATGTCAAAGGTCACCCTCGAGCCCTTCCACTGACATATTTTAAAGATTAGGAAATAATGCTGTGAGAATACTAGTGAATTTTAACCCCGAATGATTTACCAGTCATATTTATGGAGCCTAATAAATGCATAAAATGCCATAAAGATACACATGGGAAGACAAATGGACATGAAGCAACGAAGAACACAAAGTTAGGATGTAGAAAGAGGTTAAGCATACCCAGGCATCATGGATTACTGCTCAAAAACATGCACTGACATGGTAATTCAGTAGAACCACAGAGAGTTTAAAAGGAATCACAACGTTGACACACTTGCCAGAAATTACCATGGTAGTAATCTGGGGCTTGTTTTTGCCTTACTGCTCTTTTGCCTGCCAAAAATGACAGCAAACTAGACCACATCTGTTTCTAGCTCAGATTTTAATCCACCCCGGCATAGGTTTGTCTGCATTAAGAGAAGCAGACACAGTGTAACAGCACTAGCATTTTCCGCGGGGCAGTCTGTCTGTATCACCACATGTCACAGAGAAGCACAAAACCGTGAGTAAGGTCTGCAACAAGGAAGGGACCATATTTTCAGTTACCTCCCTCTCCCTCCAAACCTTTCACCATCAGTAGCCTGCAGCAAGTAGAGTTTGTGCGTACAAGTAATAATGAAACAAATGTATTTTTAGCTATTTCCCTTGGGCATTATGTCACAAGTTGGTTCCCTGTGGAACACAGTGTAAAGACTGTTGGATTAGACCATCCAGGGACCTGCAGAAGGAGTCTATCATCAAGACATCCTCAATTCAACTTCTGGGCTGACCCCTGAAGGGTATCTTTGGGAGGGAGGGCTCTAGTGCTTGTCATTGAAATGTAGATCTTGTTGGTTAGTGCCAACACTTCTTAGCTGTAGTGCATCTTGTCTTGCCAGCAGGAGACTTCATTGCTGGTGAAGAGACCAAGAATTTCACATGGGTTGAGGAGACCGATGTTACTACTTTAGATACAATAAAATAGAAAAGAAAAAAAAAAAAAAAAGCAAAAGCAAACAAAACCAGGAGTGACCCTGATTCATGTCTTGGCAGAGATATAGGATATGCAAAAGAAGGGAATTACTCAGCATCTTAGACAGCCTTCCTTTCTCACCAGCTGGGAAGAGTTTGTTCTCAGAGAAGACCCTGTCTCTGCCACAAACAAACATGGTCCTCATGCTGGATGGGTTCACTGTTCTTGGAGAGTGGTGGAGTTGTTGATGATCACAGTTTCCATCTCTGTGTCTTAACTGATCTTTTAGCCATCTGGGTCCATGCCATCAAATGCCTTAAAGAGCAGGACTCAAGCTTGAATTTGGCTTGGCTTTCATGTCAAAAGGTGGCCTAGAGAGCAGAGGTAGGTTTTATGACTTGTGGCAGCCAGGGCTTCCACTGCAGCATGCTCTTCTAACTGGCATTTGACAATCACTGTGGGCTTCATGCCCAGGTGTATCACGTAGCTGTAGTCTAGCCAAGAAGTGACAAAGATATGACTAACTGAGCCTGGCTTGCTCCTGCCAAAAAGGCATGGCTTGCCTTGGCCAAGAAGAGACAATGAAAACATTACACTGGGAAGTTCACTGGGGGACTTTGATGTCACTGGGAAGTGCAGGAGTGTTCTGGAGACACAGGCTAAGTTGAACAGCTGGCAGGGTATTTTAGATTTAGGAGTCTGCTCTGCAGCTTTGATATTGCACTTGGCATCATTTGTACAGTTTTCAAGACTTTGTGTAGTTTTCATAGAAGTGTTTTAATACTTTTGTTTCTGCAACAATAGCTCTGTTGTTTCAGCTGTAGGTCCTGACTTGGATTCAGGTTGTGTCAGATGCTGTACATTGGTTTTCCTTCAGAGATCCTTCAGCTGGCTTTGGGCTAATCTCCACCTGAGCTTTCTCTGGAAAGGAGCAGCTGCTTAGAAACACTGTGTTCTGCACACATGCAGTAGTGTTTTTGGGATGCTTAGCTCTGGGGAGAGCAGTTGCACATAGTTTCTAGCCATGACAACTGCTTGTACTTTCTGAGAAACTCCATCTTTCTTGTCTTAGTTAGAGACCTAACTAAGCCTCTGAGAAACAGCAAAAGCCTCCAAGATGA
The DNA here is from genome assembly GCF_903797595.1 of Erithacus rubecula. NCBI lineage: Eukaryota > Metazoa > Chordata > Aves > Passeriformes > Muscicapidae > Erithacus > Erithacus rubecula. The sequence continues at coordinate 16,003,885 of NC_136660.1, forward strand.
GGGGAAGAAGTTCAATCTCTCTCTGACTACTTAACCTGCTGGAAAATTTCTGTATTACAAGTGCCCATGGGTCTGATATCTGGGCTCTGAAGATTACCATGAATTGGTAGTGCCTGAGCAAGAGTAAGAGTAATGGACTGTACAAAGGTGGTGCATATTGCAGAGGTGCAGGTGGTTGGCAGTGTGGATTTCTGACAGTCTCCCCAAAGGCAAGCAGTTGGTGTGACATGGAGACACAGCTCTTTGCAAGGGGCTGCTCAGATGTCTCAGATGAAAGCAGGTGAGCTGACCAGGTGTGGGAAAGGCCTGAGGGGATGATTGTCGGTGAGTTTGCAGCCCTTCCATACATGTTCCTTGTGGGCCAAGGAGGAATATTCAAGACAGAGGATGCTGAAAAACTGCATCTTTGCAGTGAAGATAAAGCTGAGCTTTCCTGACCAGATAGCAGGAACTTGGGGGATTTCCACAGACTACTTGTCTGATCTTTAGTTTCATTGTACCATGTTGTATGCAAGAACCAGTGCATTACCTTGGAAATAAAGTGACAAAAGATTATCTTGTGTCCTGGTCCTACACCTGAATATTTTGGTGCAGAGTGCTCCCACTTGCCCACATCTTCCCATAGCTGTGCACTACTCACTTCAAACACTGCTGGATCATCCAGGTTTCCCCACTGCTGCCAAGTTGGGGATGTTGGTGCCACACTGTCACATCAGCAGGATTTTCTGTGCAATCAGGGTGGTGCTGGGCTGTCTGAGGGCTGACTAACACAGTGCTGTAGTGCCTGTGAGTGAACTCTCCTCCCCAGACAGTGTGGGGCCATACCACATTGTGTTTCTCTCCAGACAATGCAGTGCTGGGTGGTAAGTAAAAATGCAAAGCACATTGCAATGTTTGCTCTTTATTAATGCACTAAGATGCATTTGGGCGAAGCAGAAGGTTCCTGCCTGGCTTGGTTTCAAACTCCGTGACAGGCTTCCATAAATAACCCCTTAGCAGGGTCCAATTCACCAGATCTGACTGGGTGGGAGCCTGAGCTACACAGTGGGCACTGGAAGGGCAAGAAGGCATGGAAGGGAGTTCAGAGCCTTTCTTGACAGGTCAAGCAGGCTTGAAAAACCTGGACTCAACTGCAAGGTGTTCAGTGGCTAAGCCAGCACCTGAAATACCCTTTCCAGAGCAGGGAGCAGATGGATAGAGTGGCAGATGAACTCCTGTGGATTTCAAAATGTCTGGCAAATACCACCAGGCTGTTAGCATCTGCAGGAGAAGGGCAAAAAGAAAGGAGAAAGCACTAGTAACTGTTTTGCTTGGTCTGGAAACCTTCACTCATTGCCTAGGTGGCATATGAAATCTGGGCTCAGTGAGTATTTGACTGTTTGTTTTATAGCTGAGAAAACCAAGATCAACTGCATGTACCAAGGCTGCAGCAGAGGCTGGAGGAATACATCTTAGCTTCTGAGCCTATGGCTGGACCACTGGGACATGCTCTTTCTTGTTTCACCTCTGGGGAATGTGGCTGCTTAGTGCAATTAGAGCTTAAATTTCCAAATCCAAAGATTTTCTTCGTGCTGCCAGGCAAAGCCCAGCTGAAAAAAGTCCTCTGGCGGTGTCAGAGCTGGGAGGTAATGGCAGTTTCAATGTAAGACACATTGAATCTCCATCAGGCAATAGTCTGATACGTGATAATACCTGGCCATTTTTTAGGGTGGCATTGGAGTCAGCCTCAGATTTCTATTTGGCAGGCCAGGGAACTGTTGGATGTTCCCTTGAAAGTCTGAGAACTTTCTTCAGTCACACTGCAATAGGTGAAGTTGTGATTAAAAGGGAATGAACACCTTTTTACCCTTTCACCTTTCTCTTGGCTCCACTGCTTTCTGTTTTCCCTACAGAATGCAAGATTTTGGAGTAGCTGTTGCTCTGACCACTCTAACGCCTGTCACAACCAATCCCCAGGGTGACCTGACTGAAACTCCTACAGGTGTAAAACGGTAGGGTAACTGCAAGGACCTTCTGTCCTCTGTCCCAAGTTGATAGGCAGAGGCTGAAACAAGTAGTAACCCCTGCAAATTACAGCTTTTAAGGCACACCGCATTGCTACTGGAGCACAGAGATAGAAGCACCTGAGGAGGTGGGAGCAGCACCAGGAACTCATTTTGCCAAGCGCTACACAGCCACAAAGCTGTGATTGTTTTTGCTGCAAAAAGTGGGCCAATAAATGGCTCCGTAGAGCATGAAACTCCCTGGTGGTCTCTGTCTGGCAGGATAGCTGGTCCGGATGAACTCAGGCTGCAGCATGTGGCTTGGAATCCAACCTGAGCCAGGAACCAGTTGTGTCCAGGTTTGGGGAGTCACTGGGGAGCAGCACTGCGGGGAAGGGAGAAGGGCGTGTGCTCCTGCTCACCGGCGGAAAACAGCAGCGCTAGGACACGGGGAGGAGGGAACAGAAGGCTTGCAGGCGATCATCTCCAAAGGCTCCAGCGGAGGAGCTGCAAGAGGCTGTAGAACAAGTTGAGAAACAGTCGCGAGGCGCGGCGGAGAGGCACTGCTTCCTTCGAGGCTGTGCAGCCAGCGCTGTCACCCACAACCGCACCCTCACTCGCTCCGCTCGGGGCGGCCCCGGCTCCCCACACGCCCCGCGGCCGGCCCACAATGCTTTGCGAGGGCGGCTCTCCCGCCGCTTCCGCCCGGCCGCCCTGGCTGCGCCCGCCCGGCCGCGGCTGCGGCGCCGCACCGCAGCGCCATTGGCCAGCGGGCCTGCTGCTTCTACCCTGCCGGCTCTCATTGGCTGCGCGCCGCTGTCACCGCAGAGCCCGCCTCCTCCGGTCGCAGACCGCGTTCCCATTGGGCGCCGCGGGGAGCTGCGTGGCGCACCGTGCGCGGGTTGGCTGTGCCGGCTGTCTGTCTGCGCAGTAACCAGGCAGCGGGTCACGGTGCGCCGGTTTCCACGTCAGTGCGAGGGAGCGGGGCCGGTGTCCCTGCCCGTGCCCCGCGGCCCCCGCGCTCCGCGGCCTCGCCTCCGCCGCCGCCGGCACGGAGGGGCGGACAGGTGGCGGGCCGAGCTCTCCCGCCCGCGCTGCCGCCCGCCCGCCCGGTTATGTGAAGCGGCCGCCGCCGCGGGGAGCAGGCGCCGCCATTTTGGATGCGGGGGTCAGTGCCGGGCAGCGACCGTCTGTCGCGATAGTGTCGCGACGCGGCGGCGGGCGGGAGGGACGCGGCGGCGGGGGAGCCTTGCGGGACCAGCGGGGGCGGGGACGGGAGCGGGGCCGCGCCGGGGTCGGGCGCGGTGGGGGCGGCGGGCGCGGGGCTGGCGCCGTGAGGGCGCCGCGGGGCAGAGCGGGAGCCGGGCTCGGCGCCGGCCGCGGGGAGCTGCACCTGCACCGGCATCCGCTCCCCGGGCAGCGGGGCGGCTTGCCGCCTGCAATCCTGGAGACGGGCTGTTCCTGGCATATGGTCAGCTCCGTGGCTGGTGCAGGGGAAAGATCACAGCTCACTTAGCGTCTGTGTTGCGAGTTCATCCGCTGGCATGTTTCATAGGTTCAGTAGTGTGAAATAATTGGAAAAAAGAAAATGCCCCTCACCATGAAAACATTAGGTCTCATTTTTACCATGCAGTTTTGACAGGTAAATGCGACTTGCCTTTCTCTTCTTGATTCCCAGGCCCAGTCTCACTGTTGCAGCTGAATGTGGAGGCTTGCAGAGAAGCTTGTCCCTCTCTTGCTTTCTGATATGTCACCCCTACCAAGTTGCTGCTGCTTATCTTTTAAAGTGGATTCTTAAATGCCCAGGACTGCACAGTTTATTTCCATACTTATGAATTATTGCTTCATATCACTTTTGTCCAGGCATTAAGAGCTAGCCTTTGGAGAAACATCCTGACTTTTCTGAACTTTTGCTGCCTGTGATGCTTTTTGTAGAACTATTTGAAAAACCCAAGCGAGTTAAATTTCTGTGTAGAGGTTCATGTACCTTTCATGTGAGGTTTAGGAGGAAGGAAAGGACCTTTCTGGTTGCCACTTGGGCTTCTGGGAAACCTGGCTGGCTGTGAGATTATCAGGAGTTGTTTGTGATTCGTGGTTGTGTGTTCTGTTTTGGTAGCAGTGTATTGTATCAGGATTCTGATGGCCAAATCTAGGTCAGAGGCTATCGAGATTATTCCTGCATTCCTGTCATAAACAGTAAAAATTTAGGTCAACAGAAGCTTAATCTGAATTGTTACCTTTCTATGTTGTGGTTGTGTTGATTTTCACTACTGCTGTTTGTGGGAGTAGTGTCACTGGGTTTAAATCGGGTGCCATGGCTGAAGGCGAAAGTTAATGTTAGGAAGAAGTGATTTTATGGAAGTCTGCCAGACCTCATTAGCTCCTGATGCTAACTCTTCCTTGTTTCCAGAAGAATTGCAGACATTTTGCTGCAGAAGAGGGAGTGTTTCCTAAAACTGTACCAAAGACTTCCTATGGTAATACTAGGAATAGTTTGGCTCCCTGTCTGTTGGGATGTGTAGGGGTAACGAGTTCTGAGGTTGAGAAATGGAGTGTTCAGTGCATGTGTGAAATAACATTGGCAGGTGTAAATCTTGTCAGTGTTTTTATATGAAGATTCTACATGTGATGCTATTTCAGAAGTCTCAGAATAGTGATGATTATTATCCATAGAACACTGTTGAAGGTTTTGGCAAAGTTATGAATATGAGCTTTTGTTCTTAGTGTTCCCAATGCTGTTATCAGTGAGGCTGAGAAAGTTAACAGCCTCCCTTGTTGCCTTGGCTTGGAGCTGTCATTTTCACTGTGCTGCCTGCTGAACTTCTGTGCAGGAACATATCTGAGGACTAGTCTACAGTTTTAAGTAGATGTATGAATGTCTCTTGACAAAGAAACATGAGTTTATATAACTCATATAAGTTAGTTAAACTGAAGGGTTAGGGAGCTAGAAAGTGTTTTGAAATTTAGTAGGTACCTCTCGTTTTTTCTTTTTCCAAACTTAAGACCACAGAACTGAATCCATTTATTTCTGTATCAAGTCCACTATCTTTTTGTGTTTGATTAAAGATTGCTAGCAAGAAAAGCATTTATTCTTGATTTGAGATCAAGAGGTATTTAAACAAAGCCTTTGCTAGGGAGGTTGTTTCAAATTTTTAATGATCTTCAGTATTAGTTCTGTTAGCCGGTTCAACACTTTTACAATATCCCATTCTTCAGACCATACCTTTGTAACATTAAACCTGAATTCATGGAAACACTTTTCTTCTCCAAGTTGAACAAATGTCTGGTGGTTTTGCTTGAGTCTCACCATGCTTCTCTAAATCCAGCTGGTCATTTAGTGCTGGTCTGGAAAAACATGTAACTTTCTTTCTCTGCTGCTTTCACAGCATTCATTTCAATGTTAAAACTTCTTTCAATACAGGACATCTATGTACTCTTGCTTGAAAGGATCAGGTGAAAAGGAAAAGGGGTGTATTGGAGGTTTTTTCTTCATATTTTGCCGCTTGCAGTTAGCTGGTCATTTCAAGTCTTCTACATTCAGAAGAGACGGAGGTTAACAAACTTTTTATTTAATTGTTTTATGTTAAAAATAGAGGAGAAGAAATAAAAGTCTTGCAAGCAGATTCACTAGTATGCAGAACAGCATTTAAGCTTTGGCATCACTTTAAATAAACTGCTGAGTATCTATATGTGTGCTAGGTTTGTAATATGCCTATCTGGTATTTCCATGCTTTTTGAAATAATGGTTCCATGTCAGTTTGCTAAATGCCTGGAGTGGTGAAACACAGTTTACATGTTCAATACTCTTTTGAAAGAGTGAAGACAGGAAAAACTTAGGTTTGATAAATATGAATTTATAAACTATTTCCTCAGAAGTACTTCTGTGGACTAGAATTTTGAGCCCTGAAACTACCAATGCAGAAATACAGAAAATAATGGAATTACTGAAAGAAACAATAAATAAGCAAAGAATTTTACATGAAGGAGAAATCTCCCATTCATGCCATGCGCTAAAACAAGGACAGCAAAGTGAAATAGAAAAATTGTGATCAATTGTATTTCAATGCAATCATATGAATAATGTATGGAATAATTTACTATTGAGGATGGGAACATCTCTCAAGCATTAGCCACATGAGTAGGAAGTGTATTGATATAAACCTTTGTTCTTCAGGGCACAAACAAATTACTTGGAAGCACTATTTGTCTGTCATGACTGTTCTTAAAAAATACTTTTGTCTTTGCCCTTAAATTATTGTTTTAACACCTGGGAATAATATTATGTCTAATTCATTTAATGAAATAAACAATTTTGCCATAAGATTATTTATTCCATCTCAAACACCTGAAAAAATGAAGCAACAAATCCGATGCTGTCCATTGATGAGGTATCTTTTTATAATACTTGGCTTTCTTTCCTTTATTTACTAAGTCCTGAAGCAAATTAGTCTCTTTCATTCAGAGGATATTTGTGTATTTGAAGCATTGCTGATAATTCAGACATGTTAATTAATATGAAACCTGACAGATCCAGGATGTACGTTCTGAAATTTCTGTGGTGATCTTTCTGAGGTCTTGAGTAATCCACCAAAACCATTTCCTTCCAGCTTTGCCTTTGTTACATGGGCAAAAGTCCTTCTCATATTCTCTGTGCTTTATTACCCCCTGCCTCCCCCTCCCAGCTGAGTCCTTTAAGAGCCTGTCAGGTTTAAGATTTAAAGTGTTATGATCAGTATTTCCAATCTTTTGCTTCCCTAAGGATGACCTGTTGTGATTTCAAGCTGGAGTCCTCATTTTCCTTTAATTCTTCTGAAAAAGTCTCATTATTTAGCTACCATATCACTAAATCCTTCTCATTTATAAACATGGTATCATCTGAATCTTTGACCTCTTTATAAGTCCTGTTTATTATTTTTAAATATTTGCGTCTGTTCATTTACCTTCATTCTTATTTCTTGTTGCTTGACTGTATCTAGGCTACAACTAATATATACAGAACAATTCCACAGTAGTTCACACTTCTTTTCTTTTTCTCAGACTATTACAAATCTTTCTTGGTTTTAATTTCTATCCCCTTCTTCTGCCTCTTTCTGGGTGCATCAGTTTAAGTTTTTTTTCCAGAAAGACCTCAGACTACAAGAGAATAAGTGTCTCCCTTTAGCTTCCTCACTTTTTCTCTCTCTGTTCCATCCAGTTTTGTCTCCAGTTTGGCACATTTCTTTGTGGGGTTTTGCTCACATCTTTTTTACTTTCCTGCTTTCTTGAAAGCTTTGTTTTGTGAAGCAAGTGTGAAATCAACATCTGTTACAATTTTTTTTTATTTTGTCAACGTTTTGAGTCCCAAAGAGGTTTGCTCTGGCCAGGCTATTCAACCCACTGAAAGACTGCAAGGTTAGCTTTTTGTAGGGCTGTAGGAATTTGCATAAGTGCTGGAGGTGCATATGTTATTGCATTGCCATGGATTCTCTCCTGGTACCTCAACACTTTTATCTTTATGTGAACTTACATAGATGGAAAAAAAAAAGAGGAATGTGCCTTGGCAAAGGGATCTCTTCCATTACAAAGATCCTCTTAGAACTAGCTGTCTGCTCTCATGGGTTTGAAAGCACACTATGGAAAGGTGTCCTTTTTTGATTAATTACTTGTATTTGTTACATGTAATAACTTGTATTTTGTGCACGCACAAAGCAAATCTGAAAGGGTTTCTTGCATCACTGCCAGCCTTCTCTTGGTTAGAGTTAGCTTCATTTTGTCTGAGGAAGACAATTACTCTGAGAAGCTAGAGATTAATCTGAATTACCTTTCTTTTCAGAATTGTCAGGATGGTGGATAAGAACATTTACATTGTACAAGGTGAAATCAACGCAGTGGTGGGAGCCATAAAGCGTAATGCCCGCTGGAGCACGCACACACATCTGGTAAGTTATCTTAATTGTTGCCATCTGTAGCAGCAGGTAGAAACACCTATGCCAGAAACCACCTCACTTTGGAAAAGTACCTCAGTTTTTTGTAGCACTTGTCATAGTACTTTTGTAAGTAAAATTGGAATAACCTTCTACATTGTTTACATTGTTTTGGGCTTCTTACCTGCTAGTGACTACAAAAGCTACAAAGTTGGAAGTCTCCTACATTTTTATCCTCTGAACACAAAACCCCCACATTGTATTCTGTGTGGGAATCATCTCATTTAGACTTTTTATCACCAGGGATGTCAGGGAATTTGCATATATGGTATTATTTTATTTAGTACAATGGTTTTTTTTGTATCTTTTGTACCCTCTTGGAGAAGACAGTCTTCATCATGAAAGCCATGAAATAAAAATTGGGGAAGTCATTATATATAGAGTATTTTAAAATGTTTTGTATGACACAGTATTTGTTGTCAGCTCTGTTTTTTTGCTGCTATCTATATTGCTGCCTAAAACCTATTTATAGTTTCAAACCTGCTTTGGTAAAAACCCTAAATGCAGGGTTTCCAAGTCTAACCATGTTTTGGCAGGTTTATGGCTCACACTGTGTAGATGTGTGGATGTGGCACATTGTATCAGTGGTGCACTTCGGAATGTCACATGAGTACCAGATGGCTGTCATCCAGCACAAGTGGTTTCAGTTTGTCAAAGGGCAGGGCCCTTTTTCTTTCTAACAGGCATTTCTTCATTAGAGCTCACAGCCTCTCTCATTGAGGTGTGGGTGCAGCTGCACTCAGCTTGGAGCAGCTTGCTGCTTCTTATTTTAATATCATAAAGATAGGCTAAGGCTAAAGGATGCAGCTAATTCATATAAATATTGCACTGTGATTCTTTCTTCAAGTTATTTTAATGGCATAAAATGTCATTGTATTTCTGTTCCCATTGCAATCTGCATAGATTAACATTATAGCAAATCCAGATGAGCCATTTCAATATGGTATGAGTTAGATTTGCAGTGAAATTTATTGAACAGCAGAAGGCTAATCAGAAATGCTTCTAAGGACAATAAAACCAAACCAGAATACTCAGTCTTGGACCTATGCTTTGACATTTTAGCTGGATGGTATTGGGGAGCACTGGCAGAAAAATAAAAATGCTTCTCTTGGATTTGATGGTGTAAACATGTTGACAGTGATAAACCGCTGCACTTCTGTGAATGTAATGGTGAGGTCTTTAGACTTTAGACAGACACATTATTAAGATTTGTCTTCAGGAATATGTTTGTCTCATTAATTATTTACTTTCTATATATAATCTATAGGATGAAGAAAGGGATCCCCTGCTGCATAGCTTTAGCCATCTAAAAGAAGTACTGAATAATATAACAGGTAAGCTTATACAAAATCAGCAGGTATGTGCTTTTCCTAGGGTATATGCAAATAAATGTACAGGTGTATTTATTTGTCTTATTTACTATCCAGAAGTCATTTATTGAAGAACAAGAAAAGAGGAAATACACATATACTTTTATACATAATATCAATGCAAACTAGCACAGAAACACCACTGCTGCCACTCTCTATAGGGATATACTTTTTTTTTTTTTTTTTTTTTTTGGTGTATGTATGCACACACATATTTTTATAAAGATGCATGTTCTTTGATATACTGAAGCTTGTAGTAGTATATGAGATATGGTGTATTGTCATGCATAACTTTTTGTTTGTTTGTTTATGCTTTCTGATCTGTGAGTGATGGAAAAAATCGGCTTAGAAAGTGGTTTCCATCTGATTTTTCCTCACATTCTTTGGTTTGTTAGCTTTCATCATGTGTTATCATGTAAAAAGTGAAACACAGACCTCTGTTTCTATTTGGGTCTCTTGGATTTTAAGTGAAAGTCTTCCTTTGTAATCACCTGCACTTAAAGAAACTGTATTGGTTTAAAGAAGTCTGTATCAGTTAGAGAAGTAGAACACAAGGTTGTGGGTATTCTGACCAGTTTTTCTCACAACCTGTCGTTCTCCCCCTCCCCCAACATTTGCTGGCTTTGTAGTTTCAGGAGTGATTGTTTAAGTGTAACCCAAGTATATGTTGAGAGTCTTTAAGTGAAGGTAGTCCTAAACTCCATATGGCATTATACACATTCTTCCCAGGATATTTTACTGATTGTAGTGTTTGAGAGTAAACTGAATTTCTGGTCCCTTTATTACAGTGAGTGTTCAGAACTGCACTCAATCTTAGTTTGAGATGGTCATTTTGCATTTCTAACTGAAGCATGCTTATTCTTGCATCAGTGCTGAGTCTGGAATCCCATAAGAAGTGTGTTCCCTAGAAGCACAGTAGTGCTGCTCCCAGATGATGGATGGCAAGAGGACACGTGCCAGTACTAAGCCTTTATTCCTTCCTCTTTTATGTCTGCCTGTGAGTGTAATGCTTTGCTTTTCTTTGCCAGGTTAACTTCCTGTGATTGTAAGCAGGATTTTTCTGTTGGATCATGGCATCTTAGGGAACTCCTGAACAGCCTGTATTTCTGGATAGTGTCTTTGTTCTGGATGTTATGCTCATACCTGGACTACACGACAGTCTGGATTTGTGGGGTTTTTTTGTAATCTCACTCACCTTCTGTAAGAGCTGCATGCAGTCACCAGAAGTGTATTGGGAGGAAATTTTACTTTTCTCCCTTCTATGAGATAATTTTTTTTTTTTTAATAAACTTCTTGAAGTTCTTTGTCATTATTGCAAATATCTCTTCTCATCAACAAGAGCAGGGACTGTCAGGATGCTCAAATAAATGCAGTATAAGTAAATGTCAAGGACTGGCCATTTATCTAGAGCAGCTAGGTAAAACGTGCTGTTGACTTGTTGGGGAAAAAATGCAAGTTCACTATCTGCTGATGTTAGAGAAAGCAAAGTTTAATGTACTGGGAGATTCGGAGACTCCCTTTGTATTAGTCATCACATAAGTGTGGTTCTTGCTGAGATAGTAATTGCTTATATATGGGAATGATAGCATGTTAGTTTGACTACATGGGATTCTTTTATATAGGTAATTTCAGCTGCAGTGATTGCTATTTACTGACTAGTGTCTTGAGATAGGATATCATGGCTATGCTCCATCTTTTTTCCATTTTGGACATGGATTTGTTCCCAAGCAATACTTTGAATGATACAGAGTCTCCTGCATCATCTTCCAGGCAATCAAAAGTCCAGTCCCCCCAGCATAGGGGGTTTTTTGGTGACTTTTTTTTTCTCCCCTAAACCTTCCTTTCATGTCTCTTTCATTAGCTCATGGAAACACATTGCTTTTATATTTAAATTTATTCAAGCTATAATCTTTGACATTTGAGTTAGCTTTTAGTACAATTTTGCATTTATAGTAATATATATTATGTATTTTCTCAATCCCCCAAGAACCCATTTTAATCTGTTCCGGATGCAAATTTCTGGCTGCCTTGTCCCATCTCCCCTCTTGCTCTCTCCCTCCCTTCCCCTCCCCCATGGAGCATGTTTGATCAGGTGTGGCAGGAATATCCACTGTCAAGCTGCGCCCTTTATATTAGTCAATATTATCCTTCCTTCCCTCCCACTCCCTTCATTCTCCTCTGGGCTTTACCAGTTGATTTATAATTTTGGAATTCTCATCGGAGTCTGTAATACAGTTTGTTCATTATTTAACCAAAACCTGTTTAATGAGCAAAGAGAGGCAATGTAAATGTTAGGCATGTTGCAGTGGAGTACCTTTTGTTCTCCTCTGCGCTAGTGGGTATTAACTCTGTCGTTACTGCGATGCTGAGATACCCTGGTCAAGGGTATAAAGATGCACTGTATGCCCTCAGCAGCTAAAGATTTCTGTTTCAAAGTATTGTTCCTCAAGAGTAACTAAATTACGTACAGGAAAGCTTGCCTGCAACTAAGTATGGTATCCCATCCTGTTGTAACATCTACGTGTGCTCCTGGAGAAAGCATATAGAGAAGATGTGTTGCTCAGCACAGTCCCATGATTATGGTAAGAGCAACTTCACTTCTACAACTCAGCATACTTAGCTAGGGGCCTTGAACCTGAATTATATTTTGAAGTTTCTCTTAAATTCTGGTAGAGGAACTTAATTTCTGTGGGAATTTTATGTAGATTTATAAAAAGAGTTCAATAGTAATTAAAAAATGAACAGTGTGTTCACACTCATCCACTGTCAGTTGATTTATTCAATTCCACTTTTACATTTTCATGGGCTGCATGTATTTTAGCTACTGTTGATAGTTGTTCAGCTACTATTGATAGGAAGGAAACATAGAGGTTCTGTTGTCTTGGGTGATGCATGTTACTCCAAGATAAATGTAATAGCTGAATGCTTGCTATGCTAAGATGACCACAACAAGCTTAAGTTTGATGGTGTCTCTTATTTCTAGTGCTTAGAAAAAGAGGAGTCAGTGTCCTGAATTATGACCATATGGAAGCAATGACTATCAGGCTTTGTCCATGCATGCAAAATTGAAATATATTAAAACTGATGAAAACTTGTATTGATACAAGTTTGGATCTAGGGCTGCTGTCACCATAGCTTCCATTTGACTGCTCTTTGACATGAGCTTAGTACCCTGAAAAATGTTTCTGGATGTTGAAATATTTGTTAATTTTGTCAGTCTTGTTATGGATGTAGGTCACCAAAAGGAAGCTTCTTTTTAGCATCCAGTGGTAACTGAGCACTGTTTCTTTCATGAGAGATTCCAACTTAAGATGCTCTCTAGGTGAGCAGAGAAAGGTTTTATAACCACAAATCATTGGGAATATGAATTAATTATAAGCCTGCTTTTCCATGATTTCATGAGGACTGGGCTTCTTTAAATGTGTCTCTGGCTGTTGAAGTCTCCAGACCATTCTGGTATGATGTAGAGGTAAGAGCAGATACTTCTGCAGTCATTCTTCTCGTTACAGAATTTGTGCTTTGCTCTGACCAGGGAGATGAGTCAGTGACCAGGATTTTCACGCCTGAAGTGCTGCCTACTGGTGTGTAGGATGGCTTTAGGACAGGAATGACTGGATGCAACTGCCTTGTACAAGCCATGACTGCAGTGGGAGAAGCAGGTGTTTGTGGAAAGTGTGTGCATCGAGAGTCTATTTAAATAAGGTTTAAACTAGGTAAACACACCTGTGAAGAGGTGCTTGTGTACATTTTAGGTCCATGAGTGCCAGACTGCAAGGTTTGAGTCCTTTTATCCTCTGGTGGTTCAGAGTTAGTGCATTTAAACAGAAGCTGCAAAGTAAGCTGTTAGAAGCACTCTGATTTCATGCACATTCATGACATTTTAAATGAATGCTTGTACTGTGGGTTCAGAAGAATCTTTTCATGGCTTATTTCAGGCAAGAAGCCGCTGCAAATCTCCATCTTTAGAGGGTTGGCTGGGGCATTAAGAGCTGGCTAAAGGTCAAATGACTGTAACTGTAGGAGAACCTTTGCCCAGTGTACTGACTTAATATACTTGTTACTGTAGCCATCAGTTTTCTGGTATGTAGACTTGATTGCACACTTGCTTTCTCATGTCTGAGTTCAGGAAACTCAGTTTTTTTGGAAAACCTGGCAGTAGTTGTATAAAACAATACAGGAGTTTTATCCTGGTTTTGGATTAATGTCTGAAGTTTTTCTGGAAGATCTAGTTTTAAGAAGTGGTAAATTGGTAATAAATATAAATATGTGGCCTCTTCTTAATGCCATTGAAGTGCTAATGGTTAGAATATGAGATGTTAGTTCAAGTTAAGAAATCAGAAAGAAGTAGCATTTGGGTTTTTTATGAAGATGTGTAGGAATTAGACTATATGAATGTGTGATATGTAAAGTGCTATGATGCTTATTGCTTTGCAGGTAACAGCAATACTGTATTTTATTTATTATTTAGGTCTTGAATTTCTCCTGGAAGTTCCTGAACTTACTGGCAAATAGCAACTTTGATGAATTGCATACTGTGATATTTCTCCTATTGCTTGCACTGAAGGGTAGAAATGTTACCTAGATCAGCCATTAAAAAAAAGTTTTTTTTTTTTCTGTTGCATGTCAACTTCTTATCAAAGATCTAGAACATTTACTGATCTTATAGATAATGTCTGTTCTTGTGATAACTAAAAAAAATTTTTTTTTTAGTAGCAGGTATCCATACGTATTAACTTGGTATTTTTGAATACCAAGCAATTGAATACCAAGGCTAACATTTATCTTTGTTACATTTTCTATGAATTTTTAAAGAAAAATGGAAAGGGTATAAGGAAGCTTAGGAAACTGTTAGAATAGGGTTTCTTCCATAGCTTTAACTTGGCCTCACTCTAATTACTGGATGACAATACAATTTTAGTCCATATTGAATGACCTGGCACTGTGTACAGAAGAGGTAATTTATTTCTCTTCATATTTTCTTACTATTAGAAGTATGAATATTAAGGTGCCAACTTAAATTTGATGCTTTGTTTGCAGATTGAATCCAGACTTGATTTTTGCCAACTGTGTTTAGACAATACAGTAAAAATTGTCATTTTAAAAGCAGGTTTCTTGTCTAAATGAATACAGACATCCTCCCAGCTGCACAGAGAATGTAAACCAATGCAGTATTTTTGCTTTGAAGCTGCAGGTATTTCCAAATACTCTGAGTGAGATTAATCTTTTTAATCTCATTGTAGCATCGAATTAATTAAATCAGTGTCTTATGGCTGAGGTCTTTGAATCTTCCTCAGGGATGTTTTTAGCATAGAGATTGGTATTTTGGCATAGATTTTCTTGGTTTTGTTCTTGGAGAAATAATAAATCAGAGTTTTCCCAAGTGCCTGTGCTTTACTTTCTAAGTGATTTTCCCAGAGTGACACTGATGTGCTCCAAGAATGGTAGCTTCACTGCAACTGGGATGGGAACTTCTCAAGCCCAAAACAAGCAGGAGAACTGTCATAATTTCACTTAAGATTTTGTTCACTTTCTATATAAAGGAAGGAGGAGGAATGTCCTTGATGAAGAATGATTTATAGATGCACCAAGACAAGCACCATGACATTTTTCATGGCTTTTCTGTTGTATGTAGGACAGCATTTATACAGAATGTGTGAGGAGTCAGGTATGGATGGGGTCACTGAGCTCTAATTGATTCTGTTGAATTGTGCATTGAGTCCTTCAGTACAGGTTGCTGAATGAAATTGGAATTGTCATTCAGAATATTTCATTTTTGTAACTGAGATAATTGTAACTACTACTGACATACAGAAAGGGATAAACTATTTGTGTAGAATCCTTAATTTGATAACTTTTTAGCTCTAGTGTTAATCTTCTGTTTTGTGTTTCTGAGTAGTAAGAAACTTAATGAATAAAATTGAAAGAAGCGGAGTGAATCTTAGAATATTTAGCAAAGAAACCTAACCAACCCAGTAAGGTGATCTTCACACTAGGTATTTCTGCATGTCTCCTGAAGTCCCTTATGCAGTTCAACCCCACAAGCTTTGTGATACCAGTTAAGCATCCTTTCAATACAGTTCTCTTAGTGCAGTTTAACACTAGAGCTTGGAGCTGGAGTCTTCCTTCTGTGCATGGCTAATGACTGGCAGGTACAGGCAGGAGGTGGTGCTGTTGGAAGGAATTGTTTCCTGACCCCTAATCCTTAAGGACCCTAGGATTTAGATGGACAAGCACTCCTGGCTGTTGCTTGGAAGAGTTCCCACAGTGGGCTTGTTCTGTAACACCAGCCTTCTGTTACCACTGCAGGGCTGGGCTCTGAAGAGCTGCCACATGTGCATGGTGTGCAACTGACTCTCTCTTGTTCCACGCTTGTTGAGCAATTACTTTCCCACTTGTTGGGCACTCCATTATTTCCTTCAGTTACTGCTTCTGTGTGAAGTGGAGCCATGAAGGAAATGGCTTAATGGATGTACATTAGGGGGCAATAAATTGCAGTTTGATTTTGTGGATAGGCAGTACCAGATGCTGCATAGAAGCTAACGTTCCTCTTAAGTCAGCCATTGAGGTTTTATATTGAGGTTTTTTTTGATGATGTTGTTTTTGTTTGATGGTCAAGAGTAGTGAAGAGGAATTGTGCCCATTTGCATTATAGTAAAAACCCTCTGGAAATAGGACTATACATTAAATTGCTTAATTCTGCTGGTAGTTTACTTTCACTAAGTATATAGCTCTTCTTTCACCTTCCTTCTTCTACCTGTCTTCTTTCTTCACTCAATAGTTGCTATCTAACCTGTTAAAAATATTGTCACAAAGCTGATTTACTTCAAAGAACAAATAACTTGTGTCAGAGAGTGCAGGTGCATATTTATATAGTTGCATAATATGTAATGGCACTGCCAAGAAGTGTTGATTATGCATACACAAGAAATATGCTGAAGTATTCCTCATCTCAAAGAGTCTGTAGCTTAAGAGGGTAGCAACAGAGAGAAATCATTAAGTATACAAAGTTGTTAAACACTTGAGGGTTTTTCTTAATGATTACCTCAATTTGTCCTTCAAACAGGCTGTTGTTGGCTGATCCTTGATATGGTTTATACCAAGATATGAGTTTGAAGGATGGGTTTGGAAGAAGATATGATCGGGCAAAATGTTCTTGTCTTCAGGAGTAGTGCAGGGATCTGTAATAAAGTGCTGCTTCTCTCAATGATTAGTGTGGAATTAAAAAGTCGGGAAGAAAACAGGTAGAATGGCAGGGATTAAAAGTGAAGTGTAAAAGTATCAGACTAAGGGAGAACATTGTTATTGAAATAGCAGATTGTTTGGTTAAGGAATATTGATGGTGAGGGAAGTGTACTTGATGGCTTGCCCATTTGAAGTAAACCTGCAGGAACTTTTTAAGGTAACTATCTAGCTTTTTACCTAGATGAGTGTTGCAGAATAGACTGGTTGCTGAAGGGTTATTTTTTGTTTGTGCTTGCTTTATGGAGTTTTGGTTTTTTTGCAATAAAAAAAAAATCAGTCCTCCAATGTGTTATGGACCTTGTCATGGTAAGTTCTTAAAAAATGTTGGATGGACAGTGAGGATGATATTAGCTCAGTTGGTCAGAGCATGGTGCTGATAACACCAAGTTCATGGGTCCATACAGGCCAGCCACTCAAGAGCTGGACTTGATTCTTCTTGTGGTTCCCTTTCAACTCAGAATATTCTGTGATCTGTTATCTTTCTTTTGTAACTTGTCTTTAGAAAATGATAAAATGCAACAGATATGTCCAGGAAAGACACAAAACTGATGCATACAGTCCTAGGAAAATTCTGGTCATCTTTTAGATGATGTGACTTTAACTTGCTTTTCAAGCTACAAAAAAAGACAACATTTGATACATGAAGTGTGCAATACAGTGACTTGAAGATAGGGTCTGAGGTTTTGTAATGTGATGGATACTGAGGTGAGAGATGGAAGTGTCGTGGATGAGTTTTTGTTGGTATCAACAGATACTTTCTGGGGAAGAACTTTATAAGTGAATGGAAATCTGTTGTTTTGTTAAAAAATCGAGGAAAGCTAAATCATGAATTAAATATATGTAAATGTTTTAGGGATGATGAGTCAGTACATGTCATCACAAAATTATAGGAGATAAAAAAATGGATCTTGAGAAGGATCATTTATCAAGTGATCATTGTAGAAAATGGATGAATCTACTCTGGTATTGTATGATATACTGTGTCCATGTGAGTTGGAAATGTTACTGGAAGTGTTAAAGCAACCTGCTCTTGGTTTGAACTTCTAATTGGTAGATATTTCTTCTTTAGTTGAAGGGCATGGATAGACATAGAATCCTTATCTGTTGAAACTTCCTGAAGTTAATTTGTCTGTGCTTTTTACATGGTGCAGTTGTGAAGTTGAAGCTTGTCAGTTCAAACCACTGTTGTATTTAGCATGTTGTGAAAGAAAAAGCAGGTGTATAGTTTTGTGACAGTTGAGGAGTAGGTGAGACATTATGACAAAAACACCCCAGTGTGAGATGAGTAAAGATGAAAAAGTAAAATATGTTAATGAGAATTTGCACATCTATACCATAGAACTAAAGTTTGAGGTGATACTGGCTTTAGCTATCCTGTTAAAATGAACAGATTGATAAACAGCTTATTTTAAGGTATTTTGCACTGTAATTGCAGTTACACAATTATAGTGCTCAAGGTACTTCATTAATGCTTTTTAGCTGAATAAGTTTAGCTGGTAAATCTTCCACTGATGATAGTTCTTTGATTATTTGACCCTCTACCTATACCCTAATATACAAACTTAAGTTTTGTTTTCCAGTTCAGTCCTTGTAGCTGAAACTTATAGACATATTGAAGTAGTAAGTTAGAGTCTTTCAGAAAGTGTAAGCTGGTGCAGGAGCCTAAGTGCTTGCATGGCTGTAAACAATTCTCAAAGCTTGTGCTACTTAAATGAGATACTTCAGAACTCTTCTCTTTTAATCACATTTGGCTTGATTCTGGGAGGATTTTTTTTGTTTAGCTGTGTCTTTGTGCCCTGTTACTTTTAATGAAATTATAATTTTTTCTTGATACAATGACAAAGTCTGAAAAGTGAATTAGATGCTACATACAGCTTGATTAACTGCCTAAATAATTAAAGGATCAAGTTGTAAATATGAGGAATTGTTGAAATAAGCAAAGATGTAGTTATTACCTTGACCATGGTATACTGAAAGAGAATGGTCTATTGAGTGGGCTATACCCCATAGGAGGAGCTTTGTTGTAGGAATAAAACGAGTGGCAGTGGTAAAATATGGTTGCTTGTGTAAGCATATTTAGTACTTTAGCAGCTGGGATGTTTTTCATAGTGGATTGGGCAGTTTATAGTGGCCTGTAAAAGTTTTATAAATTCCTATCATGATAGCATCCAGGAGCCATCATTAGTTGGTTTTCACTTCAATCTGAGATTTTTGTGCTCTTCATTCAGAAACACCATGTTTTTCTTTACATACTCAGCTCTCACTGAAAAAAACAAATGTTTTGACTATCTGAAGTGCAAATATATTCAGTGAGATTTAAAATCTAACACGCACAGTCAGATTTTATTTCTGTGCTTCCCTCTATTAAATACATTCTGCCTCAGCATGAGGTTAGCACTGCAGATGTGATCAGGCTGGTGCAGGGAGTAGGAGAACACAGTCCTGGGAATACTTACTTTGGTGGCATTGATGATGAACATTAAGGGATGGGAAATATATGTGCTCAGATATTTATGAGTCTGTTAAATTATGGTCAACAGGAAGAGACTTTTTCAGTTGAAACAGAAATATTAATTTAGATTTTGCAAAGAGATAAGTTCTAAACAACAGCATTTTCTGAAAGCATGTAACATTTTTTTGTGATACAGGAGTCTGAGTACTTTCATCATGAAGGCTTCTGTTTCTTAATAAAAGGGAAGGATAAGAGAAGAAACATCCGTGTTCTGCAAATAAAATGTAACACTTTACTGGGGAAAAGGCTTTGCCAGGAGTGTTGGAAACATAGGGGAGGAAGAAGTAAAAATATTCAGACACTGTAGAAAGCAATAAGACTCTAACAGCAGCTGAATAGTAGTTCAAGAGTTGGAAAAAATAAAGAAATTTCATAGAAAATAAGTTGCTGAAGAAATGTATTATTAAATGATGATAAGGAGGAAGACCATCATAGGCATCCTGGAATGTTTAACTTAATGGTTGTTTGGTAACTGACTATGGGCTGTTTAAGCATTGTGTCACACTATCAGGTTAAATTTTGCAAACAGTTTCTCCCTTCACTTTTATTAATAATCCATTAAAAATCTGAAAGGGCAGTTCATTTTTGTTCAGCTGCCTTTAAATGGTAGTTTTTTTCTTGTAGTTTCTTGGTGCGATAGAGTTTCTCAGCCCGTGCTGGTCCTTGTTCACATGCACGAGGCTCATGTGCTGCAGCGGAAGGTCACACACTCCCTTTCACTCTGCAGGAACAGCAGGTGATGGCACCAGCTGTTCACATCCTCATATTAGATGCCTCAATTTGAGCAGCTGGATGGGGCTGCTAATAAACTCTTACATATAATGCAGTTCATATTTTACCCACATTTCACTTGATTGTACTCAGCCCTGGCCAGTATTTTCTTTAACATCTTTCAGTTCTACCTGTAAGGTGCTCCTTTTCTTCCTTCTGCTTGTCTCCATTCTTCTTGTATGATGTGTTAGTCAGATGTTTGAAAAGTGTTCCAGTGTTGCAAATTTGAAAAGGAAAACGTACCAGAAAACATGCAAACTGTACATGGTTTAAGGATGCAGGAACAATCTCTCTGGCAAAAAACATTTTAAAATTTCAAAGACTTAATGCTGTAATGAAAATAATCTAGAGTGTTCTAAAGGATGTTCTTGTCCTTAAACATTACTGCTTTGGATAAAAACCTAGGGGGTGTGCGTTTATGTGCTTGTGAAGAATAGGTTAAAAAGTGCTTTTGTTCTGAGGAATCCGCCTGCATCCAGCTAGTTGAAGAGGTCTTGTTATGTGAATCTGCTATTAAAAGAAGGCCACAGGGGTTTTTAATTCCACCTTGAGTTACGAAATTGGCCTGGCAGTGAGTTTTGATATAGCCACAGTCGATTTCAACTTGTGCTTTTTATTCAAAAAAGCTTGCTTGTGACCTGTTAGGAGCCTCTGTTAAGCCTGTTAAATAAAGGGTAGAAAAGTTGAAACTGCCTGTCTACGCTTTCTAGTAGAGGGGTGGGAGGGAGCCAGAGGAAGGATATTTACCATTTTAAACCCTTTCAGCTCCTTTGTTCACTTCTTTCTCTTGCATCAATGGTTTAGCCTCCCATTGCCCTCTCTGGAAGAGTCATGGTACCTAGAACTGAGAAACACCTTGGTTCCACTGAGTGGCCAGGGTTGTGATGACAGTCTCTTCTTGCTAATGGGATTCTGACAGGTGACTTTGTTGTTTTGTGGCGATTTTTAAAGTGGAGTTTCTAGTGGATTTCTTTAACCTTGGTTTTGTTGTGGAGTTTTTTTAGGTTTTTTTGAGATGTTTTATTCGGTTGGTTGGTTTTCCTGGGCTGGGGTGGGTTGATTTGTTTTTCTCCTATTTCTGTAATATCAAAAAATGCACTTTGCAATGGAAGTAATACTGATGTAGGAGCTGTGAAGATCATCTTTTAGCAATGTGGAGATAGGAAGAGAGGTTATTTGTTCCTTTGCTCAAAAGATCTCAGGGAGAAATTCAGTAAGAGCAAACATAATGATCAGAAGTTGGATGTTATGTGTTTTATAAAATTATGAAAAGAAGAGAACTTGGCTGTGTAGTTAGGATTGGATGAAGATAGCATGGGATCAGACATATATGGTAGAATATAGGAAGGCTATTTCTGCTGATACAGTGAAATGGCTTAGCTCAGATCATTCATTAGATCTTGCTCTAATTGCTCCAAAACTCAACTAATTTTAGCTGGTCAGCATTCTTAAATTGAGCTATTCACAATCTAGAACTGATGTGTATTGCTTTTCTCCAGTAAAGATGGCACAGTTCGGTTTTTTCTGGGTGTGGAATTGGCTCGCCCATGGCAGATTAGGGCAGTAAGCTCCTTGTTAAGCATCAAGGGTTTTTAAGACAGTCTTAAAATTTCTTGCTGTACACCCATTATTAATCAGTTGAAACAGCAAGTTATCATTAACTTAATGTTTCACATTTTAATATTTTTTTAACTGTTCAGGTGTCTCTGCAAGTTATATAGAAAGCAGTTGAAATAAATACTGTATCAAATGAAGTACCTCTTGTCCCTGCTTCCAAAATAAACTGGGAATAATGCTTTACACATTTTGTCTCCTTTAACTCTACAGGCAAGCAAGAGAGGAAGCATGGATTAACATCTAGTGATTTCTAGGAGCTCAGATTCCTCTGTGCTGGGTCTGACTGACAGGGACATGTGGCTCAAGTGCATCTGGAAATATATCACTGGCAAAATTTGGTCGGGTAAATATAGCAGGAATGGGTTGTCAGGGCAGGAGACAGATTGTTCTGGGAAAGGAAGTGCTGTCTGTCTGTTGTCTAGATAACAATTTCCTATATTTCTGAGACATACCTAAGGTAACAGCAGGCTTTAGCATACTTGCTGTGTGCTGTGTCGTATGTTCTTATGGTGGAAATGCTGTCAGAAATGGTAAAATTGGTAGGAGCAGCTGTAGAGAACTGATACCAGTATTTTCCTGTGGTGTTTAAATAGTAGTGCCACACACTTTCTTTTGGTTTAAGCTCTCTTTGAAAAGAGGCGGGGGCATGAAATGTGAAAAGTAACCCCAGAGTTTCAGGACACAATTATATGGAAGAAGCCTGACTTCTGCTTAGGTGCAAAATTATTTCTAGGCCACATGGTAAACAAGCAAGCAAGCAACCAAAAAAACCCCACCAACCCCTTCCTTGAAAATGGCTGAGAGCCCATATTCTAAAATTCCAGTGTTTATTGACAGTTGATACGTAGGTAATGAGCAGGGATATAAAAAGTCAGTCAAGGCTTTTCTCTGGCAAAAGCTGATTAACAAAGCCATAAAGCTTCTTGAAGTATTGTGGTATTGGTTAAAGTCTGAACACAAGTCATATTTTTGGGGAGAAAATGGAACCAACTGTGTTAGAGGGTGGCCTCCAGAAGTCTATGCAGGCATATTTGTATAGACCGTGTTTTACACAGACATCCTGGGCAATGACAATTAAGATTGTAACAGATGCAGGCAGCATTGAATGTAACAGTAAATTACAGATTTTTTTGCAGTTTATCAAGGGAAGCTGGAGATGACTCCAGATTGGAGTCAATACCATTTGCAGCATTTTCCTAGCATAGTGGGCTATTTTTCTCATCAGCTTGCTCAAGAGCATATTGAAGATAGAAACCCTGACAATTTTGTGCAGTAGCTGTCTGAGGTTTGTTACTGATTGTGTTGTCTTTCCTGAGAGGTTACACGCTGCTTCCCACCGTAGTGAGCTCAGTCTGGTGCCCTGTGATGTGGCTGTGTCTGGGGTGGGGTGAGCAGCCAACAGGTGCACTGCATACCACGCAAATGTGGAGGCAGGGAATTCGTGTCCAAGGGCATTGGGGGTAAATAATTGTAGTTGTCAAAGTGTGACATGAATGCTAACATTTTCACTGAGCAATAAGTCTGTTCTGAAAACTGTCTCACAACTTCCATATAATAAGCTACAATTTCTATCCTCAGAAGTCTGAAGAGCTTAATGATGTTAGATTTTCTTTGGCTTTTAGGAAGAAATGGATAGTTTGCTGGAGGATGCAGCTGATTCAGACTAGAGGTTGTCCGAAAACTTTCTGTAGTTACAAGAAGTAGGATAAGAGATGAGATTCTGTGTTTTTTGAGTAAAAACTGCTTAAGTTAACTATTTTGTCAGTGTCCAGTATTCTTCAAAGATATTTGTAAGCCCCCGGGATTGATTTGTTATTTCTTCTGATTGCGCCAGGTCCAAATATTGCGTGTCAGGACATAGGCAGGGAGAAAGCTTTGCCATTTCTCATTCATAGTGCCAACTCAGGGCTTGTTACCATTTGCTAGCAGTGTTACATAGCACACCTGGCTTGCCTAGGCCTTCTGCAATGTAAACTTCAGCAGCAGGAATAGTTCATTAAGAAAAAACAAATAATCAGTGTTTAATTGATTGTTATGCTGTTGTCTGCATACATCCCTCTTATTCCAGGTGTTGCAGCTTCCAGCAATTGAGATTTGAAGCCTGCTCTGTAGACGCCTCTGTTTCTCTTCAGTGCTGTTCTTCAATGCCCTTTAAATCTTGTTCTTTATTTGATTATATTTTTCCTTTGCTGGTCTCACCCTGGAATAAAAGTGAAAGGATAAACTTCATGTTTCAGATGAAATTTCACATCAAAAGAGAACTGTTGTTTGTTTTACTGCATCAACTGTCAATATTTATGACAACAAAAGACTTTTAAATCATGTAATTAGCAACAGAAATTAAATAAAATGTAACTTATGTTCAGAATGTATTATCTTTTGTTTCTTCCCCCAACATTTACATCTTGTTTTAGAGTGGCAGAATTATTTTCTGAACCAAAAGCAAGAAACTGAAATAGCTGACAGTGCATTGAGAGTGTATTAAAATAATCAGACTGTGGTATTGAAACGAACTGCAGTTACTTAAATTTGAAAGAAATCTAGAAGAACCAAAGCAGAAGGTGATTATTTGTAAAGGGCTTTGAAATTATGAAGTGTCATATGCAAGAACTGTGGAGTAGTTTTGGGAAGTATATTAGAAAAAGTTTTGGACCTTCTGTTTTGAGGAAATTTACTAGAATACTTCAAACTCTTCCACTGGAGTTTTTTTTCTACAGAGATTTCTTCTGGAATCATTGTTCCATGATAAGAATGGCTTTGCTCTGGGTATGTCTGCATGATGATTTGTTCAGGATGGCTGTAGAATTACTTTTAACTGTGATCTAGCTGTGCTGCTAGGTGTTGCATGTAAACAGGAACCATTAAATCCCTGTAAGTATAACTATTCTGCATTCTCAGTTCATTTGCAACTGTCTAGGTAATAATAAAGCATATGGTATTTAAGACTTTTTGTGGTAGTAAATGCTGAGTTGGTAACCTGTTCTCATAATCTCAGCTGTTTAATTGTATAGAGAAGACAGTTTTTTTCATTTGAAGCCTTTAAACTGTTTTACTCTTGTGTCTGCTAGTTCTGGGACAAGAATGCACATCATTACACGATGAAAGGAGTAAACAGGAACATGGAGATATATAGAATCTAAATAGGAGCATAGTTGCTTTGTTCTTGATGACTCAAGAACACCTTTAGGTGGTAAGTTTGTGGGAAGGGAGTCAATAATTTCTTTTATGTAATACTTCTATTGTCTGGTATGTTCTGAGCTGAAATTTAACTTCATGAAAATCACCTGAAGTATTAGCTTAACTTAGTCTTCCAGTCTGAGCCCATGACCTTCAGATGCACAGAATCTTATTAGCTACAACAGGCTGTTTTAAAATACTTAGCTGGAACTTTATTTTTGGTTGTAAGAGGAGAATAATTTAATGCAGTGAAAACAAGGCAGAGCTTGGGATC
Source organism: Erithacus rubecula (assembly GCF_903797595.1). Classification (NCBI taxonomy): domain Eukaryota; kingdom Metazoa; phylum Chordata; class Aves; order Passeriformes; family Muscicapidae; genus Erithacus; species Erithacus rubecula. Next base: position 16,028,793 of record NC_136660.1, read on the forward strand.
AGCATGCAGGTGTTTCATATGTACCTTATGCATGCAGAGATGAAGTTTGATATGTGAAGAAATTGCCTGAGTTTCTTGTAGGACACAAACAACACTTAGGGCCCATGTAAATGACACAGAAACTGCTTTGCAAAAACAGCATGCTTTTCCAGAATTTTTTAGCTTTGTCTTCCATGACTCCAGTTCCCTTTTTTCTTTTGCTGTTACTTTCTGTTCATGCTTTTTTTTTTTTTTTTTTAATCAGTCTGTTCCTGTGTAAGCCCTTTCTGTGTCAAAATTACAACTAATATAACTTTTCAATAGAAAGCCCTCTGTATTTGTCTGACACAGTTCTTCTCACTTCCAATTCTTTATGTTCCTGTGCACAGTCAGCTCTGAGTTTTTATTGGGCTCGATATAAAGGGGCTTAGAAAAGCAGGTGCTTCTGGATTTGAATTTATGAGACTTCCAGACATGAGTGTCATATGTGCTTTCTTTCTCCCCTGTCTTCTGTAATGCTCTGTAGTCTGTAATAGGTTGAGTTGTAACATTCATTAAACCATTCCTCACATTCCCTGCTTTGAAAGCTTATCAGGACTGCTTTGATTTAGTTATCTGGAACAAAAAAAAGCCATTTGTGAAGGTTGGAATGGGGCTCTGGAGCAATAATATATCAGAGATCAGATTCAGGTCCCAGTTGTATTACTCCTAGGGATTTATTTGCCTGTGTACACACAGCCAAAGAGTGGCGTGTATGGAAGACTTGCAGGAATGCAAATTGGACATATTTTGTTGGGACCTGTAGGGGATTTTCACTGGTTCATAATTTTTCAGAGGTTTGTTATACATCAGGCAGCCACTGCCTCCTCTTTAAACCTTTAAATCCCCCCTCTTTTTCCTGTTCTAAAGGTCAGATTTTTTTGACAACTGTGTGCAGGAACAAGATTTGTTAAATCCCTTCATTTTTATTCATACAAATACCAGTGTTTAGTGAGCAAGAGTTACCCCAGAATTCAGAAGCACATAAAGCTCAGTACAAGCCTTCTGAACCTAAATTCAGTTCAGAGATGCATCTCTCAAAACTGAATCTGCCATCTGAATATTAACCCTTGGCACTGCACAGGGAATGCATAGTAGAAATTTCATCTTTGTGTGTCTCAGTGGGCAGGCTTCACAAGCTCACTGGTGTCCTCTGAGCTGCAGAGCAGTGTCCTGCATCTTGTCCTGGCTGCTCCTGGGCATAGGGCTCGAGGTGAGGAGCTGCATGTGTGGTCATGCTCATCTAGCACTAGTCCTTTCTGGTGAAACAGCAACATTTTTGAGCCTTTACTCTTCTGATCCAGTCAATGAAGTAACTGAGTCCTCAGTGTTAAATCCTCTTGAAGCTATTTGTATTTTGGTTTTACACGCAAGTCAGCTTTGAAAAAGCTATGTGATGGGCTGTTATCTTTGGGATGTAAATGAAGACTAGATATCATATCCCCTTTGTATAGAAATGACTGACAGTGGTTTGCTTCTTGGAGAGCTAGTCAGAGCATCATCAGTAGCTCTGAAGTCCTCATCCTTACCTTTCTTTACTGTGGGTAAAGAGAAGAGGTTAGGAGTGGAAAGTTCCTTTTCTTACCCAGAATAGCTTCTGTAGACAAAAGCTGTTGACAGGTGAGATCTGGTAGGTCATATATTGTAAATCATTCTGATAAGCAAATTGCTATGCTGGCAGGGTGGAGTTCTTTCTTGTTGTGTAATTACCCATTTAAAAAAAATCTCTCAACATTGGGACAATGGTCAGGAGTTGTACCTTTTTATCATCTGTAGGATTTCATACTGAGGTGGCTGGGGAGGGGCCATATGTTTGCTTTAAGTCTCCTGCAGCAGTTGGTAATTTTGGAGGAAGATAGAACAGACAGCTGCAAAGTCTAGGCTGGGCAGCATCTTTAGTGCTTGTTTCATCACAGGGGGATTCTGCAGAGTGAGTCTATCTGCTCCTCAGTTTTACCTATGCCTTTGACATCTGTCAGCACATCTGTGCTAGCTGGCAATAAGAGCCATGACCCTAACCACTGTTACAGTATTGACGTACGTGTATGATATCTCTTGATGCCCAGGAGTTGTTCAGCTTACATACCATGTTTTGTGTGGAGTTATGTGCAAAGCAGTTTTAGCTTCGGTTATGCTAAATTTTGCTGATACAATATCCACCCTCAGTGCAGATATGCAGTGTATTTACAATCTGTGCCTTACAGTTCCTTTCCATCACAGCTAAAATCAAGGATGCTTTTCCTGTGTGCTTGTTGTGTATAGATGCAAAAGTCTAGGACAGGGAGAAGAGTTTACAGTGCTGTTTTCATGACTTAGCATGTTTGCTGGATTTAACATGCCTGAGACATCAGAAACAGTTAGACTGGGATCTAATTCTGGGGAAGAATGAAGAAAAATGTCAAATATTTTACTGATCACTGTCACCTTACTTTAATATTAATGTCCTTTTTTTAAAGCTACCATAAAGACACTTCCCTGGACATATTCTGCAGCTAGCCAAGAGTTTCTGTACTGTGTTAAATTTAAATTGGCTAGTAGATGCAAACTTACTTGGTTGCTTCTTGTAAAGCTCTTAGTGTCATGATAAGAGTGACAAACAGTTGTTTTGGAGCCCTATGGGTTGACCTCTGAGGCTGTTCCTGTTGCTACTGTTTAGAAAAAAGGTCTTGATTCTGACTGACCTCAACGCTAGAATAGTATCTCATCCTTGAGCTTGGTGTTCTGAAGCAGAAAGGTGATGGTCAAAAGTATTTTATTATGCTGTCTGCTAGCCAAGTGAGGATGCTTAAAGGCTGGCTAATGGAGAAGCATTTTGGCAACTACTTAAGTAATGTGTTAACTCATCACCACTCCTGTGCAAATGGCATTTGGCTGCAGAGTGTAAAGATGTGGTAGGCAAGGATGTCTTAAGATGGGCACCAGCAAAAGCGAGCCTGCTTGTTACTGTAGTTAGTGACTGTATGGCTGTGTTTATACCCTGTTGTGTATGGGGGCTGAAGAAAAGGAGTAGTCTGCTTTCTCAAAATAACAAGACACCTAACACCACCTTGGAAAAAGACCTGGTCTGTGGAGGAGGTGTGTTCAAACCATATTGCTAGAATAGCTGAAGGATCTGTAATGGAATCTGTTGAAGATTAACCTTGGTGCTTTATAGGCAGGCCAGGCCTTCAGAAAGGTTTGACCCAAAGAGCAATTTTAAACATAAGGTCATGGTTAATCAGTCTGAATGAGAGGGACGTAAAGTGCATAAAGCTTGTCGTCCTTGGTGATTGCATTAAGATACTTTGATATCTCAGAGACTTCTCCTTTTTTCTTTTCAATGATCAATTTAAATGCAGTCCACCCAACTTTCTGGAGCCTCAGAAGAATGGTGGGTAAGGCCATTTGGCAGGCATTAAGGTAACAGCTAACTAAAAAGGCATGAATAAAATTAAAACAAAACAAGAGTTAATTGCCTTTTGTATAGATAACCTGGCCTGCAGAGTCTTGATTATGCTGATAATATAGGCCAGATGTGACTTGAAATAAGTCATGGTAGAGAAGATAATTTTTACATGGATAATGAGCTGTCTGGAAGCATAAAGGATTCATCTGTTAACATGTTAGAAAGTACAGTGCAAATTATTTCAATGAGAGACAAAATTTATCTCTTTTGAATAACTTTTTCCTGTTGGCTTTCGTGAAAAATGTTTGGGATGACAGCTCCCACCCACTGTTCTCTGAAAGACCAATGGGAAGGTTTCCTTGGTGTGTAAGTAACTTCAGAGACTGCCTGATGTGACTTACCATCTTCCTCCTGATTGCATCTCTTACCTGTTTGGTGATGCCTTGTATTTGTTGAAGGTGTTTAAAGAACATTGTGTAATTTTCTCTTCTTTTTTGAATGTTGAATCATATTAATGAATCCCTTCAATTGTTAGTAATAGATGTCCATAAATGAAAATGTGGTATAAATTGTTTTTTAAGGATGTTGTTTTGGGATTCATGGACTGATAAATAACCAGGTGTGGAAAGGATAGTAGTAAATTTTCTTTTAGTCAATCAAGTAACACCAAAGGTTCAAATTTTAAAGGTTTAGGATTTATTGTGATATTTTTTGGTTTGTTTTAGGTTTGGGGGGGGGTTTGGGCAGGGGCTATTAGTGGGCTTGTTTGTTTGTTTTGTTTAATGTTTGGTTTTTTTAGTTTAGGCTTTTTAATAACTGAGCATTTGCTTTCTGTCCATAAATCAAACTATTGAAATAATAGCATAATTCTTGCTGCAGATCATGTTATCTGAGTCAGAGAGAAATGTACAATTCTGATCCATTTGTGGGTTTTGAAGTACTTGTGGCTGGAAGCAAAGAGGTAGTCTCTTGGGATGAAATGTTTTTATCTGTGTAACCTGGACTGGAAGGAGCAAAAGATTCCTAAGTTTTCATGAGACTTGAGGCAAATTGTAGTGATTAGTCAAGTCATTGCCATGCACTGCTTCTGAGCTGCTGGTTAGGAGCTGTAAATCTGGCGAGTTAATGGCACTTTAAGGACGGAATGACAAGTTTGGCTTATGCCTGGTGTGAAGAAGGTTGCAACTGTTGCCCTGCTTCAACAGCTTTCAACAATGTGCTGGGTGGATGGAGGGTCCCAGGCAAATGTAATTAATCAGGTTTGGGGTCTCTGGAGTGTTGACAGAGCATTGTGTAGGATACAAAACCAGCTTCTGAACTGAGCCGCTGGATTAGCTCTGATCTGTAGGGTTTGCAAGAGGCTGAATGGCAATTGCTTGGCAATTGTACTGCTCTGTGGGGCTTTTGGCATGAATCAGAGTGGTAGCAATGATGATTGTGGTGGGTGAAGCAGTGGTGGAACAGAAACTTGGTTCTTCTGTAATACATTCTAACTTTAGCTGGCTACTTCCCTGCATCAGAAAGGAGACGTGACCCTGCTGTATTGTCTGTCCCCTGGTTCTGGATGGCACTTGTATTTCATTTGCTATTAGTTATAGCAAACAAATTTTAACATTCCTGGAGCCTAATAATTCGTAGGATAATCAAATCTGGCTTCACCATTCTTTGTTCATGCTGAGGGTCTTTTCTCACCATTTTTAGATTAATTCCTTATGTTTAGAGTGGCTGGTGGTGTGTGAGCAGTCAGTATTTGAAATAGCAGGCATGGAATTTATCAGGGAGGTTACTTCAGTGATAGATTGTGATTTTTATCATGATATGATGGAGTTAGACTTGGTGGTACAAAGTATTCTACCGACTGCATGGAGAATTACTTCATTTACAGAACAGGGAGAGTTTACTGTTTGCAATTTGACATTTAAATTTTTGAAGCTTGTGTAAGAACTACCTTGAGGAGGGAGAAGTGATGGGAAGGACTTTACTTTCTTAACTGGGTAGGAAAATCCAGTCTAAAGACTGAAATATGGCACCAATTTGGGTCAGAGGAGTACTTACTTTACTACCTTACCATTACAAGTAAAAAAATTGTCATCTAGTAGTGCTTTCTTCCTCTTCAACCCCAAATAATTGTAGCATGCCAGCTGTGTCAGGACAAATACTAACTGCCATTTCCTCCTTAAAGCTAAGTTTAAAAAATGAAGGCTAGGATTTAATTGCTTTCCTTTGTGGCAAGAAATTCACTATGTTCTCTGTGAATGTGTGGGGTAACAAGTAGAGAATGGATTTCTGAAAAATTAACACTAAGCTTCTTTACACTGTAATTGATTAAAAATGGTGATGTGATGTAGGGGTTTTGTCTTAAGCTGAGTTGGTTTTTAATGGAAGATTACTTTTTCAAACTTGGTAATAGGAAATCTAGCTAACCTGGACATAAGGGCTTTAAAAAAGAGGTTGTCCTTTAGTTACCTGAAACTTCTGCAGCATGAGTTGTGGATGGATACAGCAATGGAGGTAACCTGTTGAAGGAGGTAACAGTTGCTCTGCCTGAGCAGCCAACTTCTATGGAGAAATTTCATGTTGTTTTAAAGGACTTGAATATACCCACCAACAGAATATTTAGGTAAAATCATATTTAAAAGAATAGAAGCTGGAAAAATCACCTTGTCAGTCTGTGTCTTAAATTTCACATTTGAGATTATAAGGCTAAGGACAGCAATGTGTCACACATTGAGAGATACAAGAGTGAAAATACAGTAATACTGTGTAGCTGGTTGTAATTCATACTTAGCTCAGATTTTTTGTGAACAGTAGAAATACAGAAAGTTGTTCTGCTCTTAGCTCTGCCTCTCATTAACCTTTTCTAACCCAGGAAATTGTCATAGTATACAAAAGTTGGTTAAACTAACCTTCAGGAACTGCCAATAAGGCAGTCATGTGATGTGGTGAATGGAATGTGGCAAATAGCTGATGGGTTGCTGTGAGGGGCATTGGATATGGGCCCTGTGCCTCTAAAAATTAGACAGCTCTATTAAAACAGTCATGCGTTAAATAACACATCACCAGGTCCCTTTGTGTTTCTTTATTCTCATCAGGTGTCAGAAACCATTAGGATCAAAGTTTTCCTTTGCAGTTAGATAATAGGCATTATGAAGTGGAGGAGAGAGAAGAGAGACTGAGGCCAGCAGTCCTGGTGCTGATTAAGGGTACCTTCCTAATTTAATTTTTTTTGTCTTTTGCTAATCAGTGGTTTGCCTGTGTACAGCCTGCAGGCAATAGAAATAAGTTTTCATTCTAGTCTTGAGTGTCAGTAAGGTGTCTTGTAGCACTGGACATGTATTGGTAGGCAGACCAAGTAATGAAAGGAAAAGTGTAAGATGAAGGACAACACGTAAAAGTAAAGATGAGTATGTACTTTTGCCCTCAAATTAGAATTCTACAGGTGTTGTTTTTCCACTCTTCCTAGAGTTTCTAAAGATTATTGCTAAATTAGATGTTCAAATGCAAGTCATGCAGAGGGTACTACAATAATATGTTTATTTATGCATGAAAATACCCAGTTTTCTGTTATCTTTGCACTATTGTTGTATTGTGTGCAAGTAATTCCCCCCACCCTGAGCCCCTTCTGTAAGCAATCACTTTACTCCCCACTAAAAATTTATCCATACTTTAAATGTTAATTTGTTTTAAGGGAGAAGGTGATTTTAAAGCACAGCAGCTTTTCTGCATAATACCATGTATAGATTATCTTTCTTCTGTTTATCATAGTTCATTTTGAAAGTTAGTATTGAATAGTAATGTGTAAACAAAACCCTAATGAATGTCTCATTCTTATTCATTAGATTGTATCCCTTCCTGTTGCTTAGAAAAGAGGTGATTGAGTAGATATTGGTAGGTCATCAAATTGTACATTAATGCTTTCCTCTGATGTCCACTTTGTTTGCATAGAGGACTGAATGCCTCCTCTTCTTGAATACTAGAGTGATTTAACTGGAACTGGGAAACAGATATTCTACTTCCTCAGCACACATCCAAGCAATTCTGAATCATGAAGTAGCATTGATTTAATTTTTAGGAGTAATTATCACTCATACCATGGTTCAGCTGCAGATTTTTATAGGCTATTGGGAGCAGAATAATTGGGAAGAGTTTTGACAGTCCCTATTTCCTGTTACTGGGGAGTATACTTGGATAAAAATAATGCACATGGAGTGGGAGGGGACTTTTTTTCCTTGCTTTTTGAAGTAATTACTTAAACCATGAGGCAGTTGTTTTCCTTGTCTAAACAGTTATTCCTCCGTTTATGCTTTTGAAGAAAGGAACTATATGGAAAAAGGAGCTCATCTGCTGGGCAAGTCCTCACTTATGCTATTCATGAAGTTACAATCAGCTCCAATGTAGTGGAATCCATTTGTTCTCAAATTTTTAGTTACTGTACTGTACGTTGGGAATTTGAAAAGCAACAGGTTTGTAATAGATGCAGAACTACATTCAACAGTGAAAATAGTTCATAGGAATCTGGTGAATAGTTATACTCTATTGATTAAATCAAAGTGTAAGCTACTGCTTTAGCATCTTCATTTTAATAGTACTTGGATGGCTCTCAGAAGTTCCTGGTATGGTTAAGCCAGTGGTTTTTAAGCACTGAGCATGCATAAATGTTTCAGTTTAAAGCCACAGAGAGCAGAGACAAGAAACATTGCTGCTACTTTACAGGTATGGGTATTGAAGCACAGAATTAACTTTGCAGGGTTTCTTAGGAACTCTGCTGTACACACCTTGAGGATTTATATCTGTGTTTCTTTTAGAGCTAATGTGGTGTCAAGCTGCAAAGCTGGCTTTTTCTATGTGGCTTGTTGAAGTACATTGGAACGAGAGATTTCCTTACTGGCAGATTTTACTTTTCATTTTCATTTTATGTTTTAACTTAGCCAAATAGGGAACTAAAACCAGGAGATTAAAATTAAATTCAGACACCTGTGCTTCTCCACTCCCTTCTTTCTCTGAGATTGTAATTTTCTTTGTGTGGAGGAAGAAACTGGAAGAGAGTTGTGGGCAGAGGAATTTAGTAACTTTTTTTTGTTTAATATTGTCTAAAGAGCCTTTAATAATATTATTATTTTTAAAGGTGTCAAGTCTTTGTGGCAGTCTGGATTTGCAGTCAGTCGTGTCTATTCTGAAGTATTTCTCTTATAAGGGACAGTTATTATTCTGTATTATATTCTGTTGGACTGCACTGAATTTTTCTGAGCCTTTCAAACATGGTTTGTTGGTATAGTGTTGTGAATGTGCAATGCTAGAGAAGCAAGTCTCTAAGTACTTGATCTCCTAAGCAGATGGTAGAGAAGTAAAGAGTTCTTTCACAGACATTCTTAGTCTTTGAGCAAAGTAGAGATGTGAATGTTGGAAATTTCTTTACTAGTAGCAGGTTTGGGGCACCGTTTGTTTTTAATTGTTGGGCATGTTGATCAGAGAAGGAAATGGAGCAGTTCTCATGGCTGGAAGATGAAGACTGGACTCTGCAACAGCTGTGACTTCTGCAGTAATTTCCTGCTGGCTGGCTCATGCTCTGTATTAGAAGATGACAGCACTGGGCAAACTTGACTCATGAGCTAAAAACAATCTAAGGTCATCCTGGCATAGGCTTTTTGCACTTGTGATGGGAAGAAAAGTTTTGTGGAGCTTTGACATTATTACTGACAAACTTAGTACTGGAATGGCTGGACCTGTTCTGTTGGGGCAGAGTTGCTTGTGTTTGAAGTTATTGGTGAGAACTAGAAATAGCACAGTGTCACACCTCGCCAGCATTTGCTCTCTATTGCCTTGGGACTGTGGAATCACTGTGGGAATGGTGTCTTGGTGAAATGACTGTGTCTTCTTCCCTACAGATGAACGTGCCAGATGGCTTCTATGGAGTCCTACCTCACAAAGACAGAAAATAGGAAACATCTAAAATTCAAAATATATTTCTAAATTACTTTTCATTCATTGATTCGTATGCAGCCATGGTGGCTGAAAAAAAGATGCATGTGCAGGATTTAAATTTTAGGCCTACCTTCAGAACATCGAAAAGCACAGGTGTAAACTAAAATTCTTTCTCAGCGACTCAGTAGCCTTTGTAAGATTAATTACACCATCTTGTTTCTGCTATCACTTTTCAGCTGATATATTGCACTTGATTTAAAAATCAAAGGCTGTTTGGAGAGACTTGTCATTTCAGTAATGCCTCCTTTCTTTACTGCTGGGGTTCGACTCTGTAGGGGAATTCAGGCTCACAGTGGTCATTCTTTCTTGGTTTTTTTTGCTTCTCTTATGAGTCTACAGAGGACTTTTGCTCCTTGGACTGGTTGTTTGGCTTCTTTAAACTTAATCACTTACAGAAAAGGAGGAGGGGTTGTGTTTTTGCACCTATTGCTATTCTCCGTGGCCTGTTGTCAGCAAGGATTTGCAGAGATGATGGCAGCTTGGTCATAAACAGTGAAGCTGCCTCCTACTAAGATGAGCTCACATTGGTTAGGCTCTGGAGACTGATGTGTAACTGGGGCTCTGATCATCTCTGGATGTCAAGAGAAAGCTCTCTCTGATTTCTGCGCCTGATCAGGCACTGACTGATATGACAGCCCATGTGTCTGAAGTGTTGAGCAGCAGGTAAGTGCTGACACTTTGATTGGTCAGGCCTCAGTTTGGGGATTGACAGCAATGTCTGCAATGACGTTGGAAGAGCAGCCAAGAATTTACTTTCAGTGGACAAATGGGATTAGTTACTATGTTTAGCTGACATTAAGCTATAAATTATCTGAAAGGTGGAAAGAAATTCCACTCAGAGTTCATGTAGAATTTCCATTTACTAATCTGGCTGCACTGAGTCTGAATATTTATAAGGATCTTCCTTTACCATGTTGTATATGTTTTTGATGGATGTTCTTGGTACTTAATTTGTTACAATATTCAAAGAACTCAGTTAGAAATCAGGCCTGTGTATACCAGGTGCTGTGTAAAGTAATAAATTTAAACTCTGAGAAGCTTACATTATATTACCCTTGTTCTGAGAGCAGCCAAGTATTTGCTTAAAATTGGGCTGTTGGTGTTCATGTTTAGGGTTGTGGAGTTTCCTTTTATTAATACTTTAGTGTTTAATGGCTGTTTTATCTATTTTTTTGTCTTTAAAATATTTGCAGCCACACATTTATTACAGTTATTCTTAGGTAGTTTTTCAGAGGTGGAAAACAGTCTGCCATGCTCAACTCTCTGAAGAGAAGATAGATGGCCACTGCTGCTGTGTATACCACTCCAGTGTCTGATACCTGCCTGTAAAAAATTATTTTAAGCACTGAGTCATTCTTTATCTGTTAATGAAATTACAAAGCTCAGAAACCTCGTTTGAATGTTGGGGAGTTTTATTCCTAATACTCAGTCTCCTTTCTCAGCAGAAGTCAGTCATTACTTATTCTTCTTAGATGAAGTATATAAAGCAAGTATATAGAGCTAACATCTAGGTGTCACAAGAACTTGCTTTCAGAGAAATGTTTGTCACAATCTCTAAATGATGACAACTTTCTTTCTGCAGTTACAATTAGACTTTCCCTCTTAGTTCACCTTTATGCAATTCACAAGTTCAGGGGTTTGGGGTTTTTTTTTCTTGTCTCATAGGTTATTTTTTTTTAAATGAGAATAAAATTTTTAAATTTTGCTAGTTTGTCTGTAATTGGGTCTGATGGAAAATAGTGGGGAAATACTCTAGTCTCTGAAGAGCAGGGAGTGAATATAAAATAACTTTATGAAAATAATAGCTTTAGTTAGCTTTAATAAAAAGGTGTTTTGTTAGTTGATTTCTACTCGTTGCTGTTTGTGGCAGGAAGCTTAGTTTGTTATGTTAAAATGTTATGCAGATTTTGCTTTAAGCTGTTGTATATGACTGCTTTGACAATTGCTTAGTAATTTTGCAGCCACGATTCCTGTTTAAAGTTGTCCTTAGGAAAAGGAATTTAGTAATTTAGTGTACTGCTCTGCAAACTAGCGGGCCTTTTATGTTGCAAAGACTTTGTGGCTGAGACAGATTTTGATGGTCACTGTCTTATAGCTGGCAATTGTTAGATTTTGGGTGGCTGGAAAGCTATTTTTCTTGTACATTTGTCTCTTTTGTTGCAACTCTTTCTTGCCTTTTTTCATAACATATTTCATATTATTTTAATTTCATATGTGCATTTTGAAGGATGCCCGTTATTTTGAATGAGGATGTTTGTGAAGTCTCATGGAGCAACTGAATAGGAGAGGAAGGAAAGAGGCTGCCTGTGCTTACAGTGGACAGGTGACACTTCCTTGCTCTGTGTATTTGATTTATCTGTGCTCACAGTACTGGTCAATAAGCTTTTAGTAAACCAGTTTAAAAATTGACATATTTCAGCATGCAACAATTGTAATTCTGGTGTTGATGTACCAACTTTTAGAGAGGTTTTTTTATGCATTTCTGACTAATGTGGTATTCAAAGTGCTCCAAATTGTTGAAAAAGATTGAATTTTTCCATGTGGTGCTTTTCAATTATTGGTTATCTACACCTTTAGTTGTTTAGAGTAGGAGTTAGAAATGACCAGCATGTGTATGCCCTATGTATGTTTCCAGTCCAGAAACTAATGGTTAGATCTACAGATGGGTAAAATCTCAGAGCTTGGTGTTATGCATCTCTACAGGCTTTTAGCAGTATTTGCTTTCAAGTCTCATGCAAAAATTGCCATGAATAGAAGAATGGAAGGCTCAGATAGTGGTTTACACTCTTGAGTTGGTTGTATGCAGATGTTAGTTGTATCAAGGGTTTTCAATAATTTATCTGGGCAACTTTGATTTCTAGAAGAATACTTCCTTTTCCATATGAAATTATTTGAATTGCTGTTATTTTTCTTATATACTTATATAAATTGCCATCTATCAGAAAGGATGTTAAAAATATGCTCTAGCATGTTAGGTGTTTGAGTTTTGTGTCTGTGTTTCTTAGTTGCTGGTGTCTTCTCTTTTTATGAGGGAAGTTGATATTAAATTAATTTTGCAAAACAGGAGTGAGAATCCTTCTCTATAAGGCCATGTTTCAACAGTGGGGTGAGCCAGACTTCACCATCTTCCTCAGATGATCTTGAACCTCTATTTTTTAAAAATTAAAAAATGAAGACCCAGAGAACTACAAGCCAGTAAGTCCTACCTCTGTACCCAGCAAGATCACAGAGCAGATCCTCCTGGAACCCAAACTAAGGGACATGAAAAAAAAGGCTGCAATTGGTTACAGTATGGCTGTACTAAGAGCAAATCATGCTTGACAAACTTAGTGGCCTTCTACCAGGGATTTAAAGTGTTAGGGATAAGGGAAGAGCAACTGATGTCATCTACCTGTATTTCTGCAGGTGTATTTGTTTGATGCTGTCCCACACAACATCCTTGTCTCTCACCTGGAAAAACATGGATTTGATGGATGGACCACTTGGTGGATAAGGAATTGGCTGGATGGTTGCACTCAGAGAGTTGTGGTCAAGAGCTCATTGTCCAGGTGGAGACTGGTGGCAGGTGGCTCAGTTGTCAGGGACAAAGCCCTCAGGGATTGGTGCTGGGACTGGTGCTGTTTAACATTTTTGTTGGCAGTCTGGGTGATGGGATTGAGCGCACCCTCAGCAAGTCTGTTGACACCAAACTCCGTGATGTGGTCAACACACTGGAGGGAAGGGATGCCATCCAAAGGGACCTTGACAGACCTTCAGATTGGGTTGTTGTGAACCTCATGAAGTTCAGCAAAGCCAAGTGCAAGGTCCTGCCCCTGGACTGGGGCAATCCAAACATAGATACAAGCACGGAGGAGAGTGGATAGAGAGCAGCCCTGAGGAGAAGGACTTGGGGTATTGGTTGATGGGAAGCTTGATGTGCCCTGGAGAATGTGCACCTGCAGCCCAGAAAGCCTCTCCTGGTGTGTACCAAAAGCAGTGTGGCCATCAGGTTGAGGGAGGAGAGTCTGCCCACTGCTCTGTGAGACCCCACCTGGAGTGCTGCATGCAGCTCTGCAGTCCCCAGCATAAGAAGCACTTGGACCTGTTGGAGCAATTTAAAGAGGAGGCCATAGAGATGGTCAGAGGGCTGGAGCACCTCTCTGATGAAGACAGGCTGGGAGAGCTGGAGTTGTTCAGCCTGGACAAGAGAAGACTCTGGGGAGACCTTACAGCACCTTCCTGTTACTAAAGGGACTACAAGGGAGCTGGAGAGGGACTTGGGACAAACGTGTGTAGCTGTAGGACAGGAGGGAATGGAATCAATCTGAAGGAAGGGAGGTTTAGATTAGATAGGAAGAAATTCTTCACTGTGAGGATGGTGGGGCACTGGCAGAAGTTGCCTAGAGAACTTGCAGATGCCCAGTCCCTGAAAGTGTTCAAGGTCAGGTTGAATGGGGCTTTGAGCAAGCTGGTCTAGTTGAAGGAATTCCTACCCATGGCAGAGGGGTTGGAACTAGACCATGTTTCGATCTCTTCCAACCCAAACAATTCTATGATTTTATTTTTTTTCAAGCTCTGGTACTTGAACCATACTGCATAAGAATAACCATGTATGCAAATGAAAAAATTTCATACGTGGCTGTTTAAAAGCACTCTGAAACTTGAACCACTAGAGGTGTTTGGAGGCAAGTATTTCCATTGAGTAAGGTTTTCTCTGCAAACATTTTTCACTTAGACTAAGCCTTGTGAGTACTAGCTTGAGGCAGTAGATAAGACTTGTAAATGTGTAAATGGTAAAATTAATGATCTATTTTGTCTCTCTACTTAGGGATCCCTTGATGACTTTTTTAAAACTTTTTTTCTGAATATTAAATGGTTAAAGGCTTCCCCATGCACTTCCAATTTCACCCACTACCTCATGCTGGCGGTAAATAGTCTGCAAAAAATGTCATTTGCTGGTGGATTGTTTTTCTGTTTATTGGAGGTGACATGAGCAGTGGGGCAGCGGCAAAGAGGCCGTGTTGCCATTGCTAAATATACATCCCTGACAGTCTGATAATGGGTTCCAGGAAGTTCAGTGGAAAATTAAAACAAAGCAACATTTATAGCTGATTGAACTTGAAAAGCAGTTTTCATGTTGAATGGCAAATATGTGGACTTCAGCATTCCAGGAGACTGATGCAGCTCCACTGGATGGGCCTGACCTTGTGTGCAGAATGGACTGTGGACACAGCAGCAGGCAGAATGGCTTCATCTATAGAGGACTTCATGGGGAGGAAAAATTTGCTATCGTGCACAGAAATAGTTCTCACATACGCCTATATTTATACAGTGTCCACAGGTCTGAATAGCATCTTTCGTATGAGGGTTTTGCAGCCTGTTAGCACTACAAGAATGTCTGGTACTGGGACTGTCTTTGTCCCTGCCAAAGCACTAAAAATACTCTTCCATCTATCCCCTTTCTGAAGCTGTAAGCAGAGTTTACTTTTACTGGTTTTGTAAAATACGGTGAAAGTTACAAATCACGTTCTCAACAGCAGTAAATGAAGCTTGGGTAAAGAAGGCCCTATTTTCCATGTCTGCCTTTCTGTGTTCAAAAGGTACCCCTATCCCCAAATCCTAGAAACTCAGAAAACAAAACAACTAAAAAGGTGTTTCATGCTTAGTAATATTCAATTGTTTTTGGTTTATGAAGACCAAACACTCCTGGAAATGAAACTTGCGAGGTAGAAGAAGAGCAGTTTTTTTTCTCACAAGGTTGTGTCAGCTAAGTTACCAGTTAGAGCTTTCACAGGTCAAACAGCAAGCTGCAGGCTGGATGGCTGACTTCCACTGAAACCTGGCTGCTATAAGTTAATTTGATGAAGACTGCCTTGTTTAAGAGAATCAGAAATAGAATTTGTAAGTGAGCTAGCTACGACAGGCTTCGAGTCCCTATTTCGGATTGGATTAGAGTGAATGTTAAAAGATGACTAATGACTTCCACTTGGTCACAAGACTATAAGGTTTACTACTTTGTTTCTTTTGGCTGGTACTCGAGGTTGCACATTCAGTACTGAGGATGTGCTTAGATGAAAACATGTCAAGTGCTCTACCTCTTGCAATGTTAGAAGTTCGGCAGATATTACTTTGTTGTTGGAGAAACTATGATGGTGTTTCTGGGTAGGTTAAAATCTTCAGGCTTTTTTGTTTTGCTGTTTTTAATAATAATTTTGAATAGTGAAATTTAGAGTTCAGTTTTGTGGAGCTTTAAATATCAAGCTTAATACATGTCAGTTTTTAAATCAGCCATTCTAGAGTTAAAAACATCTAGACATTGATGTGGCTGGCTGGTTACTTGTCCAAAAAAATACATTCTGTGGTCTGCTTATATCTGAATGTGCATTTGGAATGTAAAATGTTTCATCCATTCCAAAATAGCTGGCCCACCACATAAACCCCTGCCTTGAGCATCTGAAATGGTTTTAGCTGCATGGCCTGTAGCATACCTGTACCTTTTAAAAGGTGCTTTGGGATTTCAGCTCTTTGACTGCTGAGGGCTAATAGAGTATAAAACCTGTGAACATTGTGTCTTGTTAAACCTTGAATTTTCCTTCTTTGTCCTTTCCTTAAAAACAGACAACTCCCCAAACCAAACAAGACAAACAGGTGTAAGAGTGTGAGCTGAGCACTTCCTTGCTGCCACATATTTCTCGTATGAAAAAGCAGCAGATTGTTTATAAGTACAGAAAATGTCAACTCCATCTCTGGTCTGTTCTGCCCCTGGGAGGGTTGGGCAGTGCACTTAATGGAGCCCTTCCCGTCTGCTCAGCCACGTGTGGTGTGACTCCACTTTGTCTGTTTGCTTGTGTTTAGTTTATAAATTTGGATAAACTGGCACCCTCCCATCCCATCACTTATGTGTTAGTGTAACAAATTCAGGGCTTTTCCTCTGTCATGTTTCATGTAGTGATCCTTTTCTGTTCCATTAGTTGTGAGCCACTTTCTTCCAAGTGGTTGTACTGTATTCAGCTCTGTGCTATATCTGCACTGAGTTTGAGGCTGCTGTTGCCCCTGGAGGACCTGCTGAGCTGTTAATAGCTTGTGACAGGCCTGTGCTCCAGTTCAAACTGATCTGTCTTTTTTTTTGAGGGTCTAGAGTTTTTCAGTGAAGGCAGAAAATACTGCTGACTCAACTCCCCCTTTTTCATCTGATGTTTTTACCAACTAGTCTCCAGAATGCAGCTGTTTGACTGACTCTTAAGTCAACTTGTTCTGTGGCACTCTGAATTAACTGTGAGCTGTAAAAGCTACTCCTTTTTCAACACTTAGCTGCAACACTTAACTGCATCTAAATCTGCAGTAGACCAAAACTGACCTTTTGGAATTTCATGCCAATGATAGGGGTTTATATTCTTAAATTCAATGGAGTTGAGGGCAGGACCCTTACATGAGGTCTTTGCAGGGGCTATGGAGTGCAGCACTTTGTCAAAAAATCAGTTTGTATCAGTCCATTTTTATGCTATAGTTTAACATGAATGCTTTAGAAAAGGGCTTTCTCTCCATCTTTAAGAATTCTTTCTGCTTGTAATGATTATTCTTTCCAAGAATAAAGCAGTCAGATCTGATGGAGTCTGACATCCTTTTTAACCTCAGTGCAGTGAGTTATCCTTTCAAATTCCCCTGCTGCTCTCATCCTCTCTGAACACAGCTCATTTTAGCGGTTAGTTCCACAAGCTCGTTTAAAATGAGTAATTTATTGTGAGTAATGAGGTGTGTGCTTTTAAGTGAAAGAAAACAAATTGGCTGCTGTGCAAGCCTTTCAAATTCCTGAGTGTGCTTGGAGGTGTGGGTTACAGGAGAAGCAGATAGCGAGTGAAAACAACTCTGTGCCGGGCTCAGCTGCTCAAAGTATTTGTGGTGTTGTGTGTTTATTTATGAGCCAGTCTTTGCTGGGGATTCGCTGCCCTGTATCCTGGTAGAGAAGACTCACAGGCAGAATGAGGAAGCCCTCATTAATCTTCATGCTCTTGTTTAGAATTTCTTGTGCTGCCTGCTGCGGCTTCTGTTGGAGCAGGGACTGGCCTCTCGCAGTGAATTGAAATGGCTAAGATTAATATTAATCCCTTTAATACTGCAGCTCATGATATAGTCATTAGGTGACTTGGAACTAATCCTGCCCACCTAACTAGTGTGATTTATTAAATACACATGGAGGATTTAGTGTGAATACAGCTTGGTGGAATAGGCATCAAATAAATACCGCTGTGTATCTGTGTTAATGCTGGCAGATTGGGACACAATTGCAGGACAGGCTAGGAAGAAGCAGGAGTGCAAGGGATACTTATCATACGGTTCAATGGAGTTTACCTTTTTTGGATTAGTAGTAATGATTTTTCTGGCTCGACACGGCATGTGCCAAGAGGTAACCACAGCTGAAATGAGGCTTAAAAATTAGAATTAAGAGAATGGGGGAAGCACAAATACGTTTGTGCTGCATTCAGCAGTAGAAATTGCTCAGTTTCCTTGCTGTACTGTGAGGAGACAGCAGATTGTCTTCATTGTCTGCCTGACCCTCCCAATGCAGGGCAGCAGTTAACATTCCCTCTGCAAACATTCAATGTATAGAATAGGAAGACAGTTAATTAGTATTAAGCTAATGAACATTAACCTGCTATTTCAAAATAACAGAGGCTTCAGTTGCAGCAGTTTGGAAAAATAGCTGGTCCTTTTTCCTTAGGTGCATGATAGACGTCTCTGTGGAATTGTTCTTGATGGGCTATTTACTAGTTTTGATTAAGAAAGGATTGTTTAAAGCTACTGAGCAGAAAACAGTGGCCTGGCTAAGTAGTGTCTGTGTGTATTGCTCTGAAGGGATGACTTCCTGACCTCAGCCCTAGTGACATACCCATTTTGACATGGTAGGGAAGAGAGATCAAAGGTAAAGTTGATCCATTTCTAGATGCTGGAGGTAGATGATTGTGAGAGTTTAGGAAATTATTTAAGTTCAGTCCAAACAGTGACTATTAAAGCTGACAGGCTGCAAGACACTGCACTGTGAGTAGTACAGGTTTATTTGCTTATCATCTAAGAAACCTTTGTGTGAGCTGAATTAGCCATGTAAGAGCTGGCAAGGAAAGATTAAAATCTGTATGCAGAGATTTTAAAGCTCTTATGCTTATCGTTTGCTCTTTGCACTTTAAATCTTTCTAGTTAAAGCCACAGAATATGGAGTTTTTTCTTGAGCTTCTTTTGAGATGCTTTCACTAGGTCACTCATGGAGAAAGGATGAAAATACAGTCTTAGTATGACTGGACCAGTAGCTCTGAACTGGCTGGGGAGTAAGCTGGGTTGTGACCAGGTTAGCTTTTACAGAATGTGGTACAGAGGGGCAGATTTTTTAAACCAGAGCTGCAGGCTGGAGAAGCAGAAACAAGTGTGAGGGACAGAGCTTGCTAAGCTGTACCTAACACAAATTCAGAAATTGCTTATTAGTATATTTTGTTTTTCAATTAAATTTTCAGAAAAAGAAACAGGGTTCTATATTTGAAGGCTACTTGAACTGAAGAGGAATTATCTCTGTGGAAGGAGGACTTGCAGTTTGTCCTATGACTTCCTCAATATTAGCAAGAACAGAAAGTTGCATTTCAAAAATGATTGCCTAGGCAGAGATTTGGAAGATCCTCTTTAGGATCACACTAGTGTTGAAGAGATGAGTTGTTCTGTGCAACAGGACAGATACTATTAACCATCTGTAACCCAGCCTGTTGTTCCAAATATCAGTCTGACACATTGCTTATGTTCACTGTAGTTTTTCCAAGATTTTTTTGCTGCTTCCTCCTCCTGCCACTTTATTAACCAAACCTTTTTTTAACCAGCTGTGATGCTTCCACAATTCCTTCATACTCTTACCTTGTTTTCTGTTTTTTGTTTTTTTAAAGATGTCTGTACTTGTTATTTCTGCCCTATTTGGGAGACTTCTGCTTTTGAATTTAATTTTCTTTGAGATTTAAGTTGATTCAGACTAGACTGAGATCTGTGTTACTAGGTTATTACCCTTTAAAAGGGAACTTAAGACACCTCATAGTTTCTTTTCTTATCTTTTATCTCTGGGATCCGAGTATGACGTTGTGTGATGCTTTAAGTGTGATCTGTTTTGTTTTGAACCATGTAATAGAAAGCCAGAAATGTTTAAATATGATGGTGAAAAATAATTTTTTAGTGAGATGAGTTTAAATGTCTGGTCTGTTTCAAAGAGGGGACGAGACTGTGCTTGCCTGTTCAGTTGTCTTTATCAGTCAATGTGGGAATACAGCTGTGACTTCTCATAAGGGATGCAAGGTCATGCACTAACTCTTCAGAGACCATATACAATTTCTGATGGAATAAATCTGGTTGTAGCTAAGGAAATTCAAAGTATGCTAAATATGAAGCTTGCTGAAATGTATGTTTTGATCTTTTACATTTGGGGGTTTTAGTTATAGATTGTCATTAGTTCTGAAATAACATTGTCTGATACAAAATGCTTAGATTGTCAAAATAGTTGTTGTCATGTTAATGATTTATTAAATAAATTTATGTTATTTTATCTAGATTTTGTATTTTTCTGAATAATAGTAACAGATCCCTAACATGAACCCTCATCCCAAGCCTCCTCCCTAGCACTGCTACAATTCAGTGGCTGCAAGAGGAGAGAGCAAAGATCTGTTTTAAAGTCACTGAAATTCCAGGCTGTGTGGATCCTCCTATAAGTCCCATGTCTTCTGGGTTCCTGAGTTGATTGTTAGTCCAAAAACATACTAGAAAGCTAAGAAACTTTTAGGATTTACTAGAAATTAAATTTTTAATGCAGAGCAAAACAAGATGCACTTCTTTCTTCTAAAAAGCCTAATAATGAGGAAGCAGGGAGATTTTTCTGTTAGTTTACCTGGTGGCTGTTCATACACTAGTCATATTATTTCTGAGTTAGTTGCTTAACTCAAAACTTTTTAATTTAAATAGGCTGTAGTTGTTTTTTTCTGTTTGCCTGTGAAAAGTACTTTGCTTTATCCTCTTTGCTTACTATCCAAATAGTTCACATTTATATATGCTGATGCTTATTCAGTGCCTGCAAGAGCTATTTAGGATACAGTGAGGAAGATGAATTGGGGGTTTTTTGAGTGTGAAAAGGAGCACTGACTGTGCAGGGGGTAACAGCATGGCTTAGTGACTGTTAGTACACTTAAGGCAGGTGTAACTCAGCTGAATCCTGTTAGAATGCAATCATACATTAATTTGTCTAGTAACAAATAAAATGTAAAGGATCTGATATTTTGTAAATGCTCCCCACTGATGATTTTTTAAGGCAAATAGAAGCCCCTAAATTTGGTTAATAAATGATGTGCAGTGTTTTGAATTAAAGTATTTAGAATTAAAAAGAAATCTAAAAATACAAATTTTTGTTTTAATAGTCAGAAGAACTTGGCTTCTTTATGAGCAAGGCAGCTGCTTAAACCTTCATGGAGAACCAGAGAATATGAGGGATTGCTTCCCACAAGATCCAAAAAGAAGATAATAGTGAAGGAGGAAATTATTAGGGTGGTTTAGATAATTAAGACAAGTTCCATTTCCTCCTTTCTAAGAGTTCTGTTTAGCACCTGTAATTCCTGAAATTAAATAGCACCTTAGCCCAGATTGAACATACCTCAGGACTTTCCCTGATGGCACAGTTAACAATAAATATTGATGTCTTAACTATGGTTTCTAGTATCTTCTGAAGTCTTTCTTGCTAAGCAGCCACAGTGATCATTATTCAAGCACAGAAGTGGAAGAATGAAGACTGCACTCTGATCTGTTTTTAATTAATATCTCCCCTCCCCTGGCATGTTACAGGAGATACCTTAAAATGAACAGCTGAATAAGCTCTTCAGTCTGTGTCTGGTTTTGATGGCCTCCAGGATTGGAAGCCATGAGTAAAACCTTGAAATCATGAGAACTTTGGTAAATAATTTTAGAGTTATTTAAATTAGTTTGGCGTCATTGAAATTTCATTTTATTTCAGGTGGGTCTCTAAATCTAAAGGATAAAAATAGTTAGGAGAAAACTAAGTCCCTGATAATCACTGGAATTTTTTGGGTCTCTAGAATTGCAAGAATAGCAGAATGGCTGAGGCTGGAAGGGACCTTCAGAGGTTTTCTGGCCCAAGTGGCCTGTTTACCCTGAGCTGGTGGCTCAGGGCTGGGTCCAGGCAGCTTTTTACTATCTCCAGGGGTGGGGACTGCACTCAAGATACTTTGAAAGGTTGGAAGCCAGCCACTGACACACGGAAATCTGAACTTCTTCCACTGTGTCGTGCTGGCCCTTAGTGGTCTTTTAAGCAGTTAGTTATTCATGGTGTGTGGAAACAATTCAAAATAAATATTTTTGTCAGTTTCTTAGCCAGTATCTAAATGTTCAGTGAACAGCCCTCCTGTCTGAGGCAGAAAGGAATAGAACATTAGGGTCTCTACGGTCTAAATTCAGTTCTGTAATCTGTGAAATTTGAAAATTAAGTATATATTGCTCTAGTGATGGTTGGAATAGGAAGTACAAGTCACTGTCAGTATAATTAAAAGAATATAAATAAAAATATAAAAGAGAACACCTGATTGCCATTCAGCCTAAGAAAATAAGCTTGCAAAATATTTTACTTCCATGAGCTATGGCTTAGGGACGAATCATGGGCTGTTTTACTTGGAATCTTGGTTAATTTCATTGGAAGAGGACACTGGGGAAAGATGTGTTTAGGGGTCTTTTTGTTGTGTTGTGAGGGGTTTTTGTTTGTTTTGTTTCGTTTTTCTTTTAAAGTTTGTTTTAAAATATGTGTGTCCATTAATGATGACAACTTGGAGTGTGAGAATAGGTACTTAAGGTCGGATGGGACATTTGTTACATAGTCATGGTGAGAACAAGTGATTTAGTACCTTGCTTTGAGGGTCTTGTAACCTTTTAAGTTAGTTTATACACTGAAATGGATAGTGAGTGATTTACTGCAATCTACTAACCCTGCATTTGCTAGTTCCTGTCAAGGAGGGATAGCTACAAAACAGTTTTTATATATTTGAACAGAACTTTGTATGGAATAAAGACAATAAACCAGATAAAGTTGAGTAGAGTTCATCAAGGCCTTCCCTGCCTGCTGCCTTCCTAAATATGAATGCATTATAATCTTCTTTTGAAAAGGGCAGAGCAAAAAATTTTCTGCCCCTACCTGCAACAGTGTTGGGCATCTTGGAGTAATTATGTCTCCTTCTCTCTCTAGATATTTTGTCTGCCAGCTTTCTGCTTCTCCCTCTGTAGTTTGGTGAAATTACTAATTATCTAGGGATGATTAGTGCTAGCCTCTCTGTGCTTTTTTGTATTGATAGCCCCTCTTGAGATCTTTCAACTCAGTGAAGATATTTTCTTTTTTTCCTCCCCCCACTCCCCTTTTTTTCTTTTCTTTTCTTTTCTTTTTTTTTTTTTTTTTTTAAGCTTCACTGCCATTCTGTAATGGAACAGTCTTTGGTAAGTGGGACCTAATAGTGAACCTAATAGGAACCTCCTTCTTCTACCTAAAGGAGGATCACAAAAAAGGCAGAGCCACTTAACATGGGCCAGGAGATCCACAGTCATAAATATGTTGTCCAGTTGTACTTGGGGGGAAATGTTGTGAGAGTTAAATTTTGAAGATTTTTAGTGTTTGACTAAATAGGGCTTCAAAACAACCAATCCAAACCTTTCTGTGGTTATGTGCTGGTTATTTTAGTAATTCTTAATCTCCACTTTATATTTGTCTAATCAGACAAGTGCTCCCTGTTTGCTCTGAACAATTGCTTTTTCTATGTACTTGGATGGCACAGATGTCTTAAGTGTCAATTCAGGTGACTTCCATGCTGAAAGATCTAGTCTTAAACAGCAGAATTATCTCTGCCAGATAATAGGCTTGGCTTTCTAGTATGTTCCAAAAAATGTGGGAGCAGAAAAGGGGAGGACTACTTCCTTCCATTTCCCCCAGTGCCTCTTTGCTGCTTGAATTGTGAAGTGAGTCTGAAGGATTCTGCTGGTCCCTTGAGCATGTCATTATGCATTTGAAGGAACCTAGCAGGTGAAGCTAATATATAAGGAGCATTTCATTTTCTCCTGCTCTCTCAAATGCCCACACTTGTGGATGTTTGTGCTCAACAGAACCAGTGTGAAATTTAGTCACAGCCACAGCATGTGTTCTGATTTTCCGGGGAAACTTTCTCCCAGCTGTGGGTTAACCCTTTCTCCACTCTTCTCTCTGCCTCTCCAGCTTTGGGGAAATTTCAGTGAGCAGTTTCTGTGACCAAGGAGGCCTTGAAAGCTGGAAGAATTAGTTCTCATTGGTTTTATTGGGGAAGGGAATAAGATTAAGTAAGAATGGATGTTGATACGATATGTGTAGGAGATAGGATTTTGGGGTTTTTTAGTTTCTTTAAAACAATTGAAACAACGGTATTTTTGCACTCCTCCATTTTTGTCCTATGCTGTGACAAAACTAAACTAAAGTTACACTGCTGCCATCAGTCTGAAGCTGCAGCTTACCTAATGTGAGTGCTGCCATACTCTTGTAAAGGCTCTGATCCCAGTAAAGCTGCATTCATTTTAGCAGTTTTGCTATTCCAGCTCATAGGCTTAAATTGAATTTAAGGGAGGTGGTACAGATGCTGTATTGACCAGGATTGAATTTTTTTTTTTTTTTTTTTTTTTCTTTCCAAGCAGGCATGCTAAGAGTGAGAGCATTTCCTCTTTGTGGAGGGAATCTGCTTGCAGGCATATTGCTACAGTTTTGCTACCACTTATTGAAGCCTATTGTAGTGAAGAATAAATGTGTTTGCTGTTTTTTTCTCTGTACTAGAAAAGCATATTTGGAATTATATTTTGAGTTATCTGTGTGCCTTCTGTAAAGGAAGGGAAACTTTCTGTCAGCAGGAATATGTTTTTCTAGATTTTAAATCCTGTGGTAAACAACCATAGTCTGTAATGTCTAGTAATAAAGAGATTGCAAATCATACATCAGTGCTGAGTCATGTTTTACACCCCCTTTGTAAGAGCTTTGTCAAAAGTGTGGAAAGCAGTGCCTGCTCAGCAGTGCCTGCAGCAGCCATCAGGAGGCAGGCAGAGGGGAATAAGGTACTTCGTAGCACACTGTCTTCAGCTGCTCTTTGGCAGTGTTATGTTGTGGCTTCCTTTGCCCACTGCTGCTCTTTTCACTCATTTCTGTCTTTGGATTCTTTTTGTACTGTGATTCAGTCGTTCACAGAGCAGCAAAATGACATCTCCAGACTGCCTGCTGCCAGATCACAGCAGTTTCAATTGGAAACTTAAAAGCTGAAGCAGGTGCTGGAAACTATTCTCCCTTTGGTCTGGTTCATTGAGTGCCAGCTTTCAGCTGAGGAATGGGGAAGGGAGGAGAATTGATTTTGTGACTAAAATCTCAGACTGATTAATACTTGCATTTCTTCAGATAGTAGTGTGAAAACACCATAAATTAAATCTGAGTTTAGTGGAACTTCAGATGGTTGCAAGGTGACTTGTTTTAGATCTGAAATTATAACTTTGGGCCCAGGTGCTGTTTGTTTATTGACATTAATATCTGCAGCAGATGTAATACTTTTCTAGGAGACCACAGGAACAACATGCTTCATTTCTGCTAATTTTCTTAAAGTTTCCAAATTTGGTGAACTACAGAGGGTTTGATTTGGGGATTTTTTTGTTTGTGTTTTGGTTTTCTTTTTCCAGTTCAGTTACAGCCTGAATTTGCAGTTTCTGTTTAGAAAATTGATTTAGAAAATCAAGAATGTTTTCTAGGTGTAGTTCTGGAGTGAGCTTCTGCTTAGTATTTATTGACTGCTGCTACTAACCAATAGAAGATCTGGGTGGGGGGAAACTCTCTTCACTCAGCAAATACAGAAGGGGCTTTTTGTTCCTGGTAAGCACAAGTCAGAATTTAAGTATTTTAAGTAAGAAGAGACCTCTGGAGTTCATCTGCTCTGATACCCTGTTGAATGCAGGACCAATTTGTAAGATTCTGTGCAGGGTTAAAGACTGCTGAATTCTGAATTTCCAGGGATAGAGCTTCTACATTTTCTCTGAGCAAACTGTTTCAGTGTTTGACCACCCTTCTTTAGAAAATATCTTTCCAATACCTAATGGGTGTTCCCCATGTAGCTTCTCTCACTGCATCTCATACTATTCTGCATTATTATTATTATCTCATACTATTTTGCATTACTTTATTCGTATTAGATGTTTTTCCTAAATGTATAAGGTTGTCTTTCCATTCTCATGTGATTTGGCATGTTTGGACTAGCTTAGAGACTTTTTCATATGCTGTTTGAGAGAAGAGGCACAAGGAATGCTCCTGCTGCTGGCATTTTAAAGGCTTGTGTAGATGCACATATGGCCCTGCATATCTGGGGTTTTTTGACTTGTAGTGTGTAAAATCAGTAACAGTTGTGGTTTAACAGTATAACACTAAATCGTGATTATCAGTTGAGTTTGGAGGTTTGATTCCAAAACTTGATCTAGAAATTGAAGCAGGCTTTGAGTACAAGGCATTTACTTCTCTGGTTATTGCTCAGCATTGGCAGGTGGAAGTGCAGGATGAGAAAGCCCCACAGCTGATTTGTCTGAGGAATGATTTTGGTAATGCTGAGTGGGTATAAGAGATTAGAGTATTTTGAAAGGTTTATCTTCAGACAGTGCTTACTTACTAGCCTTAGGTTTTTGGAAACCTAATTGAGATGTTATGCAATCAGATAATTTTTGTAGAAGCTGAAAAGTTTCATGGTCTGGAAGAGAACTTATGTGTAGGTGTTTTCAGGGCAAATACTATCTTGTGCATCATTTTCACATGTTATTGGAGAGCCATGAAAAAATTAGCCATTATCTGGATGTTTTCACCCACCCTTAATAGGAATAACTTTTGCCTCTGCTCATCACTGATCCTCTCCTGCTGCTTCTTTTTTTTTTTTTTATTTCTCTTTTTTTTTTTTTTTTTTTTTTTTTTTTCTGGTTAAAAACATTCTTTTTAATTCAGTGTGATAAAACATCCGTTATTTGTAAGTTGATTGAGCATAAAGTATTTCATTATAAAATGGTCATCCATCACTGGAAGCTGAGGGCTGCAAAAAACATTAACTGTGCACTTTTGGCTGGAATGCAGCTTCTCCAGAATAATGCAGCTTCTGTGTAAAGTATGCAGCATAAAAAAATCAACTGTTCAGGAAAACAGGTGCTTGTCTTGCTGTCCCAGGGCTTTGGGATTTCATCCCAAGTTTTTGGAAGGGCCTTCGAAGTCCTTCTGTTACCTAGAGTCACATTTTGGTTTTAAGCAGTGGTCTCAAAGATGAAAATGCTGGTGTGTGTCAAGTGGTTTCATTCTGATAAGGCTGTGAGAATTTACTAGCAGTTTAACTGCTGCTCTTTAGAAAAGGCTGTATATTTTCTTCCCCTTATTCCTTAGCTTTTCTGAAAATTAGGTAGTTTTTTTAAAAATCAAGTTCCTTAACAATGACACCCCCAAAGTGAGTGGCCAAGCACTGCCAAGTTTTTTCTCCAGTTTGTCCCTGGAAATCTCCTTGATATTTCATAAGCTCAGCTGTTCTTCTTCTGTATGATAAACTGTAAAGATCATTTTGATTTCAACTTGTGCTACGTGGTGTGTGTCATATTTCCCTAACTTAAATATTGACTTGAAAAATAGCTATTTTAGCTGAGAGTGGTAGTTAATTTTCGATTTTGGGAGGATAGGGCATGAAGTTTTTACTGGCTTACTATTGCTGCTTTTTTTGATAATATTTTTAGGTTATCTTATGGCACAACACTTAAGGCCAAACATGTTCCATTTCCATATGAGGAGTTGCAGCAGAGATGAAGTGACTTACCCAAGAGCATGAAGGGGAGATGAGTGGCAGAGGCTGAGTAGACTGATTTGCCTGTCTGTGATCAAGGGCCTGGCCACCACTTGATGGTCAGTTTATTTGTTTATGTGCTTACATCCTGTCAAAGCAAATTGTCTAGGTCTAGGCTTGAAAATCTAAAGGAAATTCTTCTCTTTGGCTTTTTACCAAGTCTTGGGAATATGTACTGTTGAATGTACAGTGGTTCCATCCCAGAGGTCATGGCAGCAGAAATGCAGGGGGTGAGAGGTTAAAGCAGAGCTGTGTCCACTGACCTGTTCAGTGTGTGTTGTGTATTCCAGTTGGAGAGCTGGGCTGTGTTGTGCCCTAGGGGAAGAAGGGAGGGATTGAAGGAGCTTACCTAAGTGTGTGAGCTGGGGGCTGGCTTGAGCAAACAGCCCTGTTTGTCTGAACGAGTTGAAGCTCTGTGCTGTCACTTTTACATCAGCCTTGCTGGGCAGCATGGAGCCAGTGATGGCCTTTACCAGGATCACTCAGCTGAACTTTCACAAGTAGTTTCTTCTGTCATGGGCATGTACTAGATCAAAACTATTAGCAATAGAATAAAATAGATCTGTTTGAGACTTTCTGAGATAATATTGTTTCCATGATGCCTGTCTCAAGATTCATCCTACTTGGTGATCACTGAAGTTGAATAGCATTCACAGATCTCTCCAGATGCAAAAACTTAACACAAAAAGGTCAAAAGTGTTAAAATTCAGAATTCTGTTGCCTTTCATGTATTATCAGGATCTTGTATCAGTGGTTTGCTCTGGCACATTTCAGTATGCAGAAATTAACTTCTTTCCTCAGTCCATTTGCAAGAACATAATGCTCACTTGTCATTATTGTATGAATCAAGCTGCCTTTTAATGCAGGTAGCATCAAAATTTTGGCACAAGTGTGTGTGCACAGATTACTGATTGCTTCAATTATTGCTGTGGAAGGAAAAAAAATGGTAGCTTAATGTTTTTACTGTTTGAATGTCTTAAGGTAATGGCTGTATTGGCTGCCAGCAGGCTGGGCTCTTCTTCCTTTTGCTTCTATTCCACTCCTCTAGGTTTGAAACAAATAATCCCCATGATGTTTTGCATTCTGTTCTCCTCAAGTCTCCCATTTTGTTCTGTGGTAACCTGGTGTGTGGGATCTTGAGCTCTGGGCCATCATATTTGGCCATTAGCACCTGGGAATTTTACTTTCTGATAATATGGCGATGCACAATGTCTCCTAGATCAGGTTGAATAGAAGAATTTGTGTAAATCATTACAGCAAGGTACATTAAACCTTTGAGAGATTTTTGTCATTAAAACGTTGTTTCCTCTTGGGTCATCAGACTTTTCTTCATTTCATTCTTTGGATTTTGTCCGTCTCACTGATGCATTTTTGATTCTCTGGCAACACAAGAAATGTCTTGGCTTGTTTGGGATTTGTTGTTCATCAATTTCCTTTTAATTTTTCCCCTTGGCACTCATGGGCTTCCCTTGAGGAAAGGGTAAACAGAATGGAGTAACATCCAGACAGCTAATTGATGATAAAACTGTAATCTTTTTCTCCAGCCTCCTAGAAATAGCAAAGCTTTCCTTTTCACAACATGGTGAATTTGCAATGAGAGCTCTATTCATAGCATGGTAGGCACACAAAGCTGAGGAGAATTACTGTGCTTTAAAATACCAGGGAAGGAGTTTTAATTTCTCCTGGGCTTTAAAATTGCCTACTTAGCTTGGGCCTGGTGCCGTGTAAGATGTGTAAAATATCAGAGTGAAGCAAGTCCTGTGACTGAATAGGGTTCTGTAGAGTGTCACAATCTAATTGCTCTTTCTTCAACATGTGCCAATTTCTTTTAGAGAGGAAAAAGAGTGCTTAAACTTGACATACATCAAACTTGTACTGTCAGTAAGATGAGTGGCTAAGTCCATCCTCTGGACTTGGCAGTGTGCAATTCCCCACAGGTTTCATTTAGCCTAGTCTGTCTTGTTAGACTGGCCACGCTCTCTTCCTCGTATTAGGAGGGAACCTTGGGAAACCTGGCTCTAATTCACAACTGCAGCAAGATCAATAACTATCAGCATTTGGTCAAGGGCAGATGAATTTGTCATGGGATGGCTGCTTTTCGGTTTGGTTTATTTTGGTTTAGTAATTTAATTTAGAGTTCAGTGTCATTGGCTTGGAGGAGTGCCTGTGGGTTCTGAACTTCAGACCTGGTGCAGGTTCATCACAAAAACTGTCTGTTGTCCTATACATGGTGATTTTCTGCAAGAATCTTTTGAAACAGTTTCATCTGGTTCTAGACAGAAAGAAGGTGAAGCTTGCCTTTATTTCATTTGCCTGTTTTTAATGGGATGGATTTGTTTTGTTGGAGTTTGTAAGAGTGAGCATGAAGCTTCAGTTACCTGTGAAACTTGTAAGTGGTTTGACTTACTGAACTTCAGGCTAAGTAACTTCCACCCATGGAGAAAAATGCTTCAAGAATGGGTAAAATCTTAAATCAGTTTTTGTAGAGTCATTGGGCAGTGCAGTTTTCTGGAGTAGAATTAAGTGCCATTACAATTGGCATTAACTGTTTAGAGCTTGTGTCTGTTTGTAAGAGCCACAGAGCTAGTGGTATATTCCAAAACCTATCAGAGGCTTAGATCAGCTGTATTACCCCATCTCCTTTCTCTCAGAACAATCAGCCTTCCTGTAAGGGAGATAAAAACACTATTTAAGCAGTTATGAATTAGCTTATTTCTACCATATGTAAATAATCTTACTGTGAAATGTGCTAGCAAAATCAAGTGGTGCTCTAATGCTTATCCTCTACTGTGATGTAGGAGGAAGGGTTTAATGAAAACAAAGATAGATTAGCATTAAATTTACCCTTATTACTTCACACAGGCAAAAGATACACTCGTGGGAGAGCAGTTTGGAGATGGGAGTCTTTTACTACATAGTTACTTGACTTTTTGCCTTTCATCAGAATTAGTCATGTCCTTTCAGAGGTGTTCAGGTCACAGGATGGGAGGAAATAGTCTAGGATTTGTAACAAGGTCTACTCTTGATGACCTTCAACCTTACTGTGCTAAATTACCCCTTGGCTCACTATAAGAGCTGTTCTTATTTTGAAGCAGTTATTTGATTACAACCTCTGACCAGTACATGTCAACCATAGCTCAGAAAAAATTTTGTCAAGATGTGATTATGCCCGTCTCTGCTGTCTCATCAGTGCTAAGAAATAAAAACAGAATTAAACAATTTCAACTTTGGAAGTAACCTCATATCCAGACACTCAGCAGACTTAATGACTGGCATTAGAAATTCAAGGTGGAGCAAGTAGTCATGTCTGTACTTTTAAGTCCATCCAAATAGAAACCATGGAAGTTTGTACCCTGTGTAGTTCCATGCTTCTGTTGATGGCATTTGCTTTCCTTGTGATTGGTGTGTATGTTCTTTTTCTTGTAATAACACTCTAGAGCAGAACACTAGGGTGAAAAATACTTAAAGTAACAGGAGAGACACAGCTGGAGTTTACAGCATATTTTTAGCTGAAGATGTTCTAGCAAGTACCTGCTTATGAAAAAATGCCCAGGAAATTTTAATGGTCAGTCAGAATAGCTCAATTTGAAGCACAGCATCAGATGAAGCTCCTTAGATAACTAATGGCTCACACTTGTGGCATTGTCAGTGCTTCTGCTTCACTGATAGATATAAGTAATTCCATAGAAGACAATATTTTGGTTGAGTTTATGCTGCCCTAGCCAAAGGATGTGAAGAGTCAAATGCTCAGTATGTGTTCTGTCATACTTCCCCAAAATAAAAAGTTCTGAGGGGTGCTTGAGATCTTGGCACTGTGGAACAATCATTTGTTAAAGTCATGTTGAGTGTAAGGGAGATAAACACACCAAGCTGGAGTGTGACAAATGAAAGCATTTGTGCCATTGTAATGAAATTAGGCAAACAGAACAGGCTTGACATCTCTGGGTTCCCCTTGTCAAACTGCATTTGTAATTCCAGCTTTGCATTCATGTGTGGCTGTGAATAGCTGTTTCCCTCTTGATTTGATGGGTTGGGGCCCCTGAATGACCACTTTAATTCACAGGGCATTAGCTTTGAAGAGTATATTTTACAGACATCCTTAGAAAAGGATTGCAGTTAATTCACACTTCTTCATCAGCTTGAATATCCTTGATTTTCGGCCTGTGTTTGTTTATTGTAGGCAAAGCTTTTGATACCATTTATTATAATGAAGTACTGCTTTCAGAGATGCATAAAGCTTGCTTCCACACATCCCCATGGTATGTATACTTTGTGCAATTTCCACACTATTTATGTGTTTTAGAAACTAGGGTGTAAGCTTCTGGCTCCTCAGCTTCTCCCTAGCTGGCAGAATCCCATTTTCTTTATCTATTAAGAGCTTAGATTAGGATAAGACAATGATATTTTGGGGAACCCAGCAAGAATATCCAGTGGTTTTTGATGACTTCTTGTTTATGAAATTTAGTGGACATTGCCATTATTTTCAGGAAGGAGAACTAGAGCTTTCTCTCATAACACTAGCTGCTAAGTCAGACTGTAGAGGTGGCAATCTGTTCTCCTTTCAGATCAGAAAATACCTACAAATGTGCTCCCAATTGCACTGTGTGGCAAGGGCTGGTCTAGAACTTGGCTGGTCTAGAAAAACAAGATGAAAACAACAACTAAGACCCTCTTGTAGGGGAGAGATGGCAGAGGATTCTTTTCACTTGAAACACTGTACCAGGGCTGAGTGAAGCAGAACATATGCTCAGGAGCAAATGAGTGTGGATCATCTATAGAGTAGCTATTTTACACTTGTTATCCAACATTAATTTGCTGTTCTTGATCTGGGGTTGAATGTCAGAGTCAGACTAAATTTGCTAGCTGGAAGTCAGGGTATGTCTTGTAGTTCAGGTGCAGAGTGGCATGTGTTCCAGTAAGCCTGGAGAATTTGTTTTTGGAGTGGTGAAAAACATGCTCCTCCTCTGTTTATCAGCTGAAGAGCTGCTGTAGTTGCAGTTTTGCCAGGGCACCTAGAACCAGTATGCATATACTGTTCTGTGTCTGTTACCTAGGGCTCTATGTAAAGCAAATTCAAGCTCTGCAGATTTTTAGAGGAACAAGTTACTATCATTCTTTTTCCTGGATTTGTTAATTAATAGATTAAACAGCTGGTAATTACAGGACTAACTCAAAAGAATTTCTCATTTCCCTGCAATCCTGCATTTTGACCTGGCTGAGATTAAGCCAGTACTTATTTCAGCAGTTAAAATGTTTATGAAAATCCAGGAAGTGTGACCACTCCATACTTTTAGATGGTTTTAAAGGGCAAATACAATTTTTGTCCTTTTTCCTTGTAACTTATTCAGTCTGATTTGCTGATCCAAACTTCAGGGGCTTCTCATCCTTTGAGTGAAAAAACAAAATGTTTTGGTATTTGTTGGGTGAACTGAGAATAAAGTGCATGTCATGTAGGCCAGAGTGGCAGTGTTTGCAGAAAGTGATTTTGAGGATGACCAGGAAGCACTTGCTGATACCTCAATTTTCTGTGGTATCAGCTGATTGAGCCCCAAGGCAGCAGTCCCAAAAAGCTGGATTTCTGCTCTGTTACAGTGTTATATTTATCTCTTTCTCACCTTAAGCAAGAGAATGCCTGCTGGTTGCACAGTGGGGTCGCAGCGGTGCATGCTCCAAGCATTGCTGCTGTGGGCACTGGAGAGGTGTGTGGGATGCAGCTGAGAGCCTTTCTGAAGGCTGGCCCTCAAAGGCCAACAGCTGCTGCATAAGAGGAGTCCAGGTCATGTGCTTTGGGTTGCAGTTGCCTGTCCTCGGGACAAATGATGTTGAAATAACTTGTCATAAACAATTTTTTCTTGTTCATTTACTCTGATTCGGAATGCATAGCCGATCCTGATAAGAGTCATTCAGGAGTGAAGAGTTGAACTGCCAGAGAAAGCAGCTTATGTGAGCGTTTTAGATCAGGAATGTGCCAACAGTGTGCTAACAATAAGAAAACTCATCCGAGGGGGACCTGCTCCTGCACTTCAGGAGAAAAGGGACGCCAGAGGTCTGATGCAGTTTGTTTGCTGAAGTGCCAGAATGGCTGCATGGGATTGCTGAAATGGGAGTTAGGTGCTTAAACATGAATTAGTTGATTAAATATCATTATAGACATGTGTGTCTAAGTGCAAATAATCCATAGGAAGAAAGGAGGAAAGCACTGTGGTCTCAAAGGAATTGTGTCCTCATTAAAATTGCCATCCTGAAGAGTTGCCTTTTTGATACATTAGTTAAGATACTCTTTCCCTTCTCCATTTCCA
Organism: Erithacus rubecula; assembly: GCF_903797595.1. Lineage (NCBI taxonomy): Eukaryota > Metazoa > Chordata > Aves > Passeriformes > Muscicapidae > Erithacus > Erithacus rubecula. The sequence goes on from NC_136660.1 coordinate 16,062,371, forward strand.
CCCACTGCTTCAGGCTAGCTGAGCATTTCTGAGTGTTGTGCTGATGCTGGTCTCTGTTTGCTTCTCTGAAATTTCATTTGAAGGACCTGTGTGAAAAGAATGGGAAGTGCTTTCCAGGCTCTTCATTTAAGCCTTCACTTAAGTCATGTTTTAATATAATTTTTCCCTGGCTCTGAGTAGATTTCAAAGGAAAACTGCTTGAAGGAGTCCCTTGTGAAATTTTATTCTCTTTGTGGATACTTACTCAGTTTTTCCTCTTATTCCATTGGCTGAAGTCATGTTTGCAGGTTTGGTGGGTTTTCAGGTGGGTTTTTTGTTTAGTTGTTTTTTTCCCCAGAGCTGAAACTGGTTACTTAAGCAGAGAACCAACCCTGTATTTTCTAGTTAAAACACTGAGAAATGTCTCTTGCTGGAAAATATACTTGGAGAAATATCTGTATAGGCAGTTCTCAATTCTCACTGGTTATAGTTACCTCACCTGTAATGCCTGAATCTGGCAGAACAAGAACCAGAGCTGAAAATTCAGAGCTGCCTTTTTTTTTTTTTTGGAATGTTGTTACAAACATCAAGTATGTATTTCCGTACACTTAGTGTGTACCTTATAAAGCTGAGGTTCCTAGATATTTTCAGGAGAGCACAGGATGTGCTTTTACATATAGGTGAAGGCTAGACTTCTGTAGTATCTTCTGTTAAGTTTTAACTTGCTGGGCACAACAATTCCCTCTAAGGACTACAATCCCCCCTTACCAAAGTCTTGTGAAAAGAATGCTATTAATTTCCTACTGTTCTGTGCTCAAGATCAAACCTGAGCTGTAGTGGAAAAGGTGGCATGGAGTGCACCTTGCACTTGTAGCTATTGATCCAAAAGGGCTGGCAGGTTTGTTCTGGACACTGCCACCTTTGGTGTGCAAGGCTAAGAAAGCCTACTCAGAAAAGAGCTTCTGAACTAACTTCATCCTCTAAAGGATGGAGTTAAGAGGATATGTGTTTGATTTACTGGATTGTTTGCAAAATTGTGTTAAAAACCCAGTAGCTTTAGTAGGTAGGTGGATTTAGAAATCCAGGTAGTTTTAGTGACACGTTCAGATGCTGCACCTTCTTTAGCCCATGAAAATAATCTTTTTCAAGACAGGATACAGCACGAGCAGCTACAGTATGTTTTTCTGTGCTGCCAAACTTCCCATTGAAGCAAAGGACCAATATCAAGTTCTGCCTTGAAAAGGGAGTTGGTGACCCTTGTAAGTCCTCAGTGCTTGCAAATGCTTCTGGTAAGAAGAGCTCATGGTAGTGATTAACTGAATCCTCCTCAGGTGTGAGCAAAGACATTGGTGTTTCACTGCTTTAGATCTTTCAGACAGTAGTCCTTTAGTGGGTAAGTCTTGCACAAAAATGCTTTTTGTCTGGCATAATTTTGATTTATTTTTTTTAACACTGCAGTCAACCACCCAGTCTAAACAGTTTTACAGCATAAACTGTCAGTTTCAGAGAGCTTAATGTAAAGTGCTTTGTTACTGTAACGTCTGGAATCTCTGAATATTAGGGAAACTGGCCAAAGTTGCTGTGTAGTCAACAATATGTGCCTAAGTTAAATCCTAGTTATGACAAGCTGTTTTATGATCTTCACATAAGTTGTGAATTTCAGTTAGACTGAAGGGAATCTGATCTTTAATGACAGTAAGATTTACAATTCTAATTGAAAGGAAAAACCTGATACTCCCCCTACTTTTGTAAAGAAAATATCTATTTGTTGTCCCAAAAGATGTATTAAGGAGTGTGATGCCATCTGCATCCTTGCTACCAAGTGTGTCTTCATCATCTCATTCGATTGTGCAGTGATGTACATCTGCTGAAGTCCCATTTTCTTACTAATCAAGTGCAGCTTTTTTCATCTTAGTACTCACTGGTTTGAATGAGGCTGGAGGAATTGACAAGATTATAGTCTGGTCTGTAGAAAGGATCAGTTTTGGGAAAGAGGAGTCTGAGTTTTGATCCCTAGTAATCTTACTGTATTTAATGCTGCCCAAGTGCTTGTAACCAGTCAAGTGTTCTATAAAGCACAGTAAATATGTATTAATGTAAATATGTCTTATGATCATCTGGATTTCCATGTGCTGTTGAGAGGTGACACAATTGTAATGTTACACCAGCATATTATCTGACAAACTGGGAGAGTTGTTCTTAAGCCAAAAATGTTGAATCATCATGTTCCTTTTAACCCCTCACAAGTTAGTGGTGTTTGCCTTATTTGAGCTGGTGGCTGAAATGTAAGGGATGGTGTAATGATTCCCAAAGTCCCCTTTTAATTGCAGTTTTGCTTTAGTTAACAGCACTTTGATGTTCTTCTCTGTGCTCTTCACTTTTAAACCATAAGCCCCTGTATAGTTTTTCCTCCTTTGCTTCCTTGCCATAATTTGACACAGTTGACAAGTTAGTATACTTTCTGACAGACTTTTTTTGCTTCAATACTTAAGGCTTCTCAGTAGGAGCTGTGATAAAGTAGAATTTCACTTATCTCAGAATAAGGGGTTTGGTTTTTTTCCTCAGCAAAATGATTGAATTGTGTTGGTAGTTAGAAAAACAGGAGCTTGTCTAATGATTTGGGAATTACAGTCTTTTTTTCTCCCTGCCTCAAAGAAGCACATATGACAAATAAGTTCAATATTTGTTTATTTGATTAAGAGTATAAATACCAGTGATCCTGTGACACTATTCGCCATTAGACTTGTTAACTTTTTATTAGGAATAAAAAGTAGGTTTCAGCAAGTTGAGCCAATTGTTGCAGTTAAATATTTCTGGTCTCAAAATTATTCAGGTTACTTTTAATGCATTCTTCTGTGCCTGTGTACTGGCTGTGTTGTGGTTGCCTTCACCTGCTTTTTAAGGCTTTTTCTCCTAAATCCCCCTCAGGGCTCCTCTTATCTTGATTCCTCCTGTTTTATTTGGTGGATTTGGTTTTTGTTTTGGTTTGGGTTTTTTGTTTGTTTTTCTTGGTCAATTTCCCTAGTTCTAGTTATTCTCTTCTGTGTTTCTTTTCCATTCCCAAAGCATCCCTTGATCATCTTGGAAAGTTCAGGAAGCTTGTTAGTTGTTTTTTCTCCAGCTCAATAGCTCAGTGCCTTCCTGTACTGCAGCTTTAGAGGGGATCCTTGCTGGCCAAAACAGCAAGTAGAGAAGACTGCCCTTTTTAATTGTTTGGTTGAGAGGCTTATACAGTTATTTTGAGAGCAAGACAGGAGAGTTTTAAAGTTAGGTTTTCTTGTGTTTGCCAAGCAAACATTTAGTGTTGCAGAAATGCAGTTTGTATTCAGACAAAGAACTGAAAGAGGTCTGATGAACCTGGTTGTACATTTGAACTCTGCATGTGACTAGCACAGGGTTTTATCTGTAGTAGGGTGTTACAGGGGTGGCAGAAAGTGGGACAGGGTCTGTATAGTTCATGGGTTCACACAATTCCAAGAGTAACAGGAAAATGCAACTAAATCTGCCAGTGAGTTAAAGCATAAATTTATGCAGCAGTGGCCTCTGTGGCGTTTACAGAGATTTTAGAAGGCTCCAGAAAGCTGTTTTGAAGATTGCATGAAAATGAACTTTACAAAGCATTGCTTTTAAAATACACACATATACACGAGTGTGTTTGTGTGTGTGTGTGTGTGTGTAAAAGCAACCCTGACCTTCCCACCAGCTTTCTGAAACTAACCTAGAGCAGCCTTTTTTCCCTCTGAGATGAAATTTGCTGTATATTCTTAAAGAGAAAATGAATCCTAATGAATCAAATCTAATTGTCTTTTTAAAAATTCTTTTTATTTTACAGAGCTATCTGAAATTGAGCCCAATGTCTTTCTTCGGCCTTTTCTGGAAGTGATCCGTTCTGAAGACACTACAGGCCCCATAACTGGGTTGGCACTCACCTCTGTGAATAAGTTCCTCTCATATGCACTAATAGGTATGTTATGTGACTTTGTGGGATTTACCAAAATGCCAGCCAAATGCATCTCTGTGAGCTGTGTCTTTGGCCAGGATACATGCTTGCAGTCTTAATGTGGAGATTGGGGAAATAAGAAGATTGTCATTAACACTGGGGAAATCATCATCTGCAGTTTCTTAATATCTTACTGGCTGATCTTTCGTGGTGCTACAGCAGTATCTGGAGACAGAGCCAAAGCCTCTGGTCTGCCCTGACTGCTGTGTGTGCTCAGGGTCTGCTGCAGGACTGTGCTGCTTTGTAATGCCCTCCAAGCAAAAGGGCCAGGGAGGGAAGAGTACCAGTTCAGATTACAATGTTGTAACATGTAGAAGCAGTAGGATTTATTTAGTTTTGTGGAGTAATATTTCTGCTCTAGAGTTAGGATGATTTTTTTGCCCAGTCCCAGACCTTGTCCAGTGGTGTGCCAGTACTCTTCATTTTCCACAGTTGTAGTGGTAGAGGCTGTATTGCTGCTGCCCAAACTTTCAAATTTGCACATTCTCCTTTGTATCTGTGAAAGACTAATAATGTGCATGTGGTCAGTTCCCGTGGCTCAGCTGGCTTGTAACTCATTAGCTGGCTTTCTGTCTGCCATCAATGTGTCATCCTGTTGTTAGTGGTACTCGATTTTTCTCTGTAAGTTCTGTTAGTATTTTGTGATCATACCTGTGCAAATTACAAAACTTGTTACCTGTGTTTGTTTATACAAAGTCTCCCCTGAGGAAAATAATTTTATCAGTCTTCTTTCCCCCTGAGTTCAGATTTCTCAGTTCTTTTTCTCCTTTGCATTGTAAGGGAACATTCTGAATTTCTGGTACTGTTGTTTTAAATATTTAGTTCTTTGGAGATAGCATGAAGGCAGTTAGAGAAAGAAAGGGCTTTACATTTGTGCAAATCACTTTTGTGGGAAAGACACAGAGATAAAAGGAGCAAAAATAGAGACTTGCAGGAAAACAGACGTAAGTGTTGCATGAAAATCTAGTGTATGAAGACTTCAGTTAGTGGGTAGTATTATGGTGGCAAAAATATAACTAGAATGATGCAATGATGACAGAAGTTCCTAGGACAATAAAGAAATCTTAAAAAGCAAGCCTGTAAAACATGTGCCCCTGAAGGATTAAGCAATAATACAAAATGTATGACTTTCAGCACTACAGTGAGGGGTGGACTCTTGTTCTGGGCTTTTATGACCAGGCAAATGTCTGCACAGGCAACTGACTGCAAACGCTTCATTTGAGGCAGAAACAAGAAAAAATGGGGTTAAGAATTTGTAGCCTTTTTCTAGCTACTTGTTTAGAGTATTAAATGGGTCACTCCAACAAGAGTGCATCCCTGTTGGTGATTGTGTCTTTATAGTAGACAGTGGAAGACTCTCTGCCTGGCTTTTTTTCTGAGGCAGAACCTGTAATGTAAGACCTTCGATGTTGCTTCAGGTGACATTCAGAGCAGCCTTGTCCTTTGTGCTGCTCCAGATACCAGTTAGGCTGGGATTAGTGGTGCTGGCTGAACATCTGGCTAGGCTGTGTTATTAAATTAAAGCTTTTTGGTATTATAATTTCTTTTTGTAATACGAAACTAAAGGTAGTCTAAAGACTGTTTGCCTAGACATAGGAAATGCTTAAAACTGTTCTTAATGTACAAATCTGTTTCAAACTATACAGAGCAAAAGAGAAGGATGCTATCATAACCATGGTAGGGAAATTGCCATGTGACAGATACTTATAGTGTGTTTTGGGGCTGCATAATGACAGGTGAAGCCAGCACTTTTTAAAAAGGTAACATTAGCTTTGTCTGTTCAGTGAGTGGTTGGTTTTTGCTGTACACACTGGGTTGAAAACCAGGGTGCACTGAAGGGGCCAAGCTCCTCTGATATATCTTTGTTTAAAATGGCTTTCTTTTCCCATTTCCAAAGTATTTAATTGCTAATCCTTGTGCAGTCCATTGTTTTTTTTATTCTATCACATGTCAGAAGGTGGTTATCTGTCTCCTTTTTAGACCAGTATTGCTGAGGGGTATGTTTTAAAACCAGTTAGAAAATAAAAATTCTTAAGTAGAGTTAAAAACTTCTGGTCTTTAGTAGTTTGAATTGCAAATTCAGTAATGGCATAGTGTGCAATCACAACTTTGATAAAATTACTTGATATCCACCGTGTGTGTTTTAGTAGGAATAGTTACCTTTATAGCGATTATCTTCTGCTCTAATAACTTCTTCAAGAGTTTTAGTTGATAAATGACACAATAACTTCTAAAGTACTAGAAAACTGCATGGCAATACTAAACTCCCATTAATTTTTATCCCCCAGATTAGTTATTTCCTTGCTCAGCAGTTTTCCAGTAGCTAGTGAGCTGTCAGCCTACTGGATGAGCTCAAACCCTAGCTATAGGACTAGTGGCTAAATTTCAGAATTGGGTTTTTCCGTATTTCCCTCAGAAAAAGTATGTGCTCTTTTTATTGTCCACAGCAGCTTCTGGCTCATTTTCTAAAGTTACCTTTCCCTGATGTTCCTGAAAACTATGTGTCTGTAAGTAAATAGCTGTTGCTCAGATTCCAGTGAGAGGACTTGCTGTTTAAGGATTTCAAAGCTTGTTCTCCCCTCTACCTTTTCTGTCTCCTTGGTGATTTTAGTTCTGTTAAAGGTGTTACTGAGCAGGCTTCTGGCTTTCCTGAATTCCCTCTGGTTCAGAACCTGGATTTTCTCATTTCTGTTTGTTCTTTTGCCCACCAGTTGTAAGACTGCACCTGCTATGAAATGCATGTATCTAGATAAGGTGTCTAGATCTTTGCATTGTAGATAACAATTCTCAAACTGTTGTTGTGCTCACTCAGACTTTCTTGTTAGTGATTCTGAGCAGGCATCGATACATCTTTCCATACTGTTTTCTCACAAGGGAACAAAGATTTTTTTCTATATCTTGTTTCTGCAAAGTAGAAGTATCTGTGCTTTTAATTGAACTCAAGAGGCTTTATAAATTGACCTGAATTTGTAGTGCTGTTCCAGGGAGCCAGAACTGAAGTAGTCAGGCGTGATGTGTGTTGGGAGAGAGGTGTTGAAGGTAGGGGCTTGAACAGCGAAGCAGTACCCATAGATCTGTTAAAGAAGCATATGCACAACTTGCTTGCATTTCCTTTTCACACAGGCTGTTTATCCTAACTACAATTAAATATATCCCTAAGACTAGAGTAACTCACATCTACTGGAAAAGGTGACAGTGAATCTGTCCTGCATGTGGGAGCCTTTTCTGCAACAAGTTGCTTTTTTGTCTTGATTTCCACTGGGCTGTTTTCCACTGTGGTTGTTGAGGTTGGTTAACAGTAATGCCAGTGTAGATGCTGACGTTGTAATACCACTGGTCTTTGCCTAATTTAATTAAGTCAATTCAGAATTACCCTACATCTCCAATTGGTGATTTCATCTATTTACTCCATGAATAAGAGTGCATAAGACACCAACCTATGACTGATTTTATTGCTTCTGGTAGAAGAGAAGTAGCTGCTCTCTTGATTATAAGCCATTACTGAAAGTGTATAGAAGACTGCTTTTGACATCCAGGCCTCTTGCCTAATGCTTCCCCATATGAGTTTTGTGTATTGCTGCTAAACTAGGTGAAAATGACTAACTGGCTTTAGAGCAGCCTTCTTGATAGCTCACTGAAGTTTGCCTGGCAAACCAGGAGAGGAACTTGCTCTAAACTGTGCAAGATTTCTCTGTGTGTGTGAACAATGTCAAAAGTAAGCAAGCTCTGTTCGTAATAGGGATATGTAAGAGATGGCAATGGCAAAGGGCTGTTCCTTTGTGGATTTATTGTGTGATTCTAAAGTACACTGATGCCATTTCTGTTTAATGCAGCTGTGAGAAATTTCTTACCCTGCAGCCGCTCAGGGTAAGAGTGTGGTAGAGGCTTCTGTCTCTGGACCACAATAAGGGAAGCTTTCTTTAATATCAAGGGCTTATAGCCCTTCCTAGATGTGAACATGACTGGAGTCAAAGAGGGAATCTGTGAAGCTTCTCTGCAAAACATACAAGATCTTGCTTGGTTCCTCTGTCAACATTATTCTTACTGGAGTTCAAGAGGCCCCACTGCCAATTAATGAGGTATTAAGCAATGTTTAGGTTGTCTCCTTTCTTTCCTAATGACTGTTTAGGTAGAAGGGTATCAAGATTCTTGCCCAGTGCCATATTGTCTAAGTGAGAATGAAATCAAAGCCAGAGGCAGCTTTTCTGAAGCCACTGTAATGTAGCATGAGATACAGTTACTAGCAACAATGTCATCCTAAATATTCTCTCAACTGCACCATTGTTTGTAGCTGCAAAAGGCTGAAATGGAGAGAAGGAGCCTTGATGAATGATTGGAGCGGGAGGCCTGCAACTGTGATATCTAAACTGTGATTGTGTCTGTCTGCTGTTTTCTCTGGGGAAAACTACTGGTCTGTTCCTTCCCAGCTCTCGTTCCTTGAGAGGGATGTAGAAAAAAAGACAGTTTTCCCTTCTCAGTTTGGTGGAACTTCTTTGGCATTTTCTTCTCATGAGAGTAAGTTTTAGATTCCCTATGTTTAAGAACTGTTTTTTCTTTATTCCCAAGGAGGCACTGAATGCATTCAATAGCTGATTGTGCTGTATCGTAGGGAACAGGATACAGTCTTAGAAGTTAACTTCTAAAACACGGAGAATTATTTTCTTTGTTATCTTTTTTTGCAAATGTATGTAGATTCTTGATAATTCTTTCTGAAAGCTCCCAGTTATAAAGCCTTTCTGTTAGTGGGAGGCGAGTTATGTTCCTGTTGGGTCAACTTGTTGCAAGTCACATAAATTGAGGAAGGTCTCCATGTAGATGTCTCTCCACAGATGTAGTAGACTGTAGATGGCTGTTCCCTGACACATTTTTATTCTGTTATTCAGATCCCAGCCATGAGGGCACAGCAGAGGGGATGGAGAACATGGCAGATGCTGTCACTCATGCTCGATTTGTGGGCACAGATCATGCGAGCGATGAGGTCGTCTTGATGAAAATCCTACAGGTAAGAGGAGAGAAATGGTAATTACCATAATGGTTGCTGCCTGTTGTGGAACATATCCTGTTACATAGAGATGAGGAGGAGGGAACAATGTTTTGACTCTGTAGGAGCTTAGTGACAGACTTTATTTTTAAACAGATGGCCCATATACCTGTGCTAAAAGCTTTTCCAAATGAAAATAGTTAAAAGCTTAAACTAAATTATTTTAAAATTATGAACTTGATAATGTGGTAGTGTTGATAATCCTACCTTGTGCATGGTGTGTGTTGAGGGGGTAAATTAAGAATATGGAGCTCTCAAACTTATTTTTGAGAAAAATTCTTTGAAGAGACAAAACTATGGATTGTATACCTCTTTGGACTGTGTACTTCTGAGCAGATATCTAGTTCCTGAATTTAAATATTGGATAGCATGCAGTGTATTGGCCTCTTTTAGAAGTGGGTCATGAGATAATTCTTGTCTCTTAATTTGCTTATTGAGCACAGCATTCAGTTTGAAATGACTCCAGGAGAAATCTCCTTAGGTTTTGTGCTCCTGGCAGTCTTTCTTGAGGAAGCTAACCTCGTGGGAATGCATGCAGGTATGATTGCAGTGTGGTACATCTGGGTGCTGTTGTTCGCAGGTGTTGAGGACGCTGCTGCTCACCCCAGTGGGAGCCCACCTCACCAACGAGTCGGTGTGTGAGATCATGCAGTCCTGTTTCCGCATATGCTTCGAAATGAGGCTCAGCGGTAGGTTTGTTCGGACTTCTGCCCTAAGGAAATCGAGCAGGCTTCCTCAGCCTTAACTAGTTCTGTAGAGCATGCATCCATGGAAAGCTGCTGAGCTTTATATTATTGTGCCTTTCTACAACTTTATGGAAAACACTTTGGGTTTTCGCTGTGCGAGTTTGGACTGCTCTTTTCCCCAGCTGTGTAGCGCCACCGTGTGATGCCGTGACCGTTTGCAGTAACGCGGGGCTGGAGCTGGTTTTAATAAATTTGCCGTAATCTCTGTAAACAAGACTCGGAGGGGAGTCTGCTTGAAGAAGCCTCTTGATAATATCACACTGAGTAATGACACCTGTGTTATTTGTTTTTGTCTTCGCAGAGTTATTGAGAAAATCTGCAGAGCACACTCTGGTCGACATGGTGCAGCTGCTCTTCACAAGGTAAACCTGCTTGTGTTTGCCTCAGCATTGCCGAGATGGCCCTCTAAGGACAGAAAGATTCCACACTTCCACTTAAGGGCCCTCAGAAAAATCATCCAAAATGGTCATTATTTAGAGGTGGAAGGGGATGAAGGATTTGGCACTTTTCTCTAGGGCTGACCCTGTCAGACTGCAGGGAGACAGAGGTAGGGAAGGTTGCCTGGTTTAAGGTGTCCTTTGAGGAGAGATGGACAGCCAAGTAATGAAGAGCTTTAGGATAGAGAACCAGTTTCAGGACAGAGAATGCAAACTTCACAGAAAAAAAGGTGCTCTAAAAAATATAGCTCTCTTTTGCAGAGAGAATAGAAATGGTGTTGAGTAGCCACACATTGATTTCAAGCTGAGAGCTTTGACCTCACACATCAAAGAACATTTAGAACCCTTGAAATTGTTTATCTTGGACAAATGTTCTGCCCTTTTCAGCACCCTTAAGGTAATTAAGATGACTTCTTTAAAACCTAAGTAAGTTAATTAACTTCAAAACTGTTTCTCCAAATAGTGAAATAATTATAGACTTTCTCTGGATATTGTATAAAGGAAATTTTTACAGGTACAGATACACTTTCAGTAGAAGAGGATTTTGGTGAAACTGACAGCTTATGAAACACAGTTGCATCATATTTTTTTCCCATTGGCACACAGTTGCTCAGGTTTTTTCTCTCCTGTGTACCCTGCATTGTGCACTGGATGAATGTTGGGCAAAGTCAGAAATGATCTCCTCAAAGAGGAGAGACCACATTACTTTTTCTCCAAATGGATATATGAATTTGACTTGGTGCTTTTTCATTACATACTGTGTAATCCTCTCCTCTGTCCTTCTTGATAAGGCTTGGGGACACCATCACCATCAGTGCCTGTGGACATTGGGATAGAGATGCAAGGCAAAGGCAGCAAGGGTGCAGGGGTGGTTCAGCCACCTTGCTTTCCAGAAAAGAAAAAACCAAAAAAACAGCCAAAGCTGTGCTCCAAGGCTTTTATACCCTCATCAAGTAATTACAGAATTGTAGTAAAGAAACAGAAGAGAGAGCAGGGCATGTGGAATTGTAGAGCTGTATTTGCTGTCATTTGGTAGCACAGGTGAAAGCAGTCTACCTCATTCTGATACAGGAACTGCTTTTCTCCAAAGATTCAACTTAATGTACATCTACTGCTCTCCACAATTGTGTTTATATGATGCAGAACACAGGATGACTGCTGTCAAATTCAAAGAGAATTGCCATGACTAGTAATAACATGTACACTGCAAGAGTCCTGGTGTGGATGACACTGGCTCAGCAGCTGTTTTTAACAGCATCAGAGAAACCTGTTTTCAACAAATATAAATAGTCCACTACTGAAAACATACACTGAAGCAGAATGAATGTTCTTTACAGGGCAAGCAAATCAATATACAAAAACAGCCATTAGTAGTAATAGTGTGCAAAGCACCTCTCATCTATACTTGTGTGGGGTTTTTCCCATGGCAGATTTTGGCAGGAAAAGAAATTAGGAGAGTCTTTCTTTGTGAAGAAAATCTAATTTGGGTTTTCTAGTATCTGCAGCATGACTGGAAAGACCAGCCTGTTTCTTTCCACTTTTTATATGTCCATGTAAGCTTATGTATTTTTGCTTGTTCTTTGTATTTCAGGTTGCCTCAGTTTAAAGAAGAGCCTAAAAGCTACATGGGGACGAACATGAAGAAGGTAAGACTCAGCTCTGTGTTGATTGTTCTGCTCCTTCTTTGGCTTGCACTCATCTCTATTCTGTTTGTTTTCACACTTCTATTTCTTGGTTTCTACAATCCCAGTTCACTGAAAGAGCATGTTTAACCGCATAAATGGGCATAGATTCATTAATTCTGTGGGTTTAAGCCCACATAGTCCAGTGACAAGTCTTTTTAATGATACTACTGCCTAAGTGAGACAGTCTGAATTCTGGGAACAGCCATCAGCTGCTGTGGGCTAGAAAACCCCAGCAAGTTCTGGGATCTGATAGTCTCATTGCCTGGTTATTTGCTGTCTTCTGCTCTCTCTCCAGCTTCTTTTTCATCATTATTCATTTACTACAGGTCTGATAGTGTACTCTTGGGATGTATTTTTGTTCAGTTCCTCCTGTGTAGAAGGGAAACTTTTTGAGGCTGGTGAAACAGCATGAAAGCATGAAATTGTTTTTGTAGAAAAAGTATTGGAGACTTGTAGAAGGGACAGCATTCTTTGGTGAATACCTTAGTTCACATGATCAATACCATCTCTCTTAGCAGCCAAATCAAAGTAGACTTTTCTTTATCTCCCTTTCCCTAAACGGAATGTACAGTTTTCTGAGGAGGGAAGTTCTGGATTTGTTCAATGCCACCATCTTGATCAACACAGTGAGGTTTCTAGCATCTGGATTCAGTATTTCAAATACCATTGTGTGACCTTACATGATTATTAATGTAGTAATTTCCTATTGAAGAGAGGTCCTGTTGAGGAAATCCATATATACTTCTATATTCTTTATATGCCATATATGTCAATAAAGGTAATAGATTCTGCTGTTGAGAACAACAGGATGGGGAAAAGTGCTAAAGAAGAAATAACCACCTTTCAACTTAACACTGAATATACAGTTTATAACTTCCACTCTTTTTATTTCACTGAGTTGAGAAAAGGAACAGCATAGGGTAAGCAAACATTTCAGAGTCAGTATAGCAGTGTTTTAAGTGACTGATGCTTGGTTGTAGTAATCTGAAACCTAGTGAAGCTGAGGGCTTTACTTCTTGTATAGTAAACTAATGACTGCTTGTTTCACTTGCTGTGGGAGAAGTCACAGGATTTTTCATGATGGTAGGCTGGCTGGGAAGCTAAAAGAGATCAGGCTGATGTACAGCAGGTGTCAGACTTGGTCATGGTCTGTGTACAGAAGCTGTAAAGGCAAGGTGACTGAATTTGGGAAGGCTGCCCTTACCAAGTGATGGCTGCTCCCAGCTTGGTTAAGTGATGCTCTGTCTTGTGTCCGACCTGTGCAGTTACCCTGTACTGTCTCTTTGCTGTGCATGCCAGGAGTGTGCCCTGCAGCCTTGCACTCTGCCAGGTTATTCTTCTCTTTGGGTTTATTTTGCTTTGTTTAAACCATACATTTGCCTATCTTTCACAGATTTCTTCAGGTCTCCTCAGCAAACTGGAGCTAAGTAGTGGGGAACAGCCCAAAGCCCTGAACCAATTAGAGAGGGTATTGATCTTTAAGAACCTGAAGGTCTCTCTCTCCCTTCTCCCTTCATACCTTACTCCTCTCTTCCTTCTCTTGTAAACACTACCTGAGAGATAGTTATGTTGTGTGCAGCAAATCTCCCTCCACTCATTTGACTCAGCATGGCTTTTGGAGACAGTGCATGCCGTGGTTGCTTTGCAGTGTTGTGGCTGCAGCTGGGGCAGCTTGGGAGGGAGAGACCCTTGTTTAACTGCAGCATTCAGTGTCTTGGTGAGTGCCACCTAAGACACCATCACAGCATCCTCTGGAGGAAGGGAGTGGGAGGGCAAAAAAAGCAAATACAAAAAGTGTAGATTTGTATCTGAAGTGTTGTGCATCTTGCCTATTGATCTTAGTTACAGACATAGCTCCTCCATATACCTGAGGAGTCTTTTGATCCAGCGTGCCTTCAAACTTTTCAGTCAAGGTGAATCTCTGAGCTTTGTTGCTTGGCACAGGGCCACAGAGTTCAATGCTTTCCAAAGTTTTTTTGAAGGAGACTGCTATATACTTTCAACATCTTTGTTCATGTTTCTACTGAAATTAAGTATGTATCCCAGCACAGTATATGCTAATGGAGGACCAGTGAGGCCGAACTTATTTATGACATGTTAGTTCCTGCTAATTCTCCTAGAAAGTACTTCTGAAGAAATACTGTAGGCATGCAGATTATTTGATTTGGGTCTATCATAGGAACCCTGAAAAATTAACTTAGATGGGACTGTTCTCAATTTTCCACATTGGTTCATAACCTTAATGTAGCTTGATTTGTTGTCTGCCATTAATGTTAGTTAGTCCAAGCAGAGCTGAACAGAACATTTAGAAATGCCACTCTTCTGTCCTGTGTCTAAGACAAAATAGTTACACAAAGATGATAGTTTGAAAGGCAGTGGCTCAAGACTTGAAGATTTATGCAGAGTTACACAGAAAAAAAGACTAAGAAATATTTCCCTTTGCAGTAGAAAGTATTCATTTGGTTCTGCTGTGGGAGTGAGGAGGAACATAACTCTGAATTTTCACAGATTTTTGGGGTGGATTTTTTTCATAGCTGCCTAAGATGCATAAATGCATTTCACCAAGTAACCTTCATGAGCTGTTGCAGTGCAGGCAGGTAGGTCAAGGAGGTGACCGGAGTGCCGCGGTGTCTCCAGGACTCGGATGGTGGACTGCGTTCTCTCTGCATGCTTCTGTGTCTTGAACGCTACTTGGTGTGCTGACAGTTCCATGCTGCATCTAGAATGAGCTCGTGTTCTAGTGTCATCACTTTCATTACTAATCATTGGCCCCTGCCCTTTTCTCTTGAGGCTTACAGTATCTTATGGAAAAACAAACGAGTACAGGTAAGGTGGCTTGTAGAAAAATGAGATCTCATGGACCCTTTAAAAAGAATCTTGTAGTATTACTTTTTTTTTCACCTTCCTAGACTTAGCTAGGGGTTTATTTGTAAAACCTCATCTATCAAAGGACGCATTTGGAGTCTTGTGATTTTTTTTCTTCTATAATTTTGTGGACATTTCTTTATGCAGAGGTAACTCAGATAAATGTAATTGAATCTGTACGGAATTCCATGATGAATGAACACCACCTCTGAGCTCCCTCTCTCATTTTTAAAGAATATTTTAAAAATACTAACATCAAATGGTTTTTACCATCAAAAGTACAAACTTAGTGCAGTCTCAAGGATGTTGATAATTAGAAAACTAATGTAACTCTAATATCACTGAGCATGGAAGAGGGAAGGCGAGTTTTAGAGAATGTGTAAGATTCCGGATATGTTAATGATCTATTAAATGTCATTTAGCTGCTGCATTTAGTCAAAAATGCAGTGTTAGGTTTAAAATATCAGTGTGGTAACATACAATGAAGCTTTCTAGAGAAGCTGGGAAATGTCTTGGAATTGAAGGTAAAAGCAAGATTTAGAAATAGTTCCTTTAGTCAAAGGCAAACTATACAAGTGTTTTTTACATTTTCTATACTAACATTAAAAGCAAGGAAATGTGAGATTGTTACCTTTTAATTCAAAGAAAATCCTGAAGCAATTATGTTAATTTGCTGTCCTTTGATACATGTATTGTTTTAGAATTCCCAAACTCAGTGTTTGTTTGTTAAAACAGCATTTAGCCTCTTGACACTGGTGAAATGTTTTTATAAAGCATTTCTGTTTGCTTCTGCAAATTTTTAAAGCTGTGCAATAGTTTGCTGCCTTGAAGCCAAAGGAGATAGCAAAAGAAAAAGGAGAGAGGGCAAAATTATATAAGTAGTAGTCCTATGTAGTTCTACTAGTTAATTCTAATAAAAGGATACCTGTTTGTGTAGAATGTGGAGATTGCATGGTATGAGATGGAAAAGACCTACTGGGTCATCTCACCCACCCTTCCAGTCCCTGCCAAAAAAAACCGTACAGAAAAACTTCCCCCGCTCCCCCCAAAAAAGAGCACCCCCTAAAAAACCAAACCCAAACAAATAAAACACAAAACAGCAAAAAAACCCCACCCAAAACCAAAACCATCCCCCTCCAAAACCAATCTCACACTCAAAAAATCCTACAAAAAAACCCAAACAAAAAAATCACAAAAACTGAAACCCACAAAAAACCATCCCCATTAAAATCCTAAAAAACACCACGACAAAAAAAAAACAAACAAGCCAAAAAACAAAACAAAACACCTAAAAAGCTTCAATAAACTTAGATTCTAGTCTAAATTATTTATAGTCTGATTAAGTGTTTTGGAATCTTTAAAAATCAAGTAAGTCCTCTTGCTTGCCTGTCTATGTTGTTTCCCATCCATATGAACCTGTTGTGACTCAGTCTCTGAAAGATGGCACAGGTTCATCAAAATGGTTACATATGGGCCTGTATCCTATGACCCTGGAGATGGAATCTTGGAAGTTAAAACAAAACCCAGGACAATGGCAGAGGGTAGATTTTGTGTCTGAGGAAAAGTGCTTGTTTGAAACCCTTTTGATAGGGTTGGTGTTGAGGTGGTATTTGGTGTTGTATGAAAGGGGAGATTAGAAACAGTAATTAAATCATCAGGTTTCATTGTCTGATAGAATATTTTAAACATTAGGTGTTTCTCAGGAGCATGACTGAAGGCAAAAGGAGTGGTACAATTTTAGCCTGTATCAGTAGCTCAGCTCCGTTTTGCTGATTCAGTTTTGCATCCTGGTGCAAGTAGCTTTTAACCTGGCAAATAACAACAGGATTTAGTAGCTAGAAGCAAGCTCTGTTTTGAAATTGTTTGAAACAGACTTTTTTTGGTTTAATGCATAATGGTTCCAAATTTCCTTCCTAATGAAAGTAGTTTGGTACAATAAGTTTGCAGATCTTACTGTATAAGTTACTGAAAAAGGAGAAAATACAGCTATTTCTATAATAGCTGGTAGGCAAAACTATCTGATCTAATTTGTTGCTTAATCCTTTAATAAATGCACCTATTGGCTGTATTTAAAGCTCAGATTTTAGAAATCGGCAAAAATCAAAAGTAACACATTTTATATAGCCCTATGAAGCAGTAAATGTCAAAGATGAGAGACCTGATAATTTTGACATGAAAGGATTATGATCCATAAGCGTTATAAAACATTTTGAAATCTGCAAAATTTTCTTTTTAGCTGTCTGCTTGTCATATAAGTATTTGCCAGAAGCTTTGATTTAGAAGACTCTTGCTGGACTATCTGAAAGAAATAACAAGGAGCAAAGTAATTCTGAATCTATTAATTAGCACACTCAAGGAAACTGTAGTGCAGCTAAAACCTGGAGATTAGTCATCAAACAAATACAACTTGTAGTGTGAAGAAAAGTTCCACATATGGTTTACTATACTGGGATATAACATTTTCACAAGCTTTGTTTAAGTGGGAAGAAATACAGGCTGAGGCCGTATACAGGGGGTTAGAATTCTACCTGGAAAATAGAGAAGGAAAAACAGTAGTGGAACCTAGAAGGTTTATTGGCATTTAAAAGCAGAAGTAGCTGGAAGGAGGTAAGTTGCAGAAAAAGAGACTAAAGAGTATAGCTGTTTTGTACATAAGTTAAAGCTGTTTAGTGCTTAAATCTGCACCCAAACTGAGAAGATGGCAGCATCAGAAAAGCTGGCTGCAGCTGACTTATATCTACAAGAGTAGAGGAAATCCTGTACTTGGAGAAATTTATGTTGTAAGAAACTTTTTCATTCTGACCAGGGCCATTAGCCACATGAGTTAATATCATACTATTTTTAGGAAGTTCTGAAACATTTCTGCATGCCTGAAATAGCAGTGCTGTGCAGCAAGTGCCACACAGTCTGCCCTTCTCCTTTGTTCTTGTTTTCCCAATCAGTACAAATAGAAGTAGAATCTTGGCCAACAAGGATATCAAGAGTTAAGGGTAGATTTAGATTTGAGAAGAAGCAATGACAGAAGGCAGGTGAAAGGAGAATGAGGCTGTTTCTAAATCACTAGGGTGATGTTTGCAATGTAACATGCACCAGTAGCAAGTGAAGTGTTAGAAATACTTTTTAATAGTGAGCATGGCATTGCTACAAAGATGAAGAATGAGTTGAGGCAAGAGATGAGTGACAGAGCTGCAGCATGCTCATACTTCATTCCCAGTTTGATATATAGATGGTGAAATTTTAGTTTCATGTCAAACCTAACTAATTCTTACTTAGATACTTTAATTGATGCCCTTTGGAAGTCTAGGAGCTTTGGTAGAAGTAAAGAGATTTGAGATGTGTAGGTCTAAGAGAATTCTTTATCCTAATTTAAAGTTGAGAGGTATTGATAAGGAATAAGGAGTGCTGTAATAATTGAATGTTAAGTATATATTATAGCAGAGTAGCTGTAGTTAATTTTTCCTTGATTTAGGTGTGGAGTGTTGGCTAATAGTGTGGGCAGTCAAGGGGTAGTTTGCATCATTTTGAGGTGCTGATTAATTTGTGTGATATATTTAAGTGCTGCTGCCTGACTTCAAAGTTTTGAGGTAGCCTTTGTGAGTTGGCTTTTGTAATCCATTATGCTATGTGGTTTTGCAGTACTGATACTAATGATTATTGGTTTTCAGTTGAAAATGAGAGCTGGAGGAATGAGTGAATCATCAAAATGGAAGAAGCAGAAGAGATCACCTAGGCCTCCTCGCCATGTAACTAAGGTCTCTCCAGGAACAGAACAGTCAGCAGGCAATACTACTAATACCACAGGTGAGTTCAAATACAAGAGACCAGAGAGCATCCAAGCTAGAGCTTTTTGAATCTGTCTTTGTTTAATTTCTCCTAACATATTATTTGGCATTAATACTTTTCATATTAGTTTTCAGTGACTGTAGCAATAAAACATGTCATAGCTTTTCACATCCAGGAGAAAGTGTTTTCAGGAAATGAAATACATATTGATGAGAAAGGCATGGTCCTGCAGATAACTTGGCAGCATTCCTGTGCCTTCAGCATGCATTATACGGGCAGTTTGGACAAAAGAGAGTGGACACATGGAGAAGTGGCTGAGGTTATGGACAGCCATGTGGTGCAGAGGAGTTGGAGTATGCAGCAGATAGAAGAGACTGAGAACAGGAACACTGAGGAGAGCCAAAGGCAACTGGTGACAGGAGAAGGGGACATAGTCTTAAGCTATTCCAGGGGAGGCTTAGCTTGAAGATTAGAAAGAATTTCCTCACAGAAAGGGGTGATTAAACATTGAAATTGATTGCCTGGGGAGGTGGTGGAGTCAGTCCCTAGAGGTGTTTAAGGAGAGACTGGATGTGGCACTCAGTGCCACTTGGCTGAGTGGGGGTGGTCTTTCATGGGTTGGACTCTCATCTCAGAGGTCTTTTCCAGACTAATTGATTCTGTAAGGAACACTTAGGTTCTTGGAACACTGTCTCATATTAAGAAATAGTAAAAATTCTTCACTGCTCGTATTTCATATCCATTTGAATTGTAATGAAATTTCATTTGTTTAGGAAGAATTATAGAAATTGATCCATTAGAATCAAGTAAAAATTCTTACTTTTGAAGGAATGATAAATTCTTGATGCGAACATTTAAAGTGGTTGTGCCATTGTATTAAAAAGTAAAGTACACCTTTTAGACTCTTCTCAGATTCCTTCTTATGTAAATCCTCTGCACCTCCTTTATCTAACTAAATAAGTTACCAATTTGTTGAGTCAGTTGGACTCCAATTATTGTGTTAAATTTGGAGAACTGCTAGTGTCTCCAGTGTTCATCTGTTTAATTCATTAATACCTATGAAGAGAGATCTTAATTTATCTGTGTTCTCTCACATTAGTGTGCTGCTGAAACTATTTGTGGTGTGAAGTAGTAATGGAAGAATTTGTTGTTGCTGTGTTTAATATATGAATTTGTGGTTGAGGGACAGAGCAATACTAATCATTTTGCTTCTGTTTCTCATCAGCAGGCGGAGTTGCTTTCATAGATGCTCCTTCTCCCAGCTCCTCTGGGAGCTCAGAAAACGTTTCATCAGTGGTCAGCCCTGTTACAGACAGTGGGTTGGAGTTGTCCTCCCAGACAACATCCAAGGAAGACCTGACAGATTTGGACCAAGTCTCTTCTTTGGGACTTAATGCAGGAGCATCTTCAAATGAGGCCAAAGTCACTGAAAATCAAAACCAACCTGAACTCCAGGTACACTAATATAATTTGCAAGTAAAAGTTCCAACTCCCAGCATAATCCCTTCTCCCCATAACAGTATTGCTATTGAGAGGATGATAGAGCTGCAGGAGCCCTTTCAGAGCTGCAGATATTTTGAATGGTAAAAATGTTAGGAAGGCTTGAACAGAAGTAGTGTGCTGAAGTTGTGTAGCATTTAAAACAAAACAAAAAAAAGAGCAAGATTTTTACCTCAGAGGCAGTAAGAATTGATAGGTTATTGGAGTATTTTTGAGGTAAAATCTTTAGTCTCACAACCTAGAGTTATATAAAGCAGATAACTTGACGTAAAAGGAAGGGTAGAGAGGGTTTCAGCTTATGTGGAGGCTCTTTTTTCTCTTAAATTTTGTTCTTCTGATACTCTTCCATTAGTGACCTGTGTTGTTTTAACAGTTACAGATTAACTGCAAGCAAATTAGACTTTTTTTCCCCACTTGTCTAGTGCTCATTAACTCTTTGTTTTGCTTCTTTCATTCTCCAATGACATCTCAATGAAGAACGAAAGTCTGAGGGAGGAGAAGGTCCAGTCAGCTTCTGTCGAGTCTATCCCTGAGGTCCTAGAGGAGTGCACATCTGTAGCAGAACATTCTGACTCTGCCTCAGTTCATGACATGGACTATGTAAATCCCCGGGGAGTACGTTTTACTCAGTCTTCCCAAAAAGAAGGTGAGAGGTGGGCAATGCTGCTGAAGTCCTGTCTCATTTCCACTGTTTTGTTTCACTTCCTGCTAAGAGGCTGATAAGTTCCTATTCCTTAGCAGGTCTGTAACAATTAAATTTTTAACATTTGCAAGACACCTACAAAAAGCAAAAAGAAAACTTAGGTTGCTAATCTCCCTTTTTTCTTTAGGAGCAGCTCTGGTCCCATATGGGTTGCCATGTATTAGAGAACTGTTCCGCTTTCTCATCTCGCTCACCAACCCTCACGACCGCCACAACTCTGAGGTGATGATCCACATGGGACTGCAGCTGCTGACTGTTGCCCTGGAGTCAGCACCCATTGCAAACTGTCAGTCCCTCCTGGGACTCGTGAAGGAGGAGTTGTGCCGGCACCTGTTTCAAGTGAGTCTGGCTTATGCTCGCATGGAATATGGAATATGGCACTGGGGAGTCAGATATGAATTTCCATTGAAGAAAGAGTGTGTTGAAGTTTAGTATTATGAGGTTTGGCAGGTCTGCAAAGGAGCTCTCTCCTGCACTACAGTGAGAGTTCTGAAATGTGCCAAAGGCACTATTGCAAAGCCAGAGAGGTTGTCATGCTATTTTCTGCAGACCCGGGCCAAGAAGGATGAGCATGATTTGAATGAACTGTTACTGTGGGATAACACTGTGTTTTGATGTAATTGGTTTTGAGGTAATTATAGATGTAAGTTACCAGCTTAGCAGTTGGCAGAACCTTGGAGGATACCAAGTTATTAATTGCACTGGGGTCATCTCAGAGGCAGGTCCTCTCCCAAGTTCCTTCACCCCTAAGAGTCTCTGTGGACTTGGCAAAAAAAAACCAAGTTATAGTAGGTAAAGTGTTACCACACACAGATGAGAATTAATTATATTCATCCTCACTAGCAAGAAGTGGGCCAGAATTTTAAACAAGGGATTGTTTTTTAAAATATCATTGCTATGGAGGGCAATGTGTGGATCTTTGGTTGGTTGCAGGTGATGCCTACAGTCCCACAGTACTGCTATTTATAGCACATAATGACTTTCTTTTGTAATTCTTAAAGGGTTTTTGTTTCTTATTCAGCTACTGAGTGTTGAACGACTCAATCTGTATGCAGCCTCCCTCAGAGTGTGCTTTCTTCTCTTTGAGAGCATGAGAGAGCATCTGAAATTCCAGCTGGAGGTGAGTTTTTTGAGTATCACTGGGTGCCTCGTAACAGTTTATTTGCCTTCAGTTAAATGCATATATCTGTACAGTAAAACAGAGTCTAAGTGTCAAATTATGTTTGTATAAATGACTCAGTGTTACGAGTAGGCTCTGTGTAGGCCTTTTTCTGTTGGAAAATTAAATGTCTTTGAGACTGGCATACTGTGCTGCCTGCCTTCAGACTGTTTTTTCAGAACTGTAGATCCAGGTGCACTGAATGGTAGAACTATTCAAAACCTTTTTACAGCCTCCTTCAGAATGAGCCATCATTAAAGATGGAATGTTATGGGGGAAGGTGAAGCTTAAATCTCCCTCTGCAGTCCTCAAAGCTATTCACTGCTTGTTTTTTTCCTTAAACTGAGCTGCCCTGTGTTTCTGCTAGATGTATATCAAGAAGCTGATGGAAATAATCACTGTGGAGAACCCAAAGATGCCCTATGAAATGAAGGAGATGGCTTTGGAAGCCATTGTTCAGCTGTGGAGGATTCCCAGTTTTGTGACCGAGCTGTACATTAACTATGACTGCGACTACTACTGTGCCAACCTCTTCGAGGAGCTCACCAAGCTGCTCTCCAAGGTGCTGAACTGTGGCAGGGGCAGGGAGGGGGCAGCCCGTGACTCTGGGCAGAGCTTAACAGTGGGAGTGGTCAAAGGGTTGGGGTGAGTATGCTGTAGAGATAAGGAAGGCCTTTTAACATTTGGAAGCAGAAGAAAAAAAAGAATAGTCATGATTTTTTAATAATATCAGAGCAAATAAACTATTAAATACAGGCTAGAACGCTTAAGGTGTTCTGTTCTAGTTTGTTTTTTTTTTTGCCTTCCCCAAGCTGTGGGGGAAAACTTACTTGCCCTATTACAGTGGGAAAGATGTGAAAGTTAACTGACACTTACATGTTGTTTCCCAGAATGCCTTTCCAGTCTCTGGACAGCTGTATACTGTGCATCTGCTGTCTCTGGAAGCTTTGCTGACAGTGATAGATAGCACTGAGGCACATTGCCAGGCCAAAGTGCTGAGTAACATACATCAACAAGAGAAGGAAGTTGTCAAACCCAGCCCAGAAACCATCAACAGCACCAAAGAAACAAGCAATAGTAAGATCCCTTTCTTTGATATTTTAATACTAAGCTTAGTTGTGGGCTAAACTTGAAGATGTCATTTTGATTGCTGTCATATTAAAGTCCTTAAATACATGTTTTCAGTCTGCCTGTTGATTGCTTTATAACTACACACTGATGTTAATAACCTTGCTATTTGTAAGATTTGCAGTATTAAAATTTATCTCTCATGAAGTTTTTTTAAAAAGGCCTTGTCAAGACTGGGAGTTACAACAGAATGAGGGTATGCCATGGAATTTGTGTGGACAAAATAATGAGGATACTGCAAGGTCATGGTTACTAGAAGGAACTCCTTTGAATAAGCACATGTTCAGTGTAGAGTGATCAGTTCATTATTTCTCTATTGATAGTTTTTTTTCTTATGGGTTTGTTTCTGTGTGGGTGTTTGGTTTTTTATGAGTTTTGTTTGTTTGCTTGCTTGTTTGTTTGTTTTAACTTCTACAGATGTTGAGAGAGTATTCAATGAGGGAAAATCTTCCAGTGCAGTCTCAGAGCCAGCTGGGGCATGTCTTCCCACCAGTGGATGCCTTATGGCTGACCAGATGAAGGAGAGCTGTGTGGAATTGGAAGGAGGAAGTGAAGCAGGTAAAGGCCTCAGCAGCACCTGACACAATAATACCCTGGGTCTATGTCTATATATATGTCTATGTCTATATCCTAAGAATGGTCCTGACATTTGCTGACAGGTCCTCCTATAGTGTGAACCACTGTGGCTATTGCCTAAAAAATTGGAAGGAGGTATATGGTGAATGTATGTTTATTATATGTGTGCTATTTATGCCTACTAGGCATAAATAATTGAATTTCTTCTGGGAGGAATTAGATCTGGTGGTCACTTTGGGTCAAAAGTCTGTGAATTCCTAGCAGTGCTTAAAGTTTTGAAGGAAGTTTGGGGCTCTCCAGGGAATCAGTAATGTAGTCAGCCAAAATAGCTAGAAAATTAAATCTTGTGGCTGTTTGAAATTGTCTGGGACAAGAAGCTACTATGCTGAAGAAAATGTGGGTGGGAGGAATCTAATAATTAAACTGAAGTATGATTGCCATTTTCAGGACAGCATATTACAGCAAAGACTCCATGACTGGAAGTTATTATGGACACTCATGCCTGAGTGCTACTCTGGGGATAGGTTTGACTGTAATGATGCTTTGTCATTCTAGCTGAGAAGAATATCCCCAGGAAACCTACTCGATTTTCTTGTATCCTTCCAAGTCCTCAGGAACTTATGCAGATTAAGAACAAGAAGAAGGTATGGTTTGAAATATACTGCAGGTTGATCTTTGAGTGTTCTCCTCATTTCCCATCCCATGTGGGCTTTCCTTTACTGAGCATATCAGAAATTTTGAGATCTGGTCTCTGCTGGTCAGAATTAAAGAGCAGGCTACTGAAAACCCTCCAGAGACAGCAGTGATTATTACATGTTCTGTTTTAGTTGTGCTGAAGGTTGCAAGAGGTGTTGGGGAAATTTTGTAGCACAGTTTGTAAACTGGGTCCATCTGATTTCTGGGTGGGAAAGTCTCTGGATTTAGTTTTTATTATATGGAGATAATCAGGTACTTAGATCAAAAAGGGCAGCTTCATTACTCTTATCAAAGATATAAATGGGGAGTGTACCATGAGGCCTGTAGTAGAAATAACCTGGTCTGCTGTTCTGATTTGCTATTCTATGTTTGCTTTGTCATAAGGATTACCAAAAAGATTTTCTTGGTTGTGGTAAAGCTGTTCTTTGTTTTCAGAGTCTGTTTCCTTGAACCTCATTAATCCAAGTTATAGTCTAAATTTTATGCAACTTTTCCATTCTCTAAGTGGGTCTGGTCTAGGCTTAGCATTGATAAAAGTACTCCATGCTGATGGTTTTGTATTTATCTGCTACTCTGGGTCAAATATCTGGTACTGGCCTGCTCTTTCACCTCCAGAGACAGTGGATGAATATATACCTTAAGTCCCCAGGGGTTACATGGGACTATTAGGGTTTTTTTGTTGTGTGTTCTTTGAGATTTTTTCCATTCATGTATGTTCTTTGTAGATATTTTGTTCCTTTTGCACAACATAAGCATGAGGTAGGCTCATTTCAGATGTGAGAGATTACTGAATTTCAATATGAAAATAATGCATGTTCTGAATGAAACATAAATTGCCACAGTAGTTGTGGGTAAGGAGATGATATAGTAGAATAGAAATTAATGTCTTTGAAGGATTCACTGGTGGTAAAAGAGAGTGAGTGTTTTATTTGTATCTGACTGAAAGGCTTCTGGCTTCTCTCTCCAGCACAGGTGGTTTTATTTTACATTTTTATTAGGGATTGATGGTCATTTTTTTTTTTAACTTATTTAATCAAAAATAGAAGACAATACAATACATCTCTTTCTGCTGCTGTACTAAACTGTGCTTTGTGATCCACTCTGGCAATCTCTGGATATGTGTGTAATTTAAAGCACTGTTTTCTTTCTAAGAAGTTTATTGCAGTATTTGGAAACTTTTTTTCTTTACCTGCAACACAGTGCTGTAGTGGGGTAATGGTAACTAGCTTCCTCAGCCACAAGGACAGTGGGGGGAAGTGATGATCAGCAGTGTCTTCAGAGGAGCCACTGAGTTTTGGCTTTAAATCTTGCTTTCATACCAACTGCTTGATGGACTGTGAAAGTTCATTGTTGAAAAGAGAGCTTGCATAGTGCTTCCTCTGTACTTACTGAAAATCTTTGGTAATACTCTGGCTTTGCTCTGCTGGAAAACAAGTTTAGAAGAAATCAAGAGTAGAGGGCAGTAAGATATTTATAAATACCTGAATTTGCCCAGGGAAAATAGTTTTCTGTCTCTAAATCTCCTAGTGGTTTCATCCTAAGCACATAAACAGGGGACACCAAACACTCAGCTTTAGTTATGTTGATGCTGACCTGGCACCAGCATGTTCCTGCTTCCTTTAACTTCTGAAGTACTAAACATTACCACAGGTGGAAGGAAGAAAAAAGCTAAATAAAAGCAGAAAACAAATTGTGCATCAAAGAGAAAGTTTTCTTTGATGTTTCCTAAGGTGGTGACCAGAAGCTCAGAAGCACAAGACTGACGTGACTGTAAATGCAGTGCAAACTGCCAGCAGTCCAGTCTCCTTTCAAGTGGTTTTAAGAAATCTGTGGACTCAGGCAGTCCATAGAATATCCTTGGTCTTGGGTTTCAGGATTTACAGCTACATAGAAGTGCTGCTAGTGTTATACAGTCTCTTCAGGCCTGTTAGACCAGGGCAGTGCATGGTTATTCTTTTGTTATGCCTCACTGGGTCATTGTGCACTCTATGCTATTTCAGGGACTGTGTTTCATTGCAATTTTGAGGATGCTCACACAGGCAGGGGAAGCAGAGACCAGAGGATTGGTAGCTTCTGAGGTACTGAGAAACCCAAGGGAGCTAGTAATCATGATGGTCACGAATTTAGTTCACTAGGTCATTGCTAGCACTCTGGTCGTGATAGGAGCTAACAGGGAACTGACATTTATTCTGGTTCCTTAGTAAAGTTCATACTGTTGTTTGTGCTTTTGGTTTTTCTGAACACCACCAAGAACATTCAGTTAACCCTTTCTTAGTTGTTTTATTACACTGTGACTGTGGCACAGTCTAGTTTCCTAGGAGGGCAGATTAGGTGACTTCCTTTCAGAACCAAGTATGTAGCTGCTCTTCCCAGCCTACAGACAACCTTGTCAGGCTGGAATACTAGATGTTCCTGGGACCATCTCTCACTAGGATAACGTTGCTAGTTCTTACTTTTAGTAGCATTTATTCCTTACAACTGCTGAGTAAGTGCTGAAGATTCTTGCTGCCTGTCTCCTGCTGGTGAGCTAGCTATGAGAGCCAGGAGCCAAAGGGACAGGAGAGGACAATAGAGCAGTGCTGCTGTTGTAACTGGGTAGGGCTGATCTTGCCACATGCCTGGGGGTTAATCTGCTTTGTTTACAAATGAGAGCAGGTGAGGCATTTGAAGTAGCAGAGCTTATTGCTTGGTTAGACATTAAAGCTTTTTGGAGATGGCAGCTCATGCTTACTCTGTCCAGTACTATTTGATGGTAAACCTAGTGATGAATGCACGTTTTCTGTCCTTCATTAGCCTTTCTCCTGGGTTACACAGTGCAGTGAACTTGACCATGCTGGGGCTGATCTTTCTTCTGTTTTGTTTTTGGTTCAAATGCCAAAAACAATCTAGAATAAGAAATGCACTTCAAGCTGTAATTATCAGAATGTCTCCTGCAGCTCCTGATAACTGGCACAGAGCAGTTCAACCAAAAGCCAAAGAAAGGGATACAGTTTCTGCAGGAGAAAAACCTCCTTGCCACCCCCATTGACAACAATGAAGTGGCCAGGTGGTTACGGGAAAATCCTCGGCTGGACAAGAAGATGATTGGGGAGTTTGTGAGTGACCGTAAGAACATAGACTTGCTGGAAAGCTTTGTTGGGTGAGTATGCTTCTGTCTCTCTTCAGTCAGGAAACAGTGAAAGTTAAGAGTTTAGCAGTAAAAATGCAGTAGAATGGTAGTTCCTGGAGGCATTGGATTTCTGTCACTTGGTTCTTTCTGTCCTGCCTTGCCTTAATTCTGTGCATCTCTTGCCTATGGTAACACCTCAGATATATAAAAGTATGATTGGCCTTTCTGCAGGGCCAGTCTCTGTGAAGACTGGAGTGATAATTACACACATAATCACTTGTAAGATTGTTGACTCTCTTTTATTGTTTTTGGCTGTTCATGGTATATTTCTTTCCTTCTCTCCTCATCCTCCTCTGTACTGTCTAAGCAAACAAGATTGTAGTTATTAAGTTTATCTTACCTTTCCCATCCTGTTTCAGCTTCTCATTGCATTTCATTGTTTTTGCAGGACTTTCAGCTTCCAAGGTTTAAGGCTGGATGAAGCTTTACGACTTTATCTAGAGGCCTTTAGATTACCAGGAGAGGCACCTGTAATTCAGAGACTGTTAGAAGCCTTCACAGAGCATTGGAGGGTGTGTATTTGGTGGCAGAAAGCTCCAAACTGCATTCTTTCTTGCCCATTTGTTTGCCATGATGGACATGTCAGATCTAATGGCCTATATAACTGTGCTCTGCAAGCAGCAGCTGTTGTTTTGTAGGAGCTGGCAGTGGTAAATGGATTCCTGGGCTGCTTTTTAGAAGCTGGAGCCAGAACCTGGGTTTTTTGTTTGTCACAGAGATGATTCAGTACTGTGGTTAGGAAAATGGCTGTTTTGGCCACTGATACCACTGTTCCTGTAGGATTAATTTGTGCATATATTTGTCTTTCAGAAATCAAATGGGTCTCCGTTTGCTAATAGTGATGCCTGCTTTGCCCTGGCCTATGCAGTTATTATGCTGAACACTGACCAGCACAACCACAATGTCCGCAAGCAGAATGTCCCAATGACTCTGGAGGTGGGTGTTTCCAGTGCAGGCATCTGTCTTCTCTGGTTTTGAAAACAGTTAGACAGTGTAGTACCTCTTTTTATCTCAGTGGCATTGTCTCTTTTCTTTGGCCTTCTTCACTCATGTGCACAGTAAGCTGGAGTGCAGCACCACAGCTAGGTACAATTTGAGAGAGTAGCTATAGGCAAGGAACAGCCTGAAGAAATAAGAGCTTGCCAGCAAACTTAGCAAATTCTTTAAGAGACTTGTGTTTGTGTGAGCAGTCTGTATCCTCAGACATAATAACATGGAGAAGATTGTTGTACTGCTTTGGGCTTCTAGAGAGTTGAAGTTGTGTGAATGCCAGTGCAGTGGTACAGGCTGCCATTCTGATGTCCAGCCTCAGCAAAGCATGTGTTGTATCTCTGCTCCTTCCTTGTGAGCATGGACAGGAGATGCTGCACACTACTCCCACTAAGAATAGCATTTACTTTTGAATTTTGATTCTGCATGTTGAAGAATGCAGGAAAATCTTCTGGCCCCATGAAAAACAAGTAGTATACTTATCTTAGCAAAACACTTAAAGTTGGAGATACTTGGAATTAATGTCGGTGTAACTTTTTTCAGGAGTTTCGGAAGAACCTGAAAGGTGTGAATGGAGGCAAAGACTTTGAGCAGGACATCCTGGAAGACATGTATCATGCTATCAAGTAAGACTCAACCTGCCATCTCCATGTATTCAGAAAGCAAAGTAGACTTGTTGGGTCAGAGAGATATCTGCAGAGCATGGAGAGAGACTCACCAGTCATGTGCCTGTTTGCCTCAGACCAAATTCCAGCTCCGTGTGGGGCTGTGGTAAACAAGCCTGTCACAGCAATTACACTTGGATTTGTATCTTGGATTTTTGCCATGGTAGTTTAATCCAGATCTTAAAATAAATTTTAAAAATATGTTTCTTCTGTGAATACAGAAAATAATAGCTGAGCAAGAACAGCACATGTGAAATGCTATGTCTAAGAAGGCTCTGTTCTCCAGACAATGGCCTTTAGACTTTTTTAGAACTTTTTATGTGGTTCAAGAGATTATCTCATCCCCAGGGCAGCACTTGTGCCTTGACATAATGTGTCCAGCTCTCGGTTTAATATATTCTTCTTTTGAGCTCTTCATATGAGGCTGCTGTCTGCACCAGCCTCTTTTGCTACCCCTGAAGCTCTTGGCACACAGAGCAGTATTTGAGGAGGGTTCCTGGTGGCTGAGGCCCTTCAGTGCACAAGCTAGCTTTGGGTGGGAAGCTTTAATAATAGCTCAAAAATCAGTAAATCCAGGCCCAGGCAA
This sequence comes from Erithacus rubecula, assembly GCF_903797595.1. Classification (NCBI taxonomy): domain Eukaryota; kingdom Metazoa; phylum Chordata; class Aves; order Passeriformes; family Muscicapidae; genus Erithacus; species Erithacus rubecula. Next base: position 16,092,079 of record NC_136660.1, read on the forward strand.
TTTGAAGCTGAGAGGATTACATCTCTGAGGAGACAGGATGTGACTGGGTCTCAGCTGATTTCCATCTGCAGTGGCAGGCAGTAGCTGGTGCTGGAAGCAGGGCAGTGTGATTAGGCTGACCCTCCCTTTTGAGCCTTCTCCAGGAGGGTGGGGTGATGCCTGTGCTGAACATCTGACAGTTCTTCAAGACATAGCTCTACCTTTCAAACAGAGCTCTAATTTTGATTGACCTCTCTCCCCTGAGGATGATGTTAATGTTTTGACTAGTACACTCATCATATACATATATCTTTGTTATCCAGTGCCTCTATCCCAGCCTATTTCCCTTTATTCCCCCTCCACCAGATATTTTAGCTTTTCAGTATATTCTGTGATTAGAATAATTGATGTATCATTTCAGTATTGCTCCATTTCAGATAGATTTCCCCAGTGTAATAGTTGAGATTGAGGAACTATTTGTTTATTTGTATATTATTAGGGGAAAAAAATAAGACTGCAATCTGTATGAAGTAGTGTGTGATCTCTTCAGGGTCTTAGCATTTCACTTTTGGCCACATTTTCATTTCCTGAAACCTTCCAAGCAAAGCCATTCCCTTTCTTCTGTTAATTTCAATCATATAGGAAATTTTAGAAGTAATGCACTGTTTACTGCAAACTTACTTTCCTATATTATTCCAGTAATAACAGCTCTTGTCAAAATATGCCAGCACCTGAAACCAAGAAGAGCTTATTTTTTATGCATAAATCAGGAGCTGTTTTTATAGTTGGTGCACATGAAAATTGTCTCTTTGGTAGCTGAAGTATGTTACTTTTTGATTGTTACAGAAAGAACTCTTCAGATTGGCTGTAATCTGCTGTTCTTAGTGGCTTTGAGGCTCTTGTTCACTTACTTGGTCATTTGCAGAGGATTTTCTCTGGTGCATTGGTACCCAAGTCTAGAGAGTACATATTTAGGTTTTATATGTCTTAGTCTAGGATTGCAAGCAGTACTTAGCATTAATCATAATGGTTTTACTACTGTATAGCTTCATCCAAGTTACAGTAAGAAGCTGTGGTACCCTTGTTATAAATCACCCATCATACTTTTGGTTTCTTGTTTTATTTTTAATTTTATACTACTTTCTTTTCTAATATTTCATTTTGGCATAATATGAATATTTCCATTATTCTTATGCAAAGATACTCTTGCGTCCTGATGACTGCAGCAATGTAACTATTTAATTTTAACTGGAAATAATATGAATAGAGCACTCTGACAGGTTGAGAGCTGAATGGAAGTTGAAGTTTACCAGTGTGCTGTCCAGGATTTCCCATCATTTAATAGCAGTGTGTGTTATGTTTTGCACTTGTAGCAGTAAGTACCTGCTTCTTCAATACTGACCTTACACAGCTGCTGCTGTGTGATTCTGAGAACCACCAGACTTTATATTCAGGATATCTAAGAAGGGCAGGTAAAGCAGGGAGGCCTAGGAAAACAGAATGTTTCAGGAGCTGGCAAAATCATTCCAGAATAGGTATTGCTTAGCTCTGGGACTACGTAATGAAAGACACTGTGTAAATGTTAGGTTTGGCTCAGAATGAAAAATTCAATCTTTCTGCTTTCCTCCCTTGTAGAAATGATGAGATAGTGATGCCAGAAGAGCAGACGGGTCTGGTGAAGGAAAACTATATCTGGAATGTCCTGCTGCATCGTGGTGCCACTGATGAGGGAATATTTCTCCACGTGCCTCCTGGAAGCTATGACCATGACCTCTTCACCATGACATGGGGGCCCACCATTGCAGCACTTTCTTATGTTTTTGACAAGAGCTTAGAGGAAACAATAATCCAGAAGGCTATCTCTGGTTTCAGGTAACTCTTACCTTCATAGAGACCCAGAAGAGTAAAAGTGGGACCATTGACTTCTGTTTATTTTCTAGAGAGACATCACAGTGAATATCAAATGTTGCTTTTCCTAGCAACTGAAAAGCACTTTTTAATGACCTACAGTCCTCTAGTGTTATGTCATTTGTATCAGTTCATCCCATCTTGGCTTCTCTGACTTGCCAGTCACTGTTTAGCTTGACTGCTGTGTTGTAACTCCAAACTGGTTACATTTAAAGGGCCTACTGACACAGCTAGGCTGTTTAGAAGTGAGTGGGGAAAGTCACTCAACTTGCACAGTGATGCTGACAAAATCTCCATGTAGGAACAAAACCATTCATATGCATGAGTCCATAGTTGTGGCTCAATGGGATGGGGGATATTTTTTCTTTCCCAGATGACCAGTAGTCAGAAAACTTGCCATCTATGAGCAACTCTATGGGAGTGATCTTTGATTATGCTTAGATCAGACCAAGTGATATTTTAAGCATAGTTTTAAAGCTCTGTCAATACACTGCTGTAGCCATGATGTCTTGGAAACTGGACTTCAACACTACCACCAATCTCAGCAACTCTTCTGTGAGGACAGGAGGTTGGATATAATTCTCAGGTGCAAGTAGTCTGTCTGTTTAGACTCACTTCTTTAAATTGATCCTTGCATTAGCATAGACAAATATCAGTATCTATGGATAAGGATTGAGCTTATTTAAGCAATAATAGTAGACTTTTTTATATAAGCATTCATTATGAATGCATGGAGAGGAAGGTCTAAAATGTCAACAGAGGGTCTCAGATTTGCTGTCCTGTAGACAGACTTGTCTATGCGAACTCAGTACATTATTTTCTGTTTTCTTCTTTTACCAGGAAATGTGCAATGATTTCTGCTCACTATGGCCTTAGCGATGTGTTTGACAATCTCATAATTTCTCTCTGCAAGTTTACAGCTCTCAGCAGTGAGGTAAGTTTGCAAAGAGGGGAAAGAAGCATGACTTCTACTACACTGGAGCTCTCTTCTTCTGTTAAGCAGCAATATTTGCTTATTTTAGTTATCACTGTATCTGTAAGTATCTATCAGCCTCTGCCCAGAGTTTTCTGGAGGGAGTAATGGGAAATGTGTAGTGAAGTGGGACTACCATAGGACAGGTTCAAATATGCAAGTTTTCTTTTACTCACATGTGTCAGTTTGTGCAGAGCAGAATGCCTTGATGTAGAATTGTTTATTCACCTATTTGAACTGAAGAATTAGATCACCCTGTGGTCCCCAGCAAGTTCATTTAGATATTGACTATTCAATTACAGGGTTTATGCAGTGCCAAGGGGGACTGTTCTGTCCAAATAGGAGCTATGTAGGTGCACAGCATAAGCATAAAGGGGTTAGAAAAATAAATGCTTTGAATTGTCAGTTGGGATGTGGGGTCTGGTAATAAGATCAGCTGTTAGCCTCACATTTGGCAAGCCCTGAAGACTCTTTGGGGTGTGCTGTGAGAATAAATCCAAGGTGCTGTGATTAGTGTAAGCTCTATTGCCCAAATCTGTTTGTACGTTACAACAGCTGCCTGATTTTCACCAAAGTGTTTGATGGACAGTGTGTGGCAGACCATGCTGTGTACTAAGGAGTAGTTGACAGCAATTCCTGTAGAGGGTCAGAACTCCCAAAGGATCTCACAGTACTGCTCTCAGAACCAGTGCAAAACCCACAGTGAGCAGAACAGAAATGCCACATATACAGGAAAGGGAAACAAGATGATTCAAGACTGAAAGCATGGGAATAAAAAGGCCAAGACTGGTGAATTTTTTAAAAGATGGAGAAATCCCAATCAGAGGGTTTGCCTTAGATTCCCTGTTCCTCCACAGTCACAACAGTGAAGATGCAGTACCTTGGCCATCCTCAGGCACACCAGACCCTGAGACTACCGAGAGGTAACACAAGAGGAATGAGTGCCATAAAACAGTTTGACACAGACTTACACAGCAGAAGCAACTAGACTAGACTAAACCCTCAGATACACCAGCTATTGCCAGCTGCATCCCATCTCATTGTAAGACTGGAATCTGGAGCAGTCTGAGGTCTGAGTTAATTAAGCAAGCATGTCTTTTGGTGATGACATAGAATCGGGGACTACTGGATTTGAAGAAGGCTGAGTTCTTATCTTTAGTCAGATTCCAAGTACATTGATTTCTTTCTGCTGTCCTAAATTCCTGTAAGGCTTGGAGACAGTAGTGGAATAGGAAAACTGAACAAATATTTAAGTGTCTGGAGGAAGGAGAGGAGGAGGGGCCATCTTCAGATGACTGAAGAGTCAAAGCAGGCATCTTCTCCATGCACTGCATTTGCCATGTGTGGCCACTTTGATTGAAAGAAGGGAAATGGAAAGGAACACGGAGGGGCTTTAAATGATTAGGAAGAATGAGTGCCTCATTTCATGATCCATAGTTAAGACTCATATTGATTCAGTATGTAAGTAGTAGCAAAACCTGTGTTTGTGTGGTTTTCAGTGATGTGGCTTCTTGCCACAGAGCAAATTCAGGCATATTGCTGTTTGCACCCTGACACTTCAGAAATACATGTATTCATATAGTTTCCCCATAGCAACAGTGGAAAAAACCCAAATTGCTTGTTGCATTTCTGCCAGATTTCAGATTGGCACTTCTAATGGAGTTTGCTAAATCAAAGACCCATTTTTATAACAGTTTTGCCATCAGTTTGGCTGAAGCAAGAGGTATTTTTTCTGAACTTCAAATCTGAGATAGGATACAGTGACTCCTTCAATCCATTGTCTTCTCTTCCATTCTTGGTGAGGGGATAAGTATGGATTTTGTCCACATAAACAAGAGAATGGCAAAACCCATCTCTTCTCAAAAGGAAGATTGCAATAACCTTAAGTAACTGCAGAATCATGGAGCATGTTACAGTTTGATATTAGTTCATGTGGTTGCTTGTTTTTTTTTTCTTGTTTTGGCAGCATATGATGATTGGTTTCAATGACTTCAGACACTTCTAGTATTTTGAAAAGCTGTGAGTGCGTTGAACAGATGATGAGGGTTTGAGATCCAGAAATCATTGGCAGAGACTCCATGTTAGGATTGAATTACTTGAATCTTGCTGTTAGGTAGTGGTAGGAGTAATTTTGTAAGTTAGTAATGGTTTTGGCCATAGTTTCCTTCTTTAATGGAGTGGCAGAGTAATTGCTTCCAGAGGAATTGTGGTACTTTTTGTAGAAGTCTTTGATCCTGAGCTGAGTTCCTGTAGCAGGATAAATCAGTGGGTTTTCAGCACGCACTTTCAAAATGTTCTAAGTTGTCATTCTTGGGGAGTTTATATCTAGGTAGTTCAGTGATTCAGCTTGTATCAAGTAAGCTACCTTGTACTTGTTTTTGTGCAAAGTGAATATGAGCTGAGGAGTTATCCAAGCATCGTGCAGAGAATTGTTATCTTTCCCATAACCAGTTCTGAAGCATCTGCCCTAATTTCTGTTGAAAAGAAAACATCTCTTTCTGACTGATTGCCACCGCCTCTTCTTTCCTGCAGTCTATTGAGAACCTGCCCACTGTTTTTGGAAGTAATCCCAAGGCCCATATTGCAGCAAAGACAGTGTTTCACTTGGCCCATCGCCATGGTGACATTCTGCGAGAGGGCTGGAAAAACATCATGGAGGCCATGCTACAGCTTTTCCGAGCAGAGCTGCTGCCCAAGGCCATGGTGGAGGTAATAATTAGTTGGCTGGTGGATAACTGAAGAGTTAGGGAAGTGGGAAGCTGGCTTTTCATAGAGTCAGTTCCAAAAGTAGGAGAGCTCTCTTGCAAAGGCCTAGCTTTGGTAAAGTGTGTACAGAACTTAGAAACCTATGAGGGTTTAGTGTTCAAGTTACGTGCAACTTCTTTTGTAGCTTGTTTAATTTCTTCTTATTTTATTTCTTATTAGATTTGAGGAATTCCAACATTTATTTTACTTGAAAAGGTTTTGAATGTTGTGCAGAAAAGGGACATGCTTATAGGCATGAAGTACTAGAGCACTGCATTAGTGTTATCAGATGAAAATGGCACTTTATTGACAGGATAGTGGGGTGAAGAGCTGGGTTTGACTGCACACATTTGGGCTGTTTGGTGTAGTGTTTCAACACTAAGAGAAATATAATTGGACTGGGGAGGAGGGCTATCAGGAAATGGACAGTTGTTCATATGCATGTCCTGGTCTGTGTTCCAGGTTGAAGACTTTGTGGATCCTAATGGCAAAATCTATCTGCAGCGTGAGGAGACACCATCCAACCGGTGAGTGGCATAGACGCCCCAGGCAGTCTTTTTTGTACCAAGGTTGGAAAAGAACATGATTTCTTGTTTTCTTACTGATGGTGGTGTCTTCTGATTTGCAGTGGTGAATCAACAGTACTGAGTTTTGTTAGCTGGCTCACGCTCAGTGGGACAGAGCAGTCTGGTATGAGAGGACCATCCACAGAAACACAGGAGGCAAAGCGAGCAGCTCTGGAATGCATAAAGGTAACCTATAGGCTGTAGAAGAACCTGGTTTTTTCCTTGGTGACAATTCTGTGTGGGTAACAAGCAACAGGAGCATAAATATGCATGCTGCTTGGCAGTATTGCAGGTAACATGAGACTTGAGAACTGAAAGAATCTACAGAGGAACATATCTGCATTGACAGCTAAATGGTCTTTTGTGCTGCTGTGCACAAAGGTACTAACACATCAAAACAGGAATGATTCCTCAGGCTGGGATCTGCCCTGGGCATCACAGTCCTGTATTTAAAGACAAATTAATGAATTCTCAAACAATGAATCTTTTCCAAGACAGTGTAAAAGGGACATGGTGCCAACAAAATCTGAACCTGTGTGGCCAGAGGAGTTATTTGATAAAATCTGTCTAGCACAGATCAGGTCTGTTAAAAGTAATTGATCTTAAAGAGCAATCAAGTTGGAAGGAGTTTTCTTCCAGATAATAACAACTATCTGAGTCTTTCCTGTGAACATGATGTGTTTATGGAGGATATGTTTATATGCCTTCCACAGCCCCCAGATGCTTAGTTGTCTTTTCTGTATTTTGCAGCAATGTGATCCTGAGAAGTTGATAACAGAAAGCAAGTTTCTCCAACTTGAATCCCTCCAGGAGCTCATGAAGGTGAGAGAGATATTGGGCAAGGAACTGGACAGTAATGGAACAAATGTGCTATGCATGATAGTGAATATGTGCTGTGTACTCACTTCTCTGTCCTTAGAGGAGGTGTTGGAACTATTTGGAATGAAACTGGTTCACCTGTTAAAAGTAACTTCTGTTCTGGCAGACACAAATTGCTCTGGCAGTAGAAGAAAACATTAAATTGTGGAATGCATTCTAAAAGCCTTGAGAACTCTGGCAAGTGTTTGAAAGGATTTATAGTTCTGTGTCAGAGCTTACAGATTTTCATATTTCAAGTGTGCTGTGTATCTAATGAGAGCATTCTAAAAGGCCACTTTAGAGGCAAGAGCTGTAGAAGAAATATTTGACAGTGTGTCCCTAAGTACCTGGCTGCTGTGGGAGGTATAATAAGGCTGGACTGGACTCATTAGCCTTTGGGCTAGATAAGCTCATCTCACTGGGGGAGTGTCATCTCATTTCCAGGGGAACATTGTGCTCCTACTCTGATTATATCAGGAATTCTCCCTTCATATACAAGCTGATGGCTTGAGAAGAGTAACTCCAGTATTTGTAGTCATTCTTAGTCATTTGTAGTCATGCTTTTTCTATGCTTTATATATTACTAGCAAGAAGCTGATGGATATCAGAGTTCCTCTTCATCAGAGACACTTTGTCAGTTTAACATCTTTAAAGTTCCTATTGCGTTTTGCATAGGAAAGCCAATTAATTTTTCCCATAGATTTAGCTTGACCTCTAAGCAGTTGAGTACAGTTTTGGCCAGACTCAAAGCACTCTGTTGGTTCCCATTTTTGGGAGCTTGTGATTCATAAAAATACCATGGCTCTTCCAGGCTCTAATCTCTGTGACTCCTGATGAGGAGACATATGATGAAGAAGATGCAGCCTTCTGCTTGGAGATGCTTCTGCGGATTGTTCTAGAGAATAGGTATGACCTTGAAATATATGCACATTCACTATAATGTCCCTGCTTTGCTGCAGCTGCTGCCTGGGTCCAGGGAATGAGTTCCTTATGTCTATGATTTGCCAGCTGAAGCAGCATGTGGCTGTAATTTCAGAGCTTCTTAACAATTCCACTCTAGCATATGCAAACAGAAAGGCTATTAGCTCATGAATTAGTGCTTGATATCCTGAAATGTGCAGAATATAGACTAAACTCCAGAGGGAGAATTCTCCCACGTGATTGCTTTGCAAGTAATGAGTAAGAAGTTTTATGGTTTTGTTGTTTCTGTGTGTCCTTATATCTCCCAACTGGAATTTTTCATTGAAATTAAGAAATAATGGATTGTCTGGAGTTGTGGGAGAGGTGGCTGGATCCTGCTTGTCTCACATCCTTTGTTTCTCCCCTTTTCCTCCTCCTTGTTGTGGCTAGGGACCGTGTGACCTGTGTCTGGCAAACGGTCCGAGACCACCTCTATCATCTGTGTGTCCATGCAATGGAGTTCTGCTTCCTGGTGGAGAGGGCAGTGGTGGGGCTGCTCAGACTGGCCATTCGGCTGCTCCGTCGAGATGAGATCAGTGCACAGGTAAGGGTTTTCTGAAAGGCAGTTACTGGGGTTTTGTAGCTATACAGTAACACAGGAAACAATTTGCTGTTGGATGGACCCATATTTAACCTGTTTGTGCTGCAGGGAGCAACAAAGAGCAGTTGTAACTAGCTCTAAGAGATGAAGGAGTACATTGCTAGAGAATGGAGTGTAAATAATAGGGTCTGTTATTCTTATCTCCTTCTCTGGCCAGGTTCTCCTCTCACTACGTATCTTACTTATGATGAAGCCAAATGTGCTGTCCAGAGTTAGCCATGAAGTTGCCTATGGCCTCCATGAGCTGCTGAAGACCAATGCTGCCAACATTCACTCTGGGGATGACTGGTACACGCTCTTCACCCTCCTGGAGTGCATCGGGTCTGGGGTGAAGCCGCCCGCAGCCCTGCAGGTTACAGCAAGGGCAGATAACGACACAGGTAAGACAGGCCAGCTTTTGCTGGGAAATCTGATGCCTGACTGCCAGATAAGCAGCTGCTTCCTCAAGCTTTTCAATTAGCAAAGGGGACTGCAAGAAAACAAAGCTGATATTAAACTACATTAGCAAGATTAAAGACCAGCACCTGCTGTTCACTCCTCATGGTCTGTTCCTGTTTCTATTCTGCCATCTCTTCCTACTCAGTGAGCAGCAATCCAGGTGCTAGTCCCTGGGGGGCAGTGGGAGGAAAACTGATATCAGTTCTGGCAGCTGTAGGAGGTCTTTGCTCTACCCAAGGAGGATTTTCTTCTGGTTGTGTTTTAGTGCCATGGGTACTGTAATCTCTTATCTGGGCATGTAATATAAACCCAGCTGCTGTTCCTGTCATACTTGGCTTCTTTTGTAGGACTGACTCTTTTCTGTCCCCATTTTAAGGTTCTCATAAAATGAGTTGTTCTTTAAAATTATATTTCCAGATCCATTTGTATTAATAGTCCCTGAACCATTCCCACAAGACCAATGCACTATTTCTCACTTTTCTTGAATATGTTAGAAAGGCAGTCTTTTCAAATTGTTCAGTTTTGCTTTAGCCAACTGGCAATATGTTTGAAGCTGATGTCTTCAGACTTCTAAAGCAAAGAGCAATAAAGGACTTTTCCAGAAGAAAAATCCTTTTGTCATTCTCTTTTCTTTTCTAGAGCTTCTTTGATAGAGGCTTTGTGCTAGACAGATGGGAGAAGCATGATTTTTTTAAAACACTTGTGGACTTTTCCCTCTGGATTAATGCTGAGCTGTCCCATTTCTCTCCTTGCTTTTTCCTTTTTTTTTTTTTTTTTTTAACTGCTTCTGTCTTTGCTGATAGAGCAAACTGCTTGACTTGGCACCTTGCACATCAAAACATTAGTTCTCTGCCTCCTGAAAATGTTTGGTGCACTCTGTTCACAGCAAGTCTGTCTATCTGCTGATGAGCTTCTAGATGGCGGTGAACAATGGAGAAAATGAGTTTTTACTTATAAATAACATATTCGTAGCTTAAATGGGTCCCTTGCAAGGACTTCTTTCTTGGGACGTGAAATTTAAGGTTGTCCTAAATGTCAGAGCACGTAGATCTGACAGGTGCAGAACATACTAACAGCCCCATGTGGTTCCTGGTTGATGCTGATCTGACTGATCTGAATTGCTTCTCCCTTACCCACAGTTACTCTTGCAAGTTCTTGATTTGGCTTTGATCTAAACCCTTTTTTGTCTTCAAGGTGCTCAGTCAGACAGCGAGGTGTCCTCCTCCTATCATCCAAGTGACATGAGCCTGGACCGCGGCTACACCTCTGACTCCGAGGTGTACACGGACCACGGGAAGCCAGGCAAGATGCACCGCTCGGTCACAGATGTGGACGTCATGAACAGTGGCTGGCTAGTGGTGAGTAGCCAGTGGGCTTCTGCTGCCCAAAGAAGACTACTCCTACCATGGTTGTGAGCAAAGGGTGTGGAGAATAAGACAGTAGAAGAGAGAGCTAAGATGAGCTGATAATGTAAAGGCAGGATGGGGAGGGACACAGATAGAAAGGAGGAAGCTTTGAGGCAAAAAAAGAAGAAAGGGAAATGGACCATATAGAAGCATTACCTGTTGGCTTCTGAAGAAAGGCCCTTTCAGTGTGTGCATGAGATGCTTCTTGTTATGCTAGCCTGCTCCTGCTTACCTGCTTGTTGTGGCCTGCAGGTGGGGAAAGATGACATCGACAACTCCAGATCCACTGCTGGGCTCAGCAGGCTGGGTCCATCACCTCTCGTCAACCAGTACAGCCTGACAGTGGGGCTGGATTTGGGCCCACATGACACAAAGTCTCTCATGAAATGTGTCGAGTCTCTGTCCTTCATCGTGCGAGATGCTGCCCATGTTACACCTGAGAACTTTGAGCTCTGTGTCAAAACAATACGTATCTTCGTGGAGGCCAGCTTGAATGGGGGTAAGATGGACCTTCACTTGTCAACCAGGATTCAGCTTGGGTTGGCCAGTTGGCAAGCAGTGTCATGGAATGAGTGAATGGATTCCCAACCCAAAGTAAACTGTGTACCAGGAGGAAAGTGTCCTATCTCCTGCTAGCAGCAGGGACCTTATTCTTATCCCCCTCCCTGGGATGGATGGGAGGTCTGGAGTTGATGTGGAGACAGCAGTATCAGCTCTTGCAGAAAGTTCTTCCTGAGGGCACTGGGTCCCCTCCAGGCAGATAGTGGTCATTTCAGGGGACAAGGCCCTTTTTTGGGGATATCAAAAGGTGGCTGCCCTGTATGTTGAAAAGCAGAACACTTTGTAGTGGATCATTGTATATGGAATGTTGTCATTTATGTTCTAGGCTACAAGTCCCAGGAGAAGAGGGGGAAGAGCCACAGGTATGACAGTAAATCCAGTCGTTTAAAAAAAAAGCCAAAGGACAGCTCCACACGGCGATCCCGGGTCTTGAGCCAGCACCAGGCACACACTCACAGTGATGAGGACGAGGACGAGAGCATCCCTGCCAGCTACCACACTGTGTCTTTACAGGTTAGTCAGGACGTAAGTATAGCAAGGATTTCCTCCTCTCCTTTCCCATTCTTAGGGCCTGGCTAGATAATCACAGGAATTCTTTATGGGGCAAGGGAGGGCTGCATCCAGTGCATCCAACATGGGCACTGGAGGGCAGGGCATGTCTGTGGGGCAGTATGTGGTTCTGCAGTGAAAGAGGAAGGCTGCAATTTGTTCAGGCAAAAGCACAATAGCAGTGGAGAGAGAAGTCCTCTGAAAAGCAAGGAGGGGTTCTGAAGCTGTGAGTCACTGTAGTAGGTAAAATGGATTAAGGTCATTTGGAGACATGAGTTCATGTAGGTTTACCAAGGAGTCTGGCAGGCACCTGAGCTTGAGGAAAGGGGAAAGCCCTGTTGGCTAAGGCACTGGAATTTCAAGTACAGAGGGCTGGGCTAAGGGTGTAATTTCTCCCCAGCTGGTACTTCAAACATGTGAAGTCGCAGGCCTGCTGACTGCCAGGATGTTGGGTCTCAGTTCAGTAGTAAACTGACTGGAGTGCTGTCATGTGCCCATGCAAGGGAACTTCGCATGTGCTTCACATGCCTTTTCGTTAAGAAAAAAAAAAAAGTCACAGAGTTTTTCTGGACAGCAGAACTGAATTGCTGGGTTTATCCCTCTGCCTGGGATAGTCAATGTTCTGTGCCAGGAAAGAGCCCATTCTTCCTTTGAACAGGACTGAAATGGTGTTCCTTAAAGATGGGATTGACGTGGCTACTGAACAGACATAAATCTCATTGAAGATACCTGGCACTTGGCCACTTAAGGAGGGCACAGACAGCAGGGCCTGACACCATCTATATAACTGCATAGTTGTGTATATACACAAAGCAGGCTGGAGTAACTTGAGCCTTTTAGCCTTGCTTGGAGAACAGCAGAGGTCAGAGTTGCTCCAAATTTGAAGTCCTGTGTGTTTCTTACTGTGGCGTGTACTTGCAGCTCCTGGACCTCATGCACACCCTGCACACGCGAGCCGCTGGCATCTACAGCTCCTGGGCGGAGGAGCAGCGACACCTGGAGACAGTGGCCAGGAAAATCACAGCAGATTCCAGAACACTGTGGTCCAACTGCTGGTGCCCTTTGCTACAAGGTAAAGCCATCCCCTGGCGATGAGAGCGAGCAGAGACACTGCCTAAGTAATGGCAGGGAGGTGGAGGAGCCAAGAACTAACTGCAGAAAGCAGGCATAGGTTGTTTTTAGCTCTGTTGTAATTGAAAAAGAACTTGGATCAGATTTGGAAAAACATCTTTGGGATGAGTTAGCTGCCAGCATGTTTCCGGATCTGGTAGTAGACTGCCTGTCTGTGGCCTGGAACAAGTATAATCCTTTGTTTTTCACAGAGGGTTTTTGATCTTCACTAGACATTTTACTCTAGACTGGGGAAGTAGGGATGTGACACTCTTCGTCTGGGCTTTGCCCTGAATCCCTCTCTTGCAGGTATTGCCTGGCTGTGCTGCGATGCCCGACGCCAGATACGGATGCAAGCACTCACTTACTTGCAGCGAGCCCTCCTGGTGCATGACCTGCAGGCCCTGGATGCCCTGGAATGGGAGTCCTGCTTCAACAAGGTAACTAACCACCTGGCTGGGATGGGCATGTGAGTAGGGCAGCATTGTCATGAAGAGCAAAGCTGTGTGCAGGAGTGTTGTTCTACTTCAACACCATCTTCTTGAGCAGCTTGTTCACTGCAACAGACAAGATGTGCCATATTCTGGTCCTGCAAAAAGTTCCTCTCTATTTAGGCTTCTGACAGGACCTTTTGGAGTATTGAAGTGAATTCACTCATGTGCATGTCCCATTGCTTCTGTCATGTCTTCTGCCTAGAAGTCACTAGTCCTAAAAGCCAGTGCCTTTCTGTAAGGCTGTCTGTGAAAATCTCATCAGTCATTTTTCAGCTCTAAAATATCCATGTGTCTGATCCAACAGGTGTTGTTCCCTCTGCTAACCAAGCTACTTGAGAACATCAGCCCAGCTGATGTTGGTGGGATGGAAGAAACTAGGATGAGAGCCTCAACACTGCTCTCCAAGGTGAGCACACCTCTGCTGCCTGAAAGCTTAGGGGAAGCCATGTTCCTCAAGAAAACCAAACTGTTTGCTGTGTTTGCTTCTCAGTATCTCTGACCTGGACGGGTGTCAGGGTGCTAGTTTGACTGTCTTCAGTGCTGGGCTGTTTCACCAGCTTCTGCTGCTGGGACATGCCTTCTTTCCAGAACTGTCTCCATGATTCTAGTACTTGGAAAAGTTGTCAGGAAGAGGTTTTTGACTATGATAGAGAGAAGTATTTCGCTCAACATCAGTTGAAGGCAGTCTGTTCTTGGGGTGAAATGATGCATGTCACAAGCTGATAGTCATGGCCTGAGGCAGAGGTCTGGAAGGGCTAGAAGACATAGTGATGCTGACTGCAGAGGCCTTCCATAAAGGAATCAAGATCCACTCCTTCACATATGCAGCTCAAAAGAGTGGAGATCTGTAGCATCCTCAGGCCAGTCCTGTGCATGTTCCCAGCCTGCCACAAGGAGGGGGAATCCAGGTTTGTGAGACTGGCTTGACATTGAGAAGCAGTCCCTATGCTACTTGTTGACAGTAATTATGTTTTTTTCCCAGGTGTTCCTACAGCATCTTTCCCCACTGCTCTCACTGACCACCTTTGCTGCTCTGTGGCTCACAATCCTGGACTTTATGGACAAATACATGCATGCTGGCTCCAGTGACTTACTGGTAAGGTGCTGGATGCAGTCCTTTGGACAACCATTCATCAAGTTTCAACCTTGTAAACTTGAAAGGTGTTTTGATTTGTTGTGGGTTTTGGGGGTTTTTAAACTTTATTCCTTTCCAAACCATGTTGTTCCATGGTTTCTCGCCCTGTCCACAAGTTTCCAAGGCAGCCCATCAGCTGTTTTGAGCTTTGGTTCATTGCTATCTGTCCACTGTGTCCTGTCTCTGATTATAGCTGGAGGCCATTCCAGAGTCTCTGAAGAATATGCTGCTTGTAATGGATACAGCTGGGATATTCCACAGTGCTGACTCACGGACAGGATACTCAGATCTCTGGGAGATCACCTGGGAGCGCATTGACTGTTTCTTACCTCGGCTGCGGGATGAGCTCTTCAAACAGACAGTCATCCAAGGTACAAGAGGCTGGCAAACCTTAAGAGCACAGGTTTTGGACCAGTGCTTGCACCTTGTCCAGTACCCAGATGCCATAGTGCCTTGATGCTGATGAAATGAGTTGTAGGAGGCTGTGGTAACTTGGCACAAGAGCAAATAGAGGGAGGGCAAAAGGAGCAAGCAAACTTGGTGTGTGGTCTCACTGCATGTTTTGTCTTCCTAGATCCAGTTCCCAACATACCAGTGGAGCAGCAGCATCAGAAAGCAATAGGGTCTGCCCTGCCCCCTTCTCCTGTCGGGGATGTGAGACCATCCACCCACGTGGCTCCTTCAGAGAAGCCTTGTGAACTGGGTGCCAGTGGTGAGTCCTGTTTTCTTTTTTCTGGAATCACTTTACCAGCATGGCGGCATAGATCTGCTTTCCCTTGCTTTAGCACAATCTCTGGTGACCAGGCCTCTGGTATTGTGAAATGTTGTTCTTCAGTATGGATAAGTTGTTGCAGAGGTTATTGGAGTGGGCAGAATGCCTATGATTGACCCCTGGTCTTCAGGGCCTTGTATGAAGGGGCAAGTCTGAAAAGGCCCCCAAGTTGATTTTCAGCCCTGCTTAGTTTTGAGCTAATGGGTGACTTTGTCAGGACCTGTGTAAGGATCTCTTTTGTCTTTTCCTTATTCCAGAGTCTGAGAGAGCCACTGCACCTGCCCCACCCACCATCAGCACCTCTGCCTCTCCTTCCTTCCCAGCATCAGCTTCAACAAAGTCAAGCCCCGTTACAGACATACCTCCTACGACAGCACAGCCGCCGCTCATCCTGCAGCCTCTTGCCTCTCCGCTGCAGGTCGGGGTGCCACCTATGACTCTTCCAATCATTCTCAACCCAGCACTAATTGAAGCCACCTCTCCTGTTCCCCTCTTAGCTACTCCACGGCCCACTGACCCTATGACAAGCTCTGAAGTCAATTAGTTGGAGGGTGTTGGAGAACTGTCTGCTGAGGAGGCTCTGTGGGTGGAGGATGCTGGCCAAATGTTCTCTGATAGTGGACATGTTTCTTTTAAAAGATGACGCTAATCTGAGCAGAAGGGCTGTTGCCACAGTCCTATGGAGCACGTCCCATCCTGCTCCCTTCTTGTGGCATCACCTAGAAATCTGCCCAAAAATCCTTGTTTCCATGGAGGAGTGCTCAGTTCCACTGACCAGTCTCCTTCCTGCCTTTGCAATCTCAGGGGCCAGGCAATGCCCTTGCCCAGCAGCCTGGGACCAAGCTGCCACCAGTTCATATGGTAAAGAGGGAAAACCTGATGTCACACCAGAAAGGGGCTGCAGTACAGGATTGCCTCTCAAGATTACTCAGTCCAGTCCCTGGGCAATTCCCCAGCCATTCCGTAGCTTTCCTGCTGACTCTTCTGGTTGCACTGCTTTGTTCGGGATCTGGGCACGCCTGGGTTCAGCAGGTAGAGAATTTCATTAGAAATGTGGATTGCTTACAGTGCAGCTCCCAGATTGCTACATAGGGCTTCTTGCCTGCTGGCACATGCTTTCCTTCCTGCAACATAGATGACAGCAATCCCCAAGCCCTATACAGATTAAGCAGCAGGTGAGTCTGATAGGGACTTTCATCCCTGCTCCTGTAAGTGTAATCAGGCTTTCTGGTTGGAGAAGGCAAATCCAGAAGGCTCTGCCTATCTGAGTAGATGAGAAGGAAATGCTGAGAGTAGAGCACCATGGCTCTGTCTCACACAGCACTTGTGGGGCAGTTGTGTTGTTTGCCACTTGCTACACATTGGTCTCTTGGTGACCAGCCCCTTCCTTAGGAGAGCATCCTCTTCAGCTACAGATATGGGGATCTGTGGCACCTGCTGACAGATGTCCAGCAAGTCTGCTGGTTTCTCTTGGAAGCTCTGAAGAGATCACACCCTTCTACATCTTCTTGTGGGGATCCCATGTACTTCTACCCCCAGAAGGTCTCTGCAGCTGAGGCCCTGGCAGTGATTCTTGTGCTTCCATCTTGCTGTAAGGACATCCCGCTCTTCCCCCTGCTCATGTCCAGAGCAGAGCTGGCTGCCTGGCAAGTGCTGCATCGCTGATCCTCCTCCTCCCTCGACTAGTTGGCTAAATTCTCAGTAATCTCAATCTTGGAAATCCCCCTGGTGACTGGGAGGGGCATGAGTGGGACTCCACCCCAGCGTATCCTGTAAGGAGAGGAACCTGCAGTTGGTGTGGGAATGCAACCAGTGTACATACAGAGTAAATGGCTATAAATCCAATGGACTTTTTACAGTGTAATAAATACTTCCTGTAAATGAATGTTCGGTGTTGCACTCCTTTTCTGTCACGGAGCTTTGGCTCAGAGCTTTGGAAAAAACAGAGTTTACTTGTCAAGGTGTTATGCCCTGACTTCATATACCAGTGCTCTGTTTGGAGGGAGCACAGGGGACTTGTCATTTGGAGGGGGGTTGCAGTGGAGGTTTGCCATGAAGGGTTTAATCAGGAATGGTTCCCATCATGGACAAAGCAGAGATAATGGCAAGATTGGCTCTTTCAGAAAGCAGTAGTTTCACGTGGGCTGTAAAATTTCTGGTGTTACATTGGTGTGTGCTCATGCACCACCAGGAGTGAAGGCAGAGGAGCAGGTGCTGTGCTCATCTGGTCATGGTGCCAGAACATAGACCTTGGTGACAACTCTGCTGACATTGGTGATTCTCTGATGAAGAAGAGATCCTTGTTTCCATGACAGGACTCAAAGTTGGAGAGGGCATGAAAGATGCTGGGCTCTTCCAGGGCTAGTGCTTGCCATGGATTCAAACAACTACACTTCCCTCCTGGTATTTTCTACTTAGTTTCATGGCAAGATCCACACAATGCCATAGTGTCCACAGAGCTGTGTGAGGCATCAGTGCCTTCCCTATTCCAAGAGACTCCTACAGATTTGATAAGGGGGTTAAAAACTTGGGAGTTTGTTTGAATTGCATAAGAAAAGGTCTAAATATTGCATAATGGAAGAGTAATGTGTGTACTAGGAAAGTCCTGTTAATAAATCCTGGTTCCCTACCCCCATTTGTACCATTCCTGGAATACTTTTGCTGCTGCAGCTGTGTCTTCCTCACCCTCCTCTGCCTGTAGATTGTGTCTTTCCAGCCCTTAGATGTTTTCATTAATATATTTGAGTCCTTGTGCTGCTCATGGTGCTTCTGTATCCAGTCCTGCTTTCTGTCTTGTCTTTCAGAGCCTTCACTTCTATTTACAGCTCTGTTTTTCTGCTTGTTGAAAGCTTTAGATTACTAACTCTTTGTAAACCATTGCTCAATTGTCAAGTGCCTCGATGTCAGGACTGCTGCCCTCTGATCTCCAGGTGGTCCTCTTGACCTTTTTGGGTGGTGTCAGCTAATTGCAAAGCTCCATTTTGCCAGCTGCCTTCAGATAGCTGTTTTGGGCACATGCTGTGTTTTAACCTGTGTTTGCAAACTCAGCTTCTACTGAGACCATTACATCTTAACTCAGACAATTACAGTGCAAAGCAAAAGCCACCAGAGACGACTGCAGGAAGTGGGACTAGAATGGAAGGAATGTTGACTGGAAAGACAGAATTGCACTTTAAACAGTTTTCACTAGACTGTAGGAATGGACTGGAAAACCAGAAAAAGAATTTTTTGAATGTTGTTTGGATTTTGCAAGAGTGGGGTTTAATATTACAGAGAAAAAAAAATCAGGGATATTTTTCAAAAAAATACTTTGAAATACTTTTGAAGTATTGAACTGAAAGGACATCAGAGTCAACTGTCAGGTAGCATGTGTTACCTGATATGTTTATCAGTAAGTCTCTCAAGCTTTATTTGTAAGCTAAATTACATAAAAGCCAGTCATACTACACTAATGGCTGCTGGTGAGGAGTGTTGTTTATGACAGTACCTCTTAGATTTGTCCTAGCATATACTTGTTCTAGTCTTGGACTTCCTTCTCATTTTTACTCAACGTCTGACTAAATATTTTCCAGAGGAGGCTGAACAGACATCACTGTGTTTTGGATTTACCTGCTTCTTCTGTTCCCATTTACCTCAAGGACTTCTACTGCTAAAACAGAATAGAAATATATAATGGGATTTAGCATGAGCCTGTAGAACATTTTACTGTTGTGCTGGTGTTTTCTTCATTGGTATGAAGCTTACTAGTGTAAGAAGTTCTATGGAATTATAAGCCCTGGCTGTAAAACATACATTTGGCACTGAAATTTGTGAAGCAGAAGCACTGCTGCTCTTGGTTTCAATATAAAAACTGAATCTGAGCATACTCAAACCGTCTGTAAGAAAGATTTCTAAGAAGTATCAACCGTGAGCTGGCTTTTATAGAAGTTACCCTCAGTCCTATAAATGCCAGCTCTGGAAAAATTTGTAGCTGTTACAGAGGCTGATGTGTTCTGAAGCCACCGTGCCCGGCATTTTCGGCCCAGCTGCTCAGAGGGAGCCCGGTGGGGCTTGTGCTTGTCGCTGTGGCCCTGGAGCGGTGCGAGCGGTGCCAAGGCTGCAGGAGGCACCGTGCCCACTGTCCGTGTGTGGCGGCCGCCGGGAGAGGGAGGCCAGGAATGCACGGGGCAGCTGTGCCGCCTCGGCAGCAAAGCTCTGCAGGGCAGCTCTTGCCCGGGGCTGATGGGCTGAACAGCAGGGAGAGACCCTGGGCCCGTGAGGAGGCTGCTTGGAGTGTGATTCAACGCAGAGAGCCGTGAGATCCCCAGGACTACAAGTCCCAGTGTGCAGTACTGCCCGCGGTTGTGTAACCAGCACCCCGGCCCGGGGGAGGGCTGGGCAGCCACAGCCAGAGCCGTACCGGGCAGCTCCTCTCTGCAGAAAGCGGAGGCAGAGTGCCGGCTTCATGAGCAGCAGATGCTCCGTGCTCGAGGGGTGTGCACAGCCCTTGGTGATGCAGGATGTGTTGGCGCTTGAAAACACAGCCCCACGAGCAGCCACGGGGCAAGAGGGCAAGTTATTGCTGAGTTCCCAGTAGGGAAATGGGACAGCTGTGGCTTTACCACAGCCCTGCTTGTCTGCCAGGGGAAGTTGTGCTTCCTTTCCTCACGTTTTCTGTGTAAGAAAAATGGAAAGTTCTCTGGGCAGCAGGGTTGGTAGTTGGTTGCTAAACTTAATTCCTAGTTGTACAAAGTGTCTGGGAACAGACAGGTCAGGGTAACTGGGTCGGGAGTGTGTGCAGGCAGTGCCTGGCAGTGTGGCTGCAGCCATTTAGTGAGAGCACAAAGTGCAAACACAGCCTTGTCCTCAGGAGCGAACGCTGAGCCCCACGGAAGAAGAGCGAACTTGAGCAAGGTCTCTGCCTGGCCCTGCCGGGAGCCCACACTTCAGCAGATGTGGGCCCGGGGCCGGTGTTGGGCAGAGACGGCATCAGCTGGAGCCGAGGGGGGTGAGGCCCCAGGCCTGCAGCGGGCTGTCGATGCCCGAGTCAGCCCTGGCAAACGCTGTTCGGTGCCCAGCTCCCGGCAGGGCGCTGGCTGCTGAGCCGTGCCTGTCCCTCAGCCTTGGCGCTGTGGGGCCGCCCGCCCCGCGGGGCCCGGCGCTCCCGCTCCGTGCCGCCCCGCTCGCCCTGCGCTCCCCGGGCCGCCGGCGCGGGCGCCACGTGGCGCCGAGGGCCGCGCGGGCCCGGCCCGCTCCCCGCCGCCGCCGGACGGGGCGGGCCCGGCCCTGCCGCCGAGCGGGACCCGCGCTGCCCCGGGGCGGGGCCGGCCTGGCTGTCCCGGCGCCGCTCGCACGGCCGGCCCCGCTCCGCCCGCCAGCCCGGCCCCGGCCCCGCCGCCCATGGGGAGCGCGGCCCGGCGGCGGCCCGGCAGCAGGAGGCAGCGGGGAGGCTCCCCCGGCGGCCCCGCTCGCCCCTAGCCCGGCGGGGCATGCCCGGCCCCAGGATGCCGGCCTGGGGGATCCTGCCCGTCACGCTGCCTGCCTTCACCATCACCGGCATGTGGATCGTGTGAGTGCCGCGGGGTCGCCGCCAGCCGCCACCCGCGGGGGTTGGGGCCGGGTGCTGCGGGATAGCTGGGGCCGGGGGTTGGAGGATGCTTTAGGCTGGGATGCTGCAAGGTGGGATGCAGCGGGCAGGAGGTTGCGGGGAGCCGCCGTTCCCGGTCACGTTGGGACACTTCTGGACACTCAGGGGCTCCCGCAGCTCCCTGAACCCCCACAGCCGCTGGCTGTGCCTCGCTGTCCTTCCATCCCTGTCACCCTGCGGGATGGCGTGCCTGTCTCGGCGGGGCCGCGGCCGACCTCAGGTGGCACGGGAGCGGCACGGGAGCCCCGCAGCAGCCCAGGCACTGCAGCGCAGGGTGCTGTGCGCTCATGGGCACCCAGCCCCTGTGCTGGATGGGTGGAAGGGCCTCGTGCCGGGAGTAGGGGCTGTGTCACTTGGGAGAACAGTGCTAGTCCACCCCAGCCGTCCTCTTCTCAGGCCCTAACACTGGTGAGCAGTGGATGAAGGACTTTTCTCAAAGCACCGGGAGGTTCATTATAGGTGGAGGGACTTCCTGGGGTGTGGGATGGAATAAATGCACCCCATACACATGCAGGCTCCTCCAAGAGCTTCCCCCTGAGGTATTGCCTGTCCTACTTCACAACAAAGCTGAATGTTGTACCTGGTACTAGGAACTTAGGCTCCAAGTTTTTTCCTCTGACACCTCGCAAAGTATGGGCTGTCTCCCGTGAGTGACCCTGGGGAACAGATGCCCCTCCAAACCAAAGCAGCTCAGGTGGGAGTTGCTGCTTATGGTCCTCACAGCCTGAGCTGCTCTGGGAGCGGCCCTTTCGGATACCTGTGCTGGGAGATGGCTCAGTGAGGGCTCTGCTCCTTGGTGGCTGGCCATGCTGTTCCTTGGTTTCCCCCACCTGTCCTGCTCTTTGCCTCTCTTCTGGGATCTTTTTGCAGTCCAGCTGTTGCATGGCCAGCTTGGGAAGGAGAGGAGTTTTCATACTGGTGTTGGGCTTGTTTTTAACCTGAGCTGTTCACAGCCGCCAGTGATTTGAACAGCAGGGTGCTGCCCAGTGCTGTGGCTGCCAGGCAGGAGGGCTCCTCGATGGCTGGGGTGGGGGCCATGGGGCTGAGACCCCTTGGAGTGGAGCAGGATGCATGTCATTAACCCCTCGTTATGCTGCTCCAGGCACAAGGGTGACTCTGCAGTGAAATGCTTGATGGAGCTGATGTGCCCATAATGCCCTCCCAGTGCCGGCGGGGGCTGAGGGATGCACGGCAGGGGCAGTGCCATTGGGTGGCACCCGGCACAGCTGTCGGCTGGTGGAGAGCCCCGATGGCAGGGCATGCCAGGAGGGCTCTGTCAGAGCAGTTCCCCAGAGCCCGTGGAGCACAGCAGCACGATGGAGAGGCCCCACAGAAGCAGCTGCACTCAACTGGAGCAGGAGGTGGCTCTCAGCAGGGATGGGGGTACAAGGCAGGGGAACCTCGTCCCAGCAGTGGGAGTTATGCAGAGCATGTGCTCATGCACTTGTTTTTCTTTTCCCTGCTTTGTAAAGCCGGGAGGTGCCGACTTTACACACAGGATGAGTGCTGGCCCCTGGCAGGGAGTAAGGGCTTGTGTCCTTTGCTCTGGCAGCTCATCCCTGGGGCTGCTCTGAGTGCTGGCAGGGAGTGGGGATGAGGGAGGTGGGTGGCTGTGGTAACCCTGTTGTTGTGTCTCCTCCAGATATGCCATGGCACTGTCCAACAACCACATCTGCCCTGTCCACAACTGGTAAGGCCTAGGGGGAAGCAGGGGCTTTTTGGCACATGCTGGCCTGATTGAAGACTCAATGCCAAATCCCTCCATACCTGTCCCACTTGAAGTATGCCCAGCTGTGCCAGACCACTGGGTAGCTGAGGCACTCCCTGCACCGTGACTGTGCTGAAGGGGGGTCGGGGATGGTAGGAAAGGTGAGAGAATTAAAGGAGCACAGAGCTGCCTTCTTCCCCAGCAGACATGGTGGTGATGGGCTGCAAATGCCACGGGGCACGTGCCCCCTTCCCAGCCGAGTGCCTTTGGGAGAAGAGCAGCTTGGGACTGAGCTGCTGTCAGGGCTGGGCTGCCCTCCCTCCCCTGCCCAGGCTTGCCTGTGCTAATGGCTGCTCTGGTGAGCAGTCCAGCCTCGCTGCAAACCAGGCAGCAAGGAGGCCATTGAAAAAACATTGAAAGTATGAAAACAAGTGGTCAGGGAATTACAGAGGGCTATGTCTCCATGGAAAAGGTTGTGACTTGCTTGCTTGAGGCTAAATCTGGCAGTGCCAGGGGGATGGGATGGTCCTGCAGCACCGGGACACCCCATGGGCAGAGCTGCCTGCAACACCCCCAAATGGGGGATGAGGCATGGAAGAGACAAGGGCTGGGAAAAGAAACACTGTTTGGTCTCTTGGCAACTCCTTCTACAGAGTTTTTGGCTTGTAGTGTCGCCTTAAAAATCTGCCCAGAAAGATCCATGTTAGTTTAATTCTTGCTGGAGTCTTTGAAGAAGTGAAAAAAAAAAAAACCTGCTGCCATTTCCTGCCTGATGGCTGATTTTGCCCTGGGAAGAATGTGTGTGTCGGGTTGTCTCTGCTGCACAGCCAGCCCTTAATGACGAATAATGCTTCCCAGCCTTGGGCTGCTTGCTTTAAACAAAATAATAATAAAAAAACCCTTCCCAAACCAAACACAGCCCCAAGAGCAGCCTTTGAGGAGGCCGTGGGGCTCCATGCCTCGCCTGGGTTTAGTGGTTGGAAAACAAAGCCACCAGTAAACTGAGGAGACTGAAAAAACATCAGAGCCCAGCCCAGCCCTTTCCAAAAAGGCTTTTTTAACCATGTGCTTGCTGCATAGCTGAAGGAGGTGAATGGACAGCCTGGGTGAGGGACAGGTCAGCACTCCCCTCCACAGCTCCCCCACAGTGCTGTCCCCACTCAGTCCCCCCAGCGTGGGACTTGGGGTGTCTGTGGTGACCTTTGGGGCAGAGAACTTTGCACTCCCTGCGTGTGGTGTGAGCAGAGGGTCCCACTGGGCCATGCCAGGCAGAGGTACTGGGTGCCTGGGTGATGCTACAGCAAAGAGGCACCCACAAACCCACTTCCAGTGTGTGCCAGCTCCTGGGAGAGCTGTGAGGGTGAGTGCACGTGAACCCCACGGTGGGAGTTTGGTTAGGGTTGCAGGCAGCTGCTGTGGTACAGGAAGGGCTGATAAGACCTGGGGGTGCCTGGACTCATGGGTCTGTGGGTGCAGGAGGAGCTCCCAGGGCACTGTGCTGGGTGCAGGCAGCAGAGCCGGGCCCAGCCCTGCCGTGCTGGGACTACCCCGGTGCACTGCTGGTGTGCCTGGCTCCAGGGCAGCCTTGGGGGCTGGCTCTGGTCATGTTGTCCCTCAGGCAGTGCCTCCCAGCTCCCTCCCTCACTCCCAGGTGTGGTGGTGCTGCCCCAGGGGTGCCTGTGGCTGTGGCATTTCCCACAGATCTCAGCATTCCAACCCATCCCCTGCAGACCTGGAGCTGTCAGTGTCTGTGTGCCCAGCTTCACTGGTGCTTCCATCCTGGGAATATGTGAGGAGGCTGGCAGGTGGGTGATGCTGCTCCTGTCTGGGTGTGGGGCTGCCAGAGCCCCCTGCCCACACCCCTGCCTGTGCAGCCTCTGCCCTGCCATGGCCTCTGCCTTGCAGGCTGGGGCTCTGGGTGAGCAGCAGAGCCAGCAGGGAGGGAACAGGCTGTGGAAACTACCTGTGATGCTGCCTGTTGGCAGTGGTCACTCCCTGGAGGGTGTGAGCACATCCCTGAGTTTGGGCTGCACTCACTGCAGAGCAACTCGGCTACCCTTGCAGGGCCTGTGGGCAGGAGACAGGAGGGTCCTGGGCAGCATCTCAGCTCTCCTAATGTCTCCCTTTGCTGCTGGCAGGAGTTACAACCAGTCCTGTGACATGGACGGCCCCAGCTCCTGCTGCACGCTGGATCACATCCCCCTTGTCAGGTGAGCAGCCTCAGGGTGGGAGCAGGGGCAGAGCTGCGCTGAGACCCCTCCAGGGCAGCCCAACAGGGTGTCCTGGGGAGGGAGCCAAGCACACAGCCCAGTGCCCCCTGTCTGAGGGCTCCGTGGGTCTTGTTTGTCCCCACAGCAAGTGTGGCACCCTGCCTCCCGAGAGCTGCTTCTTCAGCCTCATCTGCAGCCTGGGCTCCTTCATGGGTGAGTGCCTGCTGCTGGGGAAGCAGGGTGGAGAGGCTGCCCTGCACCCACCTGGCATGGGGCAGCAGTGGGACGAGGGGACACAGAGAGTGGCGTGTGACAGGGCTGTGCTTCCTCCCGCAGTCATCCTGGTGGGACTGCTGCGCTATGCCCACCTCCTGGAGCGCCTGGGGCCGTCCCTCCTCAACACCCTGGGGCTGGCCACGGGCTGGGTCTGCGCTGCTGGCCTCACCATGGTTGGCAACTTTCAGGTAAGGCATCTCCTCAGGAGTCCCTGGGGGAGGGGGGCAGGAGAGGGCCTTGGCTGGAGCAGGGCAATGGCTGTGCTCAGCAGAGTAGGGTTTGTGGTGGTGGTTTTGGTGCAGCATCCCATCCATGCAGTCCTTCCCTTCCCCTGAGTCAGTGCTGTGCTTCCCAGGGTGCTGGGAATCCTCTTTGTGTATTCACAATTCAAGTCCAGATTAAGCTGCTGGGTTTGGTTTAACGTTTTCCTGAGCCCTCTCTGCCCTGTCTGTCTTCTCCATGGGCACGTGCAGGGGAAGGGACATGCTGTTTGGTCTGCTCCTGATCCTGCTCAGGGAGTGGCACCAGGAAACTGTTGGGGCAGAGCCTGTGCTCACAGGGACCAGAGCAGCCCAGGCTTGGCAGCACACGGCAGTGCTCAGCCCTGCCTGCACTGCCAGGCACTGGCCTCCCCGCAGCAGCCAGTACCCCCTGCTTGGCAGGAGGCTGCTGCCCACACCAGCTCTGGGAGGAGCTCTGCAGGCCCCAGTCCCCCTGGTGGCCCGGCCATGGTGAGCAGCGCTGGGCTGTGACCCCAGGAGGGGTGCAGGCAGTCCCTGATGGTGCTCAGGGCAGAGGGCAGCCCCTGCCCCTGGGCACAGCAGGGCTGCTGGCCTGTGAATAAAAGAAACAGAGTTCTTTGAGATCCCAGCAGTAGATGCTGGATCCAAGTCTGTTTTTCAGCCAGGAGTCAGGCATAGGTTGAGCTGCCTGTACCTGCTCCTGCAACTGCCTGCACCCCTTCCTGGGCAGGAGTCCAACTCCTGGAGCAGAGTCAGGCTGCGATAGGCAGTGTCCCAGGGTGTTGGCACTGATGGTCTCTTCCCCACAGGTGGATCATGCCAAGGTGCTACACTACATTGGGGCGGGGGTGGCCTTTCCCACCAGCATGCTGTTCCTGCTGCTGCAGTCCATCCTCACCTACCGCATGGCCAGAACCCGAGGGCAGTACTGGACCGGCCACTTACGGAGCATCCTCACCACTGTGGCCTTCTTCACCCTCGTCTTCAGTATCCTGAAGGGTGTGGGAAGAAGACTGGGAATAGGTTGGTGAAAGGTGGTCCTCATGGTGGGGTATGCACCCCATACTCTCTATCCTTTGGTCTGGGAATGAGGCATGGTGCCAGGAGAGGAGCTGGCAGGACACTGAGGGTGGGCAGCTACACTGAGGTGTAGGGTGGAGGAGCAGCAGTACCAGGGCTGAGCAGAGGCTGAGGAGGGGAAGGGGTGCTGGTGGGTGTCTCTTGAAGTGCTGGGCTGCCCCAAACCACCCCTGCCCTGACTGCTGCAGCCCAACCACCGCTGCAGGCTCCAGTCACACACCACCTGATGAATTGTTGGGTTTTTTAAGGAGAAAAAGGTATTTTGAGCCCTTGGCAATGCAAAATCCATCTGGGTTACCTCTCTGACTGAAGCTGAGTACAAAAGTGCTGTGTGCAGGTGCCAGGTGGCTGCATGGCAGCACCTCTGCCAGCCAGAGCTTCTGGGCACTCACCAGCCAACCTGCCCATGGGACAAGGAAGGGCTTGGTGGGCAGGTACTGGGGTCTGCAGATGCTTTAGGGAGGGAGTGCATGGCATCAGGTGTGCTGGAGCTCAAATAATGGTCCCAAGTGTGTGGCTGGGGAGTGAGGAGCTTATTTGGGACTGAGGTTAGGGATAAATTGGGAAACAACGTAGGGGTTATTGGGCAGGAAGGGGAAAAAAGGGCATGCAGTGTCCATGGATCCCAAAGAGACTGGCTGGGGTCTGGCTAAGGCGAGCAGCACTAGAAGAGCCTGGGGGTGCTGGCGGGCCTGGAACATACCAGAGGGTCCTGCTCTGTCACCACAGCAGGCAGGGAGCTGGGAAAGGCAGGACTGCTGCAGGGCTGTGCCAGCTGGGAGGGACAGGAAGGGCATGTAAGGACAAGGAAGACAGGACTGGTGCCCATCTGCTGTGGCTACCCTGCTCTGTAAGCTCTGGGAACTGTCAGTGGGCAGACAGTGAGCTGTGGTGTAGACAGTGTGGGGAAAGGTCTGGGATGAAGGGAGGGAGTGGGGAGAGGGCTCTACACTCTGCAGGTCAGGTCCCTGCCTCTGCAGCTCTCACAGATCTTGGTCTCACTTGCAGAAGGCATAGTACTGCTGGAGGCTTCACCTAGAGGGCTGGGGGATGTGCATGCCTCCTCCTGTCAGCCACAGTAGCTCTTGCAATAGGTTTCTCTGGAGATTTTTGGTGGGAATGAGAGAAGAATGAAGAAATTCTGCTGATGGTATGATCTGGAGAAGTGGGAGCAAGCCCCCTCTCTGAGGTGGATGAGCCTGCAGCATAGAAGGACAGGAGGTGCTGTAGGACTGGGATGCAACAGTCCAAACCCTGTTTCAAAGTGAATTTTTCGTCTTTGACTGCATCCTGTGAGAGGAGGGAGACCACCAGCCTAGCTTGAGGAAGCAGCAGGAGTTTGGGGAAGTTGAGGCATCTGGACACCTGGCTTGTACTGAGACCTGCAGCTTAAGCTCCTCCTGCCCTGGCTTGTTCAGGTAATCCCAGCCTGGCATCAGTGCCATGATTTACCAAGGCTGGTTTGGGCATGTGTGCCCCTGCTTCACCCATGCCAGGGTCCTCCTGGTGCTGAGAGGAGCATGTGGGGGTTTTTCAGTGCTAGGAGTGGTGATGTGTTTCCTGCAGAGGATGAGTACTCACATCCACCCCAGCGTGCAGTGACAGTGGGATGTGGTCTTTCATGGGGTAGTTGGGGTTCAGCCATACTTTCCTTGACTGGGATACCCTCAGGTGGTGTGTTCTTCATCCAGGAGAGCTTTGTGCTACAGCACGTGGCTGCCTTGTGTGAGTGGATGTTCATCATTGATGTCCTGGTTTTCTATGGCACGTTCACCTTTGAGTTTGGGGCCATCTCCACAGACACCTTCCTGGTCCTGCTGAAAGCCAGCCGGGCCCCCAAGAGTTACAAAGGCGAGAGCAGCCTGTCCAGTATGGCCCACATCCACAGCCACGTGGAGGGCCTGGCTATGGCCTGACCCCCACGGGAGGCAGCCCACAGTGGAGACCCCAAATTGGGCTTGACAGTGACTCCCCACCCTGAGTATCTCTGAAAACCCCGCTGGTGTGTGTGGGGGTGTGTGTGTGTGTGTGTGTAGGTCTGCAGTGTCCTCCGCTCTCAGCAGGAGCTGTGTCCAGCACTCCTTTGGCAGCTGCTGCCCCTGCAAGAGCTGTCTTCTCCCTGCCCACAGGGTTTGGGGTCCCTGCTGGGGTGTGGGGATGCCAACCTGGTGCTATCAGCAGAGGCAGGATCTGCCCCTGAGCCTCTGGGTAGCCTGGTCTGAGTCAGGCTGCTGAAGGCAATCATACAGAGGCTTGCTCCTGTAAGGGACATGGGGAAAATAGGGGGCTCACCCTTTCTTCACCACACAAGCCTGGTGTGCTGGAAGGGGGCGAGATCTGTGTTCTTCCCTCCTTCACGGGGTAAGGTTCAGCTGAGCAAGCCTTCCAGCTGGCTACCATAACTGTCAGAGATGCCAAAAACACAGAGTGCCTTTTCCCTTCCTTGGAAGTGACTGCACTGCCAGTCTGTCTGCAACCCCAGTGAGGATGGCAGCAGGGGATCTCCCTGCCTGCCTTCCCAGAGGGTGGTGTTTCTGCAGGATGATTCCAGCTGGACTGTGCTGACCCCCCCACTCCAGGGCTCTCACTGCTCAGGACCTTCTATGCCATCAGTCAATTACTTTCCCCACTTTTTTTTTCAGCTTTGATAATTGCTGAGGCAGGTTTCACCTTCCTGGTCACAGCATTCCCCTGCTTCCAGCTAGTCTGGGAAATGAGTCTCCAAATTTACCATCATTCGGGGGATGTCCTGCAGGCACTGTGCCTGCAGAGCATTGAACTTCCTCTGCCACTGCCAGCCAGGGAATGTCCCAGGGAGTGCAGCCATGGAAAGGGGAAGCACTTTGTAGGAACAGAGGAAGTGTGTGCTCCATTCTTCTGGGACTCCCAAATCCGTCCTCTGGTGCCTTGGCTGATGCCTGCCTGGCAGGAGCCCATCCTGCTCAACTGCAGCATCCTTGCCTGAGGCTGGGGTGTTGAGGGGTGTGAGTGCTGTGTGTGTATGCCTGTGTGTGTATGTACAGATCTACAAATATATATGTGTGTGTATATATATATATACATACATATATATAAATATATATATATATATATATATAATCCCCTTGTCCCTGGAGAGGGACATTTACTGCTGCTGCTGCTGCTGTGCGCATTGATCAAGTTGGGCTTTCCTATTTGCCCACCTTTTCCAAACCAGCCTGTAAATCTACCAGTATATGTAGTTCAAAGAGGAGCCTTTCTGACTTTTGTATCTAATATATTTTATAAAAAGTATATATAAAGACAACAGTGAATTTACAGTAATAAAAGTGAAAATCAGCCATGGGTGAGGCAGATGGTCCTTCCCCGCTGGAGCAGCAGCCGGCTTTGGGAATGGGGTGCGGGTCCTGTCCCCCCAGCCGTGAGCCCGGGGCTCGCTTCTGTGTCCCGAGTGCCAGCCCGCTGGCGGGCAGGCGATGTCGCCGGGTGTAGCCGCCGGAGATGCCCGTCCCTTCGGGGGTCCCGGCCCGCCCTCCTGCAGTCTGCGCCGGGCGGAGCCGGGTCCGGGAAGCCCCGGGAGGCGGAGTCGGGCCGGGACTTTCCCGGTGCCGCGGCGGGGCGCGGCGGCCGGCCTGGGGCTGGGATGGAGGTAAGCGTTCGGGCCGGGCTGTGGGTCCGGAGGGGACGGGGGCACGGCGGGGCTATCCGTGCCAGCGGGAGAGCGGGCCCGGGGAAAGGGAGTGGGGCGGTGCCGAGGTTCAAAGTTCCTGTGGATGGGCTGCCGGTCCCAGCGGGAGGGTCCTGGGCTCGCTCTCGCTCCCGCAGCTGCAGGGGCTGGTTCCTGGCTGCCTCTGGGCCAGCCATGCGGCCAGCTGGGCTAGGGGATGTTGGGGAGACCCAGGCTGGAGAGACACTTGCTCTCGTGGAGGGGAGAGGAGACAGCGGTTCCCAGCCCTGGCGCTTACACGCTTTTCCCTGCCGGTGGGGAAGTTCCTTGTTTCCTGTGTTGGCAGTGGGTTCTGCCCATCCTGCAGCTCTCCCTCTTGCGTCCTGAACCCTGCCTGCGCTGAAGCAGGGCTGGCTTTCTGCCCGCTCCGAGCAGAATCAGATCCGTGTCCGCAGGCTCGGCGAGCTCTAGCCCAAGTGGAGCCGTGAGCAGCAGCACGGTACTGGTACTGTGGGCAGAGTGGAAACTGGAGAGAGTGAGAGACAGCAAACGCGGGGCTGACGCTGGGAGGGGTTCTCTGAGGGCATACATCTGGATTAATAGCTCATTATAGCAGAGGAGCTGATTTACAGGCCCTTAGAGGAGAAAACCAGAAGATCAGTGGGTGGCTGGGGTTTGCCAAAACCAACTTGATAGCCACAATGGGAGTAAAGGCATTTTATGCAGAGATATACAAATGGTTTCAGTGCTCAAAGGCAGGCTGTCAGAAGGGGAAGACTTAGAAAGCTTTCAGGGAGTGGGGATTTCTCTCTACCATACTTGCTGGTCAAAGACTCGGTTTCCAGGAAGGGTTTCAAAGTCACTGTGGATGTGATATGAGAGAGTCTCAGCAGCCTCGTGCCAGTAGCTGTTGGGACTCCAGGGATGGAGCAGAGCAGAGGATTTGTGCAGAAAGTAAGGCCAAGTATTTAGGGCTGTTGTTTGCAGATGTTAGCAGACCCCAGGGAAATCAAAATGCAAAGGGAAGAGTATATTAGAGGAGCAGCCAGCTGAGTGGCTGGAACATGTCAGCTGTACACTAGCACAGTTCAGAGCAGGGCTGCACTCGTGCTGCCTCCTGCGCTTCTGGAGCACCCTTTCCCATGGCTACTAAATACTCCTGCCTCAGATAGGCTGACGTATGTTTCCCTCCTGCCTGCAGGGCATCAGCTCTGCAAGTCAGCCGACTGTCATGGGAGGAAAGAAAATAGCACCTGCATTACTAGGTCACGTTCAAGGAGCTGCAGGCATGGAAGAATGGCTTTAGCTCACACAGCATGCCAAAGGCTGGTCCTTAATTGAAGCAGCCTGGCTGGCACAGGGAGGCTGTGCCATCTGGCAAGGGTGCTGCCCTCCAGGGCAGGGAGCTGGTGCTGCTCTGGACAGTGCCTTGCAGCTGGATTGCTGCTTTTCCCCCCCCCGTTCCCAGCGATGCCCAGAAGATCCTTCCTGTACCATAGGAATGTGTGAAGATGGGGAGGAATTAGCCAAACAAATGGGGCCTGCAGTTCAAGCCCATGATCCAGGGCAGATGTGTTGGGTAACAGAGCAGGGGATGCTACTGATGGAGGAAGGAGAGATGTGTTCCCTTCTGGGATGTGGATAAAAGCTGCATGTGCTACACTCCTAGGGGAAACCCCAAGTCCTGTGGGCCAGAAAGGCATGCTGCTTGGCACAGGAGGCAGGACTTCACCTTGAGAACAGGTCTGAGGTTGCCTGAGGTTGCTTTTCCATGAACAAGGAAGCAGGTGGTGACACCATCTCTGCTCAGCAAGTGTGGTGGGCTTCCTCCAGCACAGACTGCACAAGTGTGCAGGGATATAGCTGGCAACCTCCAGAGAGAGCCAGAGCTGTGTGGAATGGGGAGATGCAGGCACGACTCCATGACATTCTTTAGTCATGCTATTTGCTGCAACAAGTTGAAGTGTCCCAGCACACTGAGGAAGGTTGCTTGGCTCTTTGTTCACCTCTCTGGAGGATCTGTGCCAGCAGATAGGGTGGCTGACTGCTGGTGGCATGCTGAAGCTGTCCAGGTGGGATGATCAGTGAGATCCCAACAGCAGGCACTGTGCTGCTTCCCACAGACCAGCAGGGGGTTCTGCCCATGTTCCTACGCCTTCGGAAGCCCCCGCAGAATGGCAAGATGAAGGTCCCCACCTCGTTTTGCAGTGCTGGTTCTCCACCTTCCTTGCACCCTGCCCTGCACTTGCGGGTCCCACAGACCCCACATTCCAGGCTGCACGCCTGCCTAGGATGCATCTCCGTGCTTAGGTGGCAGGACAGCTGGGAAAAACCTCAGGCTTGGGGTCACAGGACAGCCCCGTTGGAAGACCTGAGTGGCTGAAAAATCTTGAAAAGGCTCTGTTCAGCTTCTGAAGAATATGAGTCACGCACGGATTGAACAATGCCCTTCCTTCCCCTCTTCTCCCACACACTCAAAATCCCCTGAGTGGGACCTGCAGCAACCACTGATTCAGAAATTCATGGTATGAGGGCATCGTGGAGTCAGATATGGGGTTTTTTTTTCTTTTCATTGGTTAGTGAGAAGAAATGCAGAGCACACCCGTAGGCTCTCCCCTGATCCTGCCCCTCTGCTAGAAGTCGCCGGTGGTTTTCTGTGGTCAGGCAGCCCTTGACCCCAGCGGAATTCTTCCTGCCTGTGGTACTGGCAGTCCCTGTGGCGATGCTGGGGCTGGACGGGTTGCTGAGACCAGCCTCTTCCTCTCCGGTGAGTAGGAGGGTGTGAGCGCTGTGGGCGGCAGGGAAGGGCCCGTGCTGCTGGCAGTGCCTTGCTGAGGTCGGCGGGGCGGGAAGCATCCAGTGCCAGCGCTGGGGCGGTGGGAGATGCTCCTGCAGGGAGCTCCGGGGCTGCCGCTGCCGCTCTGAAGCCAGTGGGAAGGCGGCAATGGGAACGCGGCTGGCGAATGCCTCTCTGAGGCCACCTCCGCGGGAAGGATGCAGGGGCTGCTGTGTAAGTTGAAATTGGGGGAAGCACCCCTTTGGGTGCCTGGTAAGGGGTTTCAGACTCTGCTTCGCTCTGCATACTCCAGGGAGAGCCTGTGGGCTTGGGGGGCAGCACTTTGGGGCGACTCCTGTTCGAGTCCATATGGGCTCGGAGACGACATCCCGGTGCGGGACACACATCCCTGTGTGTGGGGTGATGCGGGGAGCGACCTTGGGGACCCGGGGCTGCTGCGGGGCTTTATGGCGCGGGCGGGTGTTTTCAGCCGTGCTGCACGGCAGGTCTGTGGGGAAGGGCTGATGGCAGCGCAGCGGGGACTGGCACCCGGAGCGGGACAGGCGGCCGGGGACGATGGGGGACAAATCCCTCCGTTCTCCCGGGGGAAAATACGGCACATCTGGCGCCCCGGGGCGAGAATGGCCGGGGGAGGCGGGCGGGACTGCTCCGGGATTTCCAGCCCGCCCGGGGCTCCGCGTCCAAAATTCCCAGGCGCGGAGGGGACAGCCCGTGCTACCGCCCCGGGCGGGCGAAGAGCAGCGGGCCGAGCGGAGCCCCGCTCCGAGCCGGGCCGGGCCCCCGCTCGTGTCCCGTGTGCCGAGTCCCCTGTCCTGTCCCCTGGCCGTGTCCCGAGCCGTGCCCCGGCCGCGGCGGGGCGGGGCGGGCCGTGACGCGCGGTCCCGTCATTTCCCGGCTCGGCGGGGTTTCTAGGGACTTTCCGGAGCGGCGGTGCCTTCCTGCAGCCCGCTCCCCGCTCAGCCCCCCTCTCTCTCCCCGCAGGCCGGCGGCCGGCCCCGCGCCGACATGGACGAGCAGTTCCAACCCGTGAGTGCGGCACGGACCCGACCGGACCGGACCGGGGGCTGTCGCTGCCGGCTCCCGGCCCCGGAGCTGGGCAGGGACAGTGCCCGACCCCACGGGGGGGTGGGAGCTGGGGGTCTGTGCCTGCTTCCGCGGTGGGAGGGTCTGAGTCAGCCTCCAGGGTGGGCACTGAGGGGTCTGCACCTGCCCACCTCTCTTCCCGGGCAAAGACAGGGATCTGTGCCTGCCCCGGTGGGGTTCTGTACCACACTGCCATCGCCCGCCCAGGGTGGCTGGGGGATTCCTGTCCCAACACACTCACCACACTCATCTTCCCTCCCACCACCTAGTGCCTGGATGGGATTGACTATGATGACTTCAGTTTTGGCTCCCACATGATGGAGCAGAAGGAGCCCCTGATGGAGACAGGTAAGGGCCCCTCTGGCTGTACCCTTCCAGGGGTCCCCAGCTGCAGTGGAGTTTCCCAGCAGGTTGACTCACGCCTCTTAGTTCCCAGAAGCACCACAGGTTTTGTCCTTACTGGTCCCACTGTGGGCTGGCTGGGAATCCCTGCCCTGTGCCACCAAGATGGGGCTTGTTCAATCTGGCCCTGCTGCTCAGTCTACCAGGGACTGCCAGGCTGGGCTGTGACCTCCCGGGGGTCCCTGCTCCCCCAGTGACAGAGCATCCTCTTGCCCTCCCCTCCTCTTCCTGCTTCTCTGACTGCTGTTCCCAGCTGGGCTGTGACAGCACAGGGTTTGGGGGCTCTGAGAACCCCCATGGGTCAGACAGAGGTCACATCACTTTCAGTGCTGTCCCTGTATCTCCAGCATCCTTAGTGAGAACGTGCACTTTGGTTTTCCCACGTTTCTCATTGGTACCTCTTCTTTCTGTCCTCCAGCGGAAGGTCCCTACCTTGTCATTATTGAGCAGCCAAAGCAGGTAAGGACGTCATCCAGGTAAGGACAGGTGTAGCTGTCACCTCCTGCTCTCACAGCATCAGGCTTTGGCCACCCTTGGCTGACCTGTTCTTTGCCTCCACAGCGGGGTTTCCGATTTCGGTACGGCTGCGAGGGCCCTTCCCATGGGGGGCTGCCGGGAGCATCCAGTGAGAAGGGGCGCAAGACCTATCCCACTGTCAAGGTGAGTGCTGCCATGGGCAGGGGATGGAGCAGTGTCTTCAGCCAGGAGTGCATGGGCATCAGGAGGGAGCCTTGAAGGAAGGACAGGACATATTTAATAAGCTCTCATGTGTCTCCTGGTGCTAGAGGGGTGGGAGGGCTGCGGCAGGAGGGGTGGTGGCCATGGGGAGGGATAACAGGGATTTGTAGAGAATTCTTCAGGCTCCTGACTTATTGTACCTGAATCCCATCTCCTTCTTCCCTGCAGATCTGTAACTACACAGGGGTGGCCCGGATCGAGGTAGACCTGGTGACACACAGTGACCCTCCCCGGGTACATGCCCACAGCCTGGTGGGCAAGCAGTGCAATGAGGCTGGCAACTGTGTCACGATCGTGGGACCCAAGGACATGACTGCTCAGTACGTGCAAAGATGACCCAGGGTGGCCTCTTGCCTGTGTGAGGTGGCTGTGGGTTCTGCCTGCAGTTTATGAGACGGGGAGAAGATAGGGGTTAGTGCACCCTGGAGTTGGCTTTGCTAGATGAGGTTAGGTGTGTGTTTAGACAAATTCGTTGTTACAACTCTGTCCCCTGGGCATTTTGCCTGTCTCTGGGTTTTGACATATGCAACTTATTTTGAGCTTCTACCCTTGAAGGTTGCAGATGACTTTTGAAGTTAGCCTGAGTCACAGGGTTATTCTGCAACTCCTGCAGTTGCTCTTACATATCCATCCCTGGCTCAGCTCAGTACCATTTGCATCCCTCTGGCTTTCAGTCCTCCTGGGCTTGTCTTTGACAGCCCTTTAGACTTGCCACCTGTGGGAGCCCAGAGTTTCTGGGGCTCCTTTCCTCTCTTCTGTGGTTGCTCTTCTGCCGCACACACACTGATTCCCTGCTGCCTGAGTGTCACCACTCTGTGCTCAGGTCCTTCCCAGCTGCAGAAGTACATGCCCATTTGGGCTTGCTGCTCCTGTCCTTGATGCTCCCAGATCCCAGCAGGTTCCCTCTTCTCCAGGTTCAGCAACCTGGGTGTGCTGCATGTCACCAAGAAGAACATGATGGAGATCATGAAGGAAAAGCTGAAGCAGCAGAAGATGCGCAACAGAAGCCAACTGCTGACGGGTGAGGGCAGCCTGGGGACTCAATGGGCCTCAGCACCACGGGCTGACAGCTGCAGGCTGGGCTTAGTGTGGGGCTGGGATGGGTAGGAAGGGGACCTGGGGCACCGTCCCCCCATACAGCCTGACAGTTTGTCCCCTGCCCTGCAGAAGTGGAGCTGCGTGAGATCGAGCAGGAGGCAAAGGAGCTGAAGAAGGTGATGGACCTGAGCATTGTGCGGCTGCGCTTCACCGCCTACCTCCGTGACAGCAGCGGGAACTTCTCACTGGCCCTCCAGCCTGTCATCTCGGACCCCATCCATGACAGCAGTGAGTGTGGGGCCAGTCTGGGAAAGGGATGGGGCAGGACTTATGCACAGTGATTCCCAACACCTCTTGCTCTGCAGAGTCCCCTGGAGCTTCCAACCTGAAGATCTCACGGATGGATAAGACAGCAGGCTCTGTGCGGGGAGGAGATGAAGTCTACTTGCTGTGTGATAAAGTTCAGAAAGGTAAAAGCCATTCTCTCAGACAAAACCTTCTGGAGGGGCTGTGGCAAGAGAGATCTGGGGCCCCTGGGTGATCAGGGATCTGTGTCCTTGGAGCCTGTTTGGGGCAAGGAGACAGGCGTTGCCAGTGCCACTTCTCTCCCCAGATGACATTGAGGTGCGTTTCTACGAGGATGATGAGAACGGCTGGCAGGCCTTTGGGGACTTTTCTCCTACAGATGTGCACAAGCAGGTACAGGGGAGGTGGGGAGTGTCCTGCTCTGCTCCAAGGCAGATGAATGCCCTGTGGGGTGAGGTGGCCCCAGCTCCAGAGATGAGCAGAACCTCATGTCCGTCATGTCCTCCCGCAGTACGCCATTGTCTTCCGCACGCCCCCCTACCACAAGCCCAAGATCGACCGTCCTGTCACCGTCTTCCTGCAGCTGAAGCGGAAGCGGGGAGGGGACGTGAGTGACTCCAAGCAGTTCACCTACTACCCGGTGGTGGAAGGTGAGCACTACCCAGGCAGGCTGGCACGTGCCCTGCTGCTGGGGCTGCCTCTCACCCTGCTGCCCCTCTCTCCCCACAGATAAGGAAGAAGTGGAGAGGAAGCGCAAGAAAGTCCTGCCTCAGTTTCCTCAGCACTTCGGCGGGGGCTCGCACATGGGGGGGGCTGGTGGTGGGGCTGGGGGCTTTGGCTCTGGAGGAGGTGAGTGGCAGTGCCTCTTGCCCTTCCTTTCTCAGGTGATGAGGTCTGGCCCTGGGTGCTCCCTTTTGCTCACCCATCCTCTGCCTTGCCCCACAGGTGGGAACCTCAGCTTCCCATACTCCCCTGGGCTGACCTACAGTAGCATCTATTCATCTGGCCCCCATCCAGTGGGGAGCTACCAGGGGGGTGTTCAGATGAAGGGCTCCGAGGCAGAGGGGCCTGGGAGCGACAGGCAGGCACCTGCAGAAGAGAGCACGTATTGCAAGGAACTACAGAAGCACGGTAGGAAGGGCTGAGCTTGAGGGAGGGCTGGGGCACAGCCGCAGGAGAGGAGGCTTGGACTGGGGACCTTTTGGGGTTTTTGTGGTGCTCTCCAACCTGGTGGATGCACAGGGGTAGATGAGGCTGCTGCTCCTGGAGGTGACATCCTGCTTTGCCCCCAGCCCAGCTGTGCCAGCTGTGGATGCTGGCGCTAGCCCGTCGCAATGCCCATGCCCTGCTCGACTACTCGGTCACTGCCGACCCCCGCATGCTGCTGGCAGTCCAGAGGCACCTGGCAGCGTCACAGGACGAGAACGGAGACACGTGAGCACACGAGGGGTTTGAAGGGAGAGACGGGGCCTTGTCTGTCACAGCCATTACGGGGGCTCTGAGGGCAGCAGGAGTACCTGGAGAAGCGTGGAGCTGAGCTAGGGCCATCCCTCTCTCTGCAGGCCTTTGCACCTCGCTATTATTCATGAACAGACAGCTGTGATCAAGCAGCTGATCGACATCATTGTTAGCATCCCCAGCCAGCAGATCATCAACATCTCCAATAATCTGCAACAGGTACGTGTTTTTCAGTGAGTTCTCCTCTACCTGGGAGTAGTTCCTCACTCCTGTTTTCCAACCCTGGGGGCTCCTGTAGCTGCTCCTGCTGAGGGGAGGCTACAGATCTGATCAAGTTGCAGCTACTGGAGAGAATGGTGGTACAGGACTTGGCTCCTCTTGTGTGCGCTGCTGAGAATGTGCTGCTGTCCTGCAGACACCACTGCATCTGGCAGTCATCACCAAGCAGCCCCAAGTGGTCCAGCTCCTGCTGCAAGCCCGTGCCGACCCAACCTTGCTGGACCGCTATGGCAATTCCCTGCTGCACCTGGCACTCCAGGCTGGTGATGAAGAGATGCTGAGGACGCTGCTGGCTCACCTGGGCTCAGCTGCCCCTTACCTGCTCCGCCTGCCCAATTTCCATGGTGAGTGTGGCTCAAGGATGATGGGCAGGACCCTGGTAGTGCCATCATGGGCTTGGCCAGAAGGCTGCTGAGCCTGTCCCCATCTTGCAGGCCTTCTGCCTGTGCATTTGGCTGTGAAGGCAAAGAGCTTGGCTTGCCTGGACCTGCTGGTCAGGACGGGAGCAGATGTGAATGCAGTGGAGAGGCAAAGTGGGAGGACCCCACTGCATCTGGCTGTGGAGATGGAGAACCTGAACATGGCCACCCACCTGGTGAAGAAGGTATGGAGCAGCTGGTGTAGTGGTGGCTGTGGGAAAGGGATGGGCTGCAGCCTCCTATAGGCTCCTGGCACAAGTAGGAGGTCCCCTAAGGCCTTGGGGTGACAGGGTGTAGGAGGAGCAGTGGCCAGGCAGCCCATCCTCATGGCCTCACACCTTTCTTAGCTGGGAGCAGACATCAACAGCCGGACTTTTGCTGGGAACACCCCCCTTCACTTGGCTGCTGGCCTGGGCTCCCCTACCCTCACCAAACTGCTCCTTAAAGCTGGTAAGACACTGCCCTTCCTCCTTCCCTCCCCATAGCTCTGGCTGCCTGTGCTGAATGGTGCCAGGCACACGGTCGGACCCGTGGGCCTGGCTCATGCCATCCTTTCCCACAGGGGCAGATGTTTTGTGTGAGAACGATGAGCCCATGAGCCTGTCCTCGTCAGAGGCCAGCAGCGACACAGACACCGACCCTGAGGAGCAGGAGCTGGCCATGGATCTGGGAGAGCCAGCCCCGGCTGCAGAGCACAGCTCCAATTCCAAGCTCTCCACACAGGGGCACTGGCAGGCAGGGCACAGGCAGCGCCGCTGCCACACGTCCCTGGACCTGACTCGGAGCCAGAAGGTGTGTGCCACAGCAGGACAAAACTCACTGGGAGTGTTCCTGTGCAGGCCACGGCATGCACGGGGCACAGTGCCAGGAGATGCTCCTGCGAGGATGCCTGTGCTCCTGTGTGTCCTCCAGAGATGCAAGGTGTGAGAGGCAGTGGGGAATCTGGGCAGTGCTTTGGAAGACTGATATCCGTGTCTGTCTGCAGGTGCGAGAGATCCTGCTGCAGGCCTCCCAGCAGGGACCCGAGGCAGAACTGCCCACTGCCCCCCAGCCAGGTGAGCAGCCCCTTCCCCCCATCCCCCCAACTCAAAAGCACCATGCCTGGGCAGGGTAACCCCCTCCCAGAGCAAGGATGGGCAGCCTGTGATGGGGGCACCTGTTCCACACAGGGAAGGTGCTGTCACTGGACAATGAGGCACTGCAGGGGCTGGAGCAGCTGCTGAACCAGGACTGCAGTGGGTCAGACTGGATCGAGCTGGCCAAGCGCCTGGGGCTGTGCAGCCTCGTGGAGACCTACAAGGACACGCCCTCGCCCAGTGCCAGCCTCCTGCGCAGTTACGAGGTCAGTGCCTGCTTGGGTGCCTCTGTCCCCCTGCCTGTCTGGCCACCAGCCCTGCTCACTGCCCTCTCTCTGCAGCTGGCAGGTGGCAGCCTGGGAGGACTGCTGGAGGCACTGGACTCCATGGGGCTCCACAACGCTGTGAGGATGCTCCACAAAACCGAGGCACTGGATAAGCTGCAAAACACAGGTACAGACACTGAGGGCTGGGGCTGGTGGGCAGGGAGTGTCTCTGCTGCCCTCCTGTTGGCCCATGGCTAAGAGCACCCGGGGATTGCTTTGCAGAGCTGAAGGAAGACAGTGCCTATGGCAGTGAGTCGGTGGAGGAGGAGCAGGCGCCCACACTAGCCCTGAAGCCAGGGGGTGAGCTGCCCCCCAGCCAGCAGCCACAGGTGCACTGAGGAGCCAGCCAGCAGCCCCTGTGACCACACAGGAGCTGCACTGCCCTCTGCCTTGCCCACACAAGTGCCTTCTGGACTTGGGGTCCGGCTACCTGGACTCAGGGGGATGGGATGCAGCTGGCTCCTGCCCGTCTCTGCTCTTATTTAATGGTCCCTTTTCTGAATAAAAGGACACAGGTTCCATTAGTCTTTGCCCTCCCTCTCTCCAGCCCCAGCTGTGAGCTGGGAACTAACCCTCCTGCATCCTGCCTGGGTTTGGAAGCCTGGCAGTGAGGAGACAGATGCCAGCCCCTCCTCAGCATCCCTTGGTGCTGGGGCTGTCCCCAGCCATGGGGAAGAAACCACAGTGCACCCAAGAAGTGAAGAGCAAGTTTTACTTCAGTAACTGAGAAGAAGCTGTACAAAGGTTTTTTTTTAACCCCCCACCCCCCAAGCCACCTGGGGCAAGGGTGGATTTTTCTTTTTTTTTTTGCAATAGACTCAAAAGAGCAGAATAAAAAGTTTTGACACATTCGCAAAGTCAGTGCTGAAACCAGCCAGGTCCCAGGCGGCTGAGAACTGCGTGTGTGTGCCAACCTCTGGTCACAGCCCTTCACTGTGCCTGGATCCCTTTCTGGACAATCCTGCAGCTGTGCTCCCTCACTTGCCCCTTGCTCTGGACAAGTATCCTACAGCCCACTCTGGCGTGGTGAGGGCTGCCCCAGCCTGCCCCTCACTTTGGTAAGGAGGGAGCCTGTTGCTGAGGAAAGGGCTGCACCACTGCTGCTGCAGCATGAGGACTGCAGCACTGCAGATCAGACTTTGCTGGCAGCCTCTGAGGCCCCAGCCATGCATTGGAAAGGAGATGGGAAGAAAAGCTCGCTCCAGCCTGTGCTGGACCCACAGGGCAGAGGGACCCCGCATCAACCCTGGCTCCAGGGGTCACCAGCCCGCAGGGAGTACTTACACACTGCTCCCCACCGTGCCCTGGGCACGATGCTCACACCCAGGTTGCTGCAAACAGGGCCAGTCCAAGCTGCCAGCAGTGGGGGATGGAAAATGGGAGTCATGAAGCACCGGTGCATCAGCCTCCAATGCAGCCACACATGCAGCAATGGGTGCTGCCATCTCAAGGCTGCCTCCTTGGTACGGGCAGCCACAGGGCTGTCTCCCTGAAGGGTTGCTGGTGCTGAAGTGGAGCTGGGGAGCAGGCAGCAGCAGTATACAGAGTAGCCCACGCTCAGCTTGCTGCAGGGCGGGAGTGTGGGGAGCTGGATCGCCCCCTGAGTCCTTTTAAAAAGCTCTTTCCCCCAGAGTGCAGTGCCTACAAGATATGGCTGGGTTTGTGGTTTTGTTTTTTTAAACAGTTCCCAAAAAGCATCAAAAGTAGCCCCCCAAAAAAACCTCCCTGATGGTCAGCTCGATCTGGTACTAAAAAGTGCAAAACTGTATCACAAAAATTGTTCAAAAGTTGTAAGAAAGCAGGGAGGGTGCGGAGGTGATTGAGGTGGCAGGGAGGGGACCAGGTGCTGTTGACTTGGCTTTCCTGGCCGCCAGCCCCAGGAGAGGGGACAGTCTAGGGCTGGCCCCCTCCCATTTACCCCCATGGCACGATGGAGCTGGAGAAGCGGCCGCTGGCTTTGCTTTGCTGCATTTGTCTTTGTTATTTTTAAGCCATTGAAGAATTGAGCCCAGCGGATAGGTTTCAGTTGCTCCCTCTCCCCAGGGCAGCAAGAGTAGGTCCTGCAATCCTGCAGTCAGGTGCAGGACAAGGAGGGGCAGGAACAAGTCTGATGGGGCCAGGCAGCTCCTGCAGGCAAGGACTGGGGGCCGTCCTGCTCTGCCACTGTCTCGGTGGAGGGGCCACGGCCCTGCATGGCTGGTGCTGGGGCTGCAGAAGGGCTGTCAGCCCTCCCGGCCGTGCGCAGACAGACGGACACATGCAGGGCCTCGGCAGGCACACGGCCCAGCCCCTGCTGGGCACAGACAGAGCTGCAGTGCAGGCAGCCGAGGCCCCACATTAGGACTTGTGGGGGTGGCCGGGGGGCGGGCGGCCCGCGCGCTCCGAGACGTTGCGCTTCACCTTGGTGCTCGTGCCGGAGGGCTCTGCGTTCAGCGAGGGGCTGGAGCGCGACTTTTTCAGGCCATCCTCCTCCCCACCCGCCGTGTCAAAGAGGGTGGACTCGAATGCTGCCAGGTCCTCGGAGCCAGCCTTCAGCTTGGCCCGCAGCAGCATGGCATAGGTGCCATAGCGGGATTTCTGAGGAGCACAGTGCAGCACAGACAGGTTGGCAAGCTGGGTCTGTCCCATGGCCAGCACCCCTGCAGGGGGATGCTCACGGTCCCTCCAACCCACCAGCACCCAGGGCACAGGAATGCTCGTGGTCCTAGACCACGGCAGTGGCAGTGTAATTCAGCTGATGGGAGGGGTTGGTTCCATCACTAGGATGGCCAAACAGGTAGGGGCAGAGGGCCTGAGGGCAGAGGGGGCCATCTTCCAGCTCACCTCAAATTCCAGGTACTCTTCCTTCTGCTTTAGCTCCTCGTACTCCTTGCCTTTCACCTTCTTCTCAGGCAGTGAGGAACGATGCTCCAGCAGCTCTGCTGACATTGTCTTGAACTTGGTCTCATGGTTCTTCACCTGCTCCTCCTGGGGAAGGGTGGCACCATGTCAGTGCCCTGCTCTGTCCCCCTGGTAGTGTGAGGTGGCCAGGGACAGAACAGGTTTTTCCCTTTCTAGGAGCAGTCAGGATCTCAGCTTCTGTGGCTGGGTTTGATTTTATTTTTTTTTTAATGGCAGGCAAAATCACAGGCTCTTGGGGGCAATCTGCTCTCACCTCATAGGGGGGCTGACTGCAGTCTTAAAGCAGAAGAATTTAATCCCTCTAAAACTAGGCTGGTGTTTTTAAATCCTTTCTGCTCTATGAATAACTGCCCTGGTATGCACGAGTGCCAGCTAATCCCCCCCAGTCAGTTGCCTTTCAAGGTCCCTGGCAGGACCTTGCAAGCCATGATGTGGCTCTCTTCTCCGTGTTCTGGGGTGCAGTCCCACTGCCAGGAACAAGGCCTCACTGTCTGCCCCCAGCCTCAGTAACCCTGATCTCTGTCTCCCCCTTAGCCCTTCACCTCACTGGGGAGGCAGCTGGGCACACAGCACCACACAGATCCCTCACAGGGCAATGGGTTTGCCCCAGGCTCAGCACTGCCCCCTGCTGTGGCCCACCTGAGACAGCCTGGTGCAGGAGCTGGGCAGCAGCGGGCGGCTGAACTTCTTCTGGGAGCCGATGGCTGCGGGGAAGGGGGGCGCAGAGAACATGGCTGCCACCACGTTGATGCGCGTGATCCACGAGTGCATCTGTTCAGGGTTCCTGAGAAAACGGACAAAGACACAGATGGGCTGTCTTTGTCAGACAGAGGGATCTGCTCTGCAGATAGGGTCTGAGTGCCCCCTGGCCAGCCATGGTATCTGGGACTCTACCCACAGCTAACCTGAGCCCAGCAGGGTAGGAAAAAGAGGAGCTGGGCAAAACTTAGCACTGACACCAGGTCCCTCTCCTTCCAGAAAGGGCCAGGACAGAAAAGACCAAGGTGGTCCTAAGGCTCCATTCCATCCTACCCTCAAGTCAGGGGAGCTCCTGTGCCCTAGCATGGGGCCCAGCCAGGGATCCTGAAGGACTCACTGTGCTTGGAAAAGGAAGACCCTCCAGTCAGCTGTCCTGAGGTAGAAGACATTGGGTCGCTTGTTGTAGTCAGATGCCCGTGTGGCAAGCGAGT
Organism: Erithacus rubecula; assembly: GCF_903797595.1. NCBI lineage: Eukaryota > Metazoa > Chordata > Aves > Passeriformes > Muscicapidae > Erithacus > Erithacus rubecula. The sequence continues at coordinate 16,135,935 of NC_136660.1, forward strand.
GGTGGATGCTGATAGCATTCTTCAGTTCCTCTTCTGCCAGTGCCTTCCCTGGCTTATACTCCTCCTGCAAATCATGGGGTGTTTCAGAGCCAGCTCAGGGATGCACCCCACCATGAGTCACCTCCATTTAGTTTCAGGAACTGCAGACTAGTGCTGGCTGTGGCAGGGCTTGGAGATCACCCTCCACCAGGCAGCTGTGGACTCTGCTTCCAGCTCATGCTGTTCTGGAGAAAGGCTGCAGGACCCAAGCACAATGGCTTGGCTCTTCCCCACTGCCCCCAGTTCCCTGTGTGTGTGCCTGCAGGGAACTGGATGTGCTGCCCAACCCTCCACTCAGGGCAAAGACCCTGGTGCCCCTCTCTTCCCAGCCAAGCCCCCTGCACGCAGGGCTCTCAGTCAGCAGTGCCTTTCACTGCCCAAGCTGTACCCAAGCACCCTGGAAACAGTGTCCCCAAGCAACAGCTCAGGCATGCAGGGTGAGGGTGCTGACTCTGCTTAGGCTAGGCTTTGCAATGCTGTGTGCTGCAGGTCCTCTCTCACTGCTGTGACCCACTCTCTGGACTGGGGACAATCCCTCTCCCTGCTGTGGATGTGGGTGGTCCTGCTGCCTACCTTCTGCAGGTAGAGAATCATTCCCTTCAGGATGGCGTGGAAGGGCTTCCAGCCGCGCTTCCCTCGAGGTGCTGCGGGGAGGAGAGAGCAGCTCAGACATCAGCCTCAGAGCGAGCGGGGGGAACGCCACCCCCAGCCCCTCAGCCAGCCCTGCCCCGGCGCACGTCACCCACCCCCGGGACGGGCAGCGCGCCAGCCCCGGCCCCGCGCACCTGAGCCCGTGCAGCCGCCTGGCTGGCAGATGGTGCTGCTGGCAGGGGGGCCCTGCTGCCTCCCGGGGCCAGGGCTGTGCTGTGCTGCCCTGTGCTGTGCCCCCCTGCGCTCCCGGCCTCACTGCTCGTGCTCTGCTTGGCCACTGCCTCCGTGCTCGGGCACGGGGACAAGGCAGTGCTGCCTGCCAGGTGATGCTGGCTTTGAAGGGCGCTGCATCTAATCACAGCTAGGCAGCATTACACGGCCAGGGATTTTATGGGGAATACGGTAAACGTGCCTGGCAGTGCCCAGACAGCTGCAGCCTGCTGTGTGCCTTGTCTATCACACAACAGGACACTTGCCTTCATCCACACAATCTCGTGGCAGGGTTGCAACCCCCAGAGACCCCACCCCACCACCCTGCTTGCCCCTTTCCCAGTGCTGTGGGCAGGGAGAGGCTTTCCAACTCCCCAGCCTGAGGGCTGAATTATGCCTGGCACAGCCAGACAGACAGGGCACTGATGCTGGAGGCTGGCATGAAGCTTCAGACAGACATCACACAGTGACTCCTACCCTGCTTCCCATTCAGTTCTGGAGTTCACTGGTGCCCTCTTGCCCCAAGTACCCCCCATGGGCTCCCCAGGCACCTACTTTTCTTGCAGTCGGGATCAGCATGGATCTTGCGGACTAACAGCCCGTGTTTGTAAGTGGCGATGCTGGAGTCCTGGGAAAAGTCCAGAAAGGGGTTACTGCAGCTGCTGATACGCTTGATGGACTTGGGGTTGGGATCTGCCAGCTCCGAGAGGGATTTTCTCAGCTCCTCCTCATCTCTGCCAATCAGATTTGGGGGGGGAAAGAGCTTGTTACCTTTCTGGGGACAGCAAATACTAAGTTCCCCACTGGTTTGTGCCACTTTAGGCCTGACTTCTGAAAGGCAAGCCAGGAATGGCAGGCCAGGATCAGCAGTCTTCTATCAGCACTGGTGAGCATCACAAATCTAGCCATGCAGTGTGCCCATCTCTCTAGACAGCTGAGGTGCTGCCTGGTCCCTTGAAAGACAAGGCATTGGGTTTTGCTGCTGATTCAGGGTGGGACCACTGCCTGCCCCAGGGAGTCAGAAGCCTTATTTTGGGCAGGGGTGCAACAGCCAGGCTGATGAGCCTGGAGTGATGGAGGAGCAGTACCCCAAGGCATGGCACTATCACATCCCCCCAACCCGTGACATACAAACTCACAGGTCCCCAGCTGGTAGGAAGGAGGGAATAGAATGGACTGCCCCCACAAGGAGAGACCCAGGCTCTGGTCCCCACATTTTAAGGGTGGCAGCCAGAGCACAGGGCCAAGAGCCAGAGGCAAAGGGGTGCAGGGAGACTGCTGTGGGAAGCCTCGGGCAGCCCCATCCAAAGGCAGGAGCAGGATGTTGGCAGCCCGCTCCCACCGGGTCACGGCCCCTTACTATGGGCAGGCCGCACCGGTGCCACTCCCCCCGCCCGCAGGAAGATGTGGGAGCCCGGAGCTGCTGCCTCCCCACTCCCTCAGCCACGCTGCTAATTAAACCCCTCAGCATCTGCCGGCGTCTCCATGGCAGCGGCCGAGCGCATGGCTGATTAATCCCTGCAGCGCAGGCGCTGCCGCTCCTGCTGCCGGAGATGGCAGCTGTGGGCGAGGGAGCCGGCACCCTGTGGGGCCCTGGCACAGCCACAGCACCTCCAGAGCCACCCATCCCACCCCGGGCACAGCAACCAAGGCACCAACCCAGGCCAAAGCTGCAAGAAGCCAGTCTCAGGTGGCTTTCCCCCAGCACACTGGAGAAGGGGCCCCATGGCAGTGCTGAGGACAGCCAGGGGTACATTGCCTGCACCCCATCCCATCCCATCCCATCCCATCCCATCCCATCCCATCCCATCCCATCCCATCCCATCCCATCCCATCCCATCCCATCCCATCCCATCCCATCCCATCCCATCCCATCCCATCCCATCCCATGCTCCCTCTCCTTCCCTCATCCCCACAGGGACACCTGCCCTGCAGCATCATGGTTTGTGGGATTTGGGTGGATTCACTGCCCAGCCAGCACCACGCAGCAGCATCCCTCACAGGGGTACTTACATGGCCCACTGCAGCTTCTCATTCTTGATGGAGCCATACAGTGCCTGCAGAGAGAAGAGTGGGGTGTCATCAGGAGAGCAGTGCCAGGATGGGGGGCTGCTCCAGGGAGCAGAGGAGGCACGCCAGACTGGCTCAGGGACACCGGGGGTTAAGGTAAGCCCATGTCAGTTTGTTCCAGTCCAGGCCTGTCGTGGCTAGGCTAGCCAGCTGATCTCAATTTAAGGTTACAGACACCTCATCCTGGGGACCACAGGATCTGCAAACTCCCCTACACCCCAAGGAAATGCTGGGGATGGCCCTAGTATTTTGCCTTCTCCTACCTTTTGTCTCTACCTGCCCGTGCCAGTGCCAGTGTTAGCAGCATGATGGTGAGGCACACCTAACATTTCCAAGTGCTTGGGAGAGCTGTTTCTCCCTATTCCAAGGTGTTCCAGGCTGGTAAAAATGACAGCCTTCAGGAGGCCTGAGCCCAAGGAGATCAAGCTTCTGGGACAGACTTCATTGGTGCATGCCTTCACCCCTCCCAGTGGAACCTCAGCCTGCTCCAGGGCCTCCAGAAGCTCCATGCCACAAGAGACCACAGCCAACAACTTCACTGCAGTCAACCACCCACCCTGAGCTGGCAGAGACCAGCTCATGGCAGCACCCAGCACTCCCCAGCAATGCACTGCTCCCACAGGAGCACACTTTGTGAGAGACTACAGCACGTGCTGGCCCTGCACTGGCAGAGACCCTGGCATGCTGTCCTTCATGAGGCTCTCAGAGACCTTGTCCTCTTGGCTGCTCAAGGCAGGTGCTTGGAATAGCCGTGGCCTGTCTCTACCCCCTCCCCAGTGCCCCCAAACAATTTTACCTCCTTGGAGACCCAAACACCATCCATCTGAGCAAGGCAGGGTCTGCTGCCTGTATATGCACAGCTAAGCCTGCCTGCAGCAGGATCCTCAAGGGCCCCACTCCCAAGTGTTTGTCCGGTTTGAGCTGGGTGCAAGCCAGCAGTGCTCAGCACAGCTCTGCAGTCAGGGAGGCTCCAGAGAGGTTTCAACACAGTGCTCACAGAGGGCTCAGAGCAAGATCTGGAAGGCATCATCCTTGGAGGAAAATAATCGAGTCTTGCACAGGCTGTTCATGCAGCTGTCAACATCCATCACTGGGCCAGAGACCGCTGCTGAATCTTGCTGGTGGCAGAGAAAGTACAGCTGGAGGCGTGCAGAGGCCCAGGAATGCTGGCCAGCAGACAGGCCCCAGCAGTGACAGGGAAGGGACATCCATCACTCCCAAGAGGCGCAGCAGCCAGGACGGAGCGGGAACCCGGCTCCTTCCACACTTTCCTGTCGGGGAAACGCTGGCATAGCACCAGCTTGTTTCTCAGAGGAGGGAAAGGATTATCTCAATCTAGCAGGCAGAAAGTAGGGTTCAGTTCTCTCCTGGGAAGACAGGAGACCTACAAAGAGGTAATGGCCTCAGAGCCTGAAAGAAGATTTGATCCCAGACCCATTCATGAAGTCCCAGTGCCAGAGGGGCAGGATGCTAACTTATGAGCCGGATGTGGGCTGGCAGCAAGGCAGCCAGGGAAGCAAAGAGACTTAAAGAATCTGGGAGGAAAAAAAGCAATCCAAAGCACTACAGAACATAATCTGGGAGCAGAGCAGGGGGATAAGCAGGATCTCAGAGCAATGTAGATGATAAGGAGTCACTATTGGAAACAGAAAGGAAGGAATCTTAGTCACTGCCAGGGATGCAGTTGAAAAATGCTGAGAGCCCACAGATACAAAAAGGAGACTGGGAAAAAAAATTAGCGTAGAATAGTGAGAACTGGAAACAGCAAAAAAGCACCTCAGAAAGAGCGGGCAGAATGGCACACGTGGTTTGGCTTCCATCTGGCTCACTGGTGATACACAGAAGTGTCAGCTCCCTGCCCCAAGGAAGGGAGATGTGAGCCAGCTGAACAGGGATTTTGGAGGGCTGGAAAGGACCCCAGCCCTGTGCACAGTCTGCAGGAGGACTGCTGCTAAACAGTGAATGAATGAGCCAATAGAAGAAGATGCTCGAGGAGTAATTCAGGATGGCACAGTGCTGGATAACAGCTTGGCAGAGTACTGCATTACAAAAACCTGGGCTCTGGGACTCTTGGTGAATACTTCAAAGGCTGACCTGCCTTATTGCTTCAAAAGGCTCCAGCTGCCCTGCTACAAGCCCCAACAGCATCCCACCAAGCCGATTACCAGCAGGGGATGCCAAGTACCCCACCTCAGAGACAGGAAGCACGGGCTGCTCAACACTTCTGTGCCAGGGGACAGTGAGAGGCAAACAGGAAAACCGTGGGATTGAGAGAGCAACACAAAGCTTTACATCTACACTTAAAACCTGCCAAAATTCTGCTTGGCCAAACACCAGCCCCAACCAAGACCAATCTCAGGTACAAAGCTGGTGGACTCAGTCCAAGTCCTAGCTGAGGAGATGCATTCCAGCCACAAAGCCCACTCTGCTGTTCTGGTCCTGTAGCAAAGCAACTGCTTGCCAGTCCACAAAATTCTGGGTTTTTTGGTGCCCAGATTGTTTCTGCTGGGGGAGCGCAGGTGACGCAGGTTCCTGAAGCCTAACTCACAACCACGTCAGCAGAGACACCACACTCATTGCTCAGCAGGCCCCTCTCTCCAGCCTCTCTTTGCTCCGTGGATTCATTTCCCCTGGGCCAAAAGTACAGCAACTCTTTGGCATCTCTGAGCTTGCAAGTACTACCCAAGAGAAAGCTGGGCACTGGCCACATGCCACTGTGGATGACGACCCCAAGCATGGCTGGGGTTTTTTGCCATCGCTGCGTTATGAGCTCACTGTTGCAGCATGCCAGGCCAGTCAGCCAGCTCTGCCCCAGACATGCGCAACACCAGAGACCTAGGAACGTCCCAGTGGGATTTCTAACTGAATCAACATCTTTCTTTGGTGCTTTCCCTCCCAAAAGCAGGCTGAGAGGCTGTCCGTGAGTCCTGCTCTACCAAATGCTTTAAGGACAGTTGAGGGGCTGCACTGGCAAGAGGCAGGTGGCTCTGATGTCCAGCCCAGCCACAGGGCCAGCCCTGCTGGGGACAGCCTGCCTAAGCAGGGTAGGGAGAAGACACCTGCCTTCAGCTCCTCACTCAGATCAGAGCAGAGGTGAGATGGTCTGTGGAGCTAAGCAACAAGCTTGCCTGAACACAGCTTTGGCACAGGACTGTACTGAGAGCTGTAGCCCAGCACTCAAGTAACAGGTAAAGGTTGAGGCAGGAATTTCAGTATCCAGACGAGGGTTTTAACCCTTTCTGGAGTGCTTCTTTTATGCATCACAACTCTTATGGACACATTCCCTTTCCAGTCTGCTAGTTTCTCTGCTAAACAGTGCTCAGCTTGCCATGCAGCAAGATGCCCTGTGTGTATCAAGACTCCCCTTCCTCTTGTTAGCTCTGTGACCAGCCATGGATTCATGACATTCAAGACAGACTTCACAGCCACCAAGCACCCTCCCTACAGTCATTCTACCTCTCTCTGTGCCTGACAGCATTTAAATACGAAAGCTCATTTGATGTCTGTCCCCATCTTCTCCTTAGCAAAATACCTTTGCTACACCCAGCCACAAAGCTCTGTGAGGTCCCCCAGGCACACAGATTCCCCAGCAGTAGGGTCAGATCAGGGCTGTATGTCAGGTGGAACTGTACCTCTGCTGGGTCCCTAACTCACTTTGGCAGCCCCCCTTCCCCCCGCACCTCCACAGCATTCACAACCCATGCTCAAGAACAACTCATCACCTGGCACACACCAGCCCTGCTGCGTACACCACCGTGTCCCTCCCTCCCTCCCCTCTGCTGCAGAGGGGCTCCTGTGTGCACACAGAGCAGACTGAATTGGGGACAGACTTTTTTTTCCTGTAGAATGGGCTGCCACGGGGACAGTGTCCTGTGCATCACCTTCCACCCTGCTGCAGTCATGGGTGACAGCAGGTGACAGCGACTCATCCCGGCCCCACACTTTTAACTCAGTAACATTGTAAACTGCATTAACTTCTTTCAAAATATTTAAACCACTCCTTGCCAGGCGACTATCACCCCCAGGAACCTCCGAGCGCAACCCCACAGCGCGGGGAGCAGCGACCGAGCATCTCCCAACTGCATGTTTCCATCCGAGTGCGTCACAACTTAATGCTGCCCCCAGACCGTACTGCGCTATGACAGCACCGCGGCTTGGCACGGCCCCGGTGGCCCCACCGGGCTGGTCCTGGCCACGGGGGTAGCCCAAGTAGCCCTGGGGCAACCCTGACTGTTCTGCCCCAGCCTGCCTGCGAGGAGAGGGTCGGTGTGGGCTCTTCTCCCTCTACTACACGGGAGGCAGGCACCCGACCGAGGCACGACGCGCCCAAAGACACTCTGCTCTCTTCTTCTCACCTAGGACCGGTGTGCACCAGCCTAACACCTACAAAACGGATGCCGGCTCAGAGCGAGCAAGCTCCTGGCAGTAAAAATCCCTTTTTTGTCCAGGCAGCCACTCCTTCCTCTCAAACTCTTCCCGGCTGGGAACCGGGGCTGCGGCTCTACCCCCTCCGCGTTGCCTTGCGGCTGTCCCCCACTTCAGGGGGGTGCCGGTCTGCCCTGGCTGCGCTGGCCAGGGCATGGCGCAGCGCAACCCTTGCGAGAGAGCCCGCAGAGCCTGTCACTTATGCTAAGCCGTAGGGCAGGTCCCAGCGGAACGGCTCTGTCCTGGATTCTCTCGCAGCGATGTTTTCGAGCAAGCGCTGCTGCCAGACCACGGATAGCGGCGCAATGTCACCCAGGTCTTGCCGCGCTCCCGCCACCCCCGTGACCGGGGTGGGATGGTGGGGGGGAGAAATGGGAGGGTGGGTTGAGGACGGGGACCCTCGGGTGGAGGGGGCATGGTGGAGACACGGCACCGCAGAAAGCAGGCAGGAAGGAGATGGGGCTGGCCGCATCTGTAGCAGGGCTGAGGCTCTTTCAGCGGGCGGGACGGCGACTGTCCAGGCATGTTCAGCCGCCCATGTCCCCGCCGGGGCGCAGGGCGCTGCGCATCCCCCGCGGCGCCCCCCGCTCCCCCGACTCGCCGCTTACCGGCTTCTTCTTGCGGCGGCTCTGGATGCGGCTGACCACCAGGTCGGTATAGAGCACCGGCTTGAGGGTGCGGGAGCGCTGGGGCCAGCCGTAGCAGAAGGTCTCCACGCCGCGGTAGTTGCGCCCGTAGCGCACCGAGCACATGGAGCGGGACCGCATGCGCCCCGCGCTGCTGTTGATGCTGTTGACGCCGATCATCGTGCCGCCGGCGGCGGGGGGGCGGCGGAGCCCGGCGCGGAGCTCGGCCGTGCCCTGCCCTGGCCGGCCGTGCCCTGCCTGCCGCGGCCGCTGTGCCGCCGCCGCCGCCGCCTGTTGAAGCGGGGCCGGGCCGGGCCGCGCTCGGCGGCGGCTCCCGGCAGAGGCGGCGCTGCCCCGCCCCGCCCGCCGCAGCCAATGGCGCCCCGCGGGCCGGGCCGCGCCGAGGGGCCGGCGGCGGGCATCCCACCGCGGGGACAGCATCCCCCGCGCCCGTGACACACGGGCTGCCGGAGCTGCCGCCCGTGCGCCAGCTGGCCGTCCCTGCCTCCCTTCCGCGGACAGTGCGAGCAGGTGGCTGTGCCCTCCTGGGGGGCCGCGCTGGTGACATCTCCCGAGTTCAGGGGCCAGGTGGCACCTCCGCTCGGTTCCAGCTGGGCAGGCTTCAGAGCTGCTTCTGCAGCCCGGACCACACCAGGGACCTACAAAGCCGGTAGGAGATGGGCCCGGTGGAGATGTGCTCAGACTTTCCATTTTCAGCGCCCACCCCACACTTAAGCCTCTTGCCTGTCCCTCCCAGGTCAGGCCAGAAACATCAGTAGCTACAGTCACTCAGCTGGTTATGGGCAGGACAGGGATGCTTCAGGCAGTTGCTCCTGTGAAGAAGCAAAGAGCTGGGCAACCTTGCAGAAAGCAAGAGGATCGATGCGTAATTTAGTTAGGCTTGACTGAGCAGGAGATGCAGCCAGTGGAGAGGGGGAAATTTTCCATTCTGTCCTAACTGTTTGGCATAGTAATCGTTTGGCACAACTTGTGAGGGAGGGGGCATGGATGTCTGGCACATCAGATGTACTGGGCTGTCCCTGAGGCCCGGGGGAGCCACGGGAGACAGAGGCAGGGCAGCCTATTGCTCCCAGGGGAAACAGGCAAAAAAAAAAAAAAACCCCCCAAAAAAAAACAACAGCCCGGGGGATTAGACTGAGCAATCGTTCCTGTGATTATAGCTCAGAGGTGGGAGCCAGGGCTTTCTTCCCACATTGCTAATCACTTACCCAGCACTCTGAGCGTCTGAGCCCTGCTGTTGTGCCTCCAAGCTGGAAGGTGGGGGCCCATCCTACCTTCCTCCCCCGAGGACCCGACTGCATTGTCAGGCTTAATTCATTAACATCTGTGACGTGCTCTGGATCCTAGGCTGGAAGGCAGCACAGATTTGGCTCACTCCTGCAATTGCTAAGCAGTGCTGGTGAGAAATGGGGCCCGATTTGCCCCTACTGGTGTTTCTGCCAACCAGTGAAGCACAAGATTAAGCTAAAAGAGTAAGGAAGATGGGGCTAAGGCTCCACAAAGTGATCAATCATATGAAGGTCAAATTGACATCTGAAATGTAACAGACAATCAGCAACGGTGAGTGAAATCCCAGGGGGCCTGGGCTGGAATCACGCTGTCAAAGAGAAAGCAACATCTCAAGAGCAAACCAAAATATCACCAGCTCCAGGATGTCCTGCTTCCACCTCCTTCCTTGTTGCATGGGCAGCTGCCATCATATGGCCACAAGAGTTCAGGTCCAAGCCTGCAGAGGTGGGCATCTTCGGGCACAGCATTACACGGGTTCTTATATCCCTGGCATGGCTCCATGCCTGATCAGGGGGACATCTCAGCTGGATGGAGAGTGGGCAGCCCTGCCTGCAGAGTATAGTTGTCCAGGGGAGCTTTCAGAGACAGAGGAAAGGGTTTCCAGCAGCAGTGCTGGTAAGGCAGCACTGCCTTAGTTCCAGCAGCAGTGCCGTGCAGGGCATAGTGAGGCACTGGCAGTGAGGGGGATGTGATGCTCAGCTGTGAAAGCTCTTTAAGTGTTTTCATTGCTTCTGCATAAAACTGGGACTGTTTACATGTATTATCTAGTAGCAGATAAAGTTCTCGTCTGACTCAAGCTGCCACATGCTCTCAGGCATCATGCTGCGTTTATCTTGGGACTCCCTGCAGCCAGACACGAGTGGAGTGCTGTGGCTCCCCGTGGGTTTATTCCTGATGCTGTCCTCAGTCACAGGGGATGGTGGCCTTGTGCCTCTGCAGCCTCCTAGGTCCTGCCCTACTGCTCCAGTTCCCTGGCAGTGAGTGCTTTGGCTGACAGCCATCTCCAGCCCTCCAGCTCTGAAGTCCATGGGGTAGCAGCCTGTGCTATTTACCCAGGCAGGCTTGGAAGAGCCCCCAGGACCTTTCTTCTGTGGTGCTGGAGCTGCCCAAGGCCCAGCCTAGAGCTTTGGGAAGCTCCAGTGAAGCCTGCCAGCCCTTCCCCTCCCCTTACCCTTAGGAAATGCATGTGCTTCTGGAGCACTAAAATTAGCCAGCCAGCTGTGCAGCACGCTTGCACAGGAGCCTCAGTCCCCAGGCACAGCCTGCCAGCCAGGTCTGCCAAGGAGGAAGCATCCTGCTCAGGGTAACAGGGCTAATGCAGGCTGACACAGGGAGGGCAGCAGGAGAGCCTTTCCCCATTTGTCTGCCCCTGAGCCTGTGCAAAGCATCAAGCAGCCAAAGGCAGTGGGCAGAAGGGAAAGAGTGTCTTCTCCGGATGAGTGGTTAAGGCTGCCCAGGAAAGGCACAAGATCCCCTTGTCAGTTCTCCCCCCAGCACAAGCCAACAGCACTTTCTCCATCTCACCTGTCCCAAAAACCTACTCCCACATGTATGAGCAAAGGGTTTCCAAAGTGCAGTGGTGCTTCAGGTGAAGAGCTCAGCCTACCCTGCCTGAGTTTCCTCACAGTGTCTTTCACTCCCCCTCCCCAGCACGGCTCCTGTACAGAGGCGGCTGCAAAGCGGCGGTGGGAAGCGCCGCAGCTGCAGAGGGAACAGGCCAATTTTAGCAGAGCAGCCTCCCAGCTGCTGGGCTCCTGGCTGAGCTGTGCAGGGCTGTCCTACAGCACTGCAACCTCCCTCCACTTCCTTACACCCAGCAAAGGTATTTGCCCCTGCCTGTGAGAGAAAGCCTGTAGCTCTGTGGCACTTCCTCACTATCCTATTTCCCTCTGTCTGGGATCTGATAACTTCATCTCATATGTTTGAACTGCTGGTGCTTTGAGGGGCTAAGTTTAATAGGGCAATGCCTCAAGTGTGGGCACCCAACCACAGGGCGGTGAGGGATGCAAAGGGGGCACACTGAGAAGTTAGTGGAGCTCAGATACTCCAAGGTGTAGCAGCACTGAAGGGCCAGGGTTCACATTTCATATGTTTCCATCCATTTTGTATGCTTAAAGCCTTTTCTGGAGCTGGGTTTAAAATTAGAGGAGAATTTCTCCTGAGTAACTCCTTTTACTGGTGAAGTGTGGGCTGAGAGGGAGGACAGCCCTATTGAGAACTGCTGGTAACCCCTTAATGATGGGGTGAGCGACACAACCAGGAATAGACCCACAAAGGCTGAAAAGGGAGCTCAGCTTTTCATCCTCTGTTGCCTTTTTTCACCAACCACCTCCCCCCCCGTTGTGGCTCCAGCACCCTGTGGGAACCCATCTTCCACATCACGAGTATTTGCCAACTGTAGCACTTCACCAACAGCAGCAGTTTCTGCCTGGCAGACCCCATGGGAACTAAGCCTATTCCCTGGGTCTGAGACGGGGAGACAGCAGCTCAGAAAAGCCTCCTGAGAGCAGGCAATGCCAGAGAAGCGGAGCAGCCCAAGGCCACAGGTGCTTGCTGAACACTGCTCTCCCTGAGCAAGCCCTTCCAGGAACTGGGTCAGGCAGGAAGAAGGCAGGAACCCCCAGTCATACCACTGTGGTGAGTTCCCAGTTTCGAGGTTTTAACCTCCAGCCCACTCTCCCCATCGTGATGCCTTGCCTCTGTCACCTCTGCCACCAGAAATGGCTCCAGCCCCAGGGCCTGGCCAAAGTTTTGGGCAACAGTGCTTCAGGGAGCCAGAAAGGGCTGAGTATCACAGGACTGATGTCAGGAAGCCTCTGGCTGCAGCTATAGACTATAACTATAAGCTATAGACTATATAGGGCTAACCAGCCCTATAAGCTGCCCTATGTGTGCTCCCTTGCCTAAATACAGGCACAGCAAGAGCAATGAGGGAATCAGAGCCCCAGGCAAAGCTCCTGTGTCCTGCTGGGGGAATGAAGCAGCCTATGTTCCCCTCAGCAAGGCAGCAGCACAACTGCAGGTTCAGGGACCATCACTGTTCTTGTAAATGCATCTTGCCTTCATAGCATCTCAGGTAGCCCTCCATATGATTCACCCCAAAGCTCTCACTTCTGCTCCTGCTGCTTGGCCAGCCATGGAGAACCACCCAATTTACCTTGAGCAGCTCCTTGGGGAAGTCAGTGCCTCCATTGAGTCCCTCCAAGTTGCCAATGAAGTCGGAGCAGGACATTCTCTTCCCAATGTTCTGGGGGAGTTAGGGGGAAAGAAATATCAGGATTACCTTTGGGACCAAGGTTATTGCTGGCTGGAGGATGTCCCACAGCCCAGGAACAAACACCCCATCTCTGCAGAGGGGTGAGGGACCAGTCAGGTCTCTGAAAGGCTGCTTGCAGGTATGGGAAAGCTGCTGGCTTTGCAGAGACTCCAGGAGTTTTAAATAGCCTCCCTTCTCCAAACTGTGCTCCCTGCTCCCAATGGCAGCTGTTTTGGAGTCTCATTCCCATCTTCTTTTTCTGTTCAGTTTTCTTTTCTGTCCTCATTCCACCTCTACATCTTTCAGCTCAGCAAGTCTCCTTCATCAGCCCCTCCTCAAATTCAGCCTTTCACTCCTATCTTCACCGAACACATGAGAGGTGACCAGCTCTTATGGGCCCAGGATCCCATGCCTCCTGCTCATGTGGCACTGTCCTTACTCTTCCCTGAGCACTTACAGTTTCAGGGTGGTGAGGTCAGAAGGGGACAGGCTGGAGCAATGCAGTGGTAACTTACATGTCCATGCAGATCTGTGTTCAGCAGCATCAGGGCGCACGTGAGGGTGTGGGCTCCGTCTGCAGCACAAGCACAGGACAGGAATTAGAGGCCCCAGCCCAGCAGCTGGTGCTCCAGTGCTTCAGCATCTTAGGAAGGCTATGGGGTCTCTGAGCCTCTGAAGCAGTGCTGAGCCCCCTCCTCCCACCCTGGACACAAGGGGACACAGTAGTCACTGCAGTGCTGACAGCCTGCAGGTAAGTAGGTAGAAGGCTGCTAGTTCCAAACCTGAGCACACAAATTCCCTTCCAAGCCTGCTGCCCCTTTAGCCAGGCAGTGATGCTGTAGCTAATCCTGCAGAGCTCCTAGCATGGCAAGGTAGGACTGACACAAACCTCACCTGTCGCAGAGCCAGCCCAGAGCAGACCCAGAAGTAGACCCATGATGTGTGAATGCACACAGAAGAGGTGCAAAGACATGAAATAGTACAAAGTGGGTGTCTGTGCTCCTGAGATTCTATGCACACAAGTTTCCTCACTTAGAATTCCCTGAGCTGAGGGTCTGAGAGCTAGGGTCTACTTGGTAAGGAGTGTACTAAGTGTGTCTCTTGTGCTAATCTGCTCAAGGTCAAAATTAAGAATGGGCTGAGCCCTAATTATGCATCATCCAACCAGACCAGGCTTAAAAAAAAAAAAAATCGAAAGCATCTGTCATTTGAGGGAAATGACATACTGAGACTATCTCCTAAGGCATCAGTATAGGCTCTCTGCCTGCTCTGTAATTTCAGTTTGAGCACATTCACTGAGCTGACAAACACACAGGCTCCCCTGAAATACACACATACACACACACATTCCCCACAGACATGCAGTTTCCTACCTTCTGAAGAGATGGCATTGGGATTACACTCGTAGTAGCGCTGGGAAAAATGAGCCAGCACTCGCTCCCGCTCTTGGGTCTCTCCCATCAGGGCCAGCTCTTTTAGAAAGGACCTGAAAAAGCAGCAGCAGCATTGGTCCCACTTGAAGCCCACTGCAGTTTCTGCAACTCACCCTGTGCAGGAATGGATCTGTGTTTCTGGTTTCAAGACCTTCCTGTGTACTGGATGAAGCCCTGCTTTGCACATCCTTCCCTCCCTCCAAACCCACTGCAGGACTCTCCTCCAGGCCCACAGCACCATATCCTGCTGGCACATCACAGAGACCTACAACCAATCCCAGGAGCTACACTGGGAAAAGAGGTAGGTGTAACAGCAGAAGGATTTGAGTTCAAGACCTGGAAAGTCAGGCCTAGGTGAACCTGACTGTCATTCAACTGCACTGACCATTCAGTTAAGACCAGGAGTGTTTTTTTCGGTGGCAGTCATGGTGTCTGCTTGTTCCTGCAGATCTCTGTGTGGCTGCAGAGTTGCTGAGGGCACAGTCTGTTGGGACCCCACTGTGGTGGCCACCACACACACACACACACACACACACACACACACACACACACATTCAGTTCTGACCTGAGAGCCTGGTCCAGACTCATCCCTGTGAACACGAAGAATTTCAGATATTCCCCTGCCACCATCCTGCTGAACTCATTGCTGAAAGAGAAAAGGAGGGTGAGAATGGGATTGACCAGGTTGTAGGAACTGCCAAAGGCACACTGGGGTTGGGTGGATTCCAGGAGGATGGGAGCTCCCCAGGGTTGCAAGATGCATGCCGAGGATAGAGACACCCCATGCTCCCATGAAACTCAGAGAAGTCACCCACAAAAGCTCAGCTAGCCACTGCCATGCCCCAACACCTTACTGAAGCATCCAAGATGCAGTCATGGTTGGAAGGTATGAAAATCTGGGTGTCTCCTAGATTTCAACACCTTTAGAAGGAACACCTGGTGCAAATGTACCAGTCATGAGGAGTGGGTTTAAAGGTCCTGCCAGCAGTTCCTTGCCAGCCTGGTGCCCCACAAGGGCAGCAGGACCATGGTGAAAGTGAGCTCCTTGCAGAATGGAACATTCCTTCCAAATACCCACACGTACTTCTTCCCCAAGTGGCGAGCCACATCTGCTTTTTTAAAGCCATCCAGGTTGAAGAGCCTCTTGGCCAGGCGTTTGGCAGCCTCCAGGTCAGCCTTGTGTCCATTGGAAAGGGTGTCTGTGCTGCCCAGGGCCAGGTGCTCCACGCTGTCCATCTCTGACTCTGAGTCTGAAACCAGCTGGCTCTGGGGGCGGTCACTGCAATGGGAAGGGACACTCCACGTTAGCCTGCCTACAGATCCCCTCCTTGTTCAGCTTCTCAGCAAATGCATGTTCCTCACCCTGCCTTGGGGACTAGCTACTTGCTGTTGGGACCCAGGATGAACTGCAGTGATCAGAGACACTCTGAGGTCAGCTAAGTGTGCAAAGGGAAGGTGTAGGAATGCAGCTTTGGGAGGAGAGGTGGGGTGATGGGACGGCACCAGTGACTGACTGGATGTGGAAGGAAAGGACAACTGCTCCAAAGTCCCCCACTTTGAACCTGTGAAACTGTATGTGTAGGTTTAGGCTCTGCCAAGCTCAGCTGTAGCAGAGACTTGGAACAGAAACATGTGCACATCACATGCTGTCCTACAGCTCTGCACTCATTTTTTCATCTGGACAAACTCCTCGTGCTGCTCTCAAGTGCAGTTTCTACCCAAGACAAGAGAACTCTAATTTCTTCATTTACCTTTGCCCACCCACTGACTTCAAAGCACTACACAGATAGCAAAGCTGAGGCAGAAAACAGGAGGATGAAGGAAAACCCCTCTAGGCTCCCAGCTCACAGCAGAGTGCAGTCTTCTCCAGGCAGCCCATCAGCTCTCAGCCCATCAGCTCTCAGCCCACCACGCCTTAAATGGCCATGTTAGGAGACACTCTTGGCTTGGCCCCCGAAGTAATCTGACTCAGCTGTGCAGAAGTTATCCCAACCAAAAGCTGGTTGAATCTAATCAACAACAAATGTTAAACAACTCTGACCTCGCCCAAATTTTCTGGCAGCCTTTACAATGTTCCAGTCTGATTTATTTTTAAAAGTCTCTAATTGAGTTTTAAGAGGCCTGCTCTCCTGAGCCAATTACCCAGGCCAATCTCCTTGAGGCTCTGCTTTTTTCAGGAAGGACGAGCCTCCTCCTGCTCAGGCTGCCTGTCCCAGGGGAGCCCTGCACAACACCACAGGCTGCCTCACGCCTGGGGGGCTCTCAGGTGCTCTCCACCTTCTGTCTCAGCCAGCATGCAGCAGAAGAAGCTGCTCTGCACTCAAACCCTGTGGGTCAGACACCTCCCTGGTGAAGGCAGCTCCAACACTCTGCAAGTCTTTGGAGAGATATGCTTTGCTTGGACCACTGCTGAACTCAGTGATGCCAGGAGGTGATTGTGGTAAGACCTGGATGGATGGCTGAGGCAGATCTGTGTCCATCTGGCTCCAGTCTTCCCAGGGAGACTATTCATCACTCCAATGCAGCCTGGTGGAAGCAGCCACAGGAGTGGTCATGTGAGCTCACCAGGTGTGACTCCACCAGCTCCAGGGAGTTGGGCAGGCAGCTTCCAGCATCACTGTCCACATCGTGAGCACACCCCATCCTGTGGGCAAATCTCCCACCTGCCTGAAATCTCTTCTCCTCCCAAAACAGCCACATCCAAAGGTGCTGCTGGCATGGCCCTGGTGCCTGGCTGTGCCTTCACTGTCTGGCAGGGTCAACGCTAATCTGGGGTGCCTGACAGCAGAACAGGCTGGGTGCCAGTGCTGGGCACACACCTGGGCCCCACTTCAGCTCCTGTGGCTGCAGCCACTGTGACCTCAACCAAGGACAGAGGTCACAGGCTCTTTGATTCCCAGAGGCAGAGGAGATTAATCCCTCCCAGCAGCTGGCATTTGCCAGCCATGGGTAGTGGTGACTGCATTTTTTTGCTAAAATCCTTATCTGTTATCACAAGGGCACAGGCACTGTCCCCTTGGCAGCCCAGCAGTTCCAAGGGTGGTTTTCCAGCCATAGACTGAGCTACAAAATGCAAAGCCACCCCTCCAACACTCTCCATGCTACAACTGCATCTCCAAAGCAAGTAGATGATCAGTCACCCTCTCAAAATCTTTTAATTCTTCTCTGCCCATTCCTAAAACTCCTGACATCCTTCTGGTCCTCATCTATTCTGCTAGAGAGGTTGTCCTCCCTCACATGGCCAGTTCCTGGAGCATCCAGAGACAAACCTAGAGCTCCAAATCTCCCCCCATGCCTTTCTTCCTAATCCATGATCCTCAGCTTTCCCACCTAGTGATGATGAGCATCTAGGCGTGGGCCATTTAAAAAATCTCCCTTGTCCTTCAATACTTGTATCTCCCTGCAGGGTCCCAAGCTGACAACAATTCCTGCCTTGCTTCTTGCAATGGGCATGCAGGGATCTCAAACCTTGAGTCTCAAAGTAGCTCTACCAGTGGAATTTGTTGCTCCCTCCCTCATCAAGTCCCAGTATTGATTTGTGTTTTTAGCAAAGTATAACCTTGCTCTCAGGATGAGGCACTATTCAACCATGCCATGAAATGGCTTTTTTCCTAGCACTCAAGCCACTCTCATGCACTTAAATATGGACAGTTGGCCTCTGTAGGCTCAGTATGCCCCCTCTGTGGTACCTATCTGCCACCACTCAAAGCCCCAGTTGGCTTGGAGAACATGCAGCTTGAAGACAGGAAAACAAGAGCCCAGCTCTCAAGTAAATGGAGAGCAGAGCAAGAGACGTGTCCATGTCTGAGGTAATTGAGGTTATGCTAATTTTCTCACCAATGAGCTAATTGCAGGTCTCAGGGTGAGGGTTTTTTGGTGTATTTAGTAAAGTGACATTTTAGTTTGGCTTGGAGAAACACTGAGATAATATTTTTTACATTAGCTACACACTGAAGGAATAAAGATCAAATTCAATATCGTGCAAGTACCCTCAGTGTGCATGAATTAAGTAATTCCTGAGCAGACCCAGTGCTAGCTCATCCCTCTCCCTGCTGCCACCACTCACGTCACAGGGAGCACAGGTCCCCTGTCACCTCCGAGGTATTTGCTAGAGCCCAGTGTGCTGCACTGAGGCACGTCTGGGGGTCTCTGCAAGGAAGGCACATCATCCAGCACAGGGCTCACCCTGGGTAAGAGGCTCTTCACTGACCATTTCCCACCTCAGCTCAGCAGAAGGACTTGTTGTGCTCCCTGCCCTGGAAAGCTGCTGCAAAATCAGGATCCTGCTCAGGACCACTGTGCCAAACACACTGCTTTTTCCAGGTCAGATGGTTCTCCTGGGCCCAAATGTTCCTTCTCAGGGCCAAACACTCCTTTCCTGGAGCTGGACCATCATCTCACCCCAATATTCCTCCTCTAGCCAACTGTCTAGAGCCCAGAAGCAGAGACAACAGCACCTTCCCTGGCTGCAATGCAGTGTGTTGCTGCAGGAGCCCTGACATCCTCTCCACCCTGCCACCACCAACCAAGCTTACTTCACACCATGTTCACTCAGTTTTCCAGCAGCCAGGAGCAAATCTTCTCTCCTGGGTCTGGAGCAGCAAGAAAGCACTAGTTCTGCAAGTCAGGCCTAAAAGGCTGACCTCCACCTCCCAGCTGCCAGCAGAGATGTATCCACAGAGATGTGGGACCCTTCCTACAGCAACAACCTGTTCCCCAGGTGCTGGGGTGTGCTCAGCTGAGCTCCTGGGCTGTCCAGGTCCGTCCTGACGCAATTCCATGCAAGACACCTGCTGCAGGAAATTCCAGACCTTTAAATACAATTCAAATACCTCCTGCTCCCCACATGAGGCTGGTTTCATCCTACACCATGAGGGGACATGGCAAAGAGCCTGGTGCAAATCTGCAAGGGACAGGTGCATGGGGCAAAGTAGCACTCTCCCCTCAATTCTGGAAGGCCCACGTGCATAGCTAGATGCTCATTGCCTCTGCCAGGCAAACCAAGCCTGCCTAATGTTGCTGCTAAGAATGTACCAGACCGGATCTTTGGCTGAGCTAAATAAACGCAGCTCCCTCCATCGGTCTCAGTGGAGCGACTTTGATTTATGACAGCAAAAATCTGGGCCGGTTCATTCCTCACAGAATTGAAGTTAGGGCTGGGAGGACACTTGAAGGTCAGCTAGACCAGCCTCCAACCACAGGCACAGCTGGTTGTGCTTTCTGGCAGCTCTGGAGTCCAACACAGCCACAGCAGCACCCACCAGCATTACTGCTGACAGATGCAGATAGGACTGAACTTTGGGCAGCTGTGCCCCTCCTCAGTCTTGTTTCTTTGCAGACTTCCAGAAGCTCCCCTGCAGCACCAGCATCCTCTGGAGATATCTGTTTGCTCTCCATCACCCTATCCCACCAGCTCTTCTTCTGATACAACTGCTCCTGCAGAGGACAGGGATTGACACTACAGCCCCACCAAACAATTTCTGGTGGCCGCCAAGAGCCTTAAATATCCAGTTACCTGCTGGATGGAGAGTGGTCTCCTTCAGAGACACAGGTGCCATAAGGTCAGCACAGGAAAACCTCGATGTCTTGGACCCTTGGGCCAAGACCAATACAGAGGTTCTGAGTCAGATCCAAGAGCTGGAATTAACGCCTGACACATGGGGCATCCCACAGGTATGTGCTCTTGCTCACACCTCTGCAGCCACAGGGGATCCACTGTCCTTTATGCCACAGTGGGCTGATGTGTTTTATGTCCTAGCTCCTGCTGCTTTTCATGGCTTCATATGGCTTGCAAAGGGGAAAATTCTCCCCAGGCTTGTTCTTTATTTCTTGCTGTGCCAACGCATGTGGGGAGACCTCTTCATCCTGCACCCTACCCTTGCCTCCCTACTGTGCTATCACTCCAGCCCACCCCATACCTCCCTTCCCTTATCTTCATCCTTTCCTCAATGTCCACCTTCCTCTGCTCAGCTCTCAGCCTCAACCTCCTGCATCACACCCCGAATTTACCCTACGGGGCCCCAAACGGGGCACAGCCGTTCAGGGCATCCTCACCAGTTTGCCCAGTGCTACCTGGGAGCTCAGGCCAGCTGGGAGACCTGCGCTGGCCCTGGGCAGGGAGGCGCCCGGGCTCCCCGAGCGCTGCGGTAACAAAAGGAGCCTTATAAAGCAAGGCAGCGGGGCAGGCAGGGGCCCCGTGCTGCGGCACACGCCAGCGGCAGCGCTCCGGCGCACCCTCCGCCCGGGCTGCCAGCGCCGCGGCTCCGCTCCTCCCACAGCTGCGGCTCCAGGGCTCAGCTCTCCCTCTAGCGAGGCTCCGGGCTCAGCTCTCCCTCTAGCGAGGCTCCGGGCTCAGCTCTCTCTGCCCTCGCCGCGGTGTCCGGCCCTTCTCACCGTGCGGTTTGCAGCCCCGCCTTGGACGGTGCTTCTCCCGCCTGCGCCTCCTTCTGTGCCACCGCAGGCGAGCCCCGCTGGGGTCCCGCTCGGGGGCAACTCACGTCTCTTTCCTCTGCGGACAAACCCCAGGGAGCGGCACGACTGTGCCTGGGGCCACGGCTGGCTCCAGAAGAGTGGGATTGCAGGGAAGTTGAGCAGCTGGATTTCAGGGGGCTTGCACTCCCAGAGAGATGCAGGCTGCCCATTTACATTCCTCCGGGGTTGATCCCTCACAGCCCACAGTGCCTGCCTGTACAGGACTGGGCAGGCCAGGTGACCCTCTGGACACCAGCTTGCACCCAGCAGCAAGCTGAGGGAACCCAAGCCAAGTCCTGCAGTTTGGACCTGGTTGCAGAAGTGTGGCTGTCCCCACTGAAGCAGTCTCCCTGCAGGGCTGCCCCGGCTCCTGCCCCACCGTTTTGCCAGCACTGCATCTGTCCCTGGCTGTCCTCCCTGGGTCCAAAAGGACTCCCTAGTCCTGGGGGCTCTGCCTCCACACACGCTCTGCAGAGGGCTGTCACAGCCCCAGGGACAACCTGCAGCTCTCTGCCAGTGGGACAAGGGACCTGCACACTTCCACCTCCTGCCCAAAGCAGGTGATAACTTCCTCACAGAGCCTATGCTGGGGATGTCACTGTGGGCAGCACAGGGATGGGGTTCAGTCTCTGCTCTGTCCCTTTCATCCAAGCCTGCTGGGGTAGGTGCAGGCATCCCAGGAGAGGCCTTTGTAAGTCTGCACTTAGACATACTTCCCACATGCAAGGTCAAGATAAAAGCATGGTCTTAACTATTATGTGCTGAGGTACATCAGAGCCTTGGAGTAAGCAACAAGGCTGCATGACCCAAGGCCACTGGCTGTGGGGGACACCACATCTCCCCAGCAATGCAGGGGCATCACTGATTGGCCATTCCTGCCACTGAGGGAGGTGGGAAGTCACAGGCTGCAAGGCTGTCTCCAACCCAGATCCCAACCCCAACTATTGCAAAAGTTAGCAGAAAATCTTTTGGGGACACAAGGAGGACAGACACAGGGGCAGCACACACAGGCCTTGACCCACTGGTGTTCATCACCAGTCACACTGAAGCCCTGCATCCTGAGGTCACCTCTGCCAACCCTGACACTGATAGACAGTGTGAAGCAGAGTCTCCACTGCAGAGTCCCCCTGTCAGGGGTCCCCAGACTACCTGTGCTGGTAGCAGTCAGTCTGTATAGTGCCTGTGACCATGGACAGTGGTGAATGCCTTGCTCTGGCCCTGCTTGGCACAGGTGATGATGCACTGCAGAAACTGCAGAGGTTCCTTAGCTCCTCTCCTCAGCAATTGCCACTGAATTCAGTGGGAGAATTACAAGGGTAAGCTCTGCTCGATCAGATCAGCCCTGCCAGGCATTCTGCTGGTTCCAGTTCACGAGAACCTTTGAGCAATCAACCCAGCCACTTCTTCCTCAAACTACTTGGGAATCCTTAGCTTCTTGATCAGCTCCACTTAGAGTCTAGAAAGTTGGTAGCATAAGTGATGAGGAAGAGGGAACTTTTTGGATCTCTCCCTTGTCAGAAACCCCTGCCCCCTGAAGACAGATCCTGCAGATGATGGGCTGTCTCAGATCTGGTGCCACATGCCTTCCCAGCTTCCCAACCTAGTTCCCGCTCCCAGCTCCAACCTCCACCCCTTTCCACTGCTTCAGATGGCAGATTCCAGCCACCTGCTTTTCTTGCTGGAAGAGGAGATGACAAGAGGCTCAGCAAAGGTGGGCTCAGCGAAGATCTAGGGCAGCTTGGGGGATACACAACATCCCTCCATGGCCTGTGTTGCAGGCCAGCACTGCTCTGAGTTAGGAGGGGACAACAGTGCTGCAGTGTCCTCAGCACTGCCAGCATGCTCTGTGATCCACTGACTATAAACCAGTGAGGAATAATCTCTGTTAAGCCAGCTCATTGCTGCTCCTGCTGCCAGCTGTGTCTCTGCACCCTCACACCTGCCTGTGCCTGCATTGATGTGCTGTGGTACAATGGCATCCCATGGACAGTTAGTGAGATACTGTCCTTTTGGTTTCTCCAGGGTGCTGTGTTTCAGTCCCTTGCCTTGGCACAGGAATAGAAATCCAACTCTTCCTGCAGAGAGCACTGATCATAGCTGGATGCTGTCACCCTTCACTGCCATGTGCCTCCCAGACATGACCAGTTTTACTGCACAAATCTTGTCAGGCCTCTGTGCTACCACACACTCTCTGGCTTCAGTGTCCCAAAGAAAAGGAAGGCCTAAGCCAGCCCCTCTCTGCCCCAACAGGCCCTTGGACTGACCCAAGGGCCACAGAGCTGATGCAATATCCCACTCTCCTCTCTTGACTGCAGACACTAGAGAAGACACAGAGCTTAGATCTCCCCCTGGCCACCCCAAGCTGAGCCTACAAAGATGGCATAGACTGTGACCAGAAGTGACATAGGTTTGGTGTGGAAAAGACAAAAAAAAGACAAAAGCCTGGAAAGTGGATGAGGGTTTCAGGACACTCATCTTTGCCCTCCATCTTCCAACATGAACAAGGCTGAGGAGGTTCAGGAGGCCAGAAAAGGCACAAGACCATGGGATTCCTGCCTTTAAGAAGCAAGTGGCTGCTGTGCAGATGGCAAGGGACAAAGTCTCCAGTACGGACATGCTGTCAAATTTCTACTGGTAGTCAACTTCAGACTGGCCTCTCCCCATATCATCACAGATGCTGGACTGCCTTGCAATGAAAATCACTACAGGACTGAAGTTCTGGCATTCCCTGCTTGTTGGTTGAAGGAAACCTCACAGTCCTCCAGTACCTATAAAGCTGGCAAAGATGAAAAAGGAGTTGTGGTCCCATCAACACACCTACCACAATACCATGATCACTGATCACTGGCCTGATCAACCACTCCCTAGAAAATCTGGCACACTCAATCCTGACCCTTCCCCAGAAACACAAGTTAGGCTCTGTCTGCAAACCAGACCTCACAGCATTAGACTCCACATCAAGCCTTAGTAACCCAGCTGGACAGCAAGCAACTTTGGTCACTCACCTTGTGTTGGAGGCCAAGGGAGTGCCAAAGCTGTCCTCTGAGTGGCAGGGGCTGTGCCGAGTGCCCTTCCTTCGTCTGCCCCGCTCCTCCTCCCTCTCTGTCCAGGGGGCATCTGTGGCTGAACTGGTCCCAGAGTCTGGCTCTAAGTGAGCCAGAGGAGCAAAGTTCTCCTCGATCACCTTGGCGCTGTCTTGGATTTTCCCCTGTATTTCTGGGGTGAGGGTTGGGAGGTCAAAAGTGAAAAAGGTCCCCTGGGTACGGGCTGGGGAAGAAAGGATGTCAATGGAGTCCAGGCTGGTGTAAGATGTGCCTTTGGCTCGATGGGACTCCATGATGGTCTCAAAATGCTTGCTGAAAGAGTCCATGCCATCCTTGGAGAGGCTGTGCCCCAAAAGGAAGGGCACAGGAGACTTGAGCATACCCTGTGTGTCTCGGTCCATGATCCTAGAGGGAAAGAAAGTGAGAACTGATCATTGAAGAGCAAGGGATCAAAACCCCAAAACAAAAGCCCACACACTGCTTCTGAAGGAAACTGAGAAGGGTAGAAATCTCTTCTGAGCCTCTGTAGACCACCCAGGAATGCCTTGCCTGCCCAAGACGCCATGGAAGCAGGACTGGGCTGGCCTCCCTCCAGACATATGCTTCTCCTTTAATGCGCCACAGACTTTTGTTCCTTTAGTGGCTCATCCTCATAAGCAGCTTATGAGATGGCTACTGCTCCCAATCACTTGACTTGAGCTTAGATCCAATAAAGGGCTCAAGTACTAGAAACAGGATGTGGTCCAGCTCCATTTCCAACCAAATCTGGAGGTGGCTGAATTTTTCATGAGCCTTCTGTCACCAAGAAGGCTCCTCCTGAAACTGCTTAGGACAGCATGACCCCTTCCTCCGTGAACACTGCACTGTGGTCACTGGGTACTATGCTCAGAGCATAACCAACACTCACCTGCAAGATCTGCTGGTTGTTTCCACAAGGTGATGCTGAGTCCCACGAGACATGTGTGACTGAGCACAAAGCGATACTGAGCTCCAGGTTTCCCCAGGGAGCACAGAAGGAGCCTCACACCCACCTCTGGGCTTGGAGATCTGAGCTGGCCCAGGCTCTAGAGGCCATGATTAGTCCTAGCTCATCATCTTGTCAGGGATCAGCCCCACAGAAAGGCCCAGCCTGTCTCCAGTGCTGGTCTGGGTCCAGCCCAACAGAGAAGTTTCTAAACCATGAAGCCTTGAGTGTTTTGTCGTGTAAATGAGGTGAAGTACAGCCTGCTCACCTACCTAAGCACGTGACAACACGGATGTTTCCAACCCAGGGAACATCAGTGCTTCAGCAGTACAAGCACAAACACAGCCCTAAAAGCCTACTTTACTCATAAGCTGCTATCATTTTATTAAAGCAGCAGAAAAGCACTTGTTATGCCACTCTCTCTTCTGATTAAAGGAGAAGAACTGCTTCAGCCTGTCATAACATTTGTTATGAACAAACAGCTTCCTACAGAGGGCTCAGAAGATGTGCTGCTCTAACACACACCAAATTATTTTCATTCATTAGACTTCACATGCCACTCAAAAATCTCACCCCAATTACTTCAGCAGGCCAAGAGCTGGCAGCTTGACTCCCCCAGAGAGCCAGCTGGTTTGGGGGAAGTGCAGTGAAGCCAGACACAGGTAAGTAAGGCAGGATGCAGGCTGATCTCACCCATCCACCAGTGTTTCCCTGGCTGTGCAGTACCACGTGACACTCTTACAATTCCTGTAGGAGCCCCAGGAGCAGCCACTGCTGAAGGGCTTTTGGTGAGGACAAGGCAGAACAGACCTCTTTAATATCTGCAGATGTGCTTTACAGATTCAAATGTGCATTCTTCATCCTTCCTGCCCATCCCCATGCTACTAAACCAAGGTAATGCTGCTGCCATTTTGCACCTTGAATCCATGAGGAGGGTGAAAACTGTGACAGGGAAGACAATGCCAGCACATTGGAAGGAATCTTGTTTCCAGGAAAGGTAGGTGGGCTCATTTTTGTGATCAAGTATATTGCCACCAAGCCACAAAAAAACCATGGCTGGTTTTGTTCACGCCATCCAAGCTCTGAAAACAGTGTCTTCAACCCAAAATATCAAGCACAAAGGCATTCAATTCCAGAAGGATGGGAGCAGTACAGCCTGCTCAGACCCAGATGCTTCACTAGAGCCCCTGCTGCACTGCCCAGCTCCTCCCCACTCTGTCCTGGCTCCCCAGGAAGGGTCACTGCACTGAGACCAAGCCAGATAAACCCAGCTGAGAGGAGCAGAGGAGAGGAGATGCAGAAGCTGCAATCGAAAATCTGTGAAGGATGACAGGCAGCAGGAAAGCAAACAGATTTCCAGCCTTGAACTGAAGCAGGAGAGGCAGTGACCCTTCCTTAGGCTCTCTCTTCCCAGGGAGACATGGAAGGGAAGTGGATCCAGGAGCCAATAGCGCCTCAGGCAGGGCTCTGGGTATGGGATCTGAGGAACTGGGCTTCTGATGCATCTGATGGCTGATGGAGGGGAAGGGGCTCGACATGCTGCTGCACAGACATGCCATCCCTGGCAGAGGGAAGAAAAGGGGAAAATCTCTTCTCGAGCCCCAGTGTTTTAACTCTCTGCTAAACGGTCCTGTGACCCTCCAGACTCAGCCATGCCACACTCCTTCAGCTTAGGTTCCTCCAGCCTGCACAGACACAGCAGCTGCTGTGTGAGGATCCCAGCTCAGTTCAAAGTGAGACTGCTCAGCACTGTCCAGCAGCCCCTAGCTTTATTCCTCTCTCAACAAAGCTCTTTTTACAAACCTGTCTCAGAAGCTCCTTGCAGTCCCCCCAGGCTCCTTTGCACTACTCCAGCAGGCAGCAGCCTGCTCTTAGGGCTCAGTGTCCTCACTCTCCCCCATGTTAGGCACAGGTACTGACCACAGGCACTGCAGTCTCCCCTGACTGTCCACACTCCCCTGCCACATCCACACCATCATGCTGTCCCCAGCCCACCCACAAGAGCTGCAGACACCTCCCCTGCTCATGGACAGGCTCCTGCCAACATTACCCTGAGCATCCCCTCTGCAGCCTGAGCCCGGTGCTTCACCCAGAAGCATCACCCTGAGCTGTGGCCACTCTGGGCTCTGGGACAACACATCAGAGGCTTAATGCAGGTTAATCACATGCTTAAGCATTTGATGAAATTGAGACCATAACCATATTTCTAATCCCCAACAAGGCTCGTCCTGTAGCTATTTTCTTGCCAACAAGCAGCAAGCACAAAGGCTCTGGAAAGGCTTCCCAAGTAGCAGAACTAAGGGCTTTTCTAGGCAAGGCTTGCAGGGAGAAAAGGCATCACTGCCTCCCATCAGCCCTCTGTGCTCTCAGGGGAGCAGAGCATTCCCTGGCAAAGCCTATTCTCTCTTATCAGCCCAAGGCACCCATGCTGAGGGCCAAACCAGGCTCCTCCTATAGCTTAGCCAGCGTGTCTGCTGATGCTCAGGGAGGAAGGGAATTGAGCCTGCTCTCACTGACAGGTCTCGGCTCTGTGGGAATAATAGGAATAAAGACAGTAAAGGCTTAAACTAGTCATTAGAGGCAGTAAATATAACTCTGAATATATTTAGGAAGTAGATTTGCTGGAAGAAGACAACATTTCTTCCATCGTTTTTCATGTTTTGTTTGATTTGGTATCAGGTTTTTTTGCTGTCAGAGTGCTCTTTTATTTTGGAAGGGTAAATCACAAAAGAAGTGTCTGAACTTAGTCAAGAATATGAAGCACAACAAGGTAGGACCAAATCAAAGTTCTCCTTGCAGAGGGTGATAAACCTTTAAAGCTAGATTTTCAAAGGGATGTACATGTCTAACAGCTGAAAATCAGCATCAAAAATCACTTCAGTGGTTTTGTAGGGCTGGTCCTTCCCAGCAACCAGGACAGGTGTGGGGTTTAGCAGTTCCTGCAGCATCAGAACGGTGCCAGGTCCAGGAAGCCAGGGTGGCTTCTTCATCCCTACAGCCTCACCCCTCCTGTGAGCCAGCAAAGCAGAAAGCTTGAAGAAGAAAACATCAATACTGGTGACTGGTAAACAGGGATAAGGACTGCAGCTGCAGAGCTCAAAACAGTGTGTAAGCAAAAACCCAGGGCTGTGATGAAGGGACTGAACAAGCTTGCAATTTAAGCCTCGTGATTTTCAAGGCATTGTCTACAGGGCCTGCACTTACCAGGGGAATATTCAGGGGGCTCCAGGGGAAAAAAACAAATGGTCTACAAAGAAGCCATGCCAAATGAACATGACACCCTCATACACACGCTGGTAATTATACTGGCAGCACCATCTTTTAGGAGAAACAGTGGTTGTTTAAGGACACATCCAAGCTTTCAGCACTGGCTGGGGAGCTACAGTAGGATGTCTCGGAGGACAAAAATCAGGTCTAGGCTTACAGCTCATACAACTCCCAGTGGCCTCAAAGATATTTGAAAACAAAATAACACTATGCAAAAAGTTGTTACAGCAAATTGAAGAACTTGCAATAACTTTACACCGTACTCAAATATTCATTTGGAAAAAACCCCACACATTACAAATGGCTTATTTTCAGCTTTTCTCTAGAACCCAAATTTTTGAGGACAGGATGGCTGGCATATATTTGTCCCCTCCAATAGAGATGCAAGAGCTGGACAAACTGACAGAGGTTCAGCTTCCCTGAGATGCACATCTTCCCTCCTTGTTAGCTCAGCACCTTCATTCTTTTCCTTCCCAGTGCAGGGGCAGTACTGTATTAATGTACTATTAATGTATGTATTTCATTATTTTTAACTTCTGCTGACATCAAAACCTCCCTTTTCCTTTTCTTCCACCTAAATACTCCCCACCTACCTTCTGCACAGCTAGGTGAGTTCATGCTGCCATGTGGCATCCCAGGCATCACCCTGGTTTTTTGCTTCCTAGATGAAACCTGTCTGTACTCCTGTGGAGCATTTGCTGATGATGCTGAACCTCCTCCCCTCACTCAAGACTCTTGACAATACACATGTCAGAACATGCCTGCACAGGGGCTTTCCCCTCCAGGTCCCACACAGTGATCTGGACCTGACAACACCCATCACTCCTCACGGTCAGACTACCACTCCAGCAGAAACTTCATGGGCTGCCAAGCCAAAATGCCATGTCCCATATGTGCAAATTGCCAGTGCCTGGCATGGGACAGATAGCAGCTGGGAGACACGGGTAGGCAACTGAATGATAATCTTGGTGCCATGCTCTTCATCAGCCTCCCAGCACAGGGTGTTTTGCAACACATGAAAAATTACATAGAAGGAACAAAATAGTTTTTTGATCCCAATGTATCCCCTACACTTTCCCAAACATGGCAACTACTTAATGAGGCTGAGCAAATGGAACTATTCTCACTGCTGAAGCAGTTGTCTGTGGGGAGGACAGCCCAGCAGCACCTGGCAGTCCAGAGTAGCTCCAGAACATGACCTGTGCTCTGGTGTCCTGACACTGTCACCCAACACCTGGCAGCACCGTGGCAGGATGTAACTGACCCGGCAGGACTCATGCTGGGAAGCCTCGAGTCAGCTGGGCAACCTGAGCTGCAGGGCTCACCCCAGGTGAGTGAGGCCCACAGCACAGTGCCCAGGGCTGATCTCCTGTGCTGGATTACTCTTTCCAAAGGGCAGTGAGGGCCCCCTCCCAGTCCTGTCCCCAGCCCAGTACCAACCCCTGTGGTGAGATCCAGGATCCCATCTCACCCCCATGCACAGCTTGCATGCTGCTACCAGGATTTTTGACTCAGACACTTCAGCAGAGTTTTTTTCGCCATGCAGGGTAAAATAAGGAGGGTGAGAGGAGCTTTTTGCTCTTGCACATGGAGGCTCACCTTTCCCTGTTTTCCTTCCTCATCGCCTCAAACACCTCATCATCCTCATCCACGTCCCTGTCCTGCAGCCCATCCTTGGAGCAGCCGGTGCCTGGGGCAGGTGGCTCCTCTGGTGTGCTGTTCCTCCTGCCTGGTGTGCCCACAAAGCTTGGGTTGCTCTCACTGTCCTTCTGGCTCTCAATTGCTGAATCTACCTCCTCCTTCTCGGCCAGGATATCATCGATGTTGGTTTCACGATAGCACCTCAGTGGCACAGTGTCCAGGTCTGTCTCAGAGTACTTCACCGTCCTCCTTATAATCCCAGTTTCACAGGAGCCAGGCTTCTGGTTGCCCAAAGGAGACACTTCTATCTCCACCTCCACATGGCTCAGGCTGTGCTCAGGTACCAGCCCTGGAGGCTCGGCCGGCAGTGGGGAGACAGACTTCTGGGGCAGTTCAACCAGGGGAGCAGAGTCGGGGGCAGAGGAGCCTGCAAGGAAGGCCCAAGTGTTCAGAGCTTTGAGGAGATGCAATGGGGAGTGCTGAGGAGCTGCTCCTGCAGCATCACACACACACCCACACCCACACACATCCTGAGAGTGTGGTCACACATTATGGAATGATTAACCTTGGAAAGACCTCCAAGATCGAGTCCAACCTTTGACCAAACACCACCACCTCAACAAAACCACAGCACTAAGTGCCATTCCAGTTGCTTCTTGAACACCTTCGGGAGCAGTGACTCTACCATGTTGAGGGACACAGGGGAACAGTGAAGAGGTGGCAGGAGGAGAAAGAGTACAAGAGGCAGAGACAAGCTGTCAGTGATAGTGCATCTCCAGCCAGCCCTGAGACCCCATCTGTACCCAAAAGCTCTTTTGCAGAGACAGCCAGGGACTCTGTCACCTCTTTTGCACAGCCACAGGGGACTTTGCAGGGAGGTTGGTACAGGCACAAGCTGATCCCAGGAGGACATAGGCTGGCCAGTCTTGGGGGAATCTCTGCTCTTTGCTGGGCACTGAGAAGACCCAAGGGATGGGCAGCCCCAGGGCGAGTCCTGCCAACAATACAGACCTAAAAGAAGGGGTGGGCCAATCCGAGGGCACCCGCCTGCAACTTCTTACCTGTCTTTGGGGTATCTGAGGAGCCATAGAAGAATTCCCACTTGGCCTTGGCAATGCGCTGGGCATGGGCGGAGCTCTGCCGGGGATACAGGATGCTGCCCTGCAGAGAGGAGAGCGATGAGTGGGCAGTGCAAGCCCGGGGCACGGCCCATGCCCGGTGTGGGAGACGCTGGCACCCACCTGCTGTCGGGGCTCTGGCTTCAGGGGGCTCCTGGCCAAGGTGGGGAACTCCTCCGGCAGCCCATTGGTGAGGGATCGGCAGAGGCAGCGGCTGTCGAGGGCACAGAGCTCCTTCCCGCAGGGCCGTGTCCCCCCCGGGGTGCTGCCCCCGGCCAGCAGCGGGTCAGACGCGGACGCCTCCAGCTTCAGCGTGTGCAGGAGCCGCTCCTGAGGCAGGGGCTGGGGCTGGGGGCACCCCACGTCCCCCCCGAGCTCCAGACTGCGGCTGAGGCTGTAGGGGCCGTTCTCCCAGCGCAGGAGGGGGGCTGTCGGGCAGCCCAGCGTCCGCACGCTGGCCTTCTCAATGAAGCGAAAGGTGACCACGGAGCTGTGTCCCTCTGGGGCTGGCGGGCTGCGGCTGCCCGGAGAGGCGCTGGCCGGGCTGGGCCGGCCCCAGCGCGGGGTGCAGGGGGCCGTCAGCCTCCCGGGGCCCGGGCAGCTGCCGCCGGCGAAGGGCGCGGCCTCAGGCGGCCTGCGGGCCAGGGAGCCCGTGCTGTTGTAGAGGCCGAGCGGGCAGCGGCGGGCGTCGGGCGCCAGCCCCTTGCGCAGCAGGTGCAGGCGGCCCGCGTTGAGGCTGGGGCTGAGGCAGGGCGGGGGGCTGCACCGCCCGGCCTCGGGGCTCCCCCCGGCCAGCCACGGCCTCCGGCTCGCCCTGTGCGCAAAGGGCGGCGGAGAGGCGGCGCAGCCCTCCTCGGGGTGGAAGCGGACAGGTGCCCCTGCCTGGGCCATCCTGCCGGGACGGGGCACGGAGGTGTCAGGTCCGGAGCCCGGAAGGGTGGCACAGGCACAGCAAGGCAGCTTCCCAGCACCCCTGAGATGTCTGAGACAAGAGGAGATGCATCCTCAGGCAGCCCTGAAACAAGGGAGCTGGTTAGGGAAGGAAAGGGACAGCAAAGAGTCTGGGGCATGGGGAGGACAGGACAAAAGTAGCCTGCCCTCGTGGCAGAAGATATGCTCCAGGTGAGACAGTCCCCAGCAAATCCCCTCCTGCTCTAAGAAGCAGGCAAGGTTCATCAAGGGCATCACATCAGCACCACTGCAGGGATGCTGGCAGCCCTCTGCTTGGTCCCCAGGCACCCAGAGTGTGTGCTTTCTCCCCAGGGTGCCAGGATGCTCAGGCACTTCCCCACAGTTCAGCACCCCAGGCACTGAGAGAGAATGCACCTTAAAATGGGTTTCATTCATTCTACTTTAGGTTGAATATATTTACTACCCACAGCCTACAGCCTACTAAAGTAAGGGGAGAAAAAAGTATCTACTGTATCACTGAGACATCCTCCAATTATACTTGCTCAAGGAGTTTAATACGAGCAGCAAGGGCAAGGAGCTTCTCTCTTTGGAGGTCAGCCTGGGTTTAAACTGTGTCACACCAGCACATGTCGCAGCCACTACTGATGGCACAGACAGAGCTGTCAACACCAGTACGTTCAAAAAGCAGCGGTAACAGACAATCCCAGCCTGGGGGAACACAGCAAGCCTGCCATGCACACAGCTCACTGGCTTGCCTGTCTCTGCCCAGAGACTGTATACTGGAGATGATCCAGCCACCCCACAGCAGCAGGTGGTGGCTGCAGGGAAAGGCAGGACCCACAGCCCCCATCAACCCCGCTGGCAGGGCTGCTGACATTTTTCTTTCTCCTAGTGGAGCTAAAACTTGTACTTATCCTTCTCTGAGTTTCTTCGAATTCCTAATGTGCAGCGAAGAGTCTGCCTTGGCTGCTTGTGCCTTCTGACAGATGCCAAGATACTGAGTCCCTCACTTTCATCATTTGAAAGTGAGAAACCATATGCCAGCTGCAAACAAGAAAGTATGATTTTCTTCTCCCTGTTTCTGAGTGCAAACCAGACAGGATTAAATTCCTAAAGGACATGGGGCTGAATTTTCAAGTGTTTTGGTTCCAAAGATGCATAGACAAAACTATTAATGAAATAACCCAAACCACACCTGTGGGATAGGCGCCCATTTATCTGCATTATCACACTGCTGAAAAGATCTGTCCTGCTGAGCAACAGCAATCTCTAATTCACTCCCTGCAAATTTTATTCTCCTGATTAATTTATCATGTACTGCTTTTAGAATACTTTTCTCCTGTTATGGTTCTGTGCACATTCAAGGTTGCTGAAACTAACTGCTAAATAATAAAGATGCAGGGTTTATATACTTCAAATGAAATTCTACTTTTTATCTCAATGCAGACTGACACATATGCCAAGGATAAAACTTATCTTTAGGAATAGTTTGCTTTCACTGTGACACAACAAATCTACAAAAACCAGCCTATCTCAAAACATGTGAGTTATTACTAGAATAAATGGGATAAGCAGAATGTCCTACTGGTTATTGAAACAGAATTATCAAATTTAGAGTGAAGGCCATGCCTGCCTTTGGCCCACCAAAGTTGGATGGCTACACCATGCAATGGAGTAAGCTTTTCTTTAATAATGAAAGGTAAAAAGCACAAGTGCAACTGAGATGAAAAACCAGTGATGGAATGAGCTACAGCTTCCTGCTTGCTGATTTCAATTGTGAATCAAACGGATGCTCCTTAAATCACTGTGATGAATGGGTTGGGCTGTAAAGCACCAGTGGGCTGGAGAAAGCCTTGCTGGTCCCTGTGCCTAAAGGCAGAAGCCCTGCAAAGAAAATCTCACAGGGTGTCTGCCTGGGCAGCCCTGGGCACACATTCAAAGAGAAAAACTCAGGAGCTGCAGTGTCATAGCCAGGGGCTGCACATCACTGGGGGATTAAATTTGTTCAATAAAACATCTCACAAGAAACTTGTTCCTTCTGGCTGTCCCTTTTAATGGCCAAAGGAATGTGCAGGGATGCTTGCTGGGCATTGCTTTGAGCCTAACCAGTGCAACAGGGGATGGCAGCTCCCCATGCAAGCGCTTGCCTGGCGGAACGGGGCGATGCGGAGCGAAGGCAGCAGGCAGCTTACGCTGCGGGGGAAGCAACACCCACGACACGAGAGTGTGGGGACAAGGCGTAGCAGCTGGGGAGGATGAGAAGAGATTGGGCAAAGAAGAGGACAGAGATAGGAGAGAGGCAAGAGTTGCAGGGCTGAGGGTTAAATTCACACGATGGGCCGTTTTTGTGTGCTGGACATGGAACCCATGGCAGGGAACGGGGGAAACCAGGCTGTGGCTTGCCGGGCTGCCTGGGGGGGTTAAAGCAGGACGGCACCTGGGAGATGACTGTGCCCTCCGGAGGGACACGGAGCAGTTTGAGGGCATGAAGCGGTCACCGAAGCGGGATGTCTGGAGGCCCTGAGCCTGTGGGGCAAACAGGTGACCTCTTTGTGGTGTGGTGTCTAGGCAGGGAATAGTGGACGTGTCCCCACCTTGGAGCAGAGGCTGAACATGCTGTTCACTCCCCGGCCCCCCCTGCCCGACTTCCCTCACCCGGCACCTCCCGTCCTGGCGGGATCAGCCCTGAGTGGATGTGACATCCATCCGGATGAGGAGGGAGCGCCCCCGGCCAGGGGGGCGGCGGAGCCGCCCGCCGCGATCCCCTGCCCGACCATCGGCCCCGCGCCCTTCCCGCCGCACCGGCACACGGGGCCGGAGCGGGTCTCGGCCCCGCCTGCTGCCCCCGCAGCCCGGTGCCGCCGCCCGCCGCTCACCGCCGCCGGCAGGGCGCACGGCCGCCCCGTTCCCTGCAACAGCTGCTGCAACTTTCCCCGCTCCCCCGACGCTCCGTTTCGGCCTCCGCTCCCCGCCGCGCCCCGCCCCGCTCCGCTCCCCGCATCTCACCGGCAGTGCCGCCGCCGCCACCGCATCCTACGCGCCGCTCCTCCGCGCTGCTGCCGGCACGGCGCGGCTCGGCCCAGCTCGGCCCGCCCCGTCGGGTGCGGTACAGCCCGGTACAGTGCAGTGCAGTGCAGGTCGGTGCGGTGCGGTGCAGCACGGTGCCGCCGGCCGCAAGCCGCCGCTCCCTGCCGCGCTAATCCCGGCGCGGGGCTGTCACTCCGCCCCGCTGACAGCCCCGGCAGCCAATGGCAAACCCCCGCCGGGCGCCGGGCCCCGCCCCGCTCGGTGCCACCGGCACACGAGGAGCAGCCGAATTCACACCGGGGTGCGGGTCCGCATGTGCGGGCAGGCCGGCGGGTCCCCGCCCGTGTAGCATCCTCCACAGCTCGGGTCCCGGTGTGCACAGCCCCTGTGCCAGTGCGAACCCGGCCTCGTGCCCGGGCAGCGCGACCCCGATGCCGGTGTGCCTGTTCCAATGCCACGCCACTCACGTCCCCGTGTCCTGCTGTGCATTTCTCCGTTCATCAGCGAGCACGTCAGTATGAACGGCCTGTCCCTGCTCAGCTGCATGCGAGTTACATGTGGCCACTGGCACGTGTCATGCATGAGCATGCACGGCCTGAGTGCCGTGCCCTGTGCCAAAGGGTGCAGGCTCCCCTGTGCCCGTCCACTGCTTAAGAAACATGAGGATGAGAAGACAAAAGCTACTATGCGGTCCAGGCTGCCAAACAACATCAGCAAGTCCTTGACTTAGCACAGGCTCTGTGCCAGGGACTTACCTCTCCAAAGGTCATCACCCTAAGCACACTACAGCCATGGGTGCCAGGGTATCTCAGGCCACTGGATATCCAGGAACTGGATACCACACTGTCACTAGGCACCCCAAGGATGGCACCCCACACAAATCTCAGGAAACCACTTCTAGATACAAGGGGGAAAATCGCCTATCTTTTGTCTCCTGCCTGGGCATGGGGACTCCACTGGCACCAGTGGCACGTGTGGGTAGAGCTCATATGGGACAGCTGGGTACCACGGTGAGGGGTGCTGCGGCAGGGCTTCAGGACCCTGTGCTGCCAGTGCACTGCATGTGGCAGCCACTGGGACTGGCAGCCAGCATTTTCTGCCCTCACAGGTTGCCAGATCGATTTGCTATTAAACAGCACTTTATTACACAGCCCAGCAATCATTATTAAATGTGTGTGAGACAAGAAGCCCAAGGGAGCTGGAACTTCATGTGCACATCGTGTCTGCCTTGGGAAGAGCTGCCTCTTCTTGCTGCTTTCCCTGCCTGCAGCAAGCCCAGCTCCAAGATCACCTGCCCCCACTGTCACCCAGAAAGTGTTTCTCTTTCTGCCCTCCAAGGCACGGGAAGAAAGCATCAGGCAGGGGAGGCTTTCCTCATATTTAATGCATCAAAGTGCTGCCATTTTCTCCTTCCTTCTCCAGGCTCCTGCCTGTGAGGGGCCTCTCCCCCCACACTGAGGACTGTGGGACTCAGCTGCCTTACACACAGCCAGCTTTTCTGGTAGACTCCATGAAGCTGGGCTAATTAGGGGCCTCACTGCTGAAGGATCAACGACCTGATTCCTTCAGCAGCTTCTTGATGGCAGGAGGGCGGGGAGGGGGAAGGCTTTTCTCTAAGCCACAGCCAGAGTGACAAATTTAACCAAGTGGAAGAGCTCAGAGCTTTCCCAGTGTGTCCATACCAGCACAAGGCATGTCTGTGCCTTCCCAGCACCTGCAGGCACCCCTGCTGAGAGCTGCAGGAGGTAAGAGAGAGGTCTTTTCCTGCCACCCTGTCTGGAGATCCAGACCATTCACAGAAAACACACTTCTATCCAAAAAGGGGTAATCCCTGCCATAGCAGTAGTGTTGCTCTCCCTACAGTGTCCTGCTCGATATCCCACTCATCTTCCCACAGTCCTAAAACTCATGAAAGATGTGTCTGCATACATGGGTCTGGCCAGCGCTGACATAAGCCTCACTTGGATCAGGATTGTTCAGGATTTAGCCCTGGCTCTCCTGATCCCTTCTACTGTGAATCCCTCTCCAGCTGATGCAGGACAGGAGGGAGCACAAAACCCCTCTGGCAGATGACAGAAGGGGACAAAGTGTGCCCCACACTTTACCTCCCAGCCCCAATCCAGTGGGCTTAGCTAGAGAGATAGGAGTGCAGTGCATTGGGAAACCCCTTTACTATCATTTGGGTATTTCAGGACCTCCAGTCATTGCCTGCAGGTACCATCTACTTCCTGTATTAGAGTCCACTCAACTCCCTGTCATCTCTTTCAGCCTCCCAGGCCCTGCAACACAGAGCTTTCAGGAGTTTTCTAAATATTGCCAGCACTGTCCTTGGTCACCTTCATAAGTCTGCAGTACAATTTTTTGTCCCAAAGGCAGGAGGATCTGGGTATCAAAGGGCAGAACAACAATGAACTTCCAGCTTGGAAGAGATCAACCTGATATAGTGTCCAAACAACTGAACAGATCTAGATGAAATTTGGGTGAAGAGGGGTTAGACAAGAGCTCTTTCCCCCAGATGGCTCCAGGAGATGCTCATGCTCAGCTTGCCTAAAGGCAAGTCTCTAGACCCATCAGTCTCTAGAAAGGTGCTGCAACTGCAGCTGCAGGTCCACTTGGGGTAAACACTGTAGTGCACCCCAGGGCTGCTTCTCTGAGCCCAGGGGGGCTGTCAGAGCCATTTCCTCTCTGGTGTGCTTTGTTCTAAAGGCATTGCAAAGGGTACAAGGGCATATTCTACCTCACTGCTGTCAAAATCAGTGGGGCTGTACTGTAGCCTCAGGGCACAGTGTAGGCCTGCAAGGAGGGACAGTCACCCCATCAGCAGATGGGCTCTTCTCACCCAACTGACTGGAAGTATCATGGAAATAGCAACTCCAGACACATAGGTGATGAGTCCCAGTGAAAGCAAGGGAAGCTGAACTCCCCTCACCTCTGCATTGAGGGCCCCAGGGCACCCCATTAGGTTGCATGTGCTCCCTCAGGGCCTACACATAACTACATGGCTCTAATTAATGCCTTCTACCTCCAGTGCCAACACACAACCACATCCTAGTCATATATTAAAAAAGCCATTGCAGCACAAGCCAAGTCTTTAATGGGCTGATGCACTTATCTGTTATTCCACTAGATTTGTGGTTAAAGATAAATGGTGAAAATGTCCTGCCTTGGACAGTCCTATACAAATGCTGTTTGGCAGCTTAGTCAGGGCAAAATGGAGATCCTTCCTGAAGCCCCTTCCTCCCAAACCTGGAACAAGGGAGAGCAAACCTATACTGTCCTGTGTCTCTTGCAGCTCCTCTGTATGAGACATTCATGTGGGAGCGTGGCAGGATTTTTCAGGGTAAAGGACGTTCTAGAAGAGCATACAGAGTGCAAAATGTCTTATGTCAGAGAGCAGAGCCCATGTGGAGTACAGTCTACATGAGGGATAGCTGCTGTCTGCCCATCTGCCAGTGCCCTACCCAACTCCCTATCTTGTGCTCCTTCTTGCACAAGTAATAACAGGGGCTTGGAGGAGTAGAGTTGTAGAGATGTGGCAGCAAATGCTGTGTGCTGGGCCTCAGAAAGAGCTGTAACAAAATATTTCTGTAATGCCCCAGGCACACCTGTCATCACAGACATCTTCTCAGACTCTCTCCCAGTGTCAGGCAGCACCTGCGCAGGGAATGGGCTTCCTCCAGCACCAGCATTGCTCTGTCAAGATGAAGGCAGAAATGACAGCATGATAAAACCTGTCCTGGGGACGTGGGAGGTGGGGCCTCAGCACAGCATGAGCCATAAATAATCTCCCTACACAGCAGTTAGGGGAACAATTGTGTGGGAGTATCTCTTAGTAAAAAGATGCTCAGGCAAAGATGGTCTTGAAGGAAAGCAAGTGATTTCTGAGTGGCAGGGTCGGCTCTCCAGTGAAGACAGAGTTTCCTGGGTGCCAGCAGGTCATTCACCAGACCTGCCTCACGATGGTGAGTCACTGCACCAAAGACAAATTTAGTCTGAAACAACCCAAATCGCCTGTACTCTGGTGTAACCTCCCAGGACAGGCTTGTGCTGCAGCACAGATCTTTAGACTGCTCTTCAGCTAATCTATGCAACAATAAGATGTGATCCCTTCCCCTCCCCATAACTTCAGATTTAAGATTCACATGAGGAAAGGTGAAAGGGTGTAAAGGGAAGTGAGAGCAATGAATACAGAGTAATTTATGCAGAAAAGAGACAGTAAGCCCCAGAAAAGAGACAGTAAGCCCCAGGCACACAGTCTGACCCAGAACAGGAAGAACAGTCACAAACAGGATTGTGTAAAAGGCCTTGAAGGTCAGTTACACAAATTACAAATAATCCAGTAATTCCAAATATATCCAGAAAACTGAGCAAAATGGCTGTCATGGAAATGTGTGGAGACAAATGCAAAGGACACACTGGAAGCTTGAATGCAGGGGATTCATGAGTGGGATGCTGCAGAACAGCCCTGTATTTCCGTTTAGATGGGAGCTTCTCATGCATAATCCTCTCTCAGCCTTGTCTTGCAGAACCTGGTCTTGCTTTACTTCTATTTATTTTTATTTTGTTTTTAGCCCTGAGTGTATAGTCAAATTATTTTCTGAATAAGCAGTAGGAAGGTGGCATGTAGAGGGAAGAGTTGAACAGAAGTCACCATGTGTTCTTGTTTCACCAGCTCAGAAATGGCTTCTGGTTATACTGTGCAATCTCAGCACTGACTGACAGCAGAGCTTACCCTATGAGCTCAATGCCTTCTCCCATGCAATCAAGAAGTCCAGCTGTGGTCCACTCCAACCCTGACAGTGATGGAGGCTGTCAGACTTATCCAGCAGCCAGAGAAAACATGGAGCCAAATCCTTTGAAAGAACCTGGTGAGAGTCCAAGAAAAAAAAAGTGTTGAGAGGCTTTACTGAACTCTGATACTGCATTCCCCTAGCTCTAACATGTTAAAGGAGTGAATACTGCAGAGCTACTTGTGCCTTAGACAAGTTCTTGACAAGTTTCTTGTCCCATTTGAGACTAGTAGAAAACTGTAAAGAAAATGTCCCCAAAGCCTTTGCAAGGCTAAAGGTGTTTAGCCAGCAAGGCTGGCTTGGCATCATATCAATCTCCTAAAAATAAGTTGCACCCTTGGACAGCGCTAGCTTCTGGAAACCCCAGCAGGCTTGCAGAAACCCAGCCAACCTCTGAATACACCTCTGACATGGTTATAACTGAATTTTCAATGCAAGAGAAAAGTCAAAAGGCATAAGTGGGGGAGACGTGCCCATTATAGCTAGCAAATCAGGAGCATCTCTGGGAAAAAAAAAATTGGGTTCCTCACTTTAGGTCAGCTCTTCTAACCACAAAACTTCCTCTCCTTCAGAGCCCAGTTTCCTAAATCTCATCTCCACTTCCTAAAGGGTGAGGAGATGACCCAACTGCTTCTCTAGACTTTTCAGAAGTACAGTTGTGCATCAGTATGGCTTTGCAGCACTGGAGCTGGCTGAAGTCTCTGTTGACTTCAGGGGATGTTCATGAGGGTGAAGATGACATGCCCTGGCTCTGCAAGCTGCCAGCACCATATGTTTCCAAGGAATATACAAGAAAGGTGCAGCAGCAGTTGTTGTGAGCTAATCTGCTTCCTCTGCCTGGGGCTCAGCTTGGTCTCTCATTACTGTGGATCAGCTCAAGGCCTGACGCAGCAGCCCTGCTTTCCCCCACAGGACATCAGTGGCCACTGGGATAAGAGAAGTGCCAGGGAACTGAACAGCATTCCCTAGGTGTTAAAGGTACCTGTGCAATACACTCCCACAGCTGTCCACAAGAACTGCAGGTGTCACAGCCCAGATTCACCAGGTCCAACTCAGAAAACTATTTTGACAGATCTGTTTGAAGTATTATGGTTCAACTAAAAATGGGCATCCAACTGAAACTCATAAAGGAGACCACAGAGGCCTCTCAAGAGAAATGCAAATCCAACTTTGGCAGAACATATTCCAAGAGAAAGGCAGAAGCTTGCTACAAATATTGATTGAGCAGAGCAGAACAAATCTCTGGTTCTTCAAGCTAGTCTGCTTTGAGCTGTCCCTTCACTGCAAAGCTGCAGTGGATAACATCCCCCAAGCCCTGTACTGCAGTGCTGTACAACCATTTCACAACTGCTCTGCATATAGGAAAACTTGACAGACATGAGCACAAAAACAGTCCTGGTTTGGGTTCCTTACCATTGGTGTAGACCTGGGTTACTGTGTTCACTGAACATCCTGATGGTGCAAAGCTGTGTCTCAGCACACAACTCTACAATACACTAACAGTGTCTGTTGCTCTTTCTGCATCTGCAAACAATCTGTGGATAAAAAAGAGACCAATATGAACATTTCACAGCTGGAAAGTGTCCATAATTCCTAGTACCTTGCATATACATCTTAATAGCTGTAGCCAGCCAACCAGCCAAATCTCTCACAGGTCAACAGCTCTCATGTCCTTGGGGCACTTATAAACCTTAGTGGCCCTAACCAGCTTCACATCCAGCTTCCACCACTCCTGCCCATAGGTCCAAGGATTCCATATATTAAGGGACTCTGCCAGGTGGCACTTTTCTATTTCACAGCGGGAAGTCAAGAACGGAGTGTTGCCACCACAAGGAAAGAAAGCTGTCTCAGTACATGGCCAGGGGCCATTCTTAACTCCAACAGAAAATTTTAAACCCTGCATTGCTTGTCCTTTAAATGAGAAATGCACTGTGCTAACTCAGACAGTCACTGGACTCCTGGGGAGCAGATGCTACATGTCCTGGGGCACACAGGGTGGGTAGCTTCCCCCAGAGGAAAGAACACCTTTCCACAAAACAGCTTCTACATTTTGAGGAAATAAGCAGAGCAGGGTGCTCAGGTCACTGCTTTCCAGGAAACTTGGGACCGCGAATTTGGAATATATTTACTGTCTGTGGGCCCTGCTCTTTTGCCAGGTGGATTTTTTTAATAGTTCCTATGCCCGCAGTAATCAGCAGCTTGATGCTGCACAAGTCAGCGGGTCTCGGACCGGACACAGAGATGGAATCACACGCCCTGTGTCGGCTCGGAGGTGTGGTGCCGGGTGCCCGCCGGTGCCGCTCCGCAAACCGACAGCGGGGAGGAAGGAGCAGCGTCCGTTCCTACGGGGTCGTTATGGCAACTGCTGCGGGCAAACGGAAGGACCCGCCCTGTCCCCGGGGCTGCGGAGGCAGGTGGGGCACCGGCGGGGGAAGGGAGAGCGGGGAGCCGGTTGGCAACGTGGGAGGATGCGGGCTGGGAGCGGCGGGTCCCGGGGCGGGAACAGCCCGGTACCGGCGGATGAGCGGGGCCCAGTGGCTGCAGGTCGAGGGTGCTGTGAGAACTGTGAGCCCCAGGGATTGGCCTTTCCCGGGGATCCGTCCGCTCCTGCGGGCGGGCAAGGGCGGCACAGCACGCCGGGAGAGCCGCGGTGCCACAAGGCCGGTCTGGCGGGGTCTGGCGGGGTCTGGCGGGGCCGCGGCTCACCGGCAGCGGCGGGACCGGCTCCGCGTGGTGCTGAACGGACAGCGGCGCCGCACTGCGCATGCGCGGCCGCCCGCCGGGGCAGGGCCGTGCGCTGGGACCGGGACCGGGGAACCGGGAATGGGGGCAGCCGGTGTGCGCCCGGGAACCGGGAACACCGGGAATGGGGGCAGCCGGTGTGCGCCCGGGAACCGGGAACACCGGGAATGGGGGCAGCCGGTGTGCGCCCGGGAACCGGGAACATTGGGAATGGGGGCAGCCGGTGTGCGCCCGGGGAACCGGGAACATCGGGAATGGGGGCAGCCGGTTTACGCTCGGGAAACCGGGACCACAGGGAACGGCGGCAGCCTGTGTGTGTCTGGGAACCGGGACCGTGGGGAATGGAGGCAGCCGGTGTGCGCTCGGGAACCTCGGTAGCTGCGGGGCTGAGCAACCGGTGTGCGCCGGGGAACTGGGGCCATGGGGAACTGGAGCAGCTGGTGTGCGCCGGGATCTCGTGTGCGCTGGGAAATCGGGATAACTGAGGAACCGGGACAGGCGGTGTGCACTGGGGAACCGGGGTAGCTGCGGGCCTGTAGGCACCGGAGT
The DNA here is from genome assembly GCF_903797595.1 of Erithacus rubecula. Lineage (NCBI taxonomy): Eukaryota > Metazoa > Chordata > Aves > Passeriformes > Muscicapidae > Erithacus > Erithacus rubecula. The sequence goes on from NC_136660.1 coordinate 16,178,481, forward strand.
GCGCCGGGAATCTGGGGCCATGGGGATCTGGGATAACTGAGGAACAGGGACAGACGCACGGGGGAGCGGGTGCGCTCCCTGAGCTGGAGCACCAGGGCCGGTGTGCGCGCCGCGCCGCTGGGAGCAACCCGCGGGAGTCGCTGCAACACCAGCGCGACCGGTGACGGCCGTGGCCGCTGTCCCGCCCGGCGCTCCCCGCGGCCCGGTGCCTCCCGCTGCCCCGGGGGTGGGGCTCAAGGCGGGGTGGTAGGGTGACGCACTTCCGCTCGCCACCGTGACGTCACGGGCGGCCGCCGGTGTCCGGGGCGGGTGCGGCGCCGGATGGAGCGGCCGGGGGAGCCCCGGTGGGGCCGGAGGTACCGGGGACCGGGGCAGGGCAGGGCAGGGCTGCGCTGCCTCCTCGCCACGGCGCGCTGCGGCGGCAGCGAGGCGGTGTTGTGGTCCCGGCGGCGCTTTTGCGGCCGCCCCGCTGCTACAGCGGGATAGCCCGGGGACGGCTCTGGGGCCGAGCGAGGCCCCTTGGGGCGGTGGGCAGGAATGGCTTCGGGTGAGACCCGTCCCAGGTACGGGCTTTGCTAGGGCCGAGTGTAACCGCGGCCTCCAGCCGCAGCTCGGCGCCTCTGGGCTGCGGGACCCCTCCGCTCCTTCCCTTCGCGACCCGAGGCCTCGTCTCCGCAGGAATGCGGAGCGTCCGCTCCTGGGAGGGAGGCTCTCTGCGGGGAGCCGGGAGCCTTGTTTCTCCCCGCGGGAAGGAGCAAGTGCCTGGTCTTTCCCCCTTGCAGAGTGGCCCGGCACTGGATGCGGGGCTGGCTGACAGGCAGAGCGATTCTCGGACATGCATGCTGGGCACAGCTACTGTGCGACTGCTGCGGTAATGCTGCAGCAGCAGCTTCTTGCTGCTTCGCTGAGGGACAGGGCCTCCTTCGGTAGCTGATGGAAAGCCCCACCCAGGCTCTGCTGGAGGGCACTGCGGGCAGGTAGATTCGGATGCCTGAGCAGTGAACGTCCCAGGCTGGCGAGGTGGTGATGCAGGCGGCAGGCACGTGCCCTGCTGCTGGCTAGCCAAGGGGCTGCTCCCTGTGGGCTGGTTGCGGGAAACGTCGCTGAGTCTGAGTCTTTCTTTCTGGCTGTTCCTCCTAGAGGCACCCGGCAGTAGGTGTGAGCTGATCTTGCCTGGCTCCTGCAGTAGCCTGGCTCTCTGGTGTCTGATGATGAGTGTGACCCCGACCAGGGGATGCCTCCTGGACCTGCCCTGGGAAGACATCTTGGTTCCACATATCCTCTGTCATCTGCCACTGCAGCAACTCCTGAGCCTGCAGAGGGTCAGCAAGTCATTCCAGTCTCTCATCCAGCTGTACCTGGCTAACATGCGCTGCTTTGACTCAAGCCAGGTATTGGATGGCTCTGAGGCTGGGGGAGGACACAGATGTCCTACTGCTTTGAAACTAACAGGGGAGCATCTATGTGGGGAGAAGAAACCCTTGGCAAGGAGGGTAGTTTCCGCTCAGGAGCTTGGGTTAATGGTTCAGGTGTCAAACTGGACAGATGGGCTTAGGGAGGAGAGGCAGTGATTCAGGGCCCAGCAATGCCAGTGTCTTGAGTAAGAGTCCCTGGGAGACTAAGCCTGGAAACTCCACCCAGGCTATTAAGGGGCACTGGTTGGCAGAAACAAGTTTTGGAGTGGCAGGTCCTCATGAAGGTTGTACAGTAGGTTGGGTCTGATGGGAGATAACTCTGTACTTGGTCTTCAGGGAAAGTTTGTGGTATTCCTGGGAGCCACTGCCTAGGACTGGGAAAGATTGGAGTAGCTGCCATTCTGTGAGGACTCAGAATGGTCTAGCAAAGAGGTTTTTGGAGACCAGAAGTGTGGAGCCCATCATGAGTATACAACAGCAGGAGTGATGATGAGGGATGGAGAAACCAGAGTATCATCTAGCTTGTGGCAGTAGTCTTGGCATGAGGTGAACAGTCTCATGTTAGGGTTTGCCCTGGGATGAGGACAGGGGATGGCTTTGGTTACTATTGTCACAGAAGAAGAGAGGAGGGCGGAGAGTATTTGATGAGGCTTATATGAAACCTTGGGGGAATGCCTCATTCTTCCTGGGTTCCCCATGCAGATTGGACCCGCCATCCCTCGAGCTGCTTTTGTTAACCTGTTGAAGGACAATGAAGTTCTGCAGCAGCTGGCACTCCAGAACTGCTCCGACTGGCTGACGGACCGGGAGCTGCTCCCTGTCATCGGGCAGAACCACCACCTGCACCAGATCCAGCTGAAGGGCTGCGCCCAGCTCAGCCGCCACGCGCTCGTGGCCATCTCGCTGAGCTGCCCCAACCTGCGCCAGCTCTCCCTGGCTCACTGCGAGTGGGTGGACAGCCTGTCCCTGCGCAGCCTGGCTGACCACTGCAAGGCGCTGGAGTCTGTGGACCTGACGGCCTGTCGCCAGCTGAAGGACGAGGCCATCTGCTACCTGGTGCAGAAGTGCAGCAGGCTCAAGTCTCTGTCACTGGCTGTCAATGCCAACGTGGGCGATGTGGCAGTCGAGGAGACTGCCAAGTGCTGCCCAGAGCTGGAGCACTTGGATCTCACGGGGTGTCTACGAGTCAAGAATGACTCCATCAGGTACTGAGCAGTGTGGGGATGGCAGGTATCTGGGCTGGGGAAAGGAAGAGAACCAGAGAGGAAAGTCAGATGTCTTCATGCTGAAAGCAATGAGAGTTTACGCCAGGAGAGAAGCCACTATCGAGCCCTTCAGGGGAGGCACTGTGTGCTATTGACAGCACATTTCCCAGCATATCATGGAGGGTAGGTCTGGGATCTGGATGTCCCTTATCTCACCACCATGGTGCTGTCCCCAAAGAATGGTGGCACAGTCATGAGCGCTGGGCTGCTGGGAGTAGGAGAGGAACATGAGTGGTGCAAGTCCTGACTTGCAACTGGCATGTGCTCTCTTTCTTGGCAGGGTCCTGGCTGAGTACTGTCCCAAGCTGCGCTCGCTGAAGGTCAAGCATTGCCACAACGTGGCCGAGTCCAGCTTGAGCGTCCTCCGAAGCCGTGGGGTGGAGCTGGATGTGGAGCCTCCGCTGCAGAGGGCTCTCGTTCTGCTGCAGGATGTGGTTGGCTTCGCCCCTTTCATCAACCTTCAGATCTAGAACTGCTGCTGCTGGGGAGGGGGGGAACTGACACAATGCTGGGATCCCAGAAGGACATGGGAACTGGCTGCTGTGGAGAGGTGCAGAGGGAGAGGTCAGTCCCATCGGTGAGGCTGGCCTGAGTGGGGCTCATTCTTTCCTCTGGGGCTGTTTAGCAGCCACTGAGTGTTCATAAGTGAACTTCATTGCTGCCTCTGGGGAAAGTCACTCCCTCTGCAGTGGTGTGGAAAGAGCGAGTGATTTGCAGGAACACCATGGTGCTGAATAGGCCTTGGTCAGGCCAGCTAATAGATAGGATTTATTATTTGTTGTATTTTAAATCTTTAAGCAGAGCTGTCCAGAAAGCAGGGGAGTGTTTGATGGGGACTGTCCCCTGGGGTGGGTGTGCAGGGCATGCCAGCAGAGCTGTGGAACAAACCAGACCAGCTGGAGCAGAAGGAATAGCTACCAGCCCTCCTCTTGGGAGAGGGCAGGCCCCACTGGGTTCTGGGAGGAGGGCAGTGAGCCTAGCTCCAGCCCACAGCCACTGGCTAGCCTGGCACCAAAGGACTAGCATGGCCCCAGTGCAGGCCACCTGTCTGCCCAGGCCTAGCATGCTGGTTTAGGCTGGAGCAAGGTGGGAGTTGTTTTCAGGGGGAACACGCTCCTAATGGCAGTTTGACCAACAGAAAAATGCCAAACCTAGTGCTGTCACTGGAAACAGCTGGTCATTGTCATTTGTTTCTTCCAGCATCTGACTTAATAGTAATGCCCAGGCCTGCTACTGTCTTTTGCTCCCTGTTGTGTGGCTGGAGCTTTAGATCTCAACAGTGGTGAGAAATGGCAGGAGCACTGACTCCACAATTGGTTGGAGTTTATAGAGAGAGCTGCAGATTATGTTGGCTAGTTCTAGAGCCTAAGCCCTTTTATCTGCTAGGCAGCTCATGAAACAGCAGCTGCATCTTGAGAACATGATGAAGAGAGTAATTAGAGGAAGAAAAGATGACCCTGCTCCTGTCTTCGGCCCTAGGAAGGACTGGAGGCAGTGTTGTAAAGCATGTGCATGCTCTGGCTGAACTACACACCAATTCACATCATCTTTATTAATACTGGCACTCAAAGCAACAGTGCACAAAGACTTGTTAAAAAGGTTGCTGCAAAAGCACATGCCACATCTCAGATCTAAAAATGTCCCATGCAAGGAATAGCAGAGAATGCCCAGGTCCTGGAGAGCCACTGTGGTGTGCCCCTGGAGGGAGAAGAATAGCGACACAAGGAGAGAAGTCTCCTCAGCCAGGTTAGTTGAGGAAGTTGAAAGCAGTGTCCTGGCTTCCAGGTTAGTTCAAGTTAGTGGCAGGTGGAGTCACCTCATTCCTAGCACCACACATCCATCCTGCCGTGCCTGGCAGTGAGGTGGAAGGCTGAAGAGCAGGAGGACCTGGCTGTCAATGGAACTTGTACTTCCTGGCTGGTTTTAGGCTGATGTAGGTTCTCTTCATCTCCTCACTCTCAGGCTTCTTGATGTCTTTGTACCTCTCTCCTTTTGTACTCACCACCTGGTTATCAATATAGCGGATCAACTTCTTGGGAGCCTGGAAAGATATTAACACCAAGTGGATGGACAGCCACACTGCTAGAGAAAGGGAGGGCCAAGCAAAAGCAGAGCTGCACTATGGGAGGTGGGTGGATGGGCTACTTTACAGTGTCTGTGTTAGGAATCTTGGCCAAAACTGGGAAGGATGGGACGGAGCAAGAGCCATGGTAGTCAGGAAAGGTAAGAACTGACATTCCCTGCAGCACCTTAACTGAGCTAATCTTCCCTCTTTGACTGACAGGTTCTGTAAATGGACCTGCCTTTAGCCTGCCCTGTAGTTTTTTTGGAATTACAGCCTGGTTTTATTTTAAACCTTGGGACATCTAAACTGCTGGTGAGCTGGGCCTGCTTACCTCTTTGGGTGGGGCTGGCCGGTGTGTTTTCTGATCGTCTGCACTATCCACCATCATGTATCTGAAACACAAGAAGCATTTAGTGAACACTAACATATATTGCCTGTGGCTACTCACAGCCTATGTCCCTTTTCCCCTGGCTGGTTTGTGGCTGTGCAATGTGTCCTACTTGCCTAGAATGCAGCTAGGAGAACTTGATGTTCCCCTCTGGATGAAATGGGCAGGAAGTATGTCATCCTGGTGAGAATCCAGCAGGATTCTCCTGGAGTAGCATCCTTAGCTGTATGTGAAGGGTATTGAAAACTCAGGTGGTTGAGAATGCTGATAGCCACTGCAGAGCTGAGAGGTACTGAGGTCTAGTGTGCTCTGCCATCAGGGCTGTTTGTTCCTTCTCAGGCCAAGTGATGGCAGCCAAATGAGACACAGGTGAGGTTACAGGACCAATCTGTCTGCTTTTGCCCTGAATGATGGTGCAAAGAGGCTTTCACGCTCCTCCTCCTACTTGACTGTGAAACAGGTCTGTGCTGGAAGCAACTTGATAAAAGCATCACCTCATTTCCTATGTAACTGAAACATCAGGGTCCAAGCATTTGCTTGCTGTACTGCTGAGTCGCTACTCTGAGATTTTGGTGCTGGTTTAGCACAGGTGACCACTACTTCTCCCTCAGTAGTTAGTATAGTTGCTCTTGTGTATCTTCAGCTATGGTGATCTGCTTTCTGTACCTGTGCTTGAGTGATGTTTAAAGTACAGGATGTTGCCAAAATGTCATTAAAGTGAAGTTCTCAGAAATGTAACAAGGAGCTGATCCTTTTTTGTTCCCTTGCCTGTCACTCTGAAATGAGCCTGCACAGGAGATGGGCAAGGACAGGGATTACTACTTCTGCCTGGATGCTGTTCTGCCTTGCTTTATCTTTCCTAGCACATCAACTGTTTATCCTGTCCCTGAGGAGAATGTAAAGTGAAAAAGATGTGGATGGATAGATGTGTGGAAGCTGCATGTCTGCATGAGAATACTCATGAAAGATGAGATCTTAAAGCAGATCGATGAAACCACAGTGTGGGTTCTCCCATTGAGAATGAAATGCTTTTAGAAATGAGTACAGGTAAATTAATCTAAAGCTACTTTAATTCCCAAAAAGTCCATAGGAGAATTTCAGAGAGGTTTCTTTAAATGTACTGAATTCACACCTTCTCAATTGAGATTTAATCTTCCCAGTGATGTTGTACATGAAGTCTCTTGAAGGTATCTTTAACCTTGTTTGGACTGTCTCCAAGAATGGAAGTATGAATGAGTTACTGTAGTTCTAGAGGTCACCATGTGTTTGTTACCTGAGCTGCTGTGTGATGTTTGTGCCTTGAACCTTTAATGAGGACCTCAGCTAACAGCACAGTGACTTACACTGTATCTGTAGGAGGCTGAAACCTTGCACACAGCCAGTGCTGTGACCCAGCTGGTACAGGTAATGTGTTTCTGTGCCAGAGCTCTAAAGGAAACCAAACCTGTTCTGTTGTTTAAGTTTGGTGACTTGTTTGTTTATTGGGGTTTGTGTGGTTTTTTTTGTTTTTTTTTTTTTTTTCAGTTTTTTCCTTCTTTCCATCTGATGATTGTATTTGTGCTTAGATGTGTTCAGCTAATACCCACCCCTAGTTCTTTATAGAGCACACTGTTCCCCAAACTGTGACCTCTTCATTTATTTGGAGTAAAACAAGGGGTTTTTGCTGCTGGGTACTTACTTCTGTAGGATGACCTGTTTTAGTTCCTCGTGGTTGGGTGCTCTGCGGGGCCGTGCCAGTTCCTAGGAGGAGACAAGCTGGTGTGTGAACAGCACAATGGGACATGCAGCTTATCTGCTAGCTCAGTGAATCCAGCTACTGGTGGAGCACTGCAGCCCCAGGGGAAAAGGGGTGCCAGGCGCAGCTCCACTGGGGTCCTGGCTTGGTTGTGGGCACAGCCTGTACTAAGAGAACCAGGGGAAGGAGAGGTGTTGTGGCTTTGCATGATCCTCCTGGCTTACTGTGCATAAAGTTTCTGCAGTCACAATTTCTGCTTGCAGCAGACAGCTGTGGCACCTGCATGTCCCTGAGCTCCAGCTCACTCCTTGGCCCACTGCCACCCTGGTCAGAGTACAGTACCTTCACACTTGCATCTGCTGGGCCAATTTCCACCTTCTCCTCCACAATTAATTGCACTGCCTCTTCCAAGTTCCCCAGGGCCATGGCGAGAGCCTTCTCTGCCTGGCTCACAGTACAGGCTGGGAACATCTCCAGTAGCAGCTCCACCCCATCCTTCAAGTCGGCACCTTCCTAGTTGGAGCAAGAGACAGAGGTAAGTTGGGGACGCAGTGAGGAGTGGGCTACTGAAAAGGGCCTCTGTTTTTTCATAGTCAGGAAATCCAGCTTGCCCTTCGCTCAAAGCTCTCTCTCCTTACCATTGTTACTATATCTGATCCTAAAGCTAATGGGACTGTATCCTTGGAGAGACCAATTCCTCTCACTATCCTTTAATATCCTCCTTCTGTATTTCAACTTGCTTTAAAGCAGGGCTCCTGTAACCTGACTCATCTGTGTGGCCACGCTTACGAGTGAACTTTCTGGACCCTATGGTGTGAATGCCTGACTCCTGCCCACCTTGTGAAGTTATACATACTTTGATTAGAAAGGAAAGGGCCTGCTAAACACTGACCTTTTGCTACATCAGAAGGAATCACCATAGCAGCATTTGCTAGAATGCTGTGGACACAGAATGATTGTACTGCAGAGCAGGAATAGATCAGTACTGGAGAAACAGCAAGCAGGGTGTGGGGGAGGAAGGTGGGGTTGACGTGGAAGGTGCTGCAGTGCCTGTAGCTGCTGTGGGATCTCTGAAAGCACTGGGACAGGCTCTCTCAGCCAGTGCTCTGGCTTACCCTTTCCAGCCACTGAAAAGGATGAGCCAGAGCATTGGCTCTTAGTCTGTCACCACATAATTTTCTGACAAGTCTTGCTCAGGCCGTACAATGGAGATCACGGACACAAGGGATGCTGTGTCACAGCTTAAGCTGTGGTTCCTTCCAGAGCTGGAACATGCCCTCAGGTGGTGCTGGCAGGTAGCCTAGTGCTGTGTGACTGTCCCCAGTGTTCCTGCTCCTCTGCAGGTACTCATACCTGGGCCCCGGCTCCGTCTGTTAGAGTGCACAGTCTTTCCCCGCTGCAGGCTCCAGCTCCAGGCTCCTGGCCCCTGGTGAGGTCTTCAGAGGGTGCTTCACTCCTGCTTTCCACAGCCTTTTGGCCAAGTTTTTCTTAAAGACACAGTGATATCTCCTGAGGAACAGTCCCACTAAGGCTAGAGCTCTGTGCTTTCTGTTGGCATTAGATTTCTGTTGGCTAATGCATTGTGTGCCAAAGCAAAACTCTTCTTAAAATGACAAGTCTTGGAAGCACTACTGTTTCTCCTGCCCTCAGTGGGGATAGCAGCAGCTCTGCTTCCACTGATCTGCAGGAAGCCAGCTCTAGCACATGCTGGAGTGCCCAAGTTCTGCATTTTCAGGCTGTACAGGGTATGGGCTGCTTGCAAATTCAATTCTACTTTTCAGTTCTCAGTCTGCTAGTGCTTTGGTTGTAGATACTTCAATTTCTAAGAATCCCCTGGTATTTGCTCTACCTTTGTAGTAAGTGTAGTTTTGATTTTAAACTTGGGAATACACTGTGGTAGTTCCCCAAGCTGCATGCAAGCCTGTGATCAGGTTATTCTGATGCACCTCTTTTTTTTACAGGCTCTTTTTCTCACTGTAGGAAGAACCATTTCACTTTTTTTTCTGTCCTAAGACTGGGATGGTGCTTTCCTTCCACACTCTGGCTACATCAGGATCCTCAAAGGGCTGGATGCAGGGGAGCAGAGCAGAGCAGTAGATTTTGTCAAGTTCAAGAAAGCAGCAAGTAAGATAAAAGGCAGAACTGTCTATTCTACATTGTGTAGCCTTCTGGCAAGACAGCAGTGATGTTGCTAGACCAGCAAAAATCAGACTGGTTATGTCCTGGAAGGTCTGACATCCAGGCACTGCATCCTGTCTGTTCTCTAGTGGAAAATACCCATGGAGTTAATAGATACAGCAATCCAGCTGGCCTGTGAATGCTGAGGTTAGAAAGTGTATAGTTGTCACAGTGTAGTCTTCTGTAGTCCTGCATAGTGCAGGTCAGAGCAATCACTGATTTTGTATCTGTGCCAGGGTTCATGGATGAACAGGAAGTGAGCTTTGAGGATGCTCAAAGTTAAATGTGATACATGTATTCAGCTGGATACTGTATTGATGATGCACCTGATAAAGGCTGCCCTGGTAGTGCCACTCAAGCAGATGGCCATCAGAGGCAGGCAGAAATCCTCGCTTTAAGAATTAACCTACAGCACAATTTCAACAAGCAGCTCTGAATTGGCTATTTCTTTCTTATTACTCTGGATTTGATCTCTATAATAATATTTGGAGAATTGATGAAGTGTTTTTCACTCCAGTATGTCTTGGACAGTATTCCATATGACTCCAACCTCTCATCTGTTGATGTGAAAAGTCTGACTGAACGTTGAAAAAAACCACCAAACCTGTCAATCAATTCAGGCTACCTTATAAGTTCCTAACTGTGGCAAAGTTCGTATTTTATTCTGTGACATTGTTTTCTCCAAATATTAAGACTAAAAACATGTACAGATCTTCTTGTGCTGTAATTGTTTGTGTAACTCACCTTTGTTGCGAGCTTCACCAAGCCTTTCTGAGAGGGAGAACATCATTTCACAAACATCCCCACTGCAAGAGACAGAAGCTGTATAATTAGCAGGAGGAATAAAAGCACTAGCCTATCCTATCTGATTACCATTTAGTAGAAAGACAAGGCTTAATGAGAAGCTCAGTAAAATCAGCTGGTATTTCATATGGCCAAGGACCTACTTGCAAACTATATTAAGATTAGCATCTGTGTATTCAGGAAAAGAGTGACATATTATGATTGCTGAGGATTAGTACTAATACATTTTCAATTGAGTATAACAAAAGAATTTGTAGTACTGAGGTCTTGGGGCCAGGCCCCCGGTGCATGGCATGCACATACAAACCAGTAACAATAACATACCTGTGGATCTCTGCAAAACCAGGGATATATGCCTCCATCATTTCCACAAAGGTGTCCATGTCAAAAGTCTCTTCAGAAGACTCTGGTGAGCCCAGCTCTTCCAGTACACCAGTGATATAAGAGAAGAAAACATCATCCATCCCACTGAAGACAAAGAGAACACAGGCAGCAGGGTCAACAGGCCCATTTTTTTCTTTCTCTCCATCCCCATTCTGCCTAATCTTGTGTCTAATTCAGCTGTAGAAGGACCTATGTGACTGTATGCTATGAGGAGATACCACCTCTAAGACCAAGTAGCAGGTAGTCTGTGGTTGAGAGGGAAGCATTAACAGATAAATAGTGCACGTGGTCCTGCTTCCTGGGCAGCACTGAATGAAAGCCCCAGCGTGTGTTCCAGAGGCTGTGCTCCTGTGGGTACTTCAGCTGAGCTAACCAAAATATTCCAAATGCTCAAGACCTTGGCTGTTGTGTATTGACTGGTGTTTCAGGTGAGATCATCATTCTGTTAAGTTACACTTTCTATAGGATACAGTGTTCTCTGCTTGCTGCTCTCTACGCTTGTGTCACTGCTGCCACCAGCTGCAAAACTAGCTGCTGTGTTCCAGCCTCAAGGTGGCTGTCTGCATCTCTGCATGCAGGCGGAGTTCAAAATAGGGAGAGGCCTGACATGGATTATTCTGCTTAGAAAGCCATTTGTGAGCACTGTGGAATGAAGGAAATCCCATATCCTAATGGGTATTACTGGACAGGAAATTAATCATCTTGGTCATCAAAGAAATGACATTGCAAGATTGCAATGCTAAACTATAGTTGTTCCAGCATTCCCATCAGAGCCTGTGCAAATTACCTACATCCTGGATCTGACTTAAAGGAGAGCAACATAAAGTACAGGAAAACTACAGAATTCAGGAGTGACAATGCAGAGTTCAAGCTGGAACAATGATACTAGAACTGCCTGTCTCAACATACCTGAGATCTGCTGCAGGGATGTGGGACTGGATGAAGCGTGTCAGTGTGTCTTGAATGATTCTTTCAAGCTCCATGTCTCTCTAAACTTTATTCTTAAAAAAAAAAAAAAAGAAAAAAAAGAAAAAAAAGAAAAAAGAAGGCTCCATGTCATTTTAATAAAATCAAAATAACAAGATCAAAATGCAGATATGGTATAGGTAAGTGTGTTCTTCCCATGAGAAAAATTCAGAAGCTCCTCCAATGTCTTGTCATCTCCAGGTAACAGTGGGCAAAGACATCCATAAAAAGCTGCAATAGGAGGATCCACTGGCAAAAGGAGCCAAATATCTTGGGCCCTCCTGACAGTATCGATGCTGTTGGTATGCAGCTGTACCGTACATTTAAGAAATCCCCTCTGGGAAACAAAGCTGGAAATGCAGATGTGTCCAGCTGCAGGACCCAGGGACACCTTCTGAGCTGGAAGACTGTGCTGTCCAGTGAGGAAGAAACGGGGAGTGGGCTGGTACACTCACTGTAGAAAGGGGTGGACCTTCCAGCTAAGAGCATATGCAGCGATGCTTGGACTTGACTCAGGAATGAGTGGGAGGAAGGGTAATGTCTCCTAAAGAAAGGACATCCCAGAGCATATCTTACAGGGAAATACCAAACAGGGCACAGACAAGTAGTCTGCCAGCCAAAATATCAAAGGTCTGCAGATCAGGCATGAACTGCCAGTGGAATCCTGCCCAAACAGGAGCCTGTTGTTGTGCTTGGTAAATGAGCCATTCTACAGTTGATGCAGCTGCAACAAGGGGCACTTGATAACCCAAAACTCAGGGGAGTTCTAAGAATCACAGAGCTCCTACATAAGCAGTGGCAGAAGGGGGCTGCCCACAGCCCTGCTTCAGTTATTGGTACTGAGCCTGGACTGAACAGGGTGGAAAAAAGCTGTTTCTTAACCATTCTTTCCCCTTGGGGTCTCCAGAGCTGCAGGGTGGACAGATTCCTGGTATACATGAAGGAAACCAACCTTGCATTCAGAGAAACTGATATGGTCATTGGCCAGAGAGCTTCCAAGGGTCATCATGCTTCCATCAGGGCAGCTCTCTCATTTCAACCACACTAGGACCTGACCATGCCTGTTTGAGACACAACTCACAGAACAATCATACAGATCTGGCTAACAGATGATTCTGGTGTCCAATGGGAATCAGAAAGGTTTGCCATTTTCCCAGATGAATCTTCCAGAGCTAGCATGATATAAACAAAACCATCCCCTGACACTCAACCATGTTTAAAATTACATAACTCAGGACATTAAAACACTTTATGCATTATACTTTCAAATGCTACACTTCTAGTGATGACCTGCAAGAGTTAAGGGGGAGATTCACTAGAAGAGCTTATCCTATGTGCTCAGTTTTGTGTGGGAGTGATTTACAATGCACAAAATGATCTACAGCCCAAAGGCTGGAGAAGTCACTCTCCTGAGAGACCAGTTTTTCTGAAAAGATGTTACCATACTTCTAAACTTGCAGTCATAATTGCAATGTGGGTTTTGAGATCACTTCACTGGTTGTTGCTGATTCAAATATATCTGTGAAAGTCCTTCTTGTTGTTGCATTGTGGAGTTCTGTGCTACATGTTGAACAGAATCTATTTTTAAAACCATATGATGAAATGATACTCCTATTGCTCTGCTCACAGCTACAGATATACAGTTTTGCACTGTCAGAACGAGACCTTCAGCTCTTGGAAATCCCTGTCACTTTTCTGACAAACTCCAGTCTTTAAACATTGGGGTTTTTTATCAAAGAGTGAGCAGTGAAGCGCTGTATGTAATCTCATTAAGACATGCTTAGTTTGAAATAGCAAGAGTGCTTATTTGAACCATGTAACATGGTATGGAATACATATTTCTTCACCTCAGGCAGAGAAAAGTGATATCAGTTCTCAAATTGTCAATGTGAAAATTATTCTATACTAGATACTTTGGCCAGCATCTGAACAGGGTTTGCCACCCTACTGTCAGTGTTGAGAAGCTAGCAACCTCAGCAATCTCCATCCCCTTGTACTCTCCTTCCCAACACATGTCAAATTTATTTTGTTGGTTTGGTGGGTGTTTTTGGTAAAACAAATGTAGAAATATTATCCCTCTAAAAGTACCATCGTTCTTGTGGTGTATGAAATAGATACTTAAATTATATTGAAGAAAAGTTGGTATGAATGTCTTCCTCAAAAAAAAAAAAATAGGTGAGAACCTGAACTGTTTGCATATAGCTAGATTGTTTTGGAAGGCTCCTTTAACTCCAACTTCAGTAATCATTCTCAAATGGTCAATGTGATGGTATGGGAATGACTGTGAGCCTTGGACTTTTTACTAACAAGACAGAATTGGGCTATTTAGAAGAATGTTTCTGAACTAAGCAACTGCCATTTGGGTGTATATCAACTTTTATGGGATCATAAATTTGCCTGCTGATGACTAGAGGTTTCTGCAAGCGGAAGGAGGTGGGTGTTGTATCCTTGGAAATTTCTCAGAACAGGTTGGAGCAAGTTTAGGTAAATCTGATCTGAGAAGGTTCATTTAGCTCAAGTGTCAGTGATTATTTTTATGTGAGTGAGTAATGGGACAGGGATGGTTCACTGAGCTCTCTGAATTTTTTTTCTGAGAAAGCACAGAGCATGTCTTATGCTGCTTGGTGTGTCTGTGCTTGGGGAAGTGCATTTTTCTGGGATATAAAGCTCTCTCAGTGCAGCCTGTGACATGCAGGTTCAGAAGAAACTTCTCAAAAGATGTGCAAGACAGAGAACCATATGTGGCTATACTCCACTTAACTATTTAACTCAAACTTTGCTGTCTTAAAAGAAAACTTTAGGCCAAAGGACACTTTACAGACAATTTCAGTGCTTCTATTTTTTGTTTTTCTTGCTATAGAAGTCCTTGAAAGGGCTTTCACTGAGTGGCTACTATGGGAAAGCAGGCTAGGGTGACTGTGTGTGTTAACACAAATAATTTATTTTAATGCTCTAAAATGAATAAAACATTTTTGTTTATAGCTTAGTCCTAGTAACTACAGTGATAGCAGACAGTAATGCCAGTGGCCAGACTCTGCCCTCCCCTCTAGACCTACACTGGAAAGCTGCACTTGGATACTCTGCTGACAGAGGGCCCTTACCAGAGCAGACGTGTCACCTGTGTGAGGTCTTGCCAGTGTTTATGAAATCACTTCAGTGCTGCAGAGGAGTCACCAGTCCATCCTATGTCTGCCAGGCCTGAGCCATGAATGAGGGAGCCTTTATGGGAAAGGAAAGCTGAATTAGCTGAAGCAGGAGCACAAGAGAATCATTCTGTATATTGGTGTCTTTATGCTTTATGTCACTTATGACCATCTTCCCTAACAGAGATGGTACAGCTTTATTTGAAATAAAATGTACTTTGTGAAAGGATAACGTGGCTGTGAGAACTGTATACCTGACAACCTTCATTTTCTGTGACGCCGTCATGTTTTTCAACACCCACAGTTCACGCAGCAAGGCCAGCGGTGCTCCCTGCGCATCACCAGCGTATCCCAAGGCACCGGCGGCCTCATCGCCGCGGCCCGGCAGCAGTTGGAGGAGCCACACCGGAGGGCGAGCACCGGCGTTCCCGCCGTGCAGGTGGCCACGGCCGGAGCCCAGCGGGGGCGGCAGCACGGCTGGCGGCTGCCACGGCGCTCGGGCCGCTCCCCGCCACCGGCGGGCCAGCCCTCCCTCGGCTCCGGTGACAGCCAGGCCGCAGAGCGCCGAAACGCGGGGTGCACGCACCGCAGAGACCGCAGAGACCGCGCCTTACCCTGCCCGGCCCGCGGCCCGCCCCCCGCGCTGCGGACCCCGCAGGAGAGCCGCACTCCCGGCTTTCCCGGCGCTGTGTGCCCTATCCCGTGTCCCCCGTCCCGTGTCCCCCGTCCCGTGTCCGGTGTCCCCGCGGGAGGTGCGGTAGCAGGCGCGCGCCCGCCGCGGAGGGTTAGCGGTCACCTGATCGCCCGCGCGCCCCCCGCCGCGCCGTCCTCCCTCCGCGCGGGGCCCGCGCGGCGCGCTTGAACGCGTCACGTGGGCGCGCGCGGCCCGGCGGGGCAGGGCGGCTGCGCGGTCCCGCTCCTCGCGCCGCCATCTTTGCTGAGGGCAGCGGCCGGGCAGGCGCGGGGCGGGAGCGCTGCGGATTTGGGGGCGCTCGACGGGGTCACTCCGGGAAGGCTCGCAGGAGCTCTCCCCACTGCCGAGGGCCAAAGGCGCGTCCCCTGCTGAAAGGAGCGAGCTTTCCAGTGTTTGGGCCGGGCCGCCCAGCTCTTCGGCCAGCCAAAGCATCGCCGCGAGATGCTCTTGAGCCTCCGCCCGCTGAAGAGCCACCCCCTACACCCCGACGAGCTGCTGTGTAACCATCCCTTCTGCCGCTCCGGAGGATTGCTGTGTGTTAGGGCAGGTCAGGCTGTCCGAGGATCACAAAATTGGGTTAGAAAAGACCTCTGAGAACACCGAGTCCAACCGCACACCAGCCTGGGAAGGAGCCCAGCGGGATGGGGACAAGAGCGGGATAGGGGCAGGAGCAGAGCGGGATGGGGGCAGGAGCAGAACGGGATGGGGACGGGAATAGAACGGGATGGGGACAGGAGCAGAGCGGGATAGGGGCAGGAGCAGAGCGGGATGGGGGCAGGAGCAGAACGGGATGGGGGCAGGAACGGAATGGAGACAGGAATAGAGCGGGATAGGGACAGGAGCAGAGCGGAATGGGGGCAGGAGCAGAGCGGGATAGGGACAGGAGCAGAGCGGAATGGGGGCAGGAGCTCAGCTCTTTCCCCTCTCGCTGGCTGCTCTCGCCCGTGCCCGCCCAGGCTCGCTGCTCGCTGTTTGGCCCGCTCTGACAACGCAGTGCTTCCTGGAACACCTTTGGAGAACGAACTCTCTTATGCCAGGTGCTTCTTCAGAAAATCCTAAAGCAGCAAGGCATAGTTGTTCTCCGACTCATGCTCCTCAGTCATGTGTTACCAAATACCAAGCGAATGAGCCTGATTCTGCCTTTGGCAATGAAAAAAAAAAAAAAAAAAAAATTCCAGAGTAATGCCAGCTAGGTAGGAAACATCACAGTCACTCCAGTGTTGCTAACAGCAGAGGAGTCTGTTTCCATTGTTTATTTCTCTTGAAATGTATGTACATTCCTCCTTTGGCACTGTATGACTATACGTCATTGTAGGAGTACCCACTGCCTTTCATTTCTTCTTCTTTTGTCTGTTCTTAGCTGCACTTATCCGTACATCCAGAGGTAATCAACTGTGCTGCATTATCTTTCCTTTGATCTGTGTTTGCCTTAGTTTGGTAAACAGTTTGAAACCCTCTACCAAGCCTGCTATTTTTAGGTTTCAAATTGTGTGACCCATTGTGTAAAGAACAGGCTGAGAATGCAGCTGCTTCTGGGACAGGCTTCATCACAGGGAAGTGGAAGGGGAATTTTTGAAGAAAATGAAGTAGCACATGTAAAGCCCTGTCCTGGGGTGATTTTATGATGCTGAATTATATCCCTATTTGCCTGTTTAGCCCAGAAGTAAGTTTTGTGCCTTTAAAACTGGTTCTGAGAGTTAAGTGGGAGAGAAGAAGTGCACCATTTGTTTTCAGAAACTGTGCTTTGTCCCCTGTACTCTTTCTCATGGACTATGTTGTCTGCAGCTTTTTGTTAATTTTTTTTTAGCTAGCTGAGGCAGAGAAGTTCCCCAGACTGTGACTTTTCTTCTTCTTGGAACTGATCACTTCTTGGAACTTCTTGGTTGGAATGGATCCACTTGCTTTGGACTGAAAACCCAGAACAACATGGGGAGCTCACACCTGTGGCTCATCAGGGCTGAGGACATGGCATTTTCCAGCACAGGAGGGGTTGAGTAAACTGAGCTCCACCCCACAAAAAGAACTCTCTCCCTGAATTTGCCATCTCTTCAGAACAATGAGAGATTCCATTGTTTGATATTGTGGTTTTTTTTTTTTTTCCATGTTTGTAAGTACTTTGCTTGTTAAATAAACAGTTTTCCCACTTTTCTCCAAAGATTTGCTTTCTTGAGGGATTCTATTCGGAAGTTTCCTCCCAATTTGCCCTAAACCAGGACAAGCCCCTAGGAATTAACAATTTTTAAAGCTATGACAAACAATTGAAGTTGGTTTATTTGACCTAACTTCCTTCATCAATTCTTAACTAATTAGAACAGACATTCCTAAACTACTTTATGTTAAGAGGTTCTACCAGCTTTTTCCAGGTAGTTCATGACATCCTATTCACCAGCAGAATGTAAGGATTTATTTAGCCTCAGTCTGCTGTGTAGTTTCCTTGGCTTGCTTGGAAACCTTGAGGCCCATAAGAATTTTTGAAAATTCTCAGATACTGTCAGTTCAGGCAATTTAAAAAAACTTACAAATCCTATGATTTTTGTATCACAAATTTCAGAACAACAACAGACTGGACCTCTGTTGTTTTTTTCTACTAGCAAGACTTAGAAGGTGACTGTCAGCCAGGATGATGATGGGAGGAGAAAACCACACTGGACTTTGGAGCAGAGGCCTGAAAAAGTCTAAGTTGTAATACCACTGGAATTCTCCTATAAATAAACTTCTTAGTTGTGTACATTGAGTACACTAGGAAGTAGTAGCTTCTTTTAATTTACTTGGTTGCAATTTGATATTTCACCTTCCCACCTCATTCTAAACCAAATTGATGTAAGAGAGTGGGATTTTTTTTTTTTTTTTTTAATTACAGCAATGGAAGAGGACTAATCTTGTAGTACTGGTAATAGATACCAGAAAAAAATATGGCATCTAATAGCTCCCCAATTTTAAGTGAAATTCAGAGAGGTTTGACCTAAAGCTCAACAAAGCCTCCACAGGGATTCCCTATACAAACACACAAAATGCACCCTTCATTGAAAGTCCAGGCAGAAAGAAACAGCAGCACAGGAAATTGTTCTTGGAGAACCCTTCTACTCGTCAGTCACAGGCTGTTGCAAACCAGAAAGGTTAACACACCATCTAATTATTTGATAGGATTCATATTCCTTCACAAATGTGATGAATAATGCAAGTGTGTTGAATCAAGCTGGAGGAAAATTGTTCCTTCTCCAGCCTTTTATTAACTCTTTGTGGTAAAATGTACTTGAAGTTTGGGTTAGAAGAGACCTTAAAGATCAGCTCCCCACTATGGTCAGGGGTGCAACTCAAAATGAGTTTGTTCTGTGACATTTTTACATGTGGGTGGATGATTCTTGTATGTGAGAAATTTTATTTTTACGTGTGGTTCTCGTTATATTTCACTTGAAATAGAGAACACAAAAAGTACCCCTTCCACCTGGTTTTGCCCCCTGCTTGGTGAGACTTAGTGTTCCCTACAATGCTGTTTTTGTACACTCCAGCTTTGAAAGGTTCTGGTAAAGGGGCTTCATCTGAAGCAAGGCACACTTTACTGGGATGAGATTCCTGATACTTAGGCTTTATTTCCCATTGCTTTTAGTTAATCTTATCACACTTCCATATGTGTCCTTGAGACTACTTAAAATACTTTCCTGCTGCTAACCCTAGAACATTAATATACAGCTTTAAGTTTTGCCCAGTGCTTTTATCTTTTACTAAGCCAAACGGCGCTTTAATTGTGATTTATCTTCAGGCCTCTACAGACCCCCATTTTTTCCTCCTTCCCTTCCCTTCCCTTCCCTTCCCTTCCTCCCTTCCCTTCCCTTCCCTTCCCTTCCCTTCCCTTCCCTTCCCTTCCCTCCCTTCCCTTCCTTCCCTTCCCTTCCCTTCCCTTCCTTCCCTTCCCTTCTCTCCCTTCCCTTCCTCCTTCCCTTCCCTTCCCTTCCCTTCCCTTCCCTTCCCTCTTCCCTTCCCTTCCCTTCCCTTCCCTTCCCTTCCCTTCCCTTCCCTTCCCTTCCCTTCCCTCTCTCTTTCTTCCATTTATTTATTTTTAGTAGCATTGGCTGTTCAAACTCCGAGCTGTACAAACATTTCAACAATTTCAGGCCGTGTCTCTGGAAGCTCTCCGGTTTTCCAGCCGGGATTTCCCGGGGCGGGGGCCGAGCGCCCTCTGCCTGGCGCGCCGCGCATCGCCAGGCGTTCCTGGGGAGCGCTGCTCCGCATTCCCGAGCATCCTGCTGGCGCCAACCTGCTCATTTGGGCATTCCAAAAGGTGTTTCCTTCCCTCGGTCCTGGGGAAACTCGTGTTGCAATTGCACACTCTGACAGGTAGAGTAATCTGCGTCTCTAGGTTGTATGTGACAAATTAATGTTTCATTCCTGTGACTTAGCTTTCTAGTGCTCACAGGTATGAAGATTTTTTTTTTTTTAAGTTTTTTTGTGACAGTGAAATGAGCAATTTATCTAAAAATAAACAGCATAGTATATGAATAATAAGTAAATGAATAATTTGCATCTTTCTGTCAGGGAACTCCTTGTGCTTTACATTTTTCTTACAGTTTTATGTACAGTAGGATGAAGCAGAGAGTGATGACCTGTATTTCCAAAAGTCTCAGTATGAGCCTGTGGCAGAGCTAGAAAAAGGAATCAGGAATTTGTGTGCACAGACTCATCCAGTTAGAAGTGTGCCACTCATGGGTATTTTTGAGGATGCGAAAAAATAAAACAATCGGTGAACAAAAGGTTTTTTTCTGTCTCTGATTATATTACATTGAGCAAAGGTAGTCTGTAAGAGGCTGGGATGTCTGGAGCTGCTCCAGTTTGCCAAGTCTGTAAAGGAGCAGTAAGAAGATGATACTGAGGAACACTGAAGAGGCTTCTCGTCTGCAAAAGGCTGTTGATGCTCTTATGTAGGATGGTGATGTGACTGTAAAGTTGGTGGTGTTGTAGAAAATACCTTTCCAGCTGACAGTGTCAGATGGTCTCACGGCTGGAAGGAGCTTTCAGGTACCAAGTATTTGGACAGGGAACCCTGGTGCAGATCTTGCTATGTGCTCTATGATGGGCAGCTCTTGTGGGTGCTGCTAGTTAGAGTTCCATGGCACGCTGGGTCTTAGTCATTGTGTAGAGCCCTCACTATCCTCATTTATTTTCTTGGCAAGTGTGATAAAGAGCTTTCTCAGTGCTTATCTCTAGCCTTGATCAACAGTCTGCTACCAAAGGATGTTGTGTTGTTCTGAAGAAACTGAAATTTTCACCATCAATACTGCTGTGATTTCTTGCATTTTGCCTGTGAATGGGGGCCCTGCTGCCAAGAAGAACTTTCTCACCCATAATGCTTCTCAGCCATGTGCCAAAGTAGATATTGGACAGTTTGCCAGGTTAAGACCAAACTGTTTGAAATTTAATTTATTGGAAGCTTGTTAGTTTGTCATGCATATTATCAACAAAAGTATTGACAGGGTCTGTTCTTCTGTTGCATTCATATGTGAAAGTAATTTTTGTCTTCTATTTTTTTTGTAGCAGCTAATTCAGCCAGAATTCAAGTGTGAAGGCTTTTCCTAATTTAGAGGAATTTTAAGAACTGGAAAATTATTGCTACATAACTAGCTATATTTGAACACGTCTCTGAATTTACATAATAAATGCCTGACTTTTGCAGTTAGCAGAACTAAAATATGGAGAGGATCAGAACACTATTTAAGCACTCTGTCTTACTGGTATCTCTAATTTCTTTTATTCAGATGTGTTTCTTTTGTTCAGGTGTAATGGGAAAAAAAATCTAACTATTTCAGTACTGGAAAAAGCTCAGGACACGGTCTTTGATCCTCACCTCCCTCTGTATTTAGGTATTATCCTCATTTCACAGATGGACAAAGTAAAGCAAGCAACATGTGACCTTTTTTTCTTAAAGCACTAGGAAATCTGCTGCTGAAAAGCATATGAAAAAGCTACACACTTCTTATACAGTTATGTAGCTTTTCTTTAACATATCCAGCTACTTCATCTCAGGCAAACTGAAAAAAGAAAACACAGTCAGCTGGGATAATGTACCTGCCTGCAGAGCATTCTGATTAAATTATACACCATAAAATTATACTTGAGTAGGTAATGTAGCAAAAATAATAATAATAATAATAATAATAAATAGGATGCTGCCTTCAGGAGCTCCCTCAAGAGCTCCAGGTAATTTGTGGTTTTAAAAATTCTGATGGCTCTTATTTCTGATATATGGAAAATACTCCCTGGAAGTGCATTCAGTTCTTTGTCTTTTCTTGATGTCCTGCTGTTGGAGAGTTCTGCATTTTAGTTTTGAGTGGCGAATAAAAGACGAAGAAAAATGAGGGTTAGACGATAAATTTGTTGTGAGCAGCAATGGACAAACAGGGCAGTTAGTACCTGAGAGCCTTTGAAGAAAGCTTAGTAATTACAAGTAGATTTCCAGAGGTTCGGATTTGTGAGCCCACTGTCCCAAGCGTGCAGCGGAGGCCGAGTTGAATAGAACTCGCCGAACTCTAGCTGGGTTGTGTAGGAATTACCCGCTTCATGCAGCGCAGTGAAAAAAAACAGGAGTTTGCCTTTATTATTTGCTGCACTATTGATCGCTTCCCTGCAGTGCAGGAGAGAAGCGCTCTCGATCGGTTCGGGCAGCCCGGCGGCTCGGCGAGCAGGGATGAGAGCCGGGAGAGAGCCGGGAGAGAGCCGGGAGGGAACCGGGAGAGAGCAGCAGTGCCCGGGCAGGGCTGGGGGCCGGGAGAGAGCCGGGAGAGAACCGGGAGGGAACCGGGAGAGAGCAGCAGTGCCCGGGCAGGGCTGGGGGCCGGGAGAGAGCCGGGAGAGAGCAGCAGTGCCGCAGGCGAGCGCTAGATGCCACTCGGAGGCCGCAGCAGGAGCGGCAGCGCGGCACAGCTCCGCAGCAGGGCAGGGAGCGGAGCTCTCGGAAAGCCCCGAGTGCGAGGGGCCAGCCCGGGCTCCGCGCATTCCCCCGCGGTGACGCGCGGAGAACGAGCCGGGTGAACCGGGGCCGGGGCTGCCTCTGGGCCCCCGGAGAGCCAGAGCCAGCAGCAGGTGCTGCGGTGGGAATCAAACCTCCATCCAGAGACAGCAAATAACCTGCCGGCTTCAATGGCCCTGTGCACAGGTGTGCCCACTGCTGACCTCTCAGCCAGGTGGGCTCAAAAGGACGGTGGGGGAGCAGGGTGAAAGGGCAATTATAGCTCACTGGATGGGATTTCATGAAAGTTTAAGGATGCTCTGAAGACCTGTGGCTCTTACTGTGTTTCTGCTGGCACAGTTGCCATACAGGTAGGTCTTTAAAAGTCTGTAATCCCTAGAAATACAGTAACAACCCCCTCCTTCACCATTCCCGTACATGTCCTGAACATTGCAGCACTGTGCTGAGAACCAGGCACCAAAACTGTCTGAAGTCTGACTAAACCAATAATGGGCATGAGTCACAAACCTCAGCGTGGGTATCGTGCAGCTCAGAAAATGCAGGAGTATCTGAGGAAAGGTTTGGCTTGTTGTCAGGATAAATGCTAGTTGTGCAATTTGGATTCAGATCAAGGCTGAAACATGGAATGAAGTTTTGATGGGGCAGCATCTTTTCTGGGAAGTGAGTCTGCTTTACTGAACACTTGGAACACTTTCTGTGAGTGACCCATACTATACATCTTCTAGAAAGTACTCCCTGTTTGTGCAATGTAACATTAGCAACAAACACATTGCTCCAAAGTACTGAAGAAACTGTGAACTGCTAAAAGGGCAGTGAAAGCAGAGAAACGTATGTCTATTTCCTTTCATGTGGAGGGATTAACCAAAGCAACATCATAGTTATGAGTGAACTGTGTGGCTTGTAGTCCTCAGTCTAAAGGACGAATACATGTCAATCTGGAGGAAACAGGAAGGGATGAATCCTGGTAAAAATCCTAGGCACTGAGGCGTATTATTTCTCTTCAATTACTTGGTATTCCTACATAATCAGGAATAGTGTGCAATGCATTGCTAAGTGAGTTATGTTAGTCTCAAATTGCAGGCTTATAGAGAAAATAAGATTTTCACTGCTATTAGCTACAGGAGTTTTTTAGGTAGAAATGGTGGAGGTACATGAGGGTTTTTTTGTTACTAAGAACACTAGCATTGCTTTTGTGGCCTGTACTCTGCTGCAACTCTCCAATGTGAACAGTGGATCCAACCCTGTTGTGGTAGAGATGTGAATTTGACATTTACAGAGTTAAGTACTCAAAAGTTACTGCTTGTGGCAAAGTGCAAGTGTAATGCATTGTCTGGCTGCTTCATTCTTGTACCAATTGGTCTGTACAGACAGAACAGACAGATATTTACTGTAACAGGTTCTATGTCAGCTCAAATGGTAGAGGATTGTATTTTTGGTGTTCAGATTCCTGTACTTGCTCTTTCTTGTCTATTTTAAACATCTGTTACATTTGGATCATAAATCCTACTAGTGAAACATAGCCAGCATGCCCTAGAAATTGAGTGGCACTTTAGTAGCCACTAGTAAAAAGTATTAGAAAGAAACATTTTGTCATTCCTGCCACCACCTACCTTCTGGAAAAATATTTTCTAGAAGAGTGATTATTCAGTAATGTACAGAAAGCCCATATGTATTTCTTCTGTGTATCTAGAAGTGAAAGTGAAGGTCTATTGTCCTGTGGTTGTCTAAGTCCACAGAGTAATCCATCTGAGATCCCTTAGATGTGTCACTAAAGCCTGGATCCTTCTGTAAAGCAGGATGTTGGATCAATTTTTGTTTTCTCTAACTGTAATTTAAATGTAGAAATTACTACTTTGAAGTAGAGCATTCTCAGATATTGAGGAGGGAGTTTGCTCTTTTGCATGTGAACTACACGACCATTGCACATACACACTTTTATCCATGAAGTCACCCCAAGTCCTAACGTGGAATTTCAAGGTTCTCTGTTTGCAACATCCATCTTCTGCACCCTCCTCATATTAGCATTGATCTACAGGGGAAATAGAGAACACGGCTGTGTTATTATATACCTGACTGCAATTTCTGCTCTAGTGATTGAGTGTACATACAGAATTTTTGAAACATGGCCATTCTAACTTATTTTGTCTTCCTGTCAATAGCGTGGCACTTGTCCAAATTATGGATCGATATCAGCTGATCTTTTTATGTTAAACTGTAATGAAGTTGCCTCTCCTATTGGAGATGTGATCTTGCTTCAGGCAATGCTTTTAACTGCAAACTTTCGGAATGGAAATGGGGGAGAAGAGAAACAGAAGCAGAGGAATGAGCAAAAGCCTCAGAATAAAAGCATTCCTTCTTTTTTTGAAAGAGGTAGGAGTTGGGTAGGAGGGGACTTGGCTATGAAGAAAGCTGGCTTGTTAGGACTTGCACTAGTATGGGTGAGAACTGTCACCCTCTACTCTCTTCAAAGTACAGTCAAAGCCAGTGGTGGACTCTAGGAATGAAAGTCTGGCTCTCTTGAAATTTCGTACAACATTACCTTTAATTTCTATTTTATTGTCTATTTTTTCCCTTATTTCATGACGTTTGTGAAATCAAATAGTTGAAAGAACAGAGGAAAAATGGAAAGAGGCGAGGAGTGGGGAACAAAAGGGGTTATTAGACCAGCCATTTTCCCCTGTGGGAAGGATAAGACCATCCCTACAGTGACTTCTCCAGGTCCTTATCTAGCTCAGAAGAGTTTCAGGCTGCCAGTGCTGTGTCATAGCTGTAGCACAGAGCAGCTGAATGCCTGTCATTTCATAGACATTCCCTGAAACTCTTCAGACTGCCCCTGCTTTTACTTTAATCTTATTTAATTTGTATGGATAAAATGTAGAGGGGAACTTTTTCTATCTCATTTTTAGGGTAAAGATTTGTGGAAGAAAGATGTTTTGTCTGGTTTTTGGAAAAAAAATTCTGTGGGGAATTATATTAATTTTATTTTGCAAGGGTAAAACAACAAAGAAGAGAGCTTGGTGGATTCAGAGCTGGCAGGCACTGGCTGAAGTGACAGACACTTTCCTAGAATGATGGGATGCTGGTATTTTGAAAGGTGTGTTTTTGTGAACCATTTAAGAATGAGTTGGTTTCTTTAGTGATTTTTCTCAGAACTGTCCCTGAGCCACTGTTGCAGCTCAGTTTTGGCTGCTATGAATGTGTGCAATATTTCTGGAGAGCCCAGGAATGCCTCCTATTCCAAGTGTCTCATTTGTATTTCTATTATAACTATTTATTTCTGATTCTGATTTCTCGTAGTGCAAGGATGCAAAATTAAATTGTGAGTACTTTTTAAGAATTACCATGAGAGAAAATCTCAAGTGCAGCTTTGGGTTTATGGAGAGAATTTAAGATTTTGGTGATCCTACTGTGAAAAGGAAATGAATGGCTTCTTTTTAAAAACAGCTTAGTATTGGGAATAATGGTGAATATGAAAAATGGAATTTTTCATATAAATTTAAAAATATTTATTCACCAAGTATTTTGATTCATGTAGTTTGTCAAAAGTGGTTGATCTTTGAGAAAAGGAGTTTTGGTTTGCTGAATCTACATGTTCATCCTGAAAAACATGTAAACAAATTCAACTAGCTATGATGCCCTGTAAAGAAAATAGAGGGAAGCCACAGGTTTTTTGCAGATAGGTCTTTTGCTAGTGTAGAAGGCAGGCATGAATTAAGATTTGCACATAGTTTTTTCAAAGAGTTTGATAACCTGGTGTAAATCAGCATAACTGCTCTGAGGTCAGTGAGATCTGCCTGCCAGTCTGCTCCTAACTGTGCTACAAAGCTACTTTTTTTTCCTGAAACAACAAAATAAAAACATAGATATTATATATAAGTTAATATGCTGTAGTGACAGGAGATGATATTTTCTTCAAGCCTGGGAAGGAGAGTGGAAGAGACAAGAAGCAAACCCGGGAGACGTGGAAAAAGAAAAATAAACCCAACTAAGAAGTTACTTGCTGCTACCACTAAAATCTTGTTTTGGGAGACCCTACATGAGTCACAGAGCAGGTGCTGGCAGTGCTCCTGCTCAGCAGGTGACTGTGAGCATTCGTGCCAGGTGCCATGGTTTGTGTGACAATTTCCACAGCACAGGGTGGGTGGAGGGGCT
Source organism: Erithacus rubecula (assembly GCF_903797595.1). Classification (NCBI taxonomy): domain Eukaryota; kingdom Metazoa; phylum Chordata; class Aves; order Passeriformes; family Muscicapidae; genus Erithacus; species Erithacus rubecula. Next base: position 16,204,631 of record NC_136660.1, read on the forward strand.
GTCCCTGTTTGCTGGCACTCATTGCTGGGTGGGCTCCATTTGCTTTGCTTTGGTGTCAGGGGCAGCAGGGGAGGAGTGAACAAAGCTTGGGAAACTCAGCCCTAGGAAAATGAAGAGGAATATTGGATGCTGAAGTAGGATATTCTAATAAATGATCTGTTGGTTTGTTTGCAACATGAAAAAATGTTGAACATATGGGGCAAATTGGAGGATAATTCTATTAGTTTAAAACCAGAATTTTTTTTTCCTGCACCTGAAATACTTCAATTTATTGTGATTTTCATTTTGTTAAAAGGTAAAATTGAACTGAATTGTGAGAAAGTATTGCAGATTTGAGTTTGAAGGGGAATACATTTCACATTCAGCATATCAAACTGAATGATCTGGGTTTTCAAAAAGTTTGCCTAGGCTGGAATAGCTAAACAAATCTGAAAGAAATTTGTAGTCAGTGTAAATCTGCATTTTAAGAGCTTGCTCAATCATTCCACCTTAGACAAACAAATCTTTGTTTTACATCACCTATGTTCTTATTTCTGAACTGTTTCATACACAGAATGCTTATGAGTGTGGATGATTATGCACAGACTGCTGAATAAAGACAGATTGTGAGACTGGAGTGGGGAAATTCAGTTGTAGCCTCACTTTATGGACAGTAAGAGAGCTACACCTCTGAGGATTTTACCTGATTATTTTGGAAATTAGGAGTCAGACTGACTAGTGGGTGTAAAAAGAGGAGTGGCAATCATGACTGTGGGAGCACTATGTGGGAGAATTGTGTGCATTACAGGGAAATAAGCATCATGGAATTGTAGTTCTTGACCTTAACTGTTTTCTATTAGCAAACACGTTACCATGCCTGATTTAAACTTTTTCTTTTAGTTGATTCCAGTGGATTTACACCAGGGATTAATTTAATCTTCAGTTTTCCTAGCTTTCAAGCCCACAAGGACTATTAGCTAGTATACTGTGGTCTGCCACACAGCACAGGTTGCAGAATTTAATATAATTATTCAGCATCAAACCTAGTAACTGCTATGTTTTGAAAAAGGTGCCTTTCTACAGGGAAAAATCTCAAGGAAAGGCTGCTAGAAAATTGCTGGAATGATCAAGTGCTCTTGTTTTTTTGACAAGGCTGAGACCTTGATTCTATTACTAATTCTGTGGCAGTCAAACTTCCTCTCCATGCTCTAATTTCCATACCTGTATCTTGAAGATAGGATAGTTAATCTCATCTGGAAATAAACTTAAATTCTATAGCAGAAGACTGATAAATATAAGTAAAACTTCACACTGACTGTAGTCAGCTTCCTCCTCTATCCCTCTTGTTCCTCTGCATTTCTCATTTTGCTTTTCCCATCTGCAGATCTGTGATACTTTTACTGAGTGCAGCAAATGATGTGCTGACCTTCTACTGCCTTTAGTACTACCTACTAAAATTTTATCTATGTTTTCATAAAGAAAAGTACAAATTATAACAAATTCCTCTAAGATATTGTGCATTTGAATAGACAAAATGCTAAGCTAGCTTTTCATTTATTTATAATACAGCACTTCAAGAGCATGTGATGCTGTTATTTACATAGCTGTGTAACAAGTTCGGGGGTTCATGAGGTTTTTTTTTGTTTCATGTTGCATTTCAGCTTTCTTTTAATTACTTTAATTTCTTAGTAACTACTGCAGCAAATCTGTCTGCTGAGTATCTCATAGTTGTGTCATTCCAGCCTCTGGAGTATTCATGCCATGCTGAGGTTGGAACTCAGATTTTGTGTCTCAAAACACGTGGTTTCAAGAGACCGTGGTGCACAGTGCTTGTGTTATGTTTCTGCCCAGGAGAAACTGTCCTGCAGCCCAGGAACTTGGTTCTGGATTGTCTCCTGATTTGAGTTGAACATTAGTATCTCTCCATGTGAGTATAAAAGAGAAATGACTGATGTTTTCCTTGTTCCTAAGTTTTAGAGCAGGGACTGACAGCTGGAGTCTTTGTAAAGAAAAGATCCGTAGCCAAATGGACCCATGGGATCCAGGCACTTCATTAGAGTTCAATATTATAGTGACAGGCACCTTAGGAGTGAGATCTGAAGATTGGATTATATGGCAAATGGAAGCCCCAGTTTCCAAGTGTGATTTGCTGTCAGTAATGGTGTCATGGGCATGGATGTTGTGAGCAATATACACATCACTGACAGGAAAGGCTGAGGAAGAGGGTGCAACTTCTCTGCTTCTTATCTTGGTTTTGCATTTTATTAGATGCCAGGATCAGTCTAGTCCCTATTGTTTTCACAAACAGTATGAGGCTGCTGTTTGCAGGCTGCTTTAGGAAGGGCTGGCCCCTCTCATTCCCTACCAACAAGGGCTCTGCAGTTGACCTTCCCCTGTTATTTGTCAAGTGAGTGATGCTACAGAATCACTGTTGGCTTTTCCTCTGTAAGCCTTAGGGGGCTGGTAATGGTTGCTATTTTCCCCAGTACCTTCTTGGTGCTTTTTCTGCTCTCTCTTCAGCTGACACTGCTAGATCCCCTGTCCTGATCCTTTGGAGGGCTTGGTCCTGGAGTTCATCATGCCTCTCCATCATTCCCCTTGCCTGATGCTGCCCTGTTGCAGCCTTGGTCCCCAGGGGCTTGTGTGTCCTGCCTCGCCAGTGTTTGCCTTGCCTGGTGCAGCATTCAAGCAACACCTTAATAAAAAGCTTTCCTGCCTTATCTCCTCTCTGCTGCCGTGCCACTGGGCTGGGGATCGTGTTCCCATCTCTTTCACACGCACACCTGGTCATAAAACACTGGGTTTGTTTTTAACCTCAAACCAGGGAGCTTTAATTAAAGAGACAGTGACCTCTTTTATGAGTTTGCTCGCATAGGGTTTCAGGGCTATTGTCACATACAGCTCACATAACAGAGCACCATTGCACAAAGCTCCATTTACACATCCTTCCCCGGCTTTTTTCCTCTCCTCTTTTTGTTTTCCAAACGCAGAAGGAGGTTGTTTTCTTGTTTACCCCTAGGCAAAGTTGTCTCTCATGTTAGTAGCCTATGGCTAACAGTTTCTTTGAAGAGAACCCACCTTTCTTACTAACACATGGATGCCGTTAGATTTGCAGAAATGTTATTTTTTAATCTATGTGAGAAATAGTCTTCTGGACTTGAATGATGAGCTAAAATGGGTTTTATCTTCTGTTCATTTCTCTTAGCTGGTTCTCACAGCTGTATGATGGAATTTGTGTTTCTTATGAAAAATGTTTATTAATCACTGTTGCATCTACCTGTGTTCATTAAGTTTCAGGTGCAAAATATAATTTTTGATATATGCTCAAGAATGATACATGTAGGAACAGACACTGAAACTTGTCCATAGTTTTAGACAGAATAGTTTACTTATAATTTAAAGAAAAAATTTCACAAATGCAGATGTGTATTCTCCAGCACACATATTCAAAGATACACAAACAGAAAGATACAGAGAAGTGTGTATGCAGTCCAGAATTTATTTGAGGTATGCAGACTTCTAAAAAAGGCACTCATGCACAGAAAAGAGACAGCTGGGGGGACACAGACACAAGGAACCACATAATTGGTGGAATACAGAGGCACACAGGATATGCACACAAAAGAAAAAACAAACAAACCCTGTGGAAGAGTGTAGCTGCCCTGAGAATACACCTTGTATGTGGACCTTCAAAGGCAGGCACAAGGATAAGGCTGCAGGAATAGATGTATATAGAAACTGATGCCCAGTTAACTCTAAAAGTAATATGTAAATTGCTGTGGGCACACACAACACATTCAGGTGCTGGAACTCTCAATAAATTGTGCAAGATTTTTGTATTCAGCTGTGTTGCTTTCAGAAAAAGCTCAAAAATGACAAAAAATTTACACAATTTAACTGCAAAGTTTGTAGATATGTACAAGTAGGTAGATATATATTGAATGTGAATATTGATACATATTTTTAAATTTAGTATATTGATACAGATTTGCCTAGGCACAGATATACCACACACACAGAGACCCTTAGACACACACACAGATATACCCATGTCTATGTTCATTGAGAGAGACTCACTCAATATCTGTGTATGTGTGTGTTGGGAGAGGGTCATAACCTCCTCCATTCTTCTCCTGAAGGGGTTTGGATAATGAAGGGAAAAGAAATGAGGCCTGGGGCTAATTTGTAGTGGCATTTCCTGGCCTCTCTTATGCCAATGAAGCTCCGTTTCATCTTTAGCCTTATCAATTCTGCAGTCATGTGGCTTTCCGCTTGGACGCCTCTGTCTCTTCTCCCTCCTCCCCAATCTCCCATGCTAATGGAAACTTCGTTAATGCCATTAATCTGCTGACTGGGACAAGTCAAAAACATATCCACACAATCTGAGCCAGGCCTGCAAACGTCCTGGGGCTGCCACACAGAGGCACCCCTCGTGCTCGCTGCATTCCTGCAGGAACTTCATATTGATTTCTTTCTTTCTTTCCCTCTCTGCTTTATTCTTTGATGACTTTGCCTCCCTCAGAACAGGCATCAAGTAGATGGCCTTTTCTTCCTGTTTCCTCATAATGATATTTCTTCAGGAATCCTTTCCCTAGCTGCAGGGCTGGTGCCTTCTTTCAGTGCCCCCTCATGGTAGCATTTTGTTCTTGTGCTGTCTTTGGTTTGTCTTTGACTTGTTATTCCTCTTGCCTAATGGAATTTCATAACTATCTGAATGTTTCGTGAACCTGCCTGGGCTGGTTTAAAATAAAAAGCATTCCACTCTACCTTGATATTAGCAGATAGGGTATAATAAGTCTTTCATTATCCAACCACTATTATTGTTGTTCTACTGTCATTGCCACTAGTTCTGCTCTTGAAGGACTGTGCTGTTGGGGTGCCCTGTCTTCTGAAATGTTCTTAGCTTCCCTAAATCACTTTTCAGGAGTGAGAACACTGTATGGCTTTGCATTTTATTATTAGGCCAGGTTTTGCAATGCTTTGCCATTGTCTTCTATCACAATTGATTATCATTTTTGGTCCTGTATCATTTTCTTAGCTGTAATTTCAAATTTCCTTCCCAGTGTAGCACACCTGCAGAAACTTGAAGCTCTGAGCAATGACTCACCATCTCCTTATTTCACAGTATTGTCCAGTTGCTGAGCATGTGGAAGTTCCACATGTCAGGATTATGCTGGCTGAGGTTTCACCAAGGAGAGAATATAGACTCTGTGTAATACTTGTTTCAGGAAAAATTTCTGTGATAATCAGAGTTCATAGCTAGCTCTTGAGAATGTCAGGATGTTGAGTGATCTGTATTTGATCTACAAATCTTTATATACATAAATGAAATAGTGACAGTGAAGAAGGAAAAGACAGCTAGGAAAGGCATGCTGTTGGAGTTGTGACATATGGATATGTTTCCAAAAAAAAGCATTAAATTGATGAAAACAAGGAGAGAAGCTGGCTGTTCAGCATGAACTTTGATGATGTCAGGCTAAATCTGAAATGATATTGGCCATGACAGAAGGCTGAGCCTTAGTTGCCACCTTCACACAGGCATCACAGTAAAAAGGGATTGTTTTACAGGGAGAAGACAAAGAAGTTTTAAATTCTTCAGCCCTGGCAGGGGTTGAAGTCAAAAGTTCATCCTCATGTAGTTTTGGGTACAGAGAGTGCATGTCACTTCCCACCAGCCAGGAGATTCTCCACCAAACAGAGTACTGGGATGAGACATACTTTTTATCTTCAGGGTATATTAATGCATTGCACTATCTGATGTAGAAAGATTCATGCTGGTTGGTATCATGCTTGTTTCTGGGCATCACTGAATAAGGGAGAGGGGGCAAAAATCAGGTAGAGAGATTGTTGCATCTTGGTATAAAAGAAAAAAAAGGCAGCTGGGATATTCAGTGCCCTAAAATTCCTATTTAGATGTGTGGGGTAGTATCTGTAAACCTAAGATCAGCACCAGTTGGAGCACTTTCAGAGCTCCAGTGAAAACAGAGAACTAAGCATCAAATACTTGTAGCCTTAACAAGTGCCAGGGCAGTTAACAGCTCATACAAGACCACTCATTTTGGTTTAGACTTTAAATTTGCTTTCCCTGCTTCATATTCTGTGATTCAGGATTTAAAATGGAAACATTGGGTCAAAAAATGATCATGCCCAACCAAAGATCTTTTTCCTTTCTCCTTGTACAGGACAGTGTGGTAAGTAGTTTTTGCACATCAAGTTGTTCCATTCCAGATGTACCTTAACAGAGAAGCAGAAACACCAGGAAGATAAGCCCTATGCAAGATCTCACATTGTCCTGAACAGTGACCTTGGCAAGTTGTTTCATCTCTTCATGTACCCAGACTTTTCCTGTTTAGAATATTCTTATCACAAACTTCTTGAGGAAGAAGTTTCTTCCTATGGGTGCATCCAGTTAGAGAGTTGGTCAACATTTTGTCTGAAGTCACTCTACAGTAATGTAACAATCTCTGCCTCCACATGGCAAGAACTGTGCATTGGACTGAGAAGTAAAAGATGCTTTAGATATCTGACTGGTGCCAAGAAACAAATAAATTCAGCAAAGCCTGCATTAGCTGCCTTGGGTACAGGGAGCATTCCAGCTGTGGAAGTACAGAGCCTACTGAGGTTAAATTTGGATCATGCCATGATGCAGCCTTCCTGCTGGGAAAGAAGTTTAAATTGCCAGTGCTCTATGTCTTTTTGGAAAAATTCTATTTGAATGCCACTGCTCTGCACGAAACTGCTGCTGCCCACTGGTTGGTATGCTCTGACCCATTTTTTGCTCACTCTTTTCTAACTGCTGGACTCATAGGAGCTGTCAGACTGCCATGCAGATTCTGCCCAGCTTCCATTTTGTCATGGAAAATGTTCAAAAAGAGGTGAATGCAGTTGAAACAGCATTTTATTGCAGTCCTGACACTTCAAAGATATGGAGTAGATAAAGTTTGTTGATTGAAATAATATCAATATATCCATTGGTCTGAAAACAAAACAGAACAAAAATATCAAGATTTTTTCCTACTTTGTGGTGTTTTCTTTATGAAAAGACTTTTTTAAAAAACGAAAACTGTGAGTGGCAGTCAGGTACTTCAGCTTTTACTTCTGGTTCTGTTAAAAATTTGCATTTTGTTCTTGGGATAGGATAGTCTGTGTTTGCATTATCCATTTGCAAAGTGAGGAAAACAACTCTTTCTTGCATTCTTTTCTCTCTTGTCTAACATAGACTTGCAGTGTCTGTTTCCAGACAATGAGCCACTGCCTCAGCTCAGGAGCTGCTCTTCTCTCTGTCAGGCTTTTCTGTGCAGGCTTTGTGGGCTTCTGGGTTTGGAGCCAAAGGCTGGAAATCAACCCATATTCAAGCATCTCTCTATATATATCAATATCTCTATATTATTTTTTACCTGCAGGTGGGTAGTACTTGGTGTGTTGTGATGTTGGTGTGCCTCTGTAGCACTGAGGGATAAATAGAACAATTGCAGCACTGTCTTCTTTTTCTTTACCTTTATATTACTGCTCTTTGCTTTCTTCTTCTGGTATGTTTGGTGAGTGTCCTGTGAGTAATCCTGAAGCTTTCCTGGAGGGAAAACCCAACATTTTGATGAGTACAGCTGTTACTGGTGGTAACTGTAGAAAAAAGCTTGAAGACTTTGTTTTGTTTAAATTCAAGAGTGATGTAATGAAATCTGGGGAGTGGCCTTTCCTGGAAACATTGGGACCTACCAGTTCATGGCAAGGGAAAATTGGTGTGACTCATTACAAAATGTAGTACATTCTTTGATGTTGAGGGCAGAGAATTGAAACTCTCACAAATGCAAATGAATCTATGCTTTAAAATCCTTGCAATCAGCAAGGGAAGAAACTCCTTTGCTTTAATGAAAGCACAATAAAAAGTAATACTTGCAGAGTTTATTTAATTCAAAGATGCTAGGCTCATTAGGCAACTGGATTAGAACATGATTTTGCCTCTTATTGGTACATAAGAATCATGTTTACTACTTTGAAAATAAAGTCACTTCTAGGAACTGATATTGGAGATGTTTAACTTTAAAAAATCTCCACAAACCATGGACATAAGGTGAAGACAGGAAAAATGGAAGGCACACAATGGAGGAAAAGGCTTGTCATCCTTACAACTATTGCCAAAAAGAACATTTTTGCAAAGCCTTTCAACAAGCCCTGGTTTCCAGGCTGCAGCACAGCTCCAGCAGCACTGCAGTGCACAGCCTCACTTGTCCTTGCAGGACTGCAAACCAGGAGCCACCAGTCTCACTCTGCCCATGGGAACTGGCAGGATCACAGCACAAACAACTCCAAACCACTCTGTTTGGCCTGTTAGTGTTTAAACAGGGACAAAATCCCCCCTTCTGGTTCCTCAGGCTCTAGGTGAATGCCATTGATTTGAGAGGAAACTGGTTTATACTCTGATTTTTGAAGAAGATACAAGGGAGTGAACGTCCTTGTTTCTAGAAACTTGCAAAAGTTTAGTTTCATGTAAGAAAACTGAGTTTGGATATGAAATGCTTAAACTGCAGTAGAAATCCTTCTCCTGGAAAGCCAGCTGTCTGAACTGTTGCTTTTGAATCTGATTCATGAAGCCACAGTAGCAGTTTTCACCTACTCCTTGGTGCAGCCTTCAACTGCAACATCCACCAGCTCCTCAGTTCTTGTGTCTAGACTGCAATCCAGGAATAAAGTGTGAGAGCTATCAGTCTATTAGTCCAAATTCTTATGATTTACAGGTAAAGGAGATGCTATTAAATGTGATTTACAGTGTGTATAAATGTACTGGTTAAACCATAGTCCATGGTGGATTTTTCTGCCTCACACATTAACTCATGTAGTCACTGAAATATCAACTTATATCCTCTTCAGAGACACATCTCTTTTGGGTATGGCCCAAAGAGAATCAATGGGAAGAAATGTCTCTTTGCAGGACTGAAAGAAGAGCTATAAGAGATGCTGGAGGTTGGCACTGTGGCAGCTGCTGCTCTAGGATACTGTTCTGGGCTTTGGTGATAGCCAGGAACAAAGATGCTTTTCTTTGCTGTAGTTGTTTGGGGTTTTTTTTTAATATTTGGGCTGCTTCTGCTGTTTGTTTGTTTTGTTCTTGTTATTGCTCCTTCTGCCCCAACTGAGGGGATGTCACCTTCTCTATTCTGGCACGAGTTGCTGAAAGCCACTGTGGTTTGTAGTTTGGTTGCCTGTAAGAAATGAATGTGCTGCTCTCAACTAGTTTCCCTGTGGGTGATAACAATGGCAATTTACTTGTTTATTTCAAGTTCTTCTGAAGTGAAGTAATGAAAGAGGAGTTTGCCCTATTGCTACACTTATTTTATGATCTCTTTAATAGAAAGGAAAGGATTAGGATTTGGGATGAAGTCCTAAGACTGACCTCGATGTTCAGAGCTCCAGCCTGACCTTAAAGCCACACAGAGAACAGTTAGCAGACACTTTGTGAAGTGAGCTGGGCTCCACTTTTCGTCTGACAGAGCAGCAGTTTAGGAATCAGCACTCTGTTTGCCCTACTTACCCCCAGTTCTTACACAGCAAAGCTGCTGGCACAGGCACCAGACTGTCACTTTTGTGACCGAGGGAGGAAAGAGAGGAGTCTTCACCCCATCTTCCTTTTCAGACAGTCTCCAGGAGTTTTGGAAGGAGCTTTTTACAAGCCCTCTTCTATTGTTGGTCAGGAAACAAAGGATGGAGGAGCTGGATTTAAGCATAATGACGTGAGCTCCTCCATGCAGAAAAACCCAGCTGAGAGACCCCCCCTGCTCCACACACACACAAAAAAAGGAAGAAAGGGGGAGAAAATCTTTGAAAATAACTAATTAAAGTTGTTTTAGCCTCTCTCTCTCCCCTCCAAGGGCGCCTAATCTCACAGGGGGCAGAGGGGGAGAGAGGCAAGAGGAACAATGAGAACCATCCCCCCTTCTCTACACCCCACCTCCTGGTCTCTGAGGTTTTAAAACAAGAGGCCACTTTAAGTTAATGAGCTATCAGCTGACTGGGAGAAGTCTCTAATGAAGCCTGATGTTCACACATTCCCCAGCTTGCTGAATAGGCCTCTGCCAGTCTCATAACTGTCAGAGAGTTTCATTCATAAAATGCCCACGCAGGGGCTGTGGTGCTGGGGGCAGGGAGGGAGCTGGTGGAGATGGAAGGGAGAAATGTGGGGTGGAGGTGTCCATATGGAGCAGCAGCCCCAGAGCCAAAGAGGAGCATGCACGGCTGGGGCTGGCAGGCTCCAGGATCCCAGGGACCTGACTCCACTCTCCATTGTCTGGCTGGTAATTAGGAGGATCCTTCACATGGTTCTGGAGGACATTGAAGTCTGTAGGGATAATTAGTGAAGATTTAGGGGATGTTCCTTCCAACTTTTTTGTCACCAGCTTTGCTAGGGCCACAGGGGCAGGTGCTGGTGGCAAGAAGCCTAGGAGTCATTCTGGGGCTTTGCTGTGTCTCCTGGCAGTGCCTCAGGAGCTCTGCTGGTGGGGACTTTGGGGGTAGAACAACAAAAAGAAAGGGGAAAGTCTGAAGGAAAAGGCATAATGCTGAGACAGGAACAAACAGTCTTGTTTACTTTACTGTAAATAAACTTGGTGGTGTTGTGTGCTGGAGCTAATTCTCCTTTGGTACTGCACATGCTTTTGGCACTAGTAAATAGGAAAGGTGCAGAAACAGGTCAAAATCTGTTTTTCTCCAAGGGCTGAACTATGGTTAGAGCAGTGAATCAGCATTGTAATCAACAGTGATTGAGGGCCACTGCATTCCTATGTTTTCCAAGTTTTGACTTAAGACAATTCAAGGTCTTTGCTGAAGTCTCTGAGCAGCAATGCTAAGCCTAGATTTTTCTTTAAATTTATGGATCTAATGCTTAAAGCACAGGAATTGGATCTTAGAGCATTAGACTTATCTCTCTCTCTTTGGAACTTACTTCTCTGGTGTATCTGTTCAATCTGTTACCAAACAACAACAAAAATTGTCTGTACTCCTCAAGGCAGGAAATACACTGAACATGAGGGTTTCCTTTTGGTTCCTTCCACTCCCCAAGTCAATATGCTGGAGCAGAACCAGGGCATAATTGTTAGAGTGTCACTTAAATCTTAGTTGTGACAAAAGGCACAGTTAAATGAGAAACAATCTCTGCCTTGGGGAGCTTACAGTGTAAATACACAGTGCAGATTGAGTGGAAAAAAACACTTCAGAGTCTTATTCAAAGACCACTGAAACAATAGTAGGATCTCTGTTAACTCTGAGGAGCTTTGAAACTTGATCATCTGCCTGCTATTACATGGGGTGTCTGAATCAGGGCTCTGAAGTCAAATGCTATCCAGGACATAACTACAAGGTCAATTTTGTTCATATATTTCTTGTACATACCACAAAGAGAAAGAGATTGGATTTTTCAGAGTATAATAAGAAATTAGGGATGAATATCCTTGACCCACAGGACAGCATGTGCTGGGGACATGGGTTTCTCTACCAGTTTCTCTATTAGGAGCACTGGATTATGTGAGAGCATGAATATGTTGGGAAAGCATCTGCCTTTAGAGATTTCTATGGATAGGAGTATTAAAATGAGACAATGCCATAATGTTTCATTCACTGGCTTCCCATCTATTTTGTCCTATCATCAAGATTTCACTGGAGTAGAGTGGAGAGCTATGTGGCTCTTTGTATATGGCAGAGGCAGTGCTGGACAGAATGTAACTGGGATTTGACTGTAAACTGCAAAGTCTGTGGTGTGCTGGAATAATCAGGAATTTTTTTTTCTCTATCTGCTTCCATAGATATTTTGATTTTTCCCTTCCTTACACTTGGTAGCTCTATTAATCAGTTTTGTTCCATTATAACAGTACCTGAAGACTTCACCACATTTCTTTGCTGCTATTTGCATTTTGAAGTTCAGGAAACAAAAGACAAAATTTTGGGGTGGAATCCATGAAAGAGTTTAGGCCTTGCACACTGATTTCCAGGCAGCTTGTTTGCAGCGAAATCCAAGTTTCTGAGTTAAATATGGGCACCTGTAGATAGATGTAGGTACATGGGAGTGAGGAGCTGTGTAAGTGGTGGGTGAGAAGTGCTGAAGAGCAGGGTGGGACATCTAGTCTGGCAGGCAGACACTTCTCTCTTGCCTGGAGAGACTCCTGTCTTTACCTTGGTTCACAGCTATTCTCACTGAGGTGTGCTCTTGCTGTATGGATACAGGACTCAAAACTGGATATAGACCATGAATGTTCAGCCTTCGAATATTTCAAGGTGTGGCTTCTTAAATTACCTCTGGTGATGGTCTTCCATTTTTTATAAATAATCAAATATTCTGATGAGAAACAGTAGATCAGCACTTCACAAAGGCTGAAGAAGTTTCTTGGCTGAAGGGACACTTGCAGAAGAGGAGGAATCCCTGATGTATAGCTATTTACATGCTATATATCATATAATGCACTGTCTTGTCTCTTCCAGGTGCTGAGCAAGGAGCATCTTTGGAGTGAAGGTGTGCTCAGCTCTATCTATGGCTCACTGAACACTTGCTCTCAGAATTGGACCTGAAGCTGTTAATTTTTGTAGTTGTGGTGCTAATCACTGGTTTAGATGCTGACTTAGTTCTCCAGTTTGACTTAATCCTGGGTTTTCTTGCTCTGGAATGCAGCACTAACCAGATCTATCTTAGTGAGAGAGCTAAAAACCAAAATAATCAAAACCAACACAAATAGAGACCATTCAGACATCAACTATTTCCTATCATCAGTGTTTCTTGGTGGCTGGTGTACAGAATGCTGACACAGAAGAGGCAAATTCAATATGATCTGATCTCTGCTCATGCCAGTTTTTGTTCTTTTTGTTGATTTGCCTCTTGCTAATGCCATTGCTCACTCCCAGCATTCCCTTGTCCTTTATCAAGCCTCCTTCCCACTCAGCACTACACTGCACTTGCTGATATTAACTTTTTCTGGCAAATCCCACAAACGATTTTGTGGAGTGCTGATTTTTCTGTCACTGCTGCTTATGTTTATTTAGCAGCTGGAGGATGCCTGGGCTCTCTGTGGCTGAAGGGCCCTCCTGTATGCTTTAGACTCACTTGGATGCTCTCAGCCTGCTCTAAGGGCTCTCCTACAAGGAGCCACCAGCATGCCTCTCAGGAAGTTAGGGAAGCATCTGCTGGGGGTTGCTCCAGTTGGGGCAGGGACTTGCTCACAGATTGGTGAAGGAGGAGGGGAGCAAACACAGTCTCCAGGTCCAGGTACAGCAGTAGATGAGGAGCTTATCCTGGGTCATGGGTTGTGTTTCCTCTGTACATGAGCCAAGAGGGACCACTTGCTTTGCCAGCCTCTCCTGTGAGCATTCATCCGACACAAGAGGCTCTACTCCTTTCCCCTTGGGGGAATGCTGAAGGCAAGAACTCTCAAGGGCTAAAGAAAACAAAGCAATGTTTGCTTAGCTGGAGAGCAGAGTGTGCCCTACGTAAATTGTACTAGGACCTAAAAGTGCTTCAGAAATGAAGTGCCTCTGAAACTGGCTCCACAAGATAAATGTGAGGCAGGATGATGCTGTTTCCCCAGCTGATGGAGTGTCCCATTGACTCATTTGGGGTCATATTTTGGTTACTCTTAGCCTCAGCTTCAGGGAAAATGACATGAAAGACAAAGTTTTCCCAAGGAGGAAAAGGTTCTGGTAGTCCTGCTCCTTGTAGATTGCCAACAATAAGTCAATGTGTGTTGCTTGTAACCACAGTACAAGGGCTCTACTCATGGGAAGCAGAGACAGAAAAAGGATTTGCTCTCCCCTGGCCTCATAAAACAAGCCATAATGATGGGAAGAGGCCAGGTACATTCTTTGTTCCCAGTGTCCACATTCAAAGGCTTTGAGGAGCAAAATGCTCTTGCTGAATCCTGGGATGTTTCAGGTGGAACAGAATTTCTGAGTCTGTGTTTCTGTGGCCCTCTGTGTTAGAGGTGGTTTTTGTTTTTTTTTTTTACTCTTTGAACTGGAGCTGTGGAAAATACAGGCCCTATTTCTAATTTTAGGTGTCTCTGGTTCGGTCACAAGTGTGCAGACTGAGCTGGCACATTTACAATGTACTTATTGAAGATATAGTACCCACACTTACATGTATTTTGTACTCTGCAGAAACCAAATTTTGAAAATATAGTGTTTGTAGTACAGTAGGAATAAAAGACTACTGCTTGCCACACACCCACCTCTGGTAGCTTTTCTTTAATTTCTTATCTCTGTATACATAAGTGTCTCATCATACACAGGAGATTCAATTCCAGCATGCAGTCCATTGCAGCAGTCAGTTCCCAAACCTCTTTTGCCTCTATAGGAATCTTAGTGATGCTCTGTATTTCTAGGACTGCCTTATTTCCATAATGTTTTTTTTCTCTGATGAACTTGAAATGCATCTATGCTGGTGTTAATTATTGGCATTCTGAGTTATTAGTAATCCTTACAGAAGTGGGGTTATCAAACTAAGTGGTTCTATGTTTGTGGTCTCTTTCCTCCTTGACAGTAGAGCTGATACTACAGTAGCAGTTCAGTTGTGTTATCACATATCAGTGTTAGATCAATCATTTGATGTTCCCAGCAATTCAATTTGCAGAGTGGAAGGTGTCATAAAAATAATTAGGCTGAAAAAAATCTAAACATCTTTTCTATCCGAGCCTCTTTTCTTTTATATATTTTTTTCTCATGTGTATTTTTGAACCCTGCAGTGGATTTTCTGGACTTGTGACATGAGTTTTTATTATGCAGTGCATTAGAGCCCTTGTGAAAAATAAAACATGTGATGTGGAAAGCCTCTAGTAAAGAGTGACTCAGGAAAAGGAAAACAAAACCCTTCAGTCTAACGAAAGAACAGACTGTGTGAAAGTAACTTGGTATTTAATTGGAAATTGCAGTCAGTCTGCAGATGAAGCAGCCTTGCTGGCATCTGCAGGTGGGTGTTTTGCTTATGCTTTACAGCTCTCCTTCCTGCTTGTGCTCGTGAATGCATTTTGCCTGTCAGCTCAGAGGTGCAGACATGGCTGCAATTCGTGGCTGCTCTTTTTCCAGAAGTATCAGCAGGTCCCAATATCACGAATGTCATAAAAGTGTGCAAGAAAGACCCTGCAAAAAATACCTTACAGTACAATGGGTGTAACAGCCCTTGTTTTAGAGATGGAGAGTGCCTTTAGAGGTCATTAGAGATAAGTGGTGTGACCAAGACCATGCAGGGCCTTTTGCACTCTAAATTATATCTGGGACTTCTACCTCACAGGTTCAGAGCTCACGAGGGCATTTTAATAGAGAAACTTTCGGAGGTGCACTGACATACATTCATCTAAGGTAAACGTGATCTGCCATCTTGGGCCAAACCCCAGATTTGCTTTCATCAAGTCTAATTATGATAATGGTTCATTTAACCTCTCTGCCTCCCCCTAACTTCTGCTTTAAAGCAAAGGTGCACTGGCTGAGAAACCTTGGACTGCACAGTTCCATTTTTAGCTCTGTCTGACTCATTTAATGATTTGGTCAGGTTAGTTTGTCCTTGACTCAGTTTCCCCACTGTCAAAATGGCACTAATAACACTGTCCTGCTTTTTGAGGAAGGGTTATGAAGATAAATTAGTTTTGTCTGGAGAAGAGTCCTGCAGGGCTAGCAGAATTGGAAGGAGACAAGCATGCTCTGTGTTGCCAGTATTATCTATCACTTATGTTTCTCACAGCCCTCCTTGACTTTTACTGACTATGTATCCTTTCTCCTCTTGCAAATGGCCAGTGTGTATATTGATCAGCAATATTCCTTGCACAGATTACAGGGCCATCTCTCCATCAAATTCTTTGCCCTCTCAGAGGCAGATGGTTTTACAGTTGTGAGAGTGAAATCCTGGCCTCGACAATGTCAACAAAGCCAGGATCTCATCCCTGGTTTTCCACTGCAGGAGTCCTTCCTTTCCTGCACAAAGGCTGGCTATGGGGTGGCTGCTGCTGTCTCTTTCTAGGGCTACTCTAAGGAAGAGCAACCCTCTCCAAAAAAATGCAGAGGTGTTTTCAGAGGCAGACAAAGTGCTGTGAAGTGAAGAGATGGTTGGAGATGGAAAAACCAGCCACACAACAATCTGACTTCTTCTGGAGAGGGTTAAGTACTAAATACCTCTTACTGGGTCACTTAATGATGGATGGTAGTTAGTGGGGGTGGGGGTAAAGCTGACTTCCAGCCCTGCATCACTAAACAGTTCATTAGGAAAAACACACACAATGGAAAATGGCAGAGAGGCTCAAGTGTCCAATTTCTCTCTTGAACTCTCTGAACAGGAGGCTCCAGTCAGGGGAATCCCTGCCACCCTTTCCCCCCCTCCTTCTCTGGCAGTTTCTTTATTAATTAACGGAGTTGGCTGGGGACGGAAATGGAGGACAATAATCAACATAGATGGGTCTGCAGACCTATTTTTAATAATGTGCTTTGCATCTGTCCTAATTGGTATGGAAACAGTGACCTGATTGGAACGACCGGGAGCCTCTTGGGGCCTTTCTTTCTTCCTTTCTCTCCCTCTGTTTTCTTTTTTGTTTGGTTGAAGTTTGACTTGGTGGGAGTGGAGGGGCCAGTGGGTAAGAAATATAAAACCTAACCTTAGGGGCTGTTCACAGGCTGGGGAGTTGAGAGGGGTGACGTACTGGGGAGTGCACGGGATGTGGGGGCAGGGAGGCCTGGATTGGGAAGTTGGGCGTAAATGCCTCCAGGACAGAGAATCTAGCTGCCCTGAAGAGCTGAGGCCAAGCAGGGGAAGCAAGGGGCAGCAGCTCTCCTGGTTCAGTGTGATGATGAGGAGTATGGTGGCTTTTTTGGGTGAGACAAGAGAAGCACCCCAAGGGCCAGCTGATGGCCAGTCCTTACCCTGCTGTGTGACAAATGTGCACGCAGTGAGAGACAGCTCCTGTCTGCAAGAGATCTCAACCTGAAATGGACAGTGGGGGGAATGGGTGATTTGGTGTTAGAAGGTGGCTTAGGAACAAACTGTGGCCCAGAAACTTGACTCCCTCAGTGCTGCATGAGCTACTTACCAGACCACAGATACAGCTCCCATAATGGCTCAGAGACACCACACTGGGGAATCCAGAAATGCTGTCTGAAACATGCACACAAAGACTGTGCCTGTGTGGGAGGCAGGATAAGGCTCAATTTAGTTGGGGTATGTTCTGCAAAGTGGTAAAATGTACCTGTTGCAGCTGCTGACATTCTCAGCATTTGTCTGCTCATGCTGGATACCTGTTGGGTGGGATTGCAGAGCCTGAGCACCACTGAGCCTAAGGAGAACGTGTCCCCATGTTTTCTCCATACAGCTGTGCCCTCTGTGCTGTGGCTGCTTGGGGATGCAGCTGAAGGACTGCTTTCTTCTTTCTCCCACCTATTTAAATAGCTAGCAGCAGGCTCTTGCAGGCTGTGCTGTGTTGGTCCACTCTGCCTTCAAGTGTCTTCACAATCTCTGGAAAGTAGCTCATGAGGCTGGAGCATTTGGAACACTACCTTCCTCCATACAGCCATGGTCTCCAACAGAGCAGAACTGAGCAGGAGCTGAAAATCTGTCCTCAGGTGAGGATGGAACTTGTGTACCCAAGCTGAGGAACTTGTAAACCAAGCAAGAATCATGCACTACAGTCTTGGTGCCAAATTACTACCTTGCAACTTCACTTCTGTCAAAAGCTTGCATGTGTGCACATTGTCAAACAACAGGATGAAAAAAACAAGTAAACCCCCTGAAATTATAATGAAATAAAAGTGGTTTTCATATAGGCTAGGATAGAAATTGGACATTATTGAACATAAAGTGAAATGGATGGATGGAAAGATTGGCTCAAACAGCTGTTTTTGTATCTTCCTTAAATGTCTCAACATTTTCAAGTCTGGCCATTTTGTTTTGAGTGCTACAGCACTTATTTTTTTTCCTGTAAACCTCAGCTCGTAGGATGAATTACTGTAGCTGAGAATCTCAGCTTTTCTTTGAGGAAGCTTGCTCTTATATTTGCTATGGAAAACTTCAAGAAACGGTGTTATCGCCCTCAAAATGATCAGAATGAGAAGCTGAAAACAAGATCTCCCACATGTATTGCATTTAATAATAATAAGTCTCTGGTGCTTTTTTTTTCCAATCTCTATTTTGTGAGGCCTTGCTTGTTAACCTGGGCTGCTTAGGCAGCTGTGGAGGCATTACTAAATTCAGGCCCTGTTTATGGATGGTGTATATATAACCTCACTTACAAAGAGGAAGGAAAGAGAAAAGAATTGCAATATGAAATGCAGGGGGAGCAGGCAGTGAGCTGCTGCTGTGTGAGGAGTTGGCCAGGTCCCATGTAAATCAAGGACAAAGTTGACTAATTTCCTGGGTCGGTCATGGTGAAAATATCACATTTCATGGTTTGTTGCCGATTCATAGAAAAATCCTATTAAAACCGGGCAGATTACTTATACAATTTAAACAAATGATGATCAAAGATTATAACATGTTCTGTGAAGAATGAAAAGGAATAGAAATGAACGTGCATCTGGTGAAATGGGGCCAGCTGGGGTTTGCATACAAACTTGTTATTTTAGCAGTGACGAGGGAGGGGGAGATGCGGGCGATGGGGGGTACTGTGGTCCTTTCTGAGCTGGGCTGCTGTTTGGGAGAAGAGAGGGAAGGGAGCAGAGAGAAGAGAGAAGGGAGAGCAGAGAGAGAAGAGCGAGCGCGCATCCCCCGCGGGCGGGGCAGCGCCGGGCGCGGGCAGCAGGGGGCGCCGCAGGCCGCGAGTTGGGGCTCGGCAGCGCCGCGATCCCGCGGGGACGGACGGACGGAGGGATGGATGGAGGGATGGAGGGATGGAGGGATGGATGGAGGGATGGATGGCAGGCAGCCCGCTGCTCATCGGGGGTTTCCCACTCACAGCCACAGCGTGCCTAGCTCATCCCAGACCCTAAACCTGCACTCCCTTGCAATCCCTAAACACACTGCATCACTTCCAAGTTGCTCAGTAATAAAAGCCGACCCTGAAGATCAACAATTTTAGCGTGAGAGATAAAAGTGAGTTCTATGTCTCCACAAGACAAGGTCTGTGCTAGATTACCTGGTACAGATCCTTGTCAGAGTGAAACGTGTGAAACCTTTACGAGACCTCCACAAAGTGTCAAATGCAGCAACTCTGCACTGAAGAACAGAATACAGAGGCACAGGCATGTTTATGAGCTTTATGAAGTGATTATGAGGGTGGAGATGAAATGGGTAAACAGAAATGCATCTCCAAAGAAAATGGCATGGGACCCAGGAAAATACAGATTTTTGTTTTGTTTGTGTTTTCAAGGCAGATTTCTGTATTTCAGTGTGAAATTGTAACAACAGACAGGGCACAATTTAATATTTTCCCGTGCACTGCTGAGCACCATATCCCAAGCAGTAACGCATGTGAAAACTACTGTAGTGGTTTTCACAGCCCTCATAGGATGGAAATTAAGATAAACAGTCAAATCTTCCGGCCTCACCACTCACTTTTTTAGGCTAAACACACTGAAGCAATAGACCACTGATGCTGCTGTCACAAGGCTCGTTTTGCACAGCTGCCTGTCCAAAGTCCTCTATTAAAGCTTTCCCAAACACTGATGGAGTAGGCAGGACTTGATGATTTTAAAGGTCTTCTCCAACCTAAATGAACTTATGATAGTCTGGGAATTCAGTTGTGTCTGAAATTTAGGGATGAGGTATATGAATTCACTCATACTGGCTCTTTTGAAATCTATAAATCTAGGAAAATGTTGCAGTGAACTTGTCTCTGCATGGCCTTCAACTCCAGATCCAAACTGAAATGCCATCTCTAGCCCTAGGGCTGTCCAGAGCTAAAGTATCCATGGCTCCCTAATAATTCAACATAACATATTTAAACATTCTGGCTGCTACCCTTAACTTTTCTTCAAGGAGCAGACAAATAAGCACCCAAACCTCCCATTGTGACTCCTGCAACAAAGTCAAGCCCCAACCTTACTGATCATTGTAGCACAAGAACTCAGAGCTGCTGAGAATTTTTGTTTGTGGCCAGCAGCCTCTTGTTTTACCACTGAGGACCTGGGAGAGTTCTGCAATGGAGATTTGATGCTGCAGAGCCTCCTGCCCCAAACCCTAAATGTGAACTACTTGCAGTATCATTTATGGCTAAAGAACCTGTTGTCTGTGAACATAAACTATGAAAACTTCAAACCCACTGAGGCAGGCTGCAATCCTGTCGCAGGCTGGACAGAATTCATCAGTAAATCTGCACTGAATCTTGGTTTTTGTCCTCAGTTTATTCCTGGCACGAGTGATGGCCTAGAAATCCAGCTATGTCCAAAAGTTAATCAGAAGATGTTTAAATATGCTGATACTGATTTTACCACTTATCTTACCTCAAGCAATGATGCCATTCCTGTTCCAGCGTTGATCATGGCTCAGTAACCCCATTCTGTCTGACAATTAAAAATGATACATTTTAATCTACTTATCCCTGAGCAGGTTTGGCAGAATTGAGCAACAAAAATTATTTAGTAGAGCCTCATTTCTGGAATGCTAAGCTAGAGCCTAATTGTAATCCTACCCCTGATTTGACCTCTGCCCAGGTACTTGCCATCAGTGAAAAATAAAGAATAAATATTTGATTATAGCAGCATTAACTTTCATCCAGTTTTGTGAGTCTTAAAGATTTAGACAATTAATTTGCCCTTCTAATCTCTCTTGTTCCAGACTCTATCCCCAACTCTAATCCTATTTTTGATGACAGCTTAGAAACCCAGAATTTGGCATTCTCATCTAGTGGTATCAAACCTTGGCTTTTCTCTACAGGTCTGACAGTGGTCAGTAGTAAATTGAGTTTTTTACAGATCCTGCTGTCCCTAACCACAACTCAAATCCCAACCTACCAGCATTATGCACTATACTCTCATGGTCACCAGACTTGAATCTACCTCTTCTAGCCTCATTTGATTTTGCAGAATTCAGTAACTATCCAGCTCTCTGTCTATATCTTTTGATTTCGTTCCTAACAATAAACCACCAGTCTTTGCTATACACCAAACATCTTTTCTTTCTTCAAAATCAGGAATAAGACATTTGAGTCTACTGATACTGGAGTGCTCTGGTACAAATAATCTGTGCATTCAGTGATTTGGCTATAGAGAACTGAAAATTCTGTTTTCCAAAAATAAGTGAGTGGTGAATAAATAATTTAATTTCTATGTATTCAAGGGGAGGCTGATTTATGCTAGCTGATAGTTCTGGTCTGATACATACAGCTCTTTGCAATAGAAAGTACTTAATGCTGCTTTGTGGCTTAAAGAATCCTTGTGCTTTCATAACAAAATGTGTAGAGAGCATTGCTGAGTAAAAATCAAGAATGGTCTATAAACAGTGTGTGCTGTTGGCTTTATCCTGTGCCTCTCTAGGCTTGTATATGCTTTATTCTGGCCAGAGGGTGGGAACTAGCACATGGGAATAGCAGTTGGAGAACGTGGTGGGAGTCATGGTGCTTGGAGAAACAGCTGCAAGTCTCCCTGTTTTTAATTTGATTTTGAATATAGTGGTACTGGCTTTTTAGATCATGACCTGTTCCAGTGCTGCTAATTACATTTGTGACATGAATGGCCACAGTAAGGAACTCAGGGCACTGGAGTTAGGTCTTACAGAGGATGCTTTAATGTGAATTTATGTGATTAAATGCCATATTTCTTGGAAAAATGCCACCTGATGTATTAATTTTGGGTCACAATGCTGAATTAAGGAACTGAACTGGCCATTAATTTGTTTGTTAACTTTTGGGAGGTGAAGTCAGTTCCGTTTTGTTTTTGAGCAGGCATTCAGGATTGAGTGGGAGAGGCTGTTGGTCACCAGAGTGTTCTGGGTAGGACAACCCTGTGAGCAGCTGGTGTTACTTGAAGGTAAAATAAAATCACACACATTTTAAGGTGGAGAGCAAGTGAAAACCACACAGAATGATTTTCCTACCTGATCCTACCAATGAGCATCTTCCAACAGTGATGTCTTTGTGTAACAAAGCAGCCTAGAGACCTGTGCTTCAGCAGTGCTCAGGGAAGGTGAGGAGGAGCTCTCGCTTGGCACAGCCAGCTCACCACCCTGGCTGCTGTGAGCCAACACCTACACTTGGCATCGTGTTCATTTCACATTAATGGTGAGTAAAGCTGATTAGCTGCTGTTTTAACTGCAGGTAACTCATTGTCACTGGCAGGAAACATGCTTCATCTGCATAACAGTTTCATGTGAGCAGTGGGGAACATTTTCTATTAGCGTTTGTTGATGTGAAACGTGTTTCTTTGTGGAATTATGCTTGGGACTGGAAGAGAACTTGATTTTCATCTTCAACTAGAAAACCTGACTCATGAAAAGGAACTTTTTCACTCTTTCCCAGTGATTTTTGATATTACATTTGCTGGTCTTTATCCTATTTACAATGCACATAGTGAATGCAGCTAGAATCAACCTTCTTAACATTGCCCAAAGTATATAAATGCCAGCTGCATACAGAAGCTGAGGTCACATCCCAGAGGAGCTGTGTTATACCTCTGTCCCCATCTTCAGGTGAGAGTTTGAGATCTGTAGGGCCCCAGTGAGGAGCTGAGGCAGGTACAGGTAAGCAGTGTGTGCCCTTTTCTACTCCTGGCAGTGAGTTCTTTATGCTCTTTCTAAATTTTGTCTGCACAGAGTGCAGATGTGGAACTCAAAAATTCTGGGAAAAACTGCCCCCAAACTGCCCCAAAACTGACCAGAATCTGCCCCAAATCTGAGCCAAAACTGCCACAAAACTTTCCCAAGTCAGCCTCCAAAACTGCCACAAATCAGCCCCTGATACCAAATTCCTACACACCAGGAAATCCTGTTCATTCTTTTTATCCCCCCCTAATTTTTAATTTAGTATAATGACACCTACCGAAGCTCTATACAGCCAGGAACTAGAGTTTTGAAAGTGATAGAATAGGGACACTTGCTTCTGAAGAAATGCTTTCCAGATAATGAAGCCAAAACAAGCAATGTTTGAGTCAGTTTCTTTCCAAACATGCTGTCTTATAATAACTAATTACATTACCAGTCATGCCTGTCATTCTGAAGGATCTCAAAGCACATGGTCACCCAAATTATAAGAGTATATGCAAATATATGACTGTGTTGCCAGCAAATACTATGAGACTCTTCTTAAGAAATGTAGCTTTTGTTGGCCTAGAAGGTGGAACTTGCTAAAGAGTTTGCAATAGCACTACACAAATGTTTTTTGTGAGCAAGGAGGGAATAATTCCCCATTTATTACAGATCAGAAATGGAATTTAAGAAGATAGTTGCCTTGTAACTCAATCATTCTAAAGAAAAAATTTTTGCTTGCCCCAAGCTATAAAAATTATGTAAGGGTATGGCTTCTTTATTTATTTCATAGGGATAGCTTCTTGATTCTTGATGATCCACAAATTGAATTGTTTCCAAGTCTTCATTAATACTGGGGCATGTGATTGTTCTTAAGGGCCTGCCAGTTACAAAATACAGTCCTAGAGAGTTTTAAGTTCAGGTGTGACTTGTAGTCAAATAACTTACTTCTGATTTTGCCTACTTAAGTCAGCAATTCCACACATTTGCTGCTGCAAGCCTCACTTGCTAGTATATATTTGAATTGCTGGAATGCAAAGGATCCACATTACCTATGGAAGGCATCCCTATACCAGACAACATATGAATGCAGAACAGACAAAAGATGATTCCATGCTTTAGAACTCTAGCAGTCTAAGATAGAAGGGTGTAACATGGTCAAATCATTATAATTGACACCAGAGAAGCCAGTGCTTCTGCTTCAAACTGGCTCAAAACCCCCCAAATCAACAAAACAAACAAATATACAAAACCCAACAAAACAATGACAGCAAATCTACCCAATGACAACAGGGGAAAAAAAAAAAAGCCTGGCCAAAACACTTGACCTATTTATAGAGAGGGAAGAGTTAAAGAACAAAAGCACAAAATAAAATCTAAAATAATTTTCTCTTCAAATGGTCTTAAGTGTATGGAGAGGAAAAAGAAGAGGCAAAACCAAGCCCGGTGATTCTGAAGCTTGGGCTGCCTTGTTTTTCCATAAATTTTCCAAGATATGTTGGAGACTCTTTTATGCATTAGCACAGTGTTTAGGAATGAATATTTGTTCAGTGAGATATGACTCTCCCATGGCAGGGCAGTGAAATATAGGATATTTTGCTTGTTGGCAGCAGATTTCTGGCTGTCTATGTTTTTATTAGTGCAGGTTTTTCTCTATGAGCATAGCTATTTATCTAGCAAGCAGGGCCAGCAGATAGAAAGTTGAAGAGAGAGCCAGTACAGTTCTGAGCCATGTCAGTTGATAAAAACCCTTAAGGCAAAATATCTACAGGATTGGGCCATGTGCCTGAATTAAGGGAAATGCTGTTACATTTTCCCAGTCACTTCAATGTCCTGCAGTTCCTGCACTTCCACAAACACAATTTAATGCAGCTGACATAATGCCATGCTGAGGATGTTTTGTCAGCTGCCAGTGTTCAGTCTTGGAAATTTTAATTCCTGAGTTAGAAGGTGGAGGGAGCCTTTTGGAAGAGGTTATTTTGCTGATTTACCACCAGAGATGGTCAGGTAGTTACCCCAAGGGGCTTTGAAGTACACCAGTACCTGTTGTCTGCTGGTCTGGTTTTGGCTGCATGGTGTTAGTGGAGGTATAAGAATCAGAATAAACAACCTGATTCTCTTGAGTAATAATCTGGGGCTAAATCACACACTGGAGTGTTCTCTGATGGTAGTGAGAGTTTTGCTTGAGTGTAAACTGGATCAGACCTGTGGGACCTGATCTTTAATTCTTAATGCTTTGCATGTGTGGCAAATGCCTGTGGAGGTGAGCAGACCCATTGCTAGAGAGGGAAGCAGAGGCAAAGGTCACTGAGTGAAAGAACAGAGTCAGAAACCAACGGTAAGATCCTCATTTCTAAGGTGATTCCCTAAGCTCTTGGTGTTTTGCTTGAATAGCTGCTGAAAACAGAGAAGAAAAGGTAGTCTTAGCTCTACAGATCCAGAGAGGAACTGTAAAATAAAAGGCAGCAGGGGAAGAGAATTAGAGGTGACTTAGGGAATGTATGGAGATTGTCTGGAGTAGCAGTAGCAGCACAAACAAATGGGACAAAGTTTTTTTGAAAATGTTATTGTAAGGGATCTTGCAGATGGGTTTGTGATGAAGACCAATGAAACAAGCAAGGGACATTTATAAGGAGCTCCATTCCTTCATAAAACCTGTGAGGAGCACAACGACACAGGTTTGGAGATCCAGCAATTAACACTGGGTGTGGGAATAGAGGCGCTTAAGATGTGGGGCTCTCTTTTCTTGCCTAAAAGAGGAGATATTGAGTACAGGTATCAGTGGAGGTCCTTGAGAAGAATTACAAGCACCTTCTGATTGCTGTGTACAGAAAGAAAAAGCAGTGGAGAGGCAGGAAGGAGGGTAACTCTACTAACAGGTAGGCTGGGAAAGTCAGCAGTGCATAGCAGAAAGGTGCAGCAAGTTTCCAGGTCAGAAACATGATGGTTATGAAATCCAGAGGTTGTGTGGACTGCATAGGTGTATCTATGTCTTGGATCATCTAGAGACTCTGCCTTCATACTCTGTTTTTAGCTTCTCTTATTATTTGGTATTACCTGAATAAAATCTGCATAGCCAAGAGCTTGAAGGTACAACCAAACTACTATGAAAGTCAACAAAGTAAGGTGAAAGTGATCTTAAAAAGCCCTTTCAAAGAAGCATAATTATGTAACTGGGGATAAAAACATGCCAGTAAGGGAACAAATGTGCATCATCTCAGGATCTACTATGTTTAAATAACCTACAGTTTTTAAGTGGCTTCCAGCATGATCAGATTATAGCCCAGGGATACAGAGTGTGGGGGAAGCATCAGTGTAATGTTTGGGGAGATACTGATCAAGTTCACTGGTGCTACCATCACATGCAATAAATGCATAACAATAATAACTTGTAAAGCATATTGAAACCCTCTAATAGAAAAAGTGCAATTGTACATCTGCATTATTTTAATTGGTTTTTTTTGCACTTATTGCCAGCCTTGATCTCCTGTTACAAACACTTTTCATCTGCAAGCACTTTCCTCAACGCTGTTACAAATACAGAGCCATTCCTACTAGTCCAGACTCCCTCCCATGCAGTTTTCCCTGTGACAAGTAGGGCTTTTCTAAAGTATCCAGAATTCCAGATAAAAACAGAAACACCAGCCTTTGTATCATCGCAATGAAAGCAAATAAGTACACATATATAAGTCAAACATATATATGCATTTCTTTATTTAGATGATTTAAAGTTTCCTTGTGTTTTATGATAATGTGATGTGGGTTCACTCCACATGATATTAAATAACAAATACAGGCTTGTAGCACCCAGAAGTTGTTCATCTTGTATTTTGGTGCAACTCTGTTTTCTCTGTATTCCCTATTCCAGGGTTTATGTCTGGAACAAGATTTGTACTGTTTAGAAACTCAGACTTGAATTCTTTAAGAAGCAGATATTTTCTGAGAAATCAGGTCCTTGGTATATATTTATTGCCTCCAATCTTGAAAAGATTTTTTTTTTAATGTGTTTAGTTTGATTTCAAAATAATTGCCTGGACATATAAAATAAATTGCAGAAATAAATCTGTGTGGATCCAGAGGCCTTACTAATCAATATATGTGTTCTTCTGGACTTGTTTTCTTCATATCTATTTCCAGAGTTGTAAATACAGGGTATTTTGGTTTGAAATACCCTGTGTGACATCTGCAGTAAAGGGATTTCTCTTATAAGATGAAAGTTGAAACGATAATGACAATCACAGTATTAATTTGAAGTATTCTTCTGGAAAAAAATGTCCAGCATACAGCTGGAAAATCATTTTATGCGGTAGGTTGGGCACATGGTTATAGCTGATGGGGTGACATTAGGCTGGTGAGCTGTCACTAGTGGGGCTCCACAGGGCTCCATCTCGGGCCCTGTGCTCTTCAATATCTTCATCTACAGCTTGGACACAGGACTTGAAGGAATTCTAAGTCAGTTTGCCAACAACACTAAGCTGGGAGGAACTCCCAGGAACTCCCTCGAGGGCAGAGAGCTCTGCAGAGAACCCTGATAATCACTAATTGGGGCAATCACCAACTGTATGAAGTGTAACAAGAGCAAGTGCTGGATTCTGCACCTAGGGCAGCACAGCCCTGGTTGTGTGCACACACTGGGGAAGGACAGGCTGGAGAGCAGGGCTCTGGAAAGGGGCCTGGGGCTCTTGGTTCGTGGCAAGTTGGATATGAGCCAGCAGTGCCCTGGCAGCCAGGGGGGCAGTGGTGTCTTGGGGGGACATCAGGGACAGCATCACAGCCAAGCAAGGGAGAGGATTGTCCCACTCTACTCTGCACTGGGGTGGCCTCACCTTGGGTGCTGGGGGGAGATTTTGGGTACCACAATATAAAATATCCTTTCACTCTCGTGACCAGTGACAGGACTCAAGGAAACAGCACAAAGCTGCACCAGGGGAGATTTTGGCTGGATATCAGGAAAATATTTTTTACCCAAAGGGTGTTCAGGCTCTGGAACAGACTCCCTAGGGCAGTGGTAACAGCACCAGTCAGATGGAGTTCAAGAAGGGTTTGGACTATGCTTTCAAGCACGTGGTCTGACTCTTGGGGATTTCCTGTACGAGGCTAATAGTTGGACTTGATGATCTTTGTGAATCCCTTCCAACTCAGCATGTTCTGTAGTTCTGTGGTTTACATCTACAGCATATCTGACATCACCTGGTCATTCAGATCCTCATCACCTCTCTTTGGGACAGCTATATGTACAAGCATGCACCACTACACAAACAACACAGAATTTTAACAGCAGGCAATAAAAAGTATCAAAGCCTAGTGAATCACTCAGAGTTGCTGAAGTGACTGGCTGTCATGGTTTGTGCTGGAGTGTGAAGAATCCAATGCTCCAACATCACGAGCCTTGTGTGGTGTCCAAGATCCATAAAGCCCACAGATGGTCAGGTTTGCCATTGCAGATCAGAGCTCACAAGTTTTGTCATGGTTATGTGAAATTGAGGCTTGTGTAGAATGGAGGATGGTTTTATGCTTAAGTCACTCAAAGAAGACTCAGTAGGACTGTTCTGTGACCTGGAGAAAAATGTATTTATCTCATGGTCATTTTATAATATAGGGGCTTATGCAGGGAATCATGGAATTGGTTTTCATTGAAGTTAGCTTGCTCTTAATGCTATGCATAGGTATAAGCTCTTTTTGAACAGAAATGAGAATAAGCTTGGGTTTATATGGATTTTCTGACTTGGCGTGCATAGCATGTGTATGTGTGATGATTATTTTGTTGCTGTTGAAGTGATTCTTGAAAAGAAACAGTGAGACACAATGTCCAATCCAGCAGAGAAGTTTGTGCAAGGCCTCTCGCTGACACCATGGGATCTTCTAGCCAGTTCTCCTTTGTTATCATAACTTTGCATTCCCATTTTCAAACTTGTGTGCTTTTAGTTTCGAATTTCTGGTTTGTTGTGTTTTTCTACTTATGAAAGATCTTTTCTTGTCTGCTTACGTCCTTTTAAAAATTCCATTCTTATTCTAACAGCTTTTAGCAATCTTGATAGCCTGTTTCATGATTTCTTCTTTAGCTGGCTGATTGAGGGGACAGACTGTGCACTGCAGCAGGGCTAGTGGCAAGTATCCTGCTTCTAGATTGAGGTTAGAAAGAGAGCCCTTTGGTGGTAAGGAACAACCATGACATTGAAGGATAACTGTGTCAGAAGGAAGTGAGAATTCTAAGCTCAGCAACACTAGTGTATGGTAAAGTCAGAGAAATTGCTCTATGTTTATATAGAGGTCAGAGCTTGAGTCTGTACATGAATACTTGCCTAGGAAATGAGCCTTCATCTGATTTTCTGAAATTAGAATTTTGTTCTCCTCAAAGTGATGTGAGTGCCTTTGTGTAAAATCTCATCTGCATGTGACTGTGCAGCCACACCATTCATGCTGAATGTGTGAGAATGTGTACATCAAGGTGAGACTAAGATCTGTGGGTTCTGTGCAGCTGAGTGTGAGAATGCAGTGGGGAGAGTAAGTGTACCTGCCTGTGACACTGAGGCTGAGTACCTGTGGGGGCACTTGATGTGACACTTGGTGTGTGGTGAGCACTGTGCAAGGGTTCAGCCCATCTGTGTTGATATTGGTGCACAAGTGTGACTGCAAAAACCTCTGAGTGAAGCATGGATGTGAATGTGGGAGACCATAGCCATGAATGCATATGTGAGCATGAATGCAAGTGTATTTCTAAGTGCAGAACATATAAATAAATGTATGTAAGTGAAATGTGTGTATTACCAGATATCTTAGATGGAGACATCCTGTGCCAGGCACGGCCTCTTCTGTGTCCTGTCCATTTCTGTACATGTGTTAGCCTCACAGAGGAGAAGTGCCCCAGCTTGGCTTTAGCCTGGGCAGCAGCCCCGAGTGCGCAGTTGCTGTGCCAGCTCAGTGTGTTTGTGTGCTCTTGTGAGAGAGTTGGTAATTGTGAGCGCTCCCTAAGAGAATCTCTGGGGCCAGGGGATACAATAGGCAAGGGTCTAGGGTCTGAAACTGTAGACTTTAATAAAGCCACTGACAGCAAATAAGAGCCTGACATGTGAGTCACATTACTGACAACAAGGGCTGCTTTGTAGTCCCATCTGCACCCTGATCGGGTCCCGTACAGTAACTGAAAGGACAGAACAAACTGCTGCTGCCTTCAATAAATACAACAGGGCCACAAAGGCGGCCGAACAGACCAACTTTGTGTGGCTTTGCTGCAGCTGAGCTACTCCCCTGCTTCTCTTCCTCGCCTCCCCCACCAGTGAAAATGACTGGTGCTACCTTTTAAGGGTTGCCTGTGAGCCCTGGCTATGTGCTGGTCCCCACAGCAGTCATTACTTGTAGCCCTGGAACATCTTTCTTCCCTGCCACCTCTTGTGCTCCTTCATGGCCTTTCCCTTTCTCTGCTCCCAGTGACTGGGTGAGGCTCAGAACCTCTGCTCATGAGCCATGTCCATGGAGCTCATGCCCCTGCCTGGGCTAGCCAGCACTGGGAGCTTAGCAAAACCTTCCATCAGGCTATGAGCATAGTCATTTGAGATGTCACAGTAACCTGAATGCTTACTCCTGACTCCCACTGGAGTGGTCACAATGAAAGTGTTGGACGTGCCAGTAAAATAACTTGAAGGCCTTTCATACCTTTAGTGGTTGGTCACCTCCCTAACCCAGGTAGCATCAGGGAACAACAGTGTTTTCTGTTTGTCCAGGTGTCACCCAGTAGAGTCAGAAACCTCTTATGCTGGCTGCTCTCAGGGCCTCTTACTCTTCCCTCCCTCTGGGCCTCTCCCCTTTGGCTTGGAGACTTTCCCAGTGAAGAGCTTTCACATGGAGCAAAAAAGCCTTGCAGATTGACCCCTCTTCAATTGGAATTTGTGCCACTGTTGTGTTTTTCTCAGTGCTTCTCTGGCCACTCTTTTGTAGCTTGTCCCAAGAGAAAGGCCCTTAGTTGGACTGCATATATTGTCATGTCCTGAAAGAGGTATAAACTGTGGCAAAGATCACTAGGTTATACATCAAAATATAAGCCTGTGTGTGATGTTAAATATCAGGGTAATGTCTGTGGTAGTGTAGGTATGCCTGTGCTGTCTGTCCTAGCCCATTGCATGTCAGTCCACCTAACAAAAAGTCTAAATTCTTCTCTGCTTGAAAAAATGGAAAATCAGACTCAACAGTTTTATGCCTAGCAGGAACTCTGTGTTCTCCTGTATCATGTAGTGCCTGCACAGCTGAATTCTCTGGGGGTTAGGGTGGGAACCCTACCATTTGCCCTGTGCTTCTGCAGTGTGCACTAGAGCCTGTAGCCTGCCCTGTCAGCGTCTGATTGACTCTGTCTTCAGATAAGAGGATCTCAGTCACAGGGATTTGCTCCTAAGGTATAAGACTTACCTACTTTAAAGGTCAGATTTTTCAGCTGGAAGCTAGTATAGGAACATAACATGGTAGAGGTGGGAATGCAGCAGATCTTTCCTTGAACAGGAGAACAAACTTCAGGAAGCAAACAGATTCAGTTTCTGAGCATCTTTAGGAAATCCTATGATACATTCTTCTGTGAAAAACACCTCCCTTTGATTTCACATTTTCTGCTCAAGCAACCACTTCAGATAGCATTAGACACAGGAATGTACAGACCAACATAATATAAATTAGCAAGCAATAGGAAGCAGTATCTCCTACAGAGATCTATGCAGAAGAGAGAGGGAAGAATTTCACTGGTGTCACATAGAAAATGCCCAGATTCTATAGCAGTAGTTGTTGATAGCTGATGTTTATAGGAATGACTCGTGATGATGATTTGCATAACACAGTGATATTTCTTAATCTCTGTACCTTCTGCTTGAGATTTCTGTTCTCTCTATATCAATAACATATAAAGGATTAAACAGCACTGTTTTGAAATAACCTACATAGCTGAGAAGCAGCACCAGAAACTTTAAGTCCTATAGAAAATGTGGTCTGTGCTTTTCAGAGAAATGTCTGGAATTTTTGAAAAGAAACTTAGAGCATCTTATTAAATGTTAGAAGAGAATGCAGATTCCCCCTCATGAGGCTCAGTGCTTTGATCATGTAACAAGCTTCCCTTTTGCTTTGGTGTTTAGGCTAAGAGCTGGACAGGCTAATAAACCTGCAGTCCAGTATTTGGTGCTGGGTGTCAGTCCCCTCAGTCCTCACCTGTGCTCACTGCTGGCAGAGGCTTCACTGAGGAATAGCTGGCTAAAGTGGGAAATGACTCTTAAGCAAGGAGTCTATGGCAACAGCACCTGTACCTTCCTCTGGAGCCCCTCCATCTCTTGAACAGGCAGGAAATGAGAGATCCCATTTCTAGTAGTTTGATACCTGAAGAAAAAAAGTGTTTCCTAGAAGGAGGTGGAAGGATGGAGCCCAAAAGAACAGAAATTAACTTGGCACAGACACTCTAGATTGTATGTTACTGCAGGGAATGGGAAGCTCCCCACTATCCCAGCTGTTCTGCACCAGGAAATCTGAGAGGAGAGCTTTAAATCCTGCTTGCTGTACTTTGAGAGAGGTGCAGTTGGCAATTATTTGAACTCATGTTTTTTCTTTCAATTTCTCTTTATTTTCTCCTTTCATTGAAGAAGTGGTTGGTTAGGTCATTGAAGTAATCATTTCTGGAGAAGCACAGCTCATTGAGTGCCAAAGTAGTTTGGTTTAATTTTCCCAGGTTTCTGAGTGGGTTCTCAAAGTGATCTTTACTAATGATCCCTAAAGATTGAGCCTGATTCTATCTGTTGTTAAGCAAAGCCTGTCAGAAGTGCTATAATAAAATGCAATGGAAAGCTGAGTGCAAATACATATATAAACATAGAAATAAATAAAAAACCCCAAGTCTTAAGGTCAACAGAACTTTGGAAAAGAAAAGCTGTGGAAGGCATTGGAGATTACTTTTATACTTTCCTCTGACAAAGCCGAAGCCTAATTCAGTTCTCCCTGAATGCAGGAAAGAGCTAGGACTGCATTTGGCAGCCCATGAAGTATGGGCTTAGTCTGCACAACCTCATCTAGCATACCAGAGAGTGAAGGACAGGATGGCTAGATTCAGGCTAACAACTAACAGGAAAGCACACCAGTCTCATCACTCTCTTTTTAAAATTTATTTCTCCACCCTTTCCCCCCCCCTCTCCCAAGAAATGCTCATTTGCACACTAATGACTTCTTGTATATAATTGATGTCACAGATACCCAAGGCTGAAAATACTCTGAGTGGAACTTCATGTCTATCCTTCACCAGCTGCTAAGAAAAGGTAGAGATCAACTCCTGCAGGGCTTCTTGAAAGTGGCAGCCTAGACTCTCAGAAGATCTAGAGCATGCACCAAAGTCAAGGACTTCCTCTTAGTGTTTGCCAGCTCTTCTGATCTTGCTTTGGGATCTTAATTTTTTTCAGGCCATAGCCAAATCTTGGAGATTTGAGAGATAAAAGAAACTAAGCTCCAGAAAATCTCAGAGCCTTAGCAGCTCTGACCAAATAAGGTTGTACCTTGGGACTGAGGTCCTGTCTATGGGGACAAGCAGTAACCTTCTGGGAAAGACAGTTTGGTCCTAAACTGTCAGCCTTTAAATACAAGAGTATTTTACCAGCAGAATAGGAGAAGCTCCTTCCAATAAAGCCAATCAAAAGCAATTTCCCTGCTGAAAGGTGGCCTACCTGAGAGAGCAGGCTGCAGCAGCTGCACGCCGCTGCTGTCAGCCCTGGCCGGCTCTGTCAATTAAGGGAACACAGAGCAATCTGTGAGCGCTGAAAGGGATCCCTTCAGAGCCTGAGAGACAGGCCCATTGTCTGCATGCGTGTCTCACATAGTTTGGAGTCCTGATAAGCAGGCATGCCATGAAAAACTGCATTATCTGGTGAGCTGGGGAGGACTTTGTCTGGGGGTGGAGGGGTGGGGGTGGGAGCAGAGGTAACCCTGCACCTCTGCATGGCGGGAGGTGGGCAATGAAAGACGCGCGTTTGGTGGTCCCCCCACACACCCTGCTTTCTCACAAACTCCTGCTGAATGATGAAGTCTGGTTTCCTCTAATTTCCCTCCTCCCCTCCATCCTTGTCATTTCTCTGGAGTTCAGGAATCAGTTGGGAAATTACTGCAGCACTGAGAAGACTTAAACCACCTGAGAAGCTTGACCACCTTCAGCTGCTGCCTTGCCACACATTGAGAGTCCTTTTTCTGTGAATCCCTCAGGGTCCATAAGTCTGTGGACAGGGAAGAGTGGAGACTTCAGACTCCCATGCATGTGTTGTAGAGAACATGGAATAGGATATGTAGAGCTCCTAGGGGAAGGAATAAGTGGGGTTCCCACACAAGCTGTTAACAAATGTTTGCTTTAATTTTTAAATTTTCCTCAGCTTATAGCCTGCTGCCTGGATCCCTTGGTGCAAATGGCCCTTTATGTTTCCTAGGAACAAACTCAGAAGTGCTCTTGGAGAAGCATGTCTTGCTCTACAACAGCATGTTCTCTTAGACTCCACTGCTTGAGCTTGGGAGTACCTAAAGAGGTTAGTACATGCAAAAATGCTTGCATGACAAATAAAACCAATCTCTAAGTTGGTTTTAGACTGTCTTTTCAGGCTACTCTGCATAGGAAGAGAAGGTTCAAGAAGAACTCTCTCTTTAAAATAACATATCCACTATGTAAAGGTAGCTTTCCATATGCTTGGGAGGATATGGAGACTGTATTCTGCATGACAGGATGCAAAGAAATGTATACATGGGAGCAAGCAACTCTGCTAATGCAGTAGCACAGATTTGGGAAGAATCAGTGCTGTGGTTAGACCAAGAATCTGAAGGATGGCTTGCAAATCACTTTGACTAAGTGACTAAGGCACCTTTCCTTTCTCCTTCTGGCTGAGATCTTTTTTTGCACTCACTGGAGCTCATAGTCTTCATGCTTAATTTTAGTTGCAGGCACTCTAGATGATCTTCATTCAGTGTTTAAGCCAAGGTTTATTGAGGACCATGCCTACTTTTGACTGTCACAGACATGCTGGACAAAAGCCATTTCTGATAAAGCAGTTAAGTACTGTGGACCTACCAAGGGATGAGCCTGGCCCATATTCTTCAGCTTTTATATCAGTTTTTTGGCAGTACGGAGGGCTGCCAAAGAGAGGATTGGATTTCTGATCATTCAGTCATCAGTCTTCAGCAGATACACCCTAGTCAGGCTTTAGTGATTTCTCTGCAGTTCACCCAGTGTACAATGATACTCCAGGAGATGGCAGGTCCTACTTTTTCCCAGTAGGGGAATATGTCTTAGCTCAGCATATTTGATAAGAAAAATTAATGAATTTGTTGTGGGGTGGAAGCTCCTCTTTCATCTCTGACTTGGTGAGGCTCATGGAAACCAATCTTTCTTTTCATGTTAAATAAAGCTCCCACCGTGGTTGCCAAATCCTACAGTCTATTCTCACATTCTTCACTGCACACACAATTGCACCATACTGCCAGTCCTGGATAAAGCTGTTGTGCTGACATATTTGACTATTTTCAAAGATTTTTAAATTATTTTGTTCATCCTGTATTTTAATTCTTTCTGTTTAGATAAAGATGTATCACACACACTTAAACTGATATGAGAGACTGGCTTTGTTTTCATCTCTCTTCAAACCAGCAACCTTGCTAATGCTCATATTAGTTTCCTAAAACTGTGTGTTTCCCCTGCATCCTCACATAAGTGCAATTTATGACTTTTCTCCCAGGCAAATGCTGGCAGACCCTCTTCTGAAGCACACCAGAAGCCACAGCATCCACTGAGTCACTGTGGGCTCTGGAGGGCACCTTGAAGAACATTGTAATTTCCTTTGGTTTGTGTCTCTTGGTATTTTCTTGGGCCTGTTGAATCTGAGTCATTCTTGATGAGGGAAAGATAAGTTGAGGCATCCCACAAAACTGCCAGCTCTTTTCAACAAAATGAACTGTCTCTTTTGAGTAGCTTATATAAAGATAGTCCTAGCACAATTGTCACATTGCATTTTTACTTGCTTCAAAGAGCAGCCGACTAATTAAGTGAAGATATTTAGCAGATTGTCATCAGGAGGCAAGTGAGCCACTCAGGGAGATGAATGGGGTAGTTTGTGCTTCTTGGAATTGTTGTTTCAATATCTTGTCAGGCTTGAGCAGATACCAATGCCTTCAGGAAGGGTACATATTCAATCTTTCATATATGTTCAAGGTAGAGCTGAGCTGCTTCACTGTAACATGGAAGCTGAAGAGCAGAAGGGTAGGTGTCAAATTTATTCCTGGTGTATCCTGCTGTAATTCAAGCCCATTTCTCCACCTTGCTGTGCTGTCTGCACCCAATTCATGAGCCAGTGCTCCACGTTGGAGCTGTGCATCACAAGCTCTGTGTAACAATCTTCACCTGCTCCCCTCAGCTTCTGCTGTGCCTCCTACAGGCAGGTATTAGTGGCTGGGTGTTTTTGTGTCTTTGGGATGTGTACATAGGGTATCCAATAGGAAATGTTTTCCCTTTTACCATGTGTTGCAGAGGATGCACAGTGCTGGTGCCTAGCAGAAAGTATACTGCTAGACATCTGCTCCTTGGAGCCCCTGGGACCCCCTGTGGTTAAGAAAGTGGAGACCTTTGATCTGTGGTTTGTGTGGGAGAGGTAGATGGTGCTGTGGTTTGCAAACAGCTGATGGTTTTCTCTTTGTTTCAGAGAAAAGCCAGGGTTGGTGTGTGATGATGCAGGGCATCGTGTGACCGGCTGGGAGCACGCAGCATGATGTGGTTTGCTCTGCAAGCTGCAGTTCACCAGTGTCATGCTACATTTTTAAGAAAAGGTGACAGCTTTGGTTGTGTCTTTAAGGCACAAGCCTCCTGTAGGGGCAGCAGGGAATGGCTCAAAACCAGCAATAAAACCCCATGAGCTGAAAATTTCCTTCTGCATCTCTCCAGGGCATATAGCAGTTGTTCACCCCAGGCAAAAGTGCTTCCCCTCCTTACACTGACTTGTCTGTAGAAGAGATATTTGTCCATGGGCATCTACCCCATCAGGGGTCCTGTGGCACTGCCTACTGCAAGTTTAGAGTTCAAAGGAGTGTGACTGCCATTATCTGTCATGACCCTGGAGATTATGTTCAGCAATTTGAGTAAGAAACTGCTGAGAAAATGTTGAGTTTGAGCAGGGACTGCTGTGTGAATGTTTGTGTCCATCTGGGGAGGGTAGCACTCAGAGTACACAGCTCAGAAGGAAAAGAGTGGAGCTGTGCATGTGCCTCTACAATTCTGGGAAAAATTATGTGCAACAGTCCAGTGCTTAATATAAAATAATCTGGTGGACTGAACTAACCAAATATCCAACTTCCATGTGATCTTGTGTCCCTACAAAGAGAGCATTTAAGGAAGGGAATAAGAACAGGGTGGATATATAATAAACTCCCTGCTATATAGTGTCTAGAAATCAGAGCTGAGAGATTTCTTGAAGTGGAGAATACATTGGACTCATAATTACAAGTATTCACCTCTGGATTAGTGTCAGTGGCTTGGGCTCCCCTGACACAATTGCCTTGAGCAGCAAGTCTGGCAGCATTTGAAAGCTAAGAAGGAGAAGCTGTGTTGGCAGGGGAGGAACAAGTGCTGAGACCTGTAACAGTGTGAGCACTGGCTGCCAGGCATGCCAAACTGGGACTCCAGCTGGGAAGGAATGAGAAGTGAAAACATGTAGATAACTAGTTCCAAGAAACTACAAATATACCGGAACACAGCCACACAACTGAGGCTGAAAGTGGGTGATTTATTGGCTGTGGAACAGGTATTCCTTATAGATTCCATTTTTATTTTGCCTAAATGCTTAAGAACCTAAGGAGTTTCCCTCTGACCCTCCTGTACCCTGTGGTCTTGTGGGGTGGCATCACTCACAGTAGCTTAGGATGACTCTGGGCAATGTTCTGCCACTCTTCAGCAGTGCTGCTGCACCCTTCCAGTGGCCTGTTGCCACCATGCCTCAGCACTGAGGACATAGCTGATGTGGTTGTCTGACATCCCCTGCAGGTGCAGGACACGTTCTGCACATGGATCAGGAGCCAGGCACTGCAGCAGCTTGCTGGAGCCACTTGCCACAGCTCACCTGTAGCTTGTGTGAGAAAGGCCTCTCTTAGGCACTAAATCCAAGTTTGACACCTTCTAGAGGCTCTGCCAGAGTTAGAGAAATGTTTTTTTTTTGTTTGTTTTTTTTTTTTTTAATCAGTCGTGTGCTGTAAAATCCCACCCTCAGGGCTTACATGTGTTAACAGGAGTGGAGCCCTAAAATTTTTGAATGTGTTTTTTGGTGAATCCTTAATAGCTGGGTGACTCCTACTTATCATTGCTTCTTCAGAGCTGCTGACATTTCCAAGGAACACTAGCAGGTCAGAAAGTCAGCTTGGAGAAGCTGAGCTGCTTCTTTACCACATTACACTCACCCAGGCTGGTGCTTTATAACTCTGTCTTTAATGATTTTCTCAGCTATTTTTCCTGGTACTGGCGTAAGGCTCACTGAGGTCTATAATTCCCATGATTGCCCTTAGCACCTCTTTTAAAAGAAGTGCAGAGTTTTGGCTCCACTCCAGCCTGATGGGAGAGTGGTTATTTTTAATGATAAATTGAATGATTTTGTTAGTAACTTCTATGAACTTGGATTTTTTTTTTTTGAGTGTTTGCATAAATGTCATTTAGTCCTGGAGTTTTCTTATTCTTTCAGTTTTTAGGTTATGTTATTATGTCTTTTTTTTTTTTTTTTTTTTTTTCCTTTTGAGTTTCTATCTGCCTGTTTTCATTATATCTGGTTTTGTGTGTCCCCTACTACTATTGTTGCTCTTTGTGGTTAAAGTGTTAATGTAATGTGGTCGAGGTACCCAGATCTCAGACTGGAGACTCTTTATATTAAATAATTTACATGTATCCAAACCAAGAGTTTGGTTACCTAGGGGGCTTTGTGGACAAGGTAAAGATACATTGAGTTATCTCATTTTCTGGCATGAGCAAATGGGAAAAGTTTACTCAGATCAGCTAGACAAGGATAATCTTGTGCAAATGTATCTGAGTTCAAGAACATTTCCTGCTGGTGACAGTCCAGGGAGGAGGGATCACAAGCTTAGGATTCCACAGCTTTGACATCCTCATATTCTAGTCCTGTATTTTAACTGCAACACTCCATTTCTCAGACTCATTCTATTTTTCTGGGTAGTTTGAAGATCTTGATTCCTGTGACTCATAGTAGAACATCCCTGTGAAGACATCCCGCTTTCACTATCTCAAAAATTCAAAAGTTAATATTTCTGACTGTGTCAGAGGAATAAGATTTCGAAAACATCATCAGCCAATTGACATTGTTTAACAACTCTCTGCCATCACCTGGGAGAAAGCCTAGGCTTCCCTCACACAGTTTCTGACTGCTCACCTCACTCCTGCTGTCAGCATCTTCCTGAATAGAGTTTGCTAGAAGAGAATGAGCCCTAGCCCTTTCTCTTCCCTTCCCTGGTCCCAGCAGGCAGGCAATATGGCAGAGTGCAGTCTCCAGTGTCCCTTTAGTCACTTCTCTGCTGTTGGTGTCATAGGGCTAGTGTTTAAGCATTTTCACGCTGGATTTGAAATGAGATTATAGACTGGTCCACTCAATTGACTTAATGGATTTTAAGAAACTAGATCCTATTAATGCAGTCAGTGCCCCAGGGTGCCTCTCCTACTGCAGACAAGATAATCTGCCATGCAAATTAAATCCTGCCTCAAGATGCAGGGCCTGCTTAATGTGATCCATTACACAGTTTACTTGTTTATATCTAATATTGTAACAGGAATAGGCTTACGAGCAGCAGGACTCAACTGAATAGAAGAGTAAATTACCAGGAAAATGAGGTTTTAGAGACTCTCTCTTCCTTTCTCTCAATCCTTACTCTTTTCTTTGCTCCCTCTCTCTTTCACATTTGAAAACATATTCCTCTTCTGCTTTTTACATGTAGGGAATAATCAAGGAAAATAATATGCATGTGAGTGATAGATTCTGCTTTTGTTTACAGAGGTGTAAATTGGGAATGTAGCCAGGAGAAGGAGCTCAAAAGGATCAATAAAACCTTTATGGAGAGTTGAATCTTTCTTTAGCTCCATTGTCCAGTCTGCATGGGGTTTTGGAATGGGGTGTTCTGTGTACTCCCTTTTCCTGCAGAAACTTATGGGTGAGATTTCATCTTTCTCCAATGAAGTCATGAGAACAGACATAGAACAGGCAGTGGTGGATAGGAGTACAGAGACTAGTCAAACTGGAGGACTGGGTTTGGATTCAGGAAAGAAAGAAAAGGGATATCAAGTTTGGGCATCCTGAGGGAAAGAAGTCAGTCCAATGAGAAGTGGTTCAGCAAGGTCACAGGCTTCTAACAGGTCCATATAGGGATATATGCCAAGGAAGATACTTGTATAAGTGATCCTTTCAAGGGAGGATGGATTATCTGATCTCTCATTTTTATGACAAGCTTACGTTAAGGATCTTGAGACTGGGATTCATAAGTTTAGGAACACTGACATTACACTGGAAGACATAGTTTTTTTGTATATGACAAAGTCACTGGCTTATCCTGGAGTTCCTAGGATGAGGATGTAAGGAATCAAAGTAATGTGGCAGGATCTGCAGCATGAATAAAAAATAGGAAATGGATGGAAGAGTCTGCTTGAATATTTCAAATTGTAGGTGACTGCTACTAAGAGTAGATGAAGGTATGATTCCCCTTTGCTTTTGTCCAATGGCAAGTGAGTCTTAATTTATTTTCATAACCAATCAGTATTGTGGTAGGGGAATATCAGCAGACTGCTTGGAGTGCATGCAGACTGGTAAATGCTGCATACAGGCACTGTCCCTACACAGCACAAGTGCTGTGCATGCACAGTGTGGCTGTGCTGTTTCAGCTGCACTAGGGCTGCAGGCACAGTGATGAACTGGCCTCCCTTCATATTCCTGAAGGAAATGGGTGGTTGTGATATAGGAGTGCAGCCCTGCTGTGATTTTGTGCAATGCCTGTAATGGATCCTAAGATCTATGGGATTTCTGAGTGAAAGAAAAGTCAGAGTCCAAGGCAGGAGCATATTTGGAGTGATTCCTTAGGACTTGACACAATCTGTAGCAGTAAAGGGGTGGCTGTCTGCAGACACAAAGTGGGCAGACCCAGGACCTGTCCCTTGCTAAGGGACAAGGAAGGTGCATCAGGCTACTGTACTTTCACAGCAGCTTATTTGATCTATTTCTGCTATGACAGGAGTTCTCTTACAAGATTCAAACAATAATTTGTAATTCCTGTCATTCACATAGACTTTCTCATTTATCTCATGTAAACCAGTTATTTCTCCAAGCCTCAGATGAGTCTGTAGCAGTGTGATCCCTTCAGTTTTGTCTGTGCATGGGCAGTCCCAGCATGGGGACTGTGCCTTTGGTAGTACCCAGGGCTGTGTGTGTTACAGCTGGAGCCCTGCACACCCAAATGATCCTGGCAGAGGGTTTGTCCCCATGGGCAGCAGACAGAGGTAGGTGAGCCCCAGCAGTGTACATGGTGTTGCATGGTTGAGACCCCATAAGCTGGTGCAGCCTTCAGAAAAGATCTTTGTGCCAGGCAACAGCACTGCCTTGAACCAACACTTCTGCCATCTCTAATGATAGCACCTCATGCAGGAGGAGAAATAAGGGGAGGAGGGAAGGGAACTGTTGTTTTTTTAACTTAATTTAAAGCTTTTTATGAGATTTTCACAGCTGTGATCTTATCAGGGTTTGGCTATAGAAATTAAAGCAGCAATTATATTTTCCCCTTCCTGGAATGTAAAATAAAGTCTTGTGTAAAATGCATTAAAAACTGGAATGTAAAAGTGTAATTAATGTGGAGCAAAAAGCACATTGCGTCATTAACTTTTTTATTAATATTCTCACGCAGTGCAATTTCAAAGCTCAGTGCCACTCCATTTCCCCCAGTGAAATATCTCCCACTCTTTCATTGCAGCTACCTTTAACCTCATCTTTAATGGGATGACAGCAGCTTTTCTCTGGAATTACATCTCTGCTCATCCATCTGTCCCACTAGACCCTTTCTCCTTCCACTTAGGGTTCCTATCAGATTAGGGTGCAATTCTCTTCCTAATGGAAAGAGAGAGGGACAAAAGCATGAGATTCATTTGACACCTGTAAAGCAGCAATGGAGATGCTTGCTTACCTGGAGGAAGGCTAAGGGGTAGGATTCTTCCTTCTGCTGAGCTGCAGGAGCAAGGCTGCATCTTCCAAAGGCACTGCAGGATGTCTTGCTTGCAGCTCACATCTCTAGAGATTGTTCTAGATCTCTTTGCTCTTGCTGTGTTAAGGCCTAATCCTGTCATAGTAATTGCTAGGTGTTATCTGGGTACTTACTTAGTTGCCTTTATTTTGCTGTCTCTGCATACAGCAAGTGTTTTTCAGTTGCTGCTGTGGGAACAGAGGACCCCTGCTTTCCCTGAGATGTCAATCCAACCTCTTTGTTCTACCCTTATAACATGATGAGAAAGTTAATGTATAGTCCTTTTCAGCATGGTTCGTTTTCCCAGTGCCAGGCAATGCCAAGGAAGGAAGAATAGGGCTGTAAGCAATTCTTGCTGAAACCAGGAGTGGTTTGGGTGGCAGAACTGTAGTCTAATATGCAGGAAGCAGACTGAAATAATACTCTCATCAGTTCTAGTGTCATGTGCCCTGTATTGTTTTACAAGAGAAGCCAAGGGATAAAAAAGATCTAGATTCACCACTCAATTCTTTGTCATTTTTCTGGGCTCCATTCAGCTTTGGAATGGGCAGGCATCTCTCAAACTTGTCTTTTGAAGGCTTCTAACAGCTTGCCTGTCACAGAGTGGCAAATTATTTGTTCCCTGGTTTCTAAGCTTAGCCCCTATCTTGCTCTCATTTCATTATAATTTTATGCAAATTTACAATTGACAATCTGAGTTTTAGTCACTGCAATTATCACTAGTATTGAAGTAGAAGCAAGACTTTTAGAGCTACCAGCTATTTGCTTGGTTTTGAAATGCCTGTAAGAGTTTAGCCCAGGGTATCCAAGTATATATTCACAAATGGTTCATGATGTCAGATCCCAAAGATTCTGCCTGTGTTTCCTGGTAAAGTTGGGATATACACAACACCTAGGCTGTATTGAGTAAGATAGGACATTTACTGCATCTGATGATTTCATCAGATCCCTGATGGATATTGCAGGATGTCCATCCATCCATCTATCCATCTGTCCATCTCTGTAAAATTCCAGAGCTCACAAGTTGTTTAGCTCTTATCCTGGTCCTAGGAAATGTTTGACAGTTTGCTTGCATCT
Source organism: Erithacus rubecula (assembly GCF_903797595.1). Taxonomy (NCBI): domain Eukaryota; kingdom Metazoa; phylum Chordata; class Aves; order Passeriformes; family Muscicapidae; genus Erithacus; species Erithacus rubecula. The sequence continues at coordinate 16,247,550 of NC_136660.1, forward strand.
CACTTGAAGTATTTATGATGTGACTGTGGCATTTTGATTAAGGTCATGAGCAGTAAAGTGGAGGTGTATGAGTCACCTCATGTCAGAAAGGAGAAATTTGGAGAAAGGAATTTTGGCCTCTACAGGTGAACAGGCATAGTTTGGATGCTGTGTATAGAAGGGAAGTCTTTGGTAAGTCTTTAGAAAACACTTTCCCAATTCTCACCTATGCAGCCATGAAAGGGTAATTAATTTGTAGGGCCATGAGTTTCCTACCACAGTAATGTGTACAAGAAAAATAAAAGATGGCCTAGTTCCAGAGATCTTACAAAATGCTCTGTCTGGGGAAAATTCCCTTGAAGTATGTGATCAATGTTTTACTGTTAACTGGGCTTTCTCCAAAGATCTGAAATAGCTAATAATGAAGAAAAGTTGTGTTTATTCGTTAGCCTGGGGTAGAATCCTAAAATTCACTGAGTATGAGCTGGTATCCATCGTGATCTACTGTTTGTCTGAAGAAGACATCTGATAGTGTCAATCAGACTTCCCATTAATTGATTTTTCAACTGCTTGCTGAACAAACCCAATGCATTTCACAATGCATTGCCAATACTATCAGCATCTTAGCGGGAGCTGTTGTTCACATTTTGACTGAAATTATTATTGCAATTGCTTTGAAATTATAAAAAATTTAATTTAATGAAAACCATCTCTATGGAAATTATACTGGGTTTCAGATTAATTATGTATGTATTTCACACATCTGTGATTCTGAGGTCCTGTACTATCAATTTCATCATTCCTTTTCTTAAGGCTTTTTTTCTGCAAAAAAAATGTCAGGAGATAAAATGAGTGTTTACTAGTTATCTGTCACTTTGCTCTTTTTCAAGTTGTTGATTAGGGTGATGTTTACCAGCATCCTGGGACTGGACTTGAGGAGAACTATGCACTGTGTACTTGCCCAGTACTTTACTTCATAGTGCTTGAATCCTTGTAATCCCTAGTCAGTGAGTGCCAGTTACCTGTCAGGTGTTACTACACCAGGAATAGAAAAATTACTTATGGCATGATTATTTAGCTTTAGTACATTCTCATAAAACTAAGTGTGAGAAAAAGAAATGTTTGGCTTCAAATATATTATGTTTTTTTACAAGATGGTTATGTTATTCCATATCATCCACATTACTGCTTGTCATAGCATTTTCTTTTTTTCCCCACTGGAATTCTGCTCACCTGTGGCCTATATAAAATAATTTAGAGATGCCTTTAAGATTTCTCAGCTCCCAAACAAATAATAGAATTCTGGTAGTACCAAGACAGCACAGTATCTTGGGCACCAATTTTAGAGAATCCCTTCTAGTGACAGAAGTGATTTAACCTAAAACTGTGCTCCTGGTTGGAAGCATGCTTTCCCAAACTCTATATTAATAATATCCGCCAAAATGCAGCCTTTCATCTAGGACATCATTGTCTAGAATTTGAGACAAAGTTATTAATTTTAAAGTGAGGCTGAGATAGACACAGTTAAGCTCTGTACTTCTTAAATGCCCTGGAATTTGGCTCAGTGGCCAGCAAAGCCAACACTGCTGTACTGCTGCATTTAAAGTATGTCTTTATTTCAAAGTGTTTGTGGGGGCAATGGCAAAATGCAATTAGTTACTTCAGAGAAAGCATATTAGGGAAAAAAAGGTTAAAAAAGAAAAAGTGCACCTTGTCCCATCATCATCTTGTTGCACCCATCTAAATTTTTGTTGTGCCAAGGAGGCATATGCTGCTCTTTTTAATATTAAATGTTATGCTGTAAAATATCAATGTCACTATGCCCTTTAAAATTGCCACTGACAGATTAATTCTGTGCTTACTGTCCTAGAGCCTACAAAGATATTGCCTTTAGCTCTTTTATTTTCATGCTATTTTATGCAGATTTTCATCTTATGCTCTTTGGACAGTTCTGCAGGGTGGTGCTGTAGGGTGCTGGCTCATACAGCTCATTTGGGCACGTATTCCTTGCAGTTTACCTTTGTTGGCACCCCTTTGTATGCTGAAGGATGGATACTGGTGGTGATTTCAACTTTATCATGATCTACCTGCATGCTTTTCTGCTTTTGCTGGAGGGTATGTTGTCTCTCTTAAATGGGATTTACATATTTCATGCTCATTCAGCCCAGCAGCTTTTGCTCTCTTCCCAATTGCCTTGAGCCTTTGATCATTTTCTTCTGCTGTTTTACCCCAGCTTAAAATGCCATCTGTATCCATACCATCAACAGTTTGTTGTTCCAGTAACAGCCCAAATGGCAGTCTGCAGAAACAGCATTTCTCTAAAGGAGTGTGCAGTCTGTACAAGCCAGAGCACTGTTTTTTTGAATACTGCTGATGTATTTACTGTAGATTGTCAAATGTTTTCTTTCTCCAATGCTTTTATTCTTGTAGACAAGAAAATCAATTCCTTTTTACATTGTTTGTTACCAATTAGGTCTCTACAGTAGTAAAATAACTTGTCCCACAAAAGTCAAGGAGTTTCCTAATTTTGACGATTCTTCTGGTTATGATTCATAGTTGATTTTAGCTTTTGATTTAGCAGTTACAGAATCTGAGACAGCTTTTCCACCTGTATTACTTACTGTGCTCATTCTGACTCTTTGTAATGCACCATTGACTCTTCTTTGGTAGTTTGGCTTCCTGGCTCTCCAATTAATTTATTTGCTGTGTAATATCCAAGATTGTACTTTTTTGTACACTATCATATGCTTTTTTCCTTGCTGTTGTTGCAATGAATATTGAAAATTGTGTTCTTCCCAATTTGTGATTTTTCTATACGATCCTGCCTTCACATTTCCCTTGTCTCTTATTTTGGCCTTTAAAAGGAGTTATTTATGGTCTTTTTGATAATATATTGGCTTAAGCTTATACATGCAGCTGAAGAATATCAAATATCTCAATGTTCTGAAGCTGGTGAAGCATTCATCTTAAACATCATTGTGCCCATATGAGCTTGGAGGAATTTAGGGGGCTCTGGTGGTGCCCTCCTCTCTCTGGTGACTGCTTTATCTGCTGCAAGGACTGATCCAGAGCCACACAGTGGTTCTGTGCTACAGAGGTAGCCAGAAATGTGGTTTTGGGTGGGAGGCTGGACATGACCTGCAGAAAAGGGGGGGTGATAGAGCTCATTGCAGCAACAGGATGGTTGTACCTGTCTAACACAGAGTAAAACTCTTGCTGCTTGTACTGGGAGCAGTGGTAACCAGGTACTTTGCCATTCACTCTTCTCTCTCCTTCTAAGCCTTGATAAACCAAACTTCAGGGCAAAGAGCAATGAGGTTGCCTGCACCAGCTGCCTACAAAACTCTGGTGGAGTCATACCCAGCAGACACAGGAGCTGTGAGAAGGGGCCCATCTGAGGGAGGCAGTAGTTGGGGATGTGCTGGCAGAGAGGTGGCCTTTCAGAACAGGAGCAATCAAATGCTCATTAGATTAAAATGGCCACCTTCAGATGCACTTGGGAGCAGATGGGGAGCTGGTACAGTACCCAGAGGACAGGTGGGCTGTGCTTATGCCAGGCTGTGCTTCTAAGCAGGTGACTTCTTGTCTCTGGACTAGCTGAGGCTCTCCAGGGGTCTTTGAGGTGTTTCACTGTTTCTGACCTAGCAGGAAGGAAATAGAAGCTGTGCATACACAGTGCAAAGCTGCATTACCAGCTAGGCAGACAGCTGCCTGCCTTCAGACTGTCCTGAGCTGAGATCAGTGTGCTTCCAGCAGGGCAGAGAGCAGAGAGCACTTGCTGCTGCCAAGAGCTGAGAACCTCCTTGGTAGTGCTGTGAATTTGTGCTTCCTCAGCTGGAGATCAGCAATGGCCTTGGAAAGGAAGCAGCTCCTGTTTATTAGTATGGCCTTGCTGTGTAATCATTTGTGAACTGCCAGCATTTAGGGGCTTATCCAAAATCCACTGGAACTGTAGGAATCTCTTGAGCTTTTTAAAGTAGGTGTTTATTTTTCCCTGGGCAGGAGCAGCAGTGCTTTCCAGGTTCCAGTGTGCAGCTGCAGATCTGAGCTGTGCTGTGTGCCAGGGTGGCTCCAGCATACCTTGGTCAGATGGGAGGTGTTAAATATAGAACTGTCAGTGGTGAACAAAACCAAGATAGAGGCATGCTTCATGGCCAGATCATTTTGTAGCTAAACCTACTCACTGCCTGGGAAATACATGCACTTTTGAGGCCAAGTGCTGTCTTCTGAGCAAAACCCATGCTCCAGACACTTGAAAAATGTCTGGTCACTGTTTTTCCTTAGTAACAGAGTCATAATACCTTCCCATTTACACCATGCTGAGATACATATGCTCAGCTCAGTAGCCCCATGAATGAGGATGGGAGACTTAACTGGTGAGAGATTTCCATTTTCTTCTTCAACCCTCTTCCCCAAACAGCCCCTTAAGCTGACTGAAAATATGTGGAAGAGAGAGGGGTTCACAGAGAGGAGCTGGCTCTCTTTACAGGGTGTACAGTGTGGGTACAGTGGGTTTTGTTCAGGTAGGAAGAAAGCTAAATACTCCCACCCACCTTGTCACATTCAGAACAGAAGGAACAATTACTGATGTCCCTCAAAGTCTAAGGACATTTAGAAAAGAAGGACACCCTGTCAGAACAATTAATAAAGGATAGTGATGAAGTTCTTTAAAACCATTAACCAGACACATTGGTTATTGGTTGAAGATATTTTCCTTGCTTGGTTGCCAACTCTCTTACACTCAAGAGATAGCCCTGGAGAACAGACTTGATACATTGAGATGAACTTGGCTCAGACATAGTTTCTGCCTTGTCTTCTCAGTGGTCATCAGGAAGGTCCACTTCTTCATCTGCATGACCAGTAATGTGGATGATGGAAACTTGGGTTCAAAAAGTGGTGCAAATGGGTGAATTCTGTTTCTAAGGATTTGAGATAAACTATCATGCTGGATCTTCTGGCTGTTATTGGTGGAACAAATAGCTTCTAAAGAAATAGTTAATCTTTATGTACATATAATCTCTTTGATACCTATCTCTAGTTCCTCAAAAAATTTTAAAATTGAAGAATAATTCAGCTCATAGGATGGGGAGCTGCTTTTGGTTCCATCCTGTGCTATGCTTATTAAGTGTTTTCTAGAGCAGTAGGTGCCTTTGCATTCTTACAGGATTCTAACAGGATGGCTGTGGGGTCCCCAGGTCAGTATGCAATCTGTTACAACCACCACCTAACATTGAAATAGACTGTGATCCACTTTCAGACACAGGAAAATGTAAAATGAAGCAGAGAAAAGCTTGGCTGAGCAAGGAAAGCTGGTAGAGCCTATTCTTACCTTTTTCCTTCTCTGTCCCAGACACGGAGGAACAAGTAACACCTGTTTGCTGACCACCACTTTTTCCCTTCCCTCTTCCTCTCCTTCCCCCTTTCTGGTCAGATACCTCATTCTCTTGTATAGAAATGAACTTGGCAAGAGTCTTTAGGAATGAGAGCACACCTTATTGTCTAAGGCAAACCCCTTGATTATTTTGAGGTGGTTTCCTTTCAGTCTGTGCTGAAGTGCAGTGCAAGATCTGTCTATGGCCAGACTCCAAGTTCAAGTCTGTGGTGAATGCAGGCAGAGGATGGAAAGACAGAATAAGAGGAAAGGAGGAAAAGGGAGGCACTGTGACCCCTGCACCGAAGCCTTGTGAGCGTGGCAGAGACTTCTGTGTGTTTGTGTGGAATGGTGGCTGTTTAGATAAACAGATGGCAACAAATGGCATAAAATTATATACCCATAATGTCAGTTCATAACATTTTGTTCGACATACTTGATTTAATCGCTTAGCTGACGATTTTGCTTTTGGGCCCATATGGTGGCAAATGGCAAATGAACCCTCTTTACACAGCAACTCCAATCTGGCACTTTTATCACCGAGACTTAGAGAAGAATCCAGGAGGAGAGAGATGCAGATGGAAAATGAATGAGCAAGCAGGGTGGGGTACATGTGTGGGAAGAGGAGGTTTTGAAGGTGCGGCCAGGGGAGTGCTCTTGGGAGGTGGAATTGGGGTGGGGAAGGTGAAATGGGGAAGTAGGGCTGGGGCAAAAGAAATCAGGATGTGCTATTTTTAAAAACATCTAAGAGATGAAACAAGAAATTTAGCAAAGAGAATTTGAGAGAAAACCTGTGGAGAGAACATAGATGAAAATATAAGGAGAATGGTGTCAAGAGGAAAGGAGAGAAGTAGGCAAGGTGGGGATAGTAGCAGATATTTAGGAGGTGTATTCAAAACTAATCTACAAATAAAAGCAAAATAAGTGCAAAACCAAGAGAACAGATTGATTGACCGGATTCTTCAAAGGAACAAAGTAATAGGAAATGTGCCTGATGAAACTTGTTTTTCCTGTGCTGTTATCAATGTAGTACTCCTGAGAAGAGGTATCTTGAGAAGGGCAACACAACAATGATGACTGAGTTCCCATGGCAGATGACTTTGTCACCAAGATTGTGGCAGTATCTGGCACGGTTACTGTATATTACAGTATTCTGAGTGAGTAATTGCTTTATTCAACTTAGCTTTTCCTAAAGTTATGAGAAGGCTGGACCTTCACTTTGAATGTTTTTTCAGCCAGGGTGTGGTCTTGCAAAATGTTGAGAACTGTAAATTTGCCTGTCAGTCAGTGAACAGGGCAGTTCCCTCAGGCATGTCCAACGTGCCTTCATGTGTTCACTCTGTGATGGGGATTTTCTTTTGCATGTGCCAAGGAGAGCACAGAAGAGGTGACTTTAGAAAGGTGCTGCTTCAGTGACTAGGAAATAGTCCTCAGTAGGATGGAAGTGATATGATCTGGCAAGACTGAGAAGTTAGAAGTCAAATGAAGCTGAATATGTACTTTTTGATAAGACATTTTCCCTAACACATCAGCATCCTCATTGCTTATAGTGCAGAATGAAAAAAAGTAAAAAAGAAACACTCACCAAAATCCTCACTGAATCCAAAGAATTGGTTAATAAGGCTCAGGGAAATGTATTTCCTGTGATTCTGAGAAGTATGCTGCCAGTGAAATTTCATCATGGCAAAATACGTGTCTCAGAGTAATGGTACAAATAAAAAGTCCAAAGACCATAAGAAATGGATCATAATTTAGGCAAGCTTTCTCTAATACCTCTTTCTCTTTTTTCTGTATTCTTTTCTGAGTCCTGTTCAGTAGAGAAATGCCAAGCTGGTTCTGCTTATTACTCTGTGTTGATCAGTCCAGCAGTTGATCTGAATCTGATTTGCACCATACTTGGGATGGTGAAGAGGAATAGCTGCTGGGGAGTTTATAGCTCTTTTTATGGGAAAGTTGGATCCTTCTAACCTACTGTTGTATATCTCTAATTACTGGAGGATTCAGCTATAGAAACTGAACTAGGTCCAAGTTTCTTCTGAGATGTCCTGTGCATATCTGGGAGTACTGAACCCTCAGTTTCACTCCATTTCTTGTGAACATTACTTTATGCAGCTGTGGGTGGGACCTCCACACTGTTCAACTAGCTAGCTTGTGACCAATTAGTTAAAGACTTCTTCTTTAGTTGAGACTGTAGTTAAGTCTGGATTTGGCTCATGTTTATCAAAAGGTTGGGGTGACTCTAATAGTTGTGGTACCTACAAACCATCTCTTTCTGATGACAATTAGTTCAGCCCCTTCTGCCCAGCTTTCCATTTTCTTCTCCTGAGCAACTGAAACTGCCTCCCAGACAATGTAGCCCAGCAGGCAGCCATGCAGTAGCAGCTGGCTGTGGTCTGTTCTCAGCCTGGCTGGATCTGGTGGTGATGGGTGCTAGGTAAGTCCCAAGTTTACTGTCAGAATCCACACTGGAGACTTATGGGCTTCCAGGGTAAGCTCTGGAGCTTGGAGGTTGGTTTCATCCCTTTCCCTTCCTGTCTTATGTGTTCAATCTGAAAGTCTCTGCAAACTAGTTTGACACGGCTCCCTTCTCCCTTGCCCCCCCGTTCACACCCCCCAGGCTCTTTACAACTAAGCAGTTTGTCCTTTTCCCAACGTTTTGGAGAATCTGGGAACCTAAGTGCTCCAATAACTCATGTCTGAGCTCTCATTTACCCCCTGCCGGCATGGGGAAGCTGCGCACCAGCCTCTCGGAATGCCAAATGAGTCGCGGCTGCCGCCGTGTCCCCCGCGCTGCGGGGCCGGCGGGCGGGTCCCAGCGCTGCCGGGCTGCTGGGGACAGCCAGCTGGGCACCGCCCTGCGCCCGGGCGGGACACGGCCAGGTGGCTCCACGCCTGTGACTCCTGGCTAAGGTGAGGTCCCACAGCTTAAGAAGGAAGAGTTTTGTAGCTTGGATCGTAAGGGGTGGCTTCATGAAGGGAAATACGCCTTTTAAGTTTGGCTCTGCCACTGATATGTCACATTGGCTTGGCTCAGTCGATTAGCTTCTGCCCATCTCAGTTTCTCGCATTATCTAATGGAAGAAGAGCATTTTTCCCACCTTTCCCGTGCAGCTGTGAGGTTCACACTGAGAACTGATGCAAAATGTTTTGAAATCCTTGATTTGAGCAGACTGTGATGAAAACCAGGATAGGAAAAGACATCAGCTTTTGGAAAAGTGGGGATACTTCTAGATACTTCTCATGTGCTGGGCTTTGCAGTTGATGGACTGGATAGCTCCGAAACATCCTTTGAAAGCAACTGAGGATGACTTAGGGTTCAAATCCAGTCACGGTAGGTCTTGTTTTTAATTTGCAGGAAAAGTTTGGAATTGTGGGTTTTTCCTAACACCGTATCTTCCCTCTGGCTCTGACTACATCAGCTGCTTTTCATTTGCATTCATCCTACAGTATATATCTCCCCTTCACTGTTCTCTGAGTATTCTGGTGTTCTCCCCAAGTGTTTTGGTTTCTTTTTCTTCTTCTTCTTTTTGTGTAACTGGCACAGGTTTCAGTACCCACCCAGTGCATGAGGCTGTGTCTGTTCACTTAAGGAGTACCATTCCCATTTTACAGAAGGAAGCATGGCACAAACGGCCTGAGTCCATCTTGTCCATACAGTCTCCTCTGGTCTCTGCCCAAAAGTAGTGATTCCGTAGAGTTCTCACTCCTGTGACCCTGTAAGCTCATTGTGGTGTTATCAGCTGTATGGTCCCTGAATGCAGGGACATTTCCTGTCATCCTGTGCTCGGGCTGCTCGGCTGGGTGGCACCAACCCCGACCTGCATTCCCGAGGGATGGTGCGGGCAGTGGGCGCTGGAGCTCTGGGGTTTTGTTGCCGTGAGGAGGCGGCTCCCGGTCGGTCCCTGCAGGTCTGGCAGCCCCTCCCGGCAGGGCTGCAGCTGCTGGCGGGGGTGCTGGGCGAGCAGCCTGCTCCCAAGCCTTGCAGAGACGGGCTGGAGCTGGCCATCAGTCCCTGGAGCCTTGGCAGAGAGCGCACCGAACGCGTGTCCCTCCGAGCCCTCGCTCCCGCTGTTCCCCGCTGTTTTTCCCGTTCCCCGGGAGCACCCAGGGCATCGCTCCGTGGCGGAGAGACCCCGCTGCCGGAGCTCACCGAGTGTCACTCTCCCTCCTTCCTTCCCCCTTCCCTGCCTGTGGCCCTGGCAGGCGACGGCAAGTGCCAAGGATGAGAGCAGGTCCCTGGTGTCTCCTTTAGCTGCCATTGCAGTTAAATTAGAACAGAGACCTGCAAATAAAGCACCCCCTCCCCTACCCCCCCTCCCCGCTGCCAGAAGCTCTGCATTTCACTCAAGTGCCCACCGGGGAATTTGCCCATTTACTCTTGTTATTTGCATGATAAAGGCTGTTCTGCTGCCTTTTCTGCAGGCTGCCTTAAAAAGGCAGGGAAGTTGGAGCAGACGGGTAGGAGAGGCAGGGAGGTCAGGGCACCCAGCGCGGAGGGAGCGAGGGACGGAAGGAAAGGAAAGAAGGAAAGGAAAGAAGGAAAGGAAAGCTCTCCCCAGCCCCAGGGTTTGCTTTCCAGTTCTGCTCTCATTAGCGGCTCTGTGCATTCCCTTCGCTCCTCACAAAGACGCTTATTCTGGCACGGAAATGTGCCCTCTGGGATTTACTGAGAGAGAAAGAGAAAGGGAGGGGAAAGAGGGAGATAGACGGAGAGAGAATAGGCGCTCGTCCTGGGTTGCATCCAAGCTGCCTTAGCTGAAACTCAGTATGGAAGTGTAAAGGTAGCTGTAAACCTTTCTGGTTGCATCACCCCAATCATGGATTAAATTCTGGACCAGTCTCCGTTGTTCGCTGGCTTTGGCCTGGCTTCTTCTGCCAGGTGTTTTTGAAGTGCAATTTTCTGGAAATAAGATGAAGTGGAAATACTCTGCAGTGATATGCCACTTCCAGTTCAGTTTTCACCCCGGTTCTGATTTAGATGAAGAGCCTCATGTCCCTTCTGACTAAGGAAAGTTTACCAAAATGAAAACATGACTTTGCAGAAGAAGCACACATTTTGAGAACTAATCAGTCAGGACATTGTTTGGCTAGCTTTATGGGGCAAGGGTGCCTGGTGCTCAGCACTGCCCTATTCCCATTCTTTCTTGCCTGAAGAAACTTCTTGTGCCTGTGATAAGCCCAGTGGCCACACAGGAGCTGAAGCAGTGACACTGCCCCTTACCAAGGCAATCTTCTGTTGCCTGCTGAGCTGGCATCACATGAACTTTGTAGCTGTGGAGCTTTCTCTAGCCAGGCCACTGTCATGTACCACAGAGTAGCTGCATCCTGAACAGCTTGTCTCCCTCCAATAGCTCTCAGCTGAAGTGTACCCTTTTCCCTCCCTGCCAGCAAGTCCAGCCAGCCTCAGCACTCAAGCTCTGAGGCAGTCTAGCTGTGCTGGCTACAGCTGCCCTCAGCCTTCTCCCAAAGGCTGCAACAACAGGAAACTGAAAAGGCTGCAGAGATGGACTGGGGAAAAATGTCCACATAAGGGAAAAAAGGCCTCACTCCTGTCTAGGATGTTGAACTGTGCTTTGATGTTCAACTTCTTTTCTATGTTTTCCTTCCCCGTTTTTTCCTCCTCATTTTTAAGTGGTTGTGCATGCACTGTGAAAATATTTGGAAGCTATTCCCATTCACTGTGCTCCTCAGGCCTGGATGGGGGTATTGCTTAATGGGGAGCCCATATGGAATGGAGTGTAGGACTTACAGCTGGTATAGGACTGACAGGCTATGCAGGAGAAGACAGAATATTTGGAGTCTTGATGTAGAGATGCAGTAAGATCTCTTTGAAGATATTCTTTTCCTCTTGTCCTTTCTTTCTCATTATGCTCCTCCAGAGAGAAACAGTGACCCAGAGTGATAGGCCACAATCTGTGGAAAATTTCTGATCTGTGCATAGGATCTTCTTGTATAAACTTAGGCTTCAATTGGACTCTAAAGCCTGTTGAAGAGGTCCCAAGGGATGTCCAGCCAGGAACATCCCATACCAGTAATGTCTGCTGTTCTAGTCTCTCTTAAAGCAGTTTTAAAGAGGCAGATGCAGGTATGGGTGTGAGGATCTGCCCTCTAGTCCTCAGCTGGAATTCTCCACTGAAAAAAGCATCACTGCATTTCTAGGTTTTGAGGTTTTGCACTCTACCAATAAACTTTGTGAAAAAAATATCCTGCTGTGCATTGCAGCCTTCTAAAAAATCTTGCAAATGTTTGAGGGTGGGTTCCAAAATAATATTTGTGTCCTTGGTATGTCTGGAGAGATTTACTGATCCCAAACTTCCCAAGCAGAATCTGATCAGTGTTTCTGCATTTCCCAACAGTCTGCTTCTGACTGCATCCACTGGGGGCTTGAGAACCAGGATGCTGCTGATGTATGATCATGCTAGATCGTGGAGTGTGAGGCTATTGCAGTGCCTGGGACCAGTCCCACTGCAGATTCTCACTGCTGCTCAGGATGGGTTCCAGCAACAAAACTCTACAAGCTTGCATTAAATTAGGAAAGCAGGTTTCTGCAAGCATGTGGCAGGTTGCACAGCCAGAATTCTGGCATCCTAAGTGGGTTCTGGAGCCAGCAGTCTGGGAGCTTGTGGCTGCTCAGGGCTAGTGCTCGGGAAAGGTTCCAGGATGAGGTCTCAGTGGCATCCTCTTTTTTCATTGTTGATCAACAAGTTCAGATCATCTGTTCTCATATCTGAACTCTGTATCTGGGGACCTTTTGCATTTTCAGCATCCTCTCTTCTTGTCCAAAGAATCAGATCTACAGCCCTACCTGTTGTCTGAGCTCTCCTTCCCAGCTGCAAAGCTCTGAATCTTCTGGAACAGGACCAGTGTGGAAATTTGTTTCACTGTCTTAGGTCTGACTTTCGCTGGTACACTGATGCCAGTGTTACATCTGAGAATAAACATTCCTTCTGAGATTTGTAACTTACTTTTTGGTGGTATTTGTTGCACAGTTGACCTAATGGAGGCATTCAGTTTAACAAGGAGCTTTTAACTAATGGGTTTCTGGGAGACCTGTCAGTCTCTTCTGATGACTTTCACCTTGTACTATTTATATACTATTTGAGATGGCTAAGCAAAAAGGGATTTTACTCACCCTGAAATGGCATGATTTTACTTATTCACTCCCTTGGCATCAAGAAGACTGGACATGGAGAGAGAGAGAGGCTTGGCTGTGTCTGCTTCCTGCACCTGGAAGGCACTGTGGGGAAGATGACAGAGGGATGTTGCAGGCATGTCCAGTTATAGTCTGGCTGAGGGAGGCACTGCTGAGGGTATTGGGCAGGTCTGTCTGGTCAGTGACATCCAGACAGATGGAATCAGGATGCAGAGACTAAAACTGTGCAACTCCTGGCACCTTCCACTGCACGCTGGGCAACTGCAGCATATTTTATGTGGTGGGTAAGGAGAAGCAATTATTTATTTGAGCACAGACTTCTTATCTAATTCTGATAAAATACCTTAAGGCAGAGTTTGTCTCACCTTGCTTTAAATATCTGGGATACATATTTATATCTATATATTAAATATATATATTTATATTTAAATATTGTCTTATTCTAGGATACTTCTAGATTCTCTCTCCATTGTCTGTAGAGGGCCTACATAGATAAAACTGTAGCTGGTTTTTATGTGGCAGAAACCTGGTGAGATGAGTCCCTCTTAGCCTCAGTTCTTCATATGTAAAGTGGAAATGGCAGCATTGCATAGTGAAATGACTGCAGGGTTAGACAGTGAATAGCATAATGGGCTAAGATTCTGCATTTGTGGAAGAGGCAGCAGAGGAGCAGAGGAAGTGTCTGTGGAGTAGTTTACCTGTCAGTGTTCTGTCACCTTCTGGCATTTGGCCCTATTCAAGTGGAAAGGGGTTTAGATTATTCTGATAAGCCTTATGAAGCCTCATTTATGTTATTTTCCTCCAAAGCAATGTTTAAGGTGCCTAAGCTACATTATTTCAACCATCTCTTGCCTTTCCCTGGACAATGGTAAGACAATGAGGAATACATTATTTCCATCATCATCTTGGGAAACATCATCAGATAGCTCAGCTTCTGGTTTGTTTAGAGGCCTCTGGACTATTTTTTCACTTTTTCAGATTTCTTCCTGAAATTTTCACTGCCAAGATGTAGCCAGTATGGGCTTCTGCTCTCTTTTTTTACCAGTTCAAATGAGAAATGTTAAGAAAGTAGAATGAAACAAGAATGAAAGCACTTCTTAGAGTCTCTTCCTCACTGCATTAGGAGGCCAAAGGTTATGAAAGGAGAGTTTGTGCTGAAGACATTCTTTGAAAGCCCTCTGAAGCAAGTGTTCTGCTTTTTATTACTGGCTTGAATTAAGATTGATTTTCCTCAGATTCCTGGTCTCCCTCTTGGGACCAGCTCCAAAAACTCTGAGGCTCAAATGAAAATGGAAGGTGCTAATTAAAAGCACCATTTATCTCTCTTTGAAAATAGACCCCAGGAGTATGTGGGGATCAGTGGGGGTGCTCCTGGAAACAAGCAGCTCTCCTGCTTGATGTTGCAGGTGTTCAATGCTAGCAGGACTGTTAAGAGTCATATATTAGTGTCAGAGATATGTTAAATATTATCTATGAGCCCTGGGTCTGCCTCAGCACAGGCACAGCTTTGGGGTCTCATATGACCTTTGGGCAGAGTTGGACAGGAATTACAGGTACTGTTGTGGATCCAGGAGATGAGTGTGTGTTATATCCCCACTGTACTCAGTGTACAGAGTGTCAGAGTTGGACTGAATGCTGATAGCCTGAACCTCTTGAATTTGTTTTCAAGGGTATTGGCCAAACAGGGCTGTCACACTCTAACACCTTAGGACTGAGACCATCCTCTGGCTGTCTGCCTTGTTCTCCCTTTCTATTCCCTACCCCAACAAGCCTTGGAATAAGTTATGTTGGCACACTGAGAAGAGGAGGTGGAGCAGCCAGGGACTGATAATGAGGAAATGATCCAAAACCTTCCCTTCCTTTGAACTCAACTGAGTGCAACCAAATGGTCAGTTCACTTATTCTTCTGTCAAGTAGACCTGATCTAAACTGCTGATCAGCTCACAAAGAATATAGAGCTAGGGCTGTATTAACTCCTCCTTGGAACAGAACTGGGAAGTCTGCTATGTAGAATCGTGGAATTGTTTAGGTTGGAGATTTCCAAGATCATTGAGTCCAGTCATTAACCTGGCACTGCCAAGTTCACTACTAAACTATATTCCTAAGTGCCACATCTACATATATATGTACAGCAGAAGATGCATGGGAAATCAATACAAGTAGGAGTAAGAAGCCTTTCTTACATTTATTTGCCTTGCTTTAATTCACATTTTAGATGTTAGGCAGTTAGTTAAAAGGGTGAGAAAAAGTAGGAAAGCCTAATTGTTGCTATTTAATGAGGTATTAAAAACAAATCTGGTATGAGACTACTACAGGAACCAAAAAGACATGCCTACCTATCTTTGGCTTCATGGATATTCCTAGCCTGATCACAGATGTCTGGAGTTGCTTGGATGAGGTGCTTCCATCTCATGGTGATTCTCCAGGGTGTTATCCCTACCACAGTACTTTCAACAGTCAGGTTATCCTCATAGTACTGAGTTTAGTGCAGTCTCTTCACTGTCATTATACATACCTAGAAAATATTTGGATCAGGCAGAAGTTAAAAATTGTCTTTGAGAGGCTCCAAACCCATTTAGAAGAGTTTAGAGAAAATATATGCTAAAGGGGAAATATCATCCCAGATCTCCTATTGCCTGCTTCTTACTGTGGGTGGCTAAATGCTTTTTAGAACTGGTGATGAGATAGGAAATCTTTTGCTTTTTATCACTGGCTGCTAATCTCAGTGAACAGAAATTCCCAATTTCTGCAGCCTGACTGGGAAAGTGCAAGAAATAAAGAGCTGGAAGCCGAATGTAGTTTTTGATGTCTACAAATGACAAAAGACTAAACACTTTTCTAACAGTGACAGAGGATGGACTAAGCTCTGGCTCAATGAGACTGGCAGGCACTGTTTCTTTTCAGATCTGAAGGAACATGTTCTCTGTTCTTAACCAGCAAACTTTTGCTTTGATAACAAAAAAAAAAACCCCAAACCATGATGGCTGGCTTCCCTGTCTTTCCCTGTATCTATTGCTGGTGACTAGGAGAAAGTGGCCACAATTTGGTTGCCATGATGCCCTGTTGTATTTCACTGATTTGGTTTATATTTTGCACTGAAATGATTTCTCCTATGGTTCCCCCATGGTTGCCCCAGCAGCTAAAAAAAAATGGCATCCTTTTGCCATTTTAAGGAGAAACTTTGCTGTAGAAACTTGGCAAGCTGGCCAGCGAGGAAGTGATGAAATATCTCTGGTACCTATCAAAGGGTTAATGTTGATAGTTTCAATACATATGGCATCCTGCAAGTAAAGCTGCAAACCCTATGGCTGCTGTTGATTTTTGGGCAGTAGCAACTGCTCTGGAATGCTTGTGCCTGTGTTTTCCAGGTCTCTGTTGGCAGTTTCTGTGATATATCCTGTACCAGCCCCATTGCTGCCAGGTTGATGTATTCCCAGACTAAGGAATCTGTGTTCTCTAGTAAGACACACTTGACTTTCTGGCTTATTATCAGATTTCAAACTAGTCACATTGCTTTATGCAGTTTATTTTCTCTACTAGAGGAACAGGAACAAAGTTGCTTTGCTCTTTGCAAAGCCTTCTCTTGGCCTGCAGTGGAAGAGGCCTTTTGACACCTTCATGGAGAGACAGACAATGGATGCAGGGAACCCACCACAGGAACACCAGCAGCCCAGATGACTCAGGCAGCATCCAGGAGATCTCCCTGCCTCATTCCAGCAGGCAGACACCTGGTAAACATTTCATAGCAACTTGCTCTGGGGCAACACAGGAGAACACTTGAGTGTGCTCCTCACTGTGTGTGCCAGTGCCCTGTGCAGCATCCCTGGCTGCTGGAAACCAGGTCGGGGCAGGAGGAGATGGGTGTGTGCAGGGCGCCCTTGGGGCTGCCAGGACCCCTCATTAGAATCCATTTGTTCCACGGCACCGCAGCCGGCTGGCTCGAATCAGCCTCTTCGCAAGGCTGCTGCTTACAGAAGGTGGAGGCAGGCACTTGGTCCGGGTCCAAGCTCTGGTGCAGCTCTGCCTCTCCTCTCCTCGGTGTCTCGCTGTGCACAGAGCCGGGCTCCCTGCTGTGCCCTCGCCAGCTTTTACAGCCGCCCTGCCTGTCAGAACAAATGGTACGGCTCAGAAAATAAACTCATCTCATTTGTATGACAACACGGCCCCTCCGGTTAGAATGCTGCACCATTGCTTTTAACAAGGCTTTAAGCTGTTCAGTGCAGAGATGGTTACAGCCCCTGGTTTATTGAAATACAAACCTCCTCCTGCTCAGTCATCCTAGGCATGTTCCCTAATGCCCAACCTAGGCTATGATACCCTCAGTGCTCTGTGCCCAGGCTAGGGATGCCCGAGCTGAATTATGTCACTCCTCTGTCTTCAGCATAGCCTGGGTCCTACATCCCGTGTACTGCTCCCTACAGGGGTGAAAGGAAGGCTGAAAAGGACCTTTATTCCTGAATAGTACGAGTGGCTGTGTATTTCCTCCTGTTCTGCATTGTGACTTTGTGTGCAGGGCATTATCTGGATGTTGCTCTGGCTGTGTGTGTGTGAATGCAGGCACTTTTCATTTCTGTGTGTCTCCCATGCTGGAGAGTTTGTGTCCATGAGGGTTGAGTTTGTGTGCTCCTGTTTACCTGTGTGCATCCATCTGTGTGTTCATGTCTTGTTTCTGTGTGTTTGATGTATTGGGTTTTAAGGATGCCTCTGCCAGTGCCTGTCTTTATGCAGCCAATGTTTGTGTGTATTTAAGCCTCTCAGATGTGTGTATGCATTCCAGTGAGCATGCTTCCATAACCTGCTTACCAGTACTGAAGGGTGTGCAAAGGTCTCATTATGTTGCACATTTCCCCTTGGTGTGCCATGTTCCTGCAGTTCACAGGCAGGTGTTTGACAGTGTCTGTTTCTTACATGCTGCTGGGAGCAGAGTAGCCCAAAAGGGAAGCCTGGAGCTTTAGATGAACCTAAAGGGTGCCTTGTTAATAAGGAAGGAAAAAAATTACAAGTAGATGAAAATAAATATTCCATATATATTTGGTGGCATGCAGCTCTTTCTAAAGCACACCATATGTTTTTTTTCTGATGATAAACAGAAGATCTGGTTCTCTACTGTCAAAGTCAGTGGTAGATTTTTTAGGGAAAATGGTTGCAAAACCACATATATAGAACAAGTGAATCTGTGCATTAGATAGAGATGCACACATGGGTTTGTAGATGGGCCTGTTATTCTCCCTTTTCAGCACCCAGCAGAATAACTACTTAGAGTTCCTCTGTCTTCCATACCTGTTCATTGTGTGGTGAGCCAAATGTGTAACTGTTTTATCTTTTCATTGGCACAAATGCTTAGAATTGAGACACCTGAATCCTTACTTTGGCATAGTTTCCTCTGTGACCTTGACAAATTGCTGTGTGTTTATGCCTCCTTCATTTGCAGGAAGGGCAACTCATAGTGGGTGACCTTACAGGGATGCCAGAGGGCTGACATTGCTCACATATTTTGAGAACCCTGGAGTAAAGTGGTACTGGCAATCTCAAAGTATTCACTCTTTAGCAATACTAACACTGCTGATAACCAAACATGCAATACATCCTTAAGCATGTGATGGATTTCCCTTAGGTAAAAGAGAATCTAAAAGCATCTAAAAGAGATGCTAAAAGCAAAATCCTGGCTGTCAGTAAAGCATGGGCTCTAACAGGGATCCAGCTGAAGAGGTTTGTTCCCCTCACTGGATGTGGATGCTGCACTCCTTGATGAGTTGGGCTTTGTGAACCCAAGTTTCTGTCCCCAGATGTTGGACATGGGGCCAGAAGCTGCCCCTGCATATCTTGTAATGCCAGCAAACAGGGATTTCCATGGTGGAGAGGGAGCACTAATGGAGAGCACAGCCATTTGTTAGCCAGGGGCTTGGGGTTTGTGGAGCTATGCACATTCCTGCTGACGAGTGCATGGACAAGGAGTAAACAATGACTGTTAGATTTACTGCTGCAGCAAAAATAAACCATTTGTCAAAGCAAGGATAACACAGGGATGCCAACAGCTAGAGGCCACACCTCCTTGGGATGTGACCTGGTTATACCCTGCAGACCAAGCAGGGTGGGATGGAAGTTCCACTGGGATTTAGCCTGAGTCCATTCAGAAATGCTTCCTCCAGAGAATAGAGAGGACAGTGCTGAGGAGTTAGCAAAATATTTCTTTATGCAATATTGTGAGATAATGGAAAATGGCAGCCTAAGTAAAAACTAGTATTTGTCTAAACTGTATGCTCAAAAGCATTTCTGTCCTATAAATCAGATGCTCCCAGATACAATGCAAAAAGGAGACTTTTCAGTATAGACAAAAGATGGTCTCAAGGCTTTGCTGGACATTCTACATTATTTTAAGAGGACTGCTCTGTGTGTGTGGTACAGCAGCATTGATCAGAACATTTGTGGTAATTAAAAACCCCATGGCAAGTTTCATCAGGGACAGGTGACAGGTCAGTTAATTATTTTTAGGAAGCAAAATTCCCTCTTCAGCTCTGAACAAAAGAGAAAAGTAACAGCAAAATTAACCTTTCCCAGAGGTGATATGATATTGCCATTAATATTAGCAGAATGTACTTCCTTTCCCATTTGGCAAAATTTTGGTGAATGGTAATATACAGAATACAATAATTATGTGTTTGGCAAAAATTAGCAAGAATTAACATGGAAAACTGAAGCTGATTTTATAACAAAAGGGGATGTAAATTTAACCTGAAGCACAGATTTCTAATAGCAGGAATAATGCTGGAAAGTAAAACATTGGTACAGGTTTGTATGGTGGAAAGTTAGATGTCAGGGTGTACAGAGGTATGTCATGAACACCAGCTGTCTTCCTCTTGTATATTTGTATTACATTTGTAATATTTTCTGTGTTAAAAATGGCATGATACTGAAAGGGATTTGTGCCCTTAACTTTCCACTGGAGTTACTGACTCCCAGGTTGACAAATTAAAGGGACTAAGGTTTGGAGAAGGACCAGGCTTTGCTGGAGGTTCAGCATGCCAGAGCACTGCTGCAGTGTTCCTTTGTGTGTGCCTTGAAATGCATCACTCCTATGAGCTTCACAACTGGGGTGGGTTGTCCTGGAGCACAAGGAGTTTGATCCCACTCACACTCTGGATTATGACTGGATGTAGAATAATGTGAGATGCTTTGGTACAGGGAGGAGCTTGATCAGAGAAAAACAGAGCACAGCATAGCATGGGCTGAAAAATGTCTTACCTGTTAAAATCTGAGAGAGCCTTCTAACTCCCAACAAAATGAAAGTGGGAAGGAGCAAACATCCAAATGCTAAGTAGAAATGGAGTAAGGAAGATGGAGTGCAGAGTTCTAAAATCTGTGCCTACCTATCTTTTATGACTGTAACAATTAAGATTAATTGTCTAATGTGAAGCTGCTGTTTTGTTATATGAGAAATTTAATGACTCCTAGATATGAAACATGCAATTGCTGTAGCTGAAGCTGTTACAAGGGGTTAGGCTTTGATAGTCTTCATGGGCTGGGCACCTGAAGACCTGAAAACTATTGACAAACAGGTTATCCTGGGAGCTTTTATGCAACTGCAGAGCAAACACCACAGCACATTCTAGTCCTGCACAGCAGAACTGGCTGACATGAGGCCCTTGGAAAGACTCTGATGGGATGCATGCACCCAGTTGTGTGCCATGTTCAGGGGAGCCATGCTCACCACTATAACATCCCTCTTCTATAGGCAACTTACCACCTCTACCAAAAACAAGAATGAAAGGAAGCCTAAAAAGGTGAAGAAGGATTTTCATTATGAAGTTAATTAGCTTCTGAGCCAAGCTGCACCTTTTCAAGGGGAGGAATTAGAGGGATTTAATTGCTTTATCAGCCTTCTCTTTGATTTTCAGCAATCAGGCCGATTCCATTTAATTTAACTGCCACAGATGAGAAGAAAATTGATGCACTCACCTGCCTTGGAGCAGAAAGAGAGAGTGAGAAAGAAAAGTTGGAGAAATTGGCAAATATAGTGTCTGCAGATTAATGAAAACCAACAGCATTTGCTCACAATTGGAAATGATGTGCCTGCCCTGAGGTGTTTGGAGCTGTGCGTGTGCTGCTGTGCATGGTGATGTGAGACCCATGTTAATGGCAGAGAACAGGGAAAAGCGGGTGGACCTGCCCTGGGGAGAGAGGAAATATATCTGTGAGATGATCAGGGATCAATTAATGACTGGATGTGCAGGGGGGTGGAGAAGAATGGGGGAGGCAAGTGTCTGAAGCTTCCTGCTAGGGGACGGGCAAGCAGAGGTCCATGTGCTGAGTGGGCTTGGTGTGATACCTGTGGTCATCCTCCACCAGTGGGATGTATCCTGCACTTTCTGGGTTGCAGGGCTGGTTCATGCTACAGGTAACTGATGTTTGTTTTGTTACTGAGGTACAGGGGAAGGCTGGAA
Source organism: Erithacus rubecula (assembly GCF_903797595.1). NCBI lineage: Eukaryota > Metazoa > Chordata > Aves > Passeriformes > Muscicapidae > Erithacus > Erithacus rubecula. The sequence continues at coordinate 16,268,494 of NC_136660.1, forward strand.
ACTGCAGTGCAGGTTTTTGGTATGTATCACGCCATTGCTGAAGTGCCTTTCCTTCTGTCAGAATGAGATTTCCTGTTGCTCCCTTTCATGTTTCTAGGAACATTTCATGCCGGGGTGAATAAGACACAAAGCCAATGTGTTGAAGAGAAAGAAGGGAAATAGATGTGGGACTAGCAGAGGATGGTCCATCAGGAAGTGATGAGGAGAAGGTGGTGTGGGAGGAGCTGAGACCTGAGATGGGTGATGCACAGGATGAGAGCTGACTTCTCCAGCTAAGGTGTGCCTTTGCAGAGGGTCTGCTGAGCTTTAGTCACCTGTTACACAAAACAATTGCCTGCAGCTGTCTGGAGGCATAATAACAGTCTGGGAAAGGTGTGTGGTTCTCAGACCCCTGGTTATCAGAAATAAGGACTCCTGGAAGTGACTAGAGACAAACCTTCAAAAAAGGGCCCAAGTAATTTTTTTTTTTTTTTTTTTTAATAGAGTCATGACCTGAAATTGTAATGTGACTATACTGGAAAGTCTGATTTTCAGTGGCAGAGTACTTGGACTCCACAATGCATTACTTTGGAGGTATATGAGCTAATTTCTTCACACTGGCTGGCCCCATTTAAGGACAGCTCTTCCCTCACTTGAAGAATGTTGGGCCAAAGTCTTGGTTGGAAAACTTTGTGTCCTTTTGGTCTGTGCAGCAAGAGGTGAGACCTCTTCCTGGTTCTCTGGCCAAATCTTCATTTGAGGGAAGATGGTAAGAGTGGATAAATAAAAAGCATTCATGAAGATGTCACTTCCTTTTTTTGTGTTCTCTCAAATAAAGATAATTAAGGGAATGGACTGGTTTTAAGATTGTTTCTCACCAGAGACGACTGTTTAACTGAAAAGAGAAACTTATCTCTGAAATGTCAGTTTCACTGATATTTTGTCACAAAAGTTTTTGACAGAAGCCTGTTTGTAGAATTGTCACCTTTCATTTCACTCCTTCAAAAACAAAAGGTGTTTTACACTTTGAGATTACATTTTTCAAAAAGATGTTTGTTTCTGCAATATTCATAGGGGCTTTAAATGAGAATATTTTTTTAATTTTTTTTTTTTTTTTGGAAAAAAAACATTTTGGTTGACCCAAATTTGTTTTTGCCAAGAAATGTATTCTATTACAGATTTCTTTTTGTGTGGATTATTTCAAGTCCCATGCTAAACAAATTTCAAAATTGGAAGTTGTTTAAAAAATTATAATTTTCAATTCCTCTACAGTTGCCAAAATTGGGATTTCTTCTCCCCCAGGATGCAGAGTCTGTTTTCTGTTTCAGGACTACATATTTAATTTAACACTTTTCTTATCAAATAGTACATCTTTCATTGTTTAGACTTTGCATTATGTTTGGTGAGAATGTTCTCTAATTATTTGTTGAATTCTACATTAAGTTTTGATCTGAATATCCTACTGGAACTCCATGTTAAGAAATGGCACTTTCTCAGGCAAAAGAGCAGAAGTGAGGGAAAGGGAGGGTTGAATGGCTTGGCCAGGGTTTTGCAGCAGTGGGGAGTGGGCTTGGAAACGCTGTCCATGTGTGTGGACTGTAGGGAATTACAAGCTGATGGCTTGGGCTGTGTCTCTGTCAGCCCATTGCTGGGCTTGGCACTGGTGGTCAGTCTCGAGTAGGAGCAGGAGCATTTGGAAGCAGCCATCGCCCTTACACATCTGTCTTGTGAGGTGGAGGTTGTTCTTTTCTGCAGTGTAACACCTCTAGGTATAGTTTTAAGAAGCAGCAGCTTTGTGGGCTGTAATTAAGACTCTGGAAGAGAGGTTTTTGTGGTGATTCTCTCCGCTCACCCACAGCAGGTTAAATGAAGGGGTTAATAAGGTATTATTTCCCCACAAAAGCCCTGACGGTGCATTTCCTCCCAGCCTGCCAGGCTTGGCCCAGCTCTGTGGATCAAAGGCTGGTTATCACTAATATTGAGCTGTTGTAACCTCTGTCCCCTTTGATTAAAGTGGCGCTGCTGTGAATTTCTCAGTTAATCACACCTTGGCTCGCAGGGTCAGCTCGCAACTTGGCAAGTTCAAAAAACTACAGCGGAGGAGAGAAAGGTAAAATGTATTATGCAAATGCAATTATGATTGAGTCTGACTCCATCCGGCCAAGGCCTTGTACTGCTGGAGAGGCTGGAGGAAGAAGAATCAATATCCCATCCTTCAGCAAGAGCTCTCAGCAAGGAAAAGGGAATGGAACAGGAGACTCTCCTTTTTTCTCCCTAGAACATCCCACACCACTGAGGAGAGCAGGGTTTTGAGGACCCTTAAGCCTTCAGCAGGTGCACTGTGCTCATAGGAGAATGCACCCTCCCAGATATTTTCTATCCCTGGGAGCTGTGATTTACAGTCTTTCCTTGGACTACATTGAGATGGGTGCTCTGCCAATGGGTTCAGGACCACTAATTCTGCTTTCCACTCCACATCCCTTCCCAGAGCCTCAGGATGAGAGGAATCAGCAGGCATCATGGCAACGTGGATCCAACTTCAAAGCACACAGTAAGATAGGTGTGTAAGTCACCAGGTGTATGTGCAGGGCAAAAAAGAAAGATCTGAGCCCCAGGAAGGCCATAGTGTGGAATGTGAATTCAACACAGTTGGCAGTAAATTAGTTTAGTGAACACAGCAGCCTAACCTTGTTTTGAGGATCCTGAGGGATAGGATTGCTGTATAGAAAGAAGAGATCATAAAAGTTGAGACTTTTTATGAAAATCACTCTTTCCTGTTCTGTGTTTTGATTTCCTTACCTGCAATTTAGAATGTGATTGCTCTGGAAGATGGAGGTGGACATGGGAGTTCCTCAGCTCTCAGGATATGGGTTATTTTTTATTTAGGAAGGTGCCTTATTCTTAGTAGCATTTCAATAGTCTATCGAATCAGTCTGTCAAGAGCTGGGCAATCTGCAGGCATGTGGTAAAGCCATATGTACATGCAGAGATTTTAATGATGTAGAAACACCAGGACAATGTACCAGTTTTGCAACCACAACAGAAAAGCTTCACTGAGCTCTGTACTTTCCTAGTGAATCCAAGTGAAACAAATTATGGCCATAACTCCACTTTCTGCTATTATTACTGCATCTTCAGGCGTGGTTCTGCCAACTCTCTATTTATCAGGGTTTAAATCCTTCTTGGCAGAGTTGAGAGGTGTGCAGCCTAGGAAAAGTCACAGGTGTGGCAGAATGACTGAGCCATGGCTCAGGATTCAGGAGCAGAATCCTGTGCCCAGAGCTACAGCCCTCGTGTGACAAAATTCACACTTCTGGTACCACTGGCTGACTTGAACCTTGATTGAGGTTGTCTCCAGGCAAAGGGTATTTGCTGTTTTCACTGACCTGGCAGCATCTTTCCTATTAGCACACAATCTGTTGGGATCCCAAATTAATCTGTTAAATCACTACATTCCTACCTTTCTCCTACTCCTAGGGAAAGAGGAGTTTTCCTGTCACTGCTGAAACCTGCTGTGCTTTCTGGCTGTGATAGTGAGAAGAGGGAGGGAAAAGAATGAGGTGTTTCTAGGGTGTTCAGGGGTGCTGGTTAAGGTGGCACAGGGGATGTCTCAGCTCCAGCGGTGCTGCAGGGCTGAGCTGGTGGGCTGAGGTGAGGGGAGCAGGCAGCACAAGGGCTCTACTGCTGCACTGTGGGGCTGAGCACAGAGCAGGAGTGGGGGAGGCTGGGGGAAGAATGAGCATGGCAAGGCATTCTTGATCAGACCCACTAATTAACTGCTTGCTCTTGTTTTATTTACTCCAGTCTTTCTATTTTTGCATGATTTGTTTCCTTATTCAAGTGAAACAGCGAGTAACTTTTTAAAATGTAAATTCAGAAGTGCTGGAACTGAGTTCCTGCTGGGGAGAAAGTCCTGAAGCTCTGCTCTTGATGGCTTTTGGGAACATTTCCATTGTCTTTGCTCCCTTCCAAAAGCAGGTACCACTCTGCTTGGTTGGGACACGTGGTTCTTATTATCAAACCTCACAAGTGTGAGAACAGAACCACAATGCCTGCTGCTGTTTCAAAGACCCCTAAGCTTTAATTTTAGTAGGTAACACATACAGGCATCTTCACATTGTGAGCTTTTCCTCACTTTTTCCCTTGTGTGTTTCTCAATCCCATTGCACTATTTTGTTGCTCTGAATTCCTAATGTATGATTATTCTGATTTTTTTAGAGATGTCAAAGATATGATCTAACTGGCTCAATGGTTCTGAGAGGCTTTTAATTAAAAATTTCCATTAATAATAAAATACAATAACAATAATAATGCTAAATTACAGCTTTTTTGTCAAAGTGCTTTGTAAGGGTCACAGCAGGAGCACTGCTGTCTCCATTACATGGTTAAATTGTGTCTGGGAGAAACGATTCACCCAAGGTCATGAGGTTTGTCCTAGAGTTGGGAGGTCAATAAGTGTTCCTGGTAATCCTGTTCTATCATACACTTCCTTCTACAGAAAGTTTGTTTTCCTTCCGCTTTTGTTTTCCCGTGTACTGAATCTCCCTCTGATTTTTGCTCCAAGACTCCCAAGACAAGAAACTGGCATTGTGCTGTGAGCCAAGGGTTAGCAGGCTTTGTTCAGCCCCAAAGGAGTGATTCAGTCTAAGCACTGCCAGGGTTACTGTCCAGGAGATAGGAATGACACACACAGCCAGTGACACTGCTCCTCAGGGCTCTGTAGGGCTCTGTAGGGCTCTGTAGGACAGGAGCTGCACCTTGAACTTTCTCTGGAAACTAGTGCAACTGTGAACAAAAGGGTGTGGTGGGCCAAAACTCTTAAATCTCTGCTTCTTATCCCTCACACATTATGTTTCACCTGGCAAGAGAAAGGACCTTCAACCCCGATTTCAGCATCCTTTACATGGTTTCCTTTGCAGATCTGGATCATCTGTAAATGGGATCAGTAAAGAAGCTCAGTGAAAGGCTCCCAGGTCCTTTTGAAATCCAGTGGAAGCTGGACATCTCTAACTATTCACTTACTCAAAAAAATCCCTGGCAGGGACATACAGTGGGCTCATCAGAGCAGGCTTCTTTGAAAGACTTAATGCCCTATTTCTGTAGGCATCAGTACCTAATCTCTGCAACACTGGATCCCCCAGTAGTGCTAATGGAATTGATTCAGCTGTGGATAGGGGTGGAACTTCTGCTCAGTGTGATGGAGCACTGGGTAGTTTTTCTAGGCATGCAATTTACAGGGCATGCAGGAGAGTTATGCCTGGACAAACAGAAGTCATGGTGTGATGGGTCTGTGACTTGGGTCATTACAGATTTTTGGAAGAAATATTTCTATGGACAGTTCTTTCCATAAAATACAGCATTCCTGAAGATGCTTTGATATATTCCAGTTTCCCCCTGCAACAGCCCAGTATACCAAAGTTACACAGAAGGTAAATGCTAACCCCTTTAGTTTAAAGGTCCAACATAAAATCTTATTCCTTATTTATTTAACTTTATTTTTTCAGTGATGCCTGTCACTTTAATGTCCTGCTTTCTTTCCCTGCATCTTTCCTTTCCTCCTCCTTCCTCTTGCCCTTCTTTTCCTTCCTTTCTTCTCCTCAGCCCTCTACTTCCCTGCCTCTTGATTAAAATGTTGACTTTAACTTGGAATTAACCTGATTAATGTAATTGAAAGCAAAAGTCGGCTGCTCAGCACTTTGGGTGATGAGTGGAGATGGATTGAGAAAGAAAGCTTTCAGATTGAATACACTTCTCTCCTCTGGCTGTTAATTGCACCGTTTACTGGTACCTGACTCACTGACCGTCAGTGTTTAGTCCAGTTAATGATGATACACAGTCCATACTTTCTAGAGATAATTAAAAAACATTCCAGCACACAGTGCTGCAGAGAGCTTTTCTATCTGTCGCAGTCAGCAGGCCCCGGGGGTTAGGGGCTCCAGTGTGCAAAGACAGAGCTGGGCAGAGCTCAGCTGGCCTTGGTTATGCAGGCATTTTGGGGAGTATCACACAATGGTTTGGGCTGGAAGGGATCTTAAAGGTCACCTAGTTTTGCTCTGTGTTGGCAGGGATGGTTTCCACAGGTGAAAGGTGGTTGTGGGCTCAGACAGTCTCCCTGGGTGCTGACACACGGCTGCTGAGGCTGCAGCCCTGCTCCAGCTGCTTACTCAGACCAGCACACTGGCCAGGAGGGTCCAGCTCCCCAGCAGCAGAGCCAGCTGATCTGGAGAGCTGCTCCCAGTGGCTCATGGCTGTGGGATTCACAGCTGGAGGCTGGAGCTGATGAAGGATGATAGCTACTCCACATGTTGGCTTTAGTGTGTCTGCCTGCTGGCTCCACAATGCAGTGTGCAGGTGAACAGGGAGGCTCTCTGAAGCTGTACTTCTAAAGCATTTTGCCTAACACATAAGATTTTTAAGTAGAGTGCTCTCTCCACAGTCATTTGAGTTCTTATCCATAAGGGATAAGAATTCAGTAAGAATTAGACATTTAAAGGCTTTGTGCATCTGGATGTGGGTCTCTTGTGGCATACTTTTACATCTGCAGAATAGGAATGCTCAGCCTTCCTTACAGATGGGGCACTCTCCAATTACTCTGCACAGAAATGTACAGAAAATGCCCTGGCTAACATATTCTGGAGACTCATATACACTGAAGTGATAGTAGAAAAAAAAATTCTTCAAATATGAGAACCCATTAGGAGGCAGACTGGCAAGGGGTGTGGTGAGAATTCTCATATTGCTGAAAGAAGTATTCAGGCAAAACAGACAATCTGTAACAATGCCAGAATTATTATATTTGTGAATTATCTGGAAAAGTAATAAACATACGTAAGAGGAACTCATAGATGTGACAAACTTTGTCATGCTGATCAAGATCAGGAAAGATTATAAGGATCATGTGAGGGACTGCCAGCAGTGGACAAGTAGGCAATAGAAAAAGTAGATTTGCACACAGAAGTAATCCTGAAATACTCTACTTTGACCTCCTGAGCAAGACACATATGGTACAGTTTACATTACGAGAATAAAAACTCACTGTTTCAGTTGACACTTTGTTTCAATAGCTAATCACAGTAAATTAAAACAGAGGGATGTATTTTTCATCTGAATTTGTGTTCTATCTTCTAAACCACTGGTTTTTGTTAAGCTTTTTTTCTGCTAGACTAAAAAGTAGCCCTTTCATACATTGTTTTTTCTCTGTTCAAATACTTCTATGTTAGACTCAGTGCAAGATTATGCACACCCAAAGCTATGATTTATGTTTCTTGTATGCTTTATGCTGTCAACTCAGAAAAAAAAGCTAGGTGTCACTGTGACCAGCTCAACAAACATAAGTATTCAGCATGTCCTCATCCACCCTCTCTTGTCCTGCTGCCATTTCCCTTTACACACAGGCTATGTTCAGTGACCTGACTACGAGCAGTGTTGAAGCTCTGGGGAAGAAGATGAGATTTTAATGAGAGGAGTAGGGTTAGTGTTTATGTTACAATAGCAGTGAAAGGCTCTCGTGAGATCAGAGCCCCTGTCATGATAGGATTTGTCTCTTGTTTAAAAAAAAAAAGCAAGCAGATAATAATTTGGCTTTGTAATCCAACTGATCTGGAATGTGGGAGGACTGTATCTTCACACACAGGAAATATAGTATTTGGGGTTTGAACCACAGAGGGAAGCAAAATGAGAACTGCAACCCTCACTTCTTGCCTGTTAGTCCAGCACTGCTGTTGCAAGATCCTTCTGCATCTTGGGCAACTTTTATATTGGTATTTGAATGCAGGAAAGGAGCAAGATGGTGTTTTTTCTATACTGTCTCCTATTTCCAAAAGACTGTCAGTCTGTATATAGTTGTGGTATATTTTTATACAGTGACATGAAACTCTGTAGTGGTTATACTAAATGTTAGGGGCTACAAGGCTCCTTTCCTGTGATCAGGTGACTCCTCTAGGGGGTTTCCAAGCATTTAAACCTGGCCTGCTCCAGACAGTGTCATCATTCTGGATACCTAGCCAAAGCATCCAAAAATACAGAGTCCTACTTCTCCCTCTATGCCTTAAAGGCATATGTTGTTTGGGAGCTTGTGGGTTGTTTTGTTTGTTTTTGGAGGGGTTTGTTGTTTGTTTGTTTGTTTTTGATTGGTTTTGTTTGGTTTAATTTTTTGGTTTGGGGTTTGATTTTTTTAAAGTAGAAATGTTGAAAATCTCTGGGAAATGTCAATCCCACCTTAAAAGAAAAGAAAATGACAAAATGCCAGAGTATGAATGAAGAGTTGTATCATAGCTCTGTTCCACAACCTTTACCTTTTTAATTTTTTACTTTCCATTCCTATATCTGCTTTAGCATTTGCTTCATGATCTTTTCTGTGGTTATCTGATCTTCTCTGATGTGTCTCTCTCTGCTCTGTATCACAGCTGCTTGTGCCCTTCCCACCAGCTGCAAGGACATTTATCTTTGTCCATAGCCCCAGATTGTTCTTTATCAGATTTACCTCAAGGCCATCCCATGGAGTATAAGAAGCACTTTTGTTTCCATTCAACAACAGAAAACATAAAACTCAGAAGAGTAAAGGGACTTGGGTAGGATCCACCTAGCAAGTGTTCACTTGGTTTGACCAGCCCCTAGGACCAGGAGAACTTAATCACTTAAGATTCCTTTGGATTTTTGGTGGGATTTTTCTTCACTGAAAATGTTTCCATCATACTAAGAATGCTAGGGTGAAAAGAGGGATCATTTCCTTGCAGTGGGCTGGTTCCTGCTCCTGGCTGACCTGTGCCTCTGGAAGTGGGACACAGATGCACCTGAGGGCATAACTCATGTCCTTGAGACCCAGCCCCGGGGTGAGTTTCCATTGACCTGTCACAGCAGAGAGTAGTCCTGCTCTGGGATGCCTTGGGCTTGACCTTGGTGCTGCAGTGAGTTTCTGATGGTGCCTGAATGTGTCTGTGGTGAGGTTTGCTGGGGCAGAGCACAGAGAGAGGAAGCTGCCATGGCACCAAGTGTGCTGGCACCTGGGAGGGGGCCAGGCTGGCTGGTGTTTGCTATTCCCTGCACACACACAGGGAGCTCGTGCACTAAGTGACATCAAGGCTCATTATTTTCATCAGATGCCACATTTGTAACCTGTTACCAAGTAAATTGTGATAAAATAGAGTGGAGCAGCCCAGAGTGTGACACTGCTGAGATGGCTGCTGTGTGCACAGCAGGCAGGTACAGAGCTTTACAGGAGTGCTGGCTTCAGCATCCTAAAGGAGCAGGGAGCTCTCATGGAGAGCAGAGAGTGCAGGTCAGAATCAGCTTATGATGCATCTTTTTTGCAGACACTGTGTGCTTGGAATGAGGGTGAACTATGTCCTTCCAGTGGTTCCAGGATGTATGTATTTTACTCCTTCTTCTTGCTGATGGGGAGATTGAGGAAAGGGAAAAAGAAGTGATTCACCCAGTGTCACACAGTAAATCTACAGCTTCATATTGTAGTTCTTGTCCCTGTGCTTGGAGCCAATAATAGGACCCCCACAAGCTGCAACCCCAATGGTAGGGTGAACAGCAATGTATCTGCAATTTTCACATTCTTTTTCCCCCAAGCTGGAGTCCAGATGTGTGTGGCTTGCAATGACATCTAAGACCACAGGAAAAAATCCAGTTTATTACTCGAGTTGAGTTTTCTGTCTTTAAAGATTCTCAAAGTCTGCCCAGGATGTTTAGGTTTTTGAAGAGGAACTCTATGTTTCTGTACTAGGAAATACCAATTGTTTCTGTTGCTTTGTCCTCCCAAACCTCTGCCTGCTCCACAGGCAGAGACAAATACTTTTGCCCTACAACATATTTTGAAGCTGTATTAAGTAATATCTTCAGTTTGTGTGTGGAGAAACTGAGGCAAATGGGAAGCTTATCAATGTCTGCAAGGATTCATCTGTGCCTTTGAGAGTTAGAAGGCTGGAGCAGGAGCCTCTCCAGAGCTCCCCCCACTCCACAAAATTTCTAGCCTGTTCCTGACATACACAGAAGAACTTGCAGTGGTTTTAAGGAACAAATGGGACTTTTAGTGGAGACCAAATCCTCCAGTGCTGTGCATGTACAGAATTGAACTATCACACTTTATTTGGCTTCTAAATAAATATCTTTGTACAGGACTAATAGATGCTGAATACCAAATACTAAAATGTTTCACATGTGAACAGTATGTGTTACTTGTGGTGCTGCAGTGGAACAAGCTGGAGGTAGTCATGATATTTGTAAATAGAGAGTTTATTGGGAATCAAAAGTATTCTGTGATCCATAATAGTTTGAGAAGTTTGGCTAAGCAAGAATGAAGCAATTTTATTAACAATGTAAATGTTTCACTTTGGCAAAATTAGGATTATATTAATTTTAGAGCCTTTCTGTATTCTGGTGTTTTACAAATAGAATAAAATGTTAAAGTAAAAATGTTTTAAATAGAAGTACAAACATTTATCAGAAAGTAAACTGGTAATATTTGCTTCCAGGTTTTTAGTTAAAAATACCTTTGGCATAGCTAAATTATGAAATACTTTATTGATATGAAAAGTATATTGAGGGGTGGAGGGGGAGTACATGAACATTTTTTCTAACTTTAGCTTTGTGCATCTGGACACTGGTTACCAGCTAACTAGCTCTTTACTGCAGCACTTCTTTAATGCTTACTGATCCTTTATAAATATAATAGAAGGTGTGCTCTACTCTCTGCCCCAAAGGTCTTACAATTTAAATTGGCAGTTCAGAAGAATTATCTCCCTATTTCAGGAACTGGAGCATAGCAAGATCAGTGATTTGCTCAAGGTGACATGGAATGTACAAAAAGCCAGCCCCAGCTCGTTCCACTGTCCAGCTGAGATCCATCCTCCAAGCCACCCCTTGCTTTGGGAGCATCTGACACCTGAGCTGCCTGTTTGCACTGCCCCAAGGCTTGAGGTGTGGACATGGCCAGTGGCTGGGGATGGGAGTGGCTGGCCAGCTCTGCTGCAGCTGTCACTGCTCTTTGCTGAGAGTTGCTGTAATCCATGGTGCCTGCTTTTATGGTGCTAATTAATCTCTCTTAATTAATGAAATCCTTCTACTTCATGTTCCTCCCCTTCTTTTCCTCTTTGCCTTCAGCTTCCACAGCCAAAACCTACAGTCCTCCTTGAGCAGGGGCTGATAAAATCTCCAGCCTTTAAACATCTCTGTGTACTCATCTGTGGCAGTGCTGGTGGCTCCATCTGCTTTCCTCCTTCGGTGCAGTAGCAGCTTAATCTTCATGGCCTGTTATCTTTGAAGCACACTTGATTTCTCAAAAGAAAAACAGCTAAGCATTTTAGCACCCGCTGCTTTCCTTCATAGGCTGCTACATGTCATTGCTGTTTAATCATGGCCTGGGTTTGCAAACTCTGTGTATGTACAAAGAACAGACTTATGGGCTTGACTGGGATAGCATATCAGGTGATATTGCTTGCCTGCATCTTTGCACTCCAGAACTATTTATTTTATTTCATTTCATCCCTTAAGTGCTACGCACAACCTTTCCTCTCTTCTCAGGGCACAGATTCTAATTCTTGCCCTTGTACTACGAAACTTGTAATTCCATGTCAGGTAAATCCACAAGCAGAAAACAGATTTGGGAACTGCAATGTATCCAGCTTGCCCACCAAGTTATCACTTCTGGTATTCCTGAAAAAGCAAGGAGCAGAGTATACTGCATAAGCAATAGCACACAACAAAATATAGTCCTCATTCTGAAGGACATTCAGTTCAGCTTGGGACACAGATTGCATTTCTGGACTCACAGATACATGTCACTGCTTGGCTGAAAGGTGATGGAAAATTCTAGGGAGCTAAGCCATCCATCAGCATTGCAAAAGAAAGTTTCCATACTTCTGGAGATTCTACTGCTAATCACAGCATAATCTTCCCCTTTGTAAACCTTCTCAGATAGCTCTCTGTTTACATTTTTTTCATCAGCTTCTTTCCCTCTTTCAATATCTAAGTTTACAGTGCCTTTCTTCCAGCTCAAGTGGCTGATTTACATACAAAAGTGATCAGCTGTGGGAAGAACAGTCTAGCGAATCAAATAATAAGTGACATTAAGTGGCATCTAAATGACATTACTTCGATTCTCTGCTGAGCTATGAGTTGCAGTGTGACCATGCACACAGTAATTAATTCCTGTGCCTCAGGTCCCCAGCTGTAAAATGGGCAAGGTTTTGAGTTCCTGGGAAGTCCTGTGTTAGTCAGGAGTCAAAGTGAGCAGTGTCTGTGCAGAACTGAGAAACTCTGGTGGTGGAATCCATTCAAACCTGTCCTTAGAAAGCTGATAGAAAGGCAGTTCCTCTGAGTGGAAATAGTTATATTGTCTTGTTTATATGACAGAGAAAAGGACTGCATAGGGACCCTCTAGTTATATTAACTTTTGCTTTTTATTTCTGTTCATTGTTCTTTAGGGTCAGAGTTCAGTGAAAGCTAGAATTGCAGATTGACTCCTTAGCACAGTGAAGGTCCAGGCCCACAAAGCAGTATAGGAGATACAGTGAAATCAGAAAAACTTCCATGGCTCATATAAAATTTAATAGTTTAGTCAGAGAAAGAGAGAGAGAAGACACAAAAAGAGTGTTTAAAGAGTGATCATAGGAAAGTGACTGTAAAAAATCCCAACAAAACCAAATAAAAAAGTTCTATCTTGCTGAATGCATCAACTCACACTCTATGATTCTCACTTTCCTCATGGACTTACAGGTGTAAACCCAGAATTGTTCAGCTGAAGTCAACAAGAATAAAATAATTTTCACTGTATGTTTTCCATGTACTTGAATAAAATCAAGTCACTGCTCTAGCATCCAGTCGCTATTACACCAGGAACTGTAAATCACTATGCAAGGCATATGATTTTTAACAGTAAAGGACTAGACTATTTTCCTGGTTGAACTGATGCATATCACAGATGATCTTTTTCAGGTCAGGGTGAACTCTCACAGATTGAATAAAGCATGATCAAGATGCAGAATTACCTGGAAAAGGAAAGGAGTTAGAGGGAGACCACACAGACTTGGTAAAAGCTCCTTCTCTCATGGCTGCACACAAAAAGCTCTATCCCTACTTAGACTGTCCCAAAAATACACCCCAAGCATCCCTTGCAGAACTTTGCCTCTGGGCCAGGGGCAATTTCAGCCAAGCAGTGAGGTGGACATACTGACCTTCTCTCCCCAAGGACAATCTCATCCACCCTTGAAGGAGACCTGAGGAGCAGTGTGAAGTCTCCTGCCCCACCATGCTTCTCAAGTGGTAAGTGAGCAGCACAGAGAGAGGCTGTGGGATCTCCACTGACACCAAACTGAGCTGCCAGCACAATGGGAGCTGGGAGAGCTGCTGGCCTAGGATCGGATGTCAAGGAGAAGTGGCAGGAGGTGAGAAGTGCCAGGAATACTGCTTCCCAGCTGGCTCTGGAAACAGTTTATGCCTGTGTCCATCTGCACTCAGATCAAAGCCTCCCTGAATTATTCAGGTGCTCTTTGAAAATTCTCATCATGCAGAAAGTGAAGGCAGCTTGGCTTTACCTGCTGGAAAACAAGCACTCATTGTAAGCTCCAGGGCCAGACCAAGGTTCCTCTGCTCACACAATGACAGCAGCTCCTCCCACCTTTATGGTAGAGTTCTCTCCTCTTGTTACATCAGGTTCTTACATATATGTCTCAAATGTGTGGGCCCTCAGTCCTTGCAGGCTTCAGTAGGTGCTTTCCATCTAATTCAGCCCAGCCTTGCAGTCCTGATGCTGCCTTCTGCAGTGTGTTGGGCACGTGGAGATATGTGTGCTTAAGAACCACTACTGGCAAATGCACCTGGGTGGTGTTGAGTGCTTCCAGCTGTATCTGGCAGAAGAACATTCAGTTCAGCCTAAACAAAAGATAACAAAACCTTGAGATTTCCACGAGGGCAAGGGCAGCGTGTGATCTTTTGTGCTGTGATGCTGCAAAAACACTCTGTTGAAGCAATTGGGCTCCATCTCATCCTTCTCAGACCATTTTTTCTATTTTAAGCTGCTGTGTGTTTATCCTCTCAGAGTGTGGGGGTCAGTGCTCTCTGCTATCCTTTAAGCTACCAGCAACACCTTTTTCTGGGGAGTGAGTCCAGAATTCCTTATATTAGAAGAGCTGTTTTGGTGTCATGGGCAGATGCAGCTGTCTTATAAGGAGGGACTACGTACAGTCTTCATATTGCTTTCTGTGTATAAAGCCCTCTGCCTATCCAAGGTATTATAAACTGTGATGTCTTTGTAATATTTTAGTTGCATTTGCTCTTTTAAATGTCAGCAGCGGGAGAAAAGTTATTACCGTAATAAGTAACTTTCACTTTAGAATGTGGCTTTACTAGCCATGTAACTGAAAAGTGAAAGGGCTAAAAGATGGAAACAGTTATCCCTGTTGTTTTTTGCTTTTGGACTTTTCAGGCTGTTTTCTGACTTGCAGATAGCAAGCCCCATTTTCAGAAAGTTCATCAGCTAAATACCTTTTCATCCCCTGGTGTTAACTAAGTTAAAAACCTACAGAGTTTGGCTGTTCTTACAAGAAAAGGTGTCAGTAGTGCTCATGGTAGTCCATATTGATCTCCCAGAATCACAGGATTCTTTTCCCTGATTGTCAGTATTAGTTATACTGCAAAGTCTGTGTCCTTGATGTTCATAAGTGTGGGTGATGATGGTGTGTACCCTCTGAAACCCCCAGATTCCTCCTCATAAATCATTATCAGCTGCATCACAGTGTAATTTCCCAACAGGCAGTGAAGTGGTTTGACATTTTCACACTAGGAACTAATGACCTGTTGTGTTTTAGCTTAGGCAGGTAAGATGCCACATACCATCAGAAGATATTGTAAGGACAAGTGTGCTTCAGAGAGGAAGTGACTATGCAGAACTATGTCCACAGCAAAGCTGCAGTGCAGGGACTCACTAATTGCATTTTCTGACCAGGAGAAAGAGTTTCTTGAGGCCAAAGTATCAAACTTAAACCAGCAAAATATGGTCCTATAATGGGGATGTCTCTTAGAGTAAGCAAATGGAAGTCCAAAATATGTTTTCATACATGGAATGAAAACTTTATTACCTCTCTTTCTAGACAATGAAGGCAATCAGAATCTCCATAAAAAGTCTATCCAAGACAAAAGTAAATTTTCTGACCTGACTGTTATCAGATCCTCCACTATCAAGGCTACTTCCTATATGATTTCTTCTGTCATGCCTTCTCTGTGAAAGGGTAATTTATTTCTGGTACCAAGTAGGATTATTTTTAAAATATTTATTTTTCTATTGTTTTTGTCAGTTATAGTATCACTACAATATCTGAGTGACATCAGCAATACTTATGGTTTTAAGGAATTCGTGATTCCTAATACAAAGAAGCTATAATCTACTGAAAATTATGTTAGTCAGATGCTCCTTTCTGAATATTATCTGCAACTTGAGTGAATTAGTTTGTAATATGATTCCTTTTGTGAATATCAGAAATAGGAGGTTTTTGAAGGCCAACAAATGGTAATTGTATACTGAAGTTTCACTTTTTAAATTCATTGTTTTCCCTATCACATTTCAGATGAAGCACAGGGAAGAATTTAACACAACTAGCAGCAATCCCTGAGTTCACCGAGTTTGGGTTTTTCCCATTAGAAAATGACTGGGCTTTTTTTATTAATACTGTATTGTAATGATTATAAAATGTGAAGGGAGTGGTTACTGTTTCTGTATGCATGCTAGCACTTGCCCCACAGGCAGCTACCTAAGAGTCATTGGTAAGGATTACCACAGACTGTACAGCCTGCAGACCAGCTAAAATCATCTTTGCCCACATAAATTACTCATTAGATGAAATAAAATATTCTTTTCCTTTTCTTATATGGAATTAAGGAACATAAAACATTTTTTCATCTAAATTCCTCTATAAAATGTTGGTTATTAGTAACAAACAGGTGCTAAGGAGCACTCTTAAAGTGATTGAGAAACATTACCATGGTTGGCCATGGAAGGGATTTGTAAGGATCATGTGTGACTTAAGTAGTCCTTTGTCAAATGAGTTTCCTGATTAGACTGTACCTTCCACCACACACTAACATCTACCTATTATTGAGTAATTACAAGAGAGTGGAGCTGTAAATAAAGATACATATGTAGATGCACATTGCCATTAGATCAGATGTTTGTTTCCTTTCTTTTGTTGTTCAAGATATGCTCTTTAGAGATAGTTTTGTCTCAAGTACAGGATAGATCTCTTTTCCTGGCTTGTATAGAACAACTCTTTCTTAAGTAAATTGACACAGTTATTCCAATTTGTCAACTAGCCTGTGATGCTGTAAGGTGGTTGTGGAATTGTAATCTTGGAAGATTGCCTTTGGGATAGGGATGGGGACAAGGAAACAGTCTAGTATAGTCCTCCAACGTCTCCTCCAAACTTTAGAAGGATCTGACTGTAGCTCCAAATCAGGAGAGTATGTTTTTGTTGGAGGGTCTCTGTGTATCTGAACTGCTAGGTGTGTTCTCCCCTCTGTGTACCATGATAGGCAGGGCAAGGATTTCTGATCTCTAAAATGAACCATGGTGGGGTTGGGAGAGGTAAAGGCCACAGCTTTTTGCCAAGATACAGCTGCAGTAGTTCACCAGCACAGACTTTTGCTATGGTGTCCCTATTGCACTGGTAAGAATGAAGAGGCAGGTGTTTATTTGGAGAAACATCTGCAGAAGAAATGCACTTAAGTCTTGTTCTTGAATATTCCCGAAGGCTAGGAAAATCCAGACCAGGAATGCAAAACTTTGAAGTACAGCTCTGTTTCTTCATGCATCAGATGATATAATATTGCAGAACAGTCTGACTTGGAAGGGACCCACAATGATCGAGTTCAACTCTTGAGTGACTGCCCCATATAGAGATTGAAGCCACTACCTTGGCATTATTAGCACCTTGCTCTGACCAGCTGAGCTAATCTCAGGGTCAGCTGGAAGGGTCCAACAGTGCAGTTCTTCACTGGACATCAAGTGTGAAGGAAAAGGCATTTCTTCTTCAGTGAAGTACTTGAAAGAGAAGAGCTACTAGTGAGAGGTCCAAAATCTGCAGTGCTATTGCAGCATCACCACTCCCAAGATTTCCTCATGTTTTTAAGCTGTCTAATAGAGGATGAAAATGTGATTCTACTGGTCCAATTGGAAAATGCATGTTCTGTCAGATTAAACCAGAATGCATCCCATTGTTTTATAAGCAGGCAAAAAAATGTTAAAGAGCAGCCCATGCATCAGCTGTAAATCCATACCATATGGTAGAGACATATTTCTGTCTCTCACTTAAAGATGGAGATGCATTTCAGGGCCTGGCCTGATGTTTCCTGTGAGGGAATTGATGTTTTCAAATCCTAAAGTCACAGCAAGGTGAAGAACAAACTGAAGTGGTGGGGGACTGAGGTGGACTCTACTGGGAGATTGTATAGCCTTTGTTGTTCTTAAAAACAGGCCAGACAAAAAGGTTTAGTACTTCTACAGTGGTTGATCCTGCCTTGGCAAAGGCATGGTCTTATCAATCTCCTTAGGTCAACTTACTGTTGCATTTTGGCCATAGGAGTGGCAGAAAGGACAATGCAACAAGGTCCTTCGTGTACTGGAGGAGCAAGAGAGGGAACTTTTATTTAAAGAAACACTACATTTATATAGAGCAGTTTGTGTAATACAGAATTGAAAAGGCTCATTGGTCCAAGAAGGCAACACCTTTTTGAAAACATGCTTTCTGCAAAACATCACGTCTCTCATGTCTCCAGCAGGTGTTTAATCATTGTTATAATTCCTTGTCCTTGAGCAGCCTGACTACAGGCTTTCTTGGCTGCCAGCAGTATCCTAATGACAAACTTATTTTCTGTAATTCTGTGAAAGGATCGAGTTATTGTTGTTACTATTATTTCTGTTAGGACCATTTGAGGAGCACTTCTCAGAGATCATTGCCTGGTGCTGTACTTGTGTGTGAGAGAAGGATGGTCTTGCCCTCAGAGAGCTTACAAATACGAGCTGAGAACAAGGGCTAGTACGGACAGCTGAGGGAATGCAGTAAGGAGCAATGAGACACTATTGATCAGCAGGATACACAGTACTCATAATACATCAGCAGCCTAACTGCTGTCAGATTTTTGCAGGCATCATGGCTAAGGAGAATTTTAAGGAGGATAATGAGGAAGCTTTGAAAATGAAATCTCCAGGCTCCCACCATCCCTGCTCATAATGGTTTGCCTCCCACTTGTGACTGCTCTTATGTCCCCACCTGCCGCTGCCCACTCCCACTGAGGGCACAAGTGGTCCTCTTCCAAACTTGCTTCAATCCTGTATTGTAGCAGGATGGCAGGAGACAGAGCCAGAAAGAGGCCTGGCCCTCTTTCTCACATGCTGTGGGATCTCTTCCAGTGACAAGAAGTAAAGTTGATGAGTCTGTATCGAGACAGTGAAGTGACCCCCGTGCTGCTCCACATAATTAATAAATAAAGCACTGGGGGAGTTTTTGCCATGCCGGCTGCTATGACAGGGCTGTCTACGGTGCACTTAAGCATTAAATGACCAATTTCTGTCAGACTAACTTCCCAAGCCTCTCTCTCTCTCTCACACACACACACAAAGCTAGCTTCCTCGCTCCCTGCACTTGGAGTTTTTCAGCAACTGATGGCTCCTGGTTCATTTCTGTGGAATTAATTGGTCCCTGAATGAATTCTGTTGACAGGGCAATTTATCATGTGTTTGGGTTGACAGTGTTGGATACCGGTAAAGGGGGGGAGTGGTGTGTGAGTAGGATGAGGGGAGATGGACAGGATGGGGGTGGGTGGGAGGATGAAGAAGAGGAGGAGTAGAAGAAAGAAGAGGTGGAGGAGGAGATTGCTTTAAAAATAAAATGAAAGAAGAAAAATTCTATTCCTTTTAGGCACTTTTCATTACAGCTCAGTGCAATGGGTAATGCACAAGAAGGGTTGGGAGAAGAAGGGGAGAGGAAGGGAGTGCCACATGTCTTGTAATGGGAGTCATGATGCTGCTTTTCCACAAATAGCAACATGGCTTGGGAGGAAAAAAAGGAAGAAAAAACCCCAACAATAAATGTTATTTGTCATAGTTGTTTTGTGGTGTCTTTGGGGCTCAGCCAGAAGCTTCCATCTGTAATGCCTTCATGTCTATTTCTCCCTCATACCTAAGTGAGTGGGAAGTTAGGGACACATCTGGTTAATCCTCAAAACTCAGACAGGTGCTCAAATACTGTTCCAGTAGGTACTGAGTGATGTCTAGCACCTCATGATGCATCAGTGTCTGTCATTGTCAGGGACATCCAAGAAGGAATCACATCTTTCAAAACAAATTCCTGTGATTTGGGTTCCCACTTTTCTCTCCATATGGTCCCATATATGCCACTGATGATCCTAGGTTACATCATTTCACATTGTCCAAGATTGAGACAATGCAGGGCTTCCCAATATAATTAAAATTACATTATCATTACATTTTCATTAAAATGCCATGACTCTGGCATATGGATTCAGTTTCTAGTCAGAGCAATGTTGATGATAATTTTAGTGCTTTTGACTTCATAACTTCTGAATGCAGAAGAGTGTAGCATGTGCTACAGCATGCATAATGCTAAAACCAACCAAAGACAGAAAGAAATTCTATTTGGGTGCAACAAAAGTATTTGCATAAACATTAAATGGGTTTTAAAATTATGCATCTTCTAGGAATCTTTGATGTCCTGAAGAGATGTACTGTAGACTTGGTCAGGGGAGACAGGTCTATGAAATGTTGGTTGTATGCATGGGTACAGGACAGGCTTCTGTGATAATGAGGATTATCTTCATCTTCACCTCAGTCTCCTCCTATAAACTTCTCTCCATTGCAAGTGGGATGTATCAAAATACTCAATGCTGAGATCAGTGGAAGAGTTACCAGTAGCTTTCCTGCTCATCTCATTATAAGCAGCATTAAGTCAGAGCTCAGCATTTCTGGAACAGCCATGCAGGACCTTTAGGTATCAGCTAGTGGGACTTGTTTTGGTTTTGGAGCACTGTGGCTCAGTTTACCAGCATTCAGTCATCATCTTTGTCATGGGACCCAAGGTTTTCTCAGTCCAGCTGTCAAAATGAGAGCCTATATCACAAACAGCCTAGAGACAGAACTGAATTTGAGTGGCAAGCCCTATACTGGGAGAGGTAAAACACAACTGTGTATGATAAATGGTCTCTCTCTTATTTTGTTCAGTCATATTAAAAACAAATGCAAATATAATTCTCATCTGGTAAAAACTATGTGACTGAGCTCTGAGGAGACTGAATGCTTGTTTATGGCTGTCTTTATATAGTTTTTACCCTGGGTTGGGTCAAGCCTCTAGCCTGCATCCTGCCAGACAACATATAAGCATCTGAACTTCTAGGGTGCTAAAACAAAGTAGTTTGGGTGATGAGATGCAGGAAACCAGCAACTATCATAGTAAAACTGCAAAGCATTTGAGACAGTCTTCGTGTAGAGCCCCCAGGTTTTCTGCTAGTTAGAAAGACATTTAAAGTTACTGTGCTAAGAGCAAGTTTACAGGAAAGAACATAGGAGTTGTGTCTTTTATTTGGAGTGATTCCACACACAGATATAAGGTCTAAATTCAGGTTATTCATAAAGGGATTTTTTTCCCTCTTAAAAGTAAGATTAGTAGTATTACAGTTTATAAATATGAACAAAAATGAAGGACATACAGTTTGGTAGCAAAGAATTCTGCAACATGATTCAATTACAGCTGAGTATCTGAGAAGCTCCAGCACCTATAAGTTGATACCAGGTAAATTCAACCAGAAAAAAATGTGCATATTTCCAACAGTGCAGGTAATCAGCTGTCAAAATATTACAGTTAGGGTTCACTGTATTTTCCAGCACTTGAACCTTTACAGTTGGTAGCAAATATTCCTCAGAAACAGATTCTCCTACTTCAACTCCAGCTATTGGACCCACAGCAGGAATTAATTCAGAGCAGCCCTATGGGTATCTCATATCAGAGGCCAGACAAGATGATCACAGTGCAATAGGAGTCTCCTCTGGGGTAGCTGTGGCAATGAACTTGAAAACAGCTATCTTAAAAGTCAATGCCTGATTCTGGTTCCACTTGCACACTGTTTACATGAATGTTACTCTCTGACTTCAGAGGGCTGACTGACAGTGGTGTGTACAGAAGGCAAATCAAGCTTCTGAGAAAAATGGTTATGATCAAGCTGTCCTGAGCCAGTGAGGTGAACATGACATAGGACACATTAAAGGAGTAAACAACATATTTTCTTCTCTAATGCTGAATCTTTGAGACAGGAACACAAACAATTTTACTAAAAAATTACCCCTAAAATTGAAGAGAGAGTAAAACCTGAAAAAATACAAATCTTTCTGCATTGTGAAATATAGATGAAAAAACTCCTGTTGCTGAAGAGGCAATGATTTAAAACTGAACTCTGCATAAAATAGTGGAAACTAAATGAACCAAAACAAGCTCCAAGAGGGTTTCATTTAGAACTAACCAGGATATAATAAGTAGCTAAAGCAGAAAGACAAATTACTTAAAATCATTCAATATGCAGCTCCTGCACCAGGCTCCACAATTAGAAATCTAAGACAAAGTTGTATTTTTAATGGTGTTTCTGTGGATTTGGAAGTAAAGGAATTGTAAGACAGGCTCATGTTTTGCCTGATTGACCACCTCTAGCAGTAGTTTCAACAGATTCTCCACAGGAAAGTAGAACTGTGCAATGGGCAGACAGAGAAATCTCCTGCACTTTATTGTGAGCTCAGGTAATCTGCAGAATGCTTGTAGACCCTGGATTTTTTCTGTTTATAAAACTGTCCAGTCTTCTCTGGAATCTTGGTAACTTCCTGTGGTTGACAAATTCAGTTGGTCAAAATACAAACTGGTGGGGGAAAATTTTAATCAGCTTTTAATTTGCTACTTTGTAATTTAATAATTGCTCTCTTTTTCTTGTGTTCTTGTGACTTGCAGAGTCTGGTTCTGCTAAGGAAGCCTTATCTTCTGGGGAGTGTTCAGGAACCATTTTAATGAATTCCAATTAAGAGGCTTTCTGACACCAGGGGACGCAGAGGTCAAAGAATGCCCTGAGCAGCACAGCAACAGACCATGTGGAGCACAGATAAAGGTAAGAAAATGTCACAATTATAAATTTGAACAGAAAATTCCTGAAGACATGAAAAGCATTTGACTTTGGAAGGATTGTTGAGTGATTTGTGTAGCTAAGATTTCTGCCTGGAGCCCTGAAGAACTATGTAAAGATTCTTGTATACTTGGTGAAGAAGTAATAACAATGCTATGCCTCATTTATGTAGTGACTAATCTGGAATGGAGGTTTACAGAAAGTTGTACATGGTCTAATCAGAAACAAGAGGTTTTTATTCATGTGTGACTTGTAAGGGAGAATTATTGTGGCTGCCTGAAGATGAAAGATCCCCAAGTGCCTTCTGGTGTGCTTGTGATTCAAGCAGGAGATGACAGTGGTCTGCATAGCAATTTGTCTTTAAGCAACTCTGTTTATGACTAGTAAAATGAAATTCAGGTGACTGACCTCATGGCCAAGTGGATACTCGGTCAGGAGCAGAACTGACAGATTCTCACTGACATTTGTAGAATCAACCTCTGTTTTTAGCAGAGCACAGGTAACTTGTCAAACTGATATTGCAGTGTTAACTGAGCTTGATAGGAACTCTCCAATGGATCTGAGTGAGTTAACCACCATATAGATGGACATCCTGCAGGACTGAGAAAAGGGACAGAAAGGACAAAAAATGCAAAACCTCATTGTTCAAGTCGAGAACCATAAAGTGATTGTATATACAAGTTGGTTGCTATCAATATAATGTATTTTCAAACACTGGAGTAATATCTGAATTCACAGGAGAAACTTCTCTGAATAGCAGTCTGCTACTTTGGCAACCCAGCAAGTCACATGAAGGAGTTCTTTAGCACTCTGTTTATTCAAGGGACATGGACTCCTCCATGGAGGAGGTATGACTGGCGTTTTTGGTTTTGACCTCTTTCCCCTCTCCCTTCTGATGACCATTTTCTTCTCTCTTTGGCTTCTTCAGTCTGGGCTGTATCTTAGGTGACTTTTCAGCATTTAAATAAGAGGTTGACAAAAGCTTATTTTGGGGGAAAAATATAACACAGTGGGGATAGATGGCAGAAACAAAATGTTGTTATAATTCTGGTGCTGCTAACCAAAACTAGAATCCTGCATTTATTTTTCAAGGTCGAATCAGTTTAGGAGCAAGCCACAGTAGACAGCCTGCCCACTAGTTTTGGGTGCTGAAGGAGAAACTGTGTCAGGAAAAATATTTTCCGTCTTTGCTAAGCAAACCAGATTATCAATGGTGTACAGATTTACCATGCTTTGAAAAAGGATTAATGGGACCAAGTCAGAGGACCTGCAATCACAACACTTATGTCTGAAGAGGAGCATAAGGAAGTTCTTGCTTGTGTATGATTGTTGTCAGTATGTATCTCCTCTGGTAGCAGCATGGGGTATTTAAAAATGAGTGTCTGTTTAGGCAAATTAAGAACTATCCTGGTGCATAAACCAAACTCATTAGCCTAAGCTTTCAGCTGCCTTTTGAGGCTTTTGGTAGGCCATTTAACCTGGGGTCTGATGCTCACTGTTAGCATACACAGATAGATATATGTAGCACAAACCCCACGTTCTGTGCACAAGCAACCAAATAATCCAGACTCAACTTTTCTGTGTTCTGAGTGGTTGTGCAAGGGAAGAGTTACACCAAAGCTTTGATTTTCCTGGATTAAAACCTTTGTAGTTCAGAGATGACAAAAAACCCTAGTACCATTGCCAATGTATGACTCACTTAGAAGGAAAGACTCCAAAAAGGCTTCCAGCCAGCTTAGAATAGAACACAAAAATGATGAGACCCAGCCCTGTGATATGACCTTGGAAACATCTTCCTTTCCCTGCAGACTCTTCACCATTGGTGTCAAATGTTCTGGTGTCTCCCTCTCTTCTGAGGGGAACAGATGATGTCTGTGCTCAGGCTCAGCTTGGGAACACAAACAAGTCTCAGTGTAAATAAAAATGTTATTTATTTTTTTCAGTTTGTTGTATTATCCAAGCAAAATGCAAATGGATATGTAAAACACATGAATAAATAGACAATAACGAGTCAAAATAGGCAATCCATACTCAAAGACAAAATTAGAAAGGTGCACTTGACAATATTGGAGATATTGGTAAAGAGTGTGACAACTTCCCAGAATCGAAGACTGTTCTGAGTTACTTTTAGTTTTGTTTCCACTCTCTCCCCTCTTTTGGTGGAAATTTCACATCTGGCACTATGGCCCAGACCAGGAATTTCCAGGAAGGCAGTAATTTCAGAGAATTCACCCCTAGGGAGAAGATACATTCAGCATCACCTGCGTGTTTCACAACAATGGTATTTTGTGGACTTTTGAGACTTCTGGAGGGGTCCAGGAGCCCACTGTGGTACCTGCTGTGCAAACACAAAGCTGCAAGAGAATTTCTGCTGCAGACAGTAATATCTAAATCTAGTGAGGGTGATCAGCTGATACAGACAGAAGGGGAAGCACAATTAAATAGTTGGAGCGCAGGGTAAAATTCAAGTTTGTTCTGATTGATACTAAAACCTAAAAGGAAGTTGAATGGTGAATATGTAATCTAGTTGGCATAAGAACAGGATGAGCTTTTTCCTAATCAGCCTAAACCCCAGAATTTTCAAAGAGCAAGTTAAAAACAAACAAATTAATTAAAGCTAAGGTCTGAGTAGATAGAGACAAAAAAGATGGATGGGTTTTCAGGGATCTTTAACAAAAAAAAAAAAAAAAAGAAGCTAAAACTCAGTGAATAATGCACAAGTGAGTGTCTGAACACTTTTCAAAGTCTTGTAGTAAAAATACTGAGCTGTACATAATTACATACCTAGCTCACATTTCGACCCTTTAGAAGAGATGGTCACAACTGCAGAGACTGAGCCTCTGGAATATTTTGACAAACGTGAAACCAAATAACAAAAGATTATGCAGTTCAGAATACTAGCCTGTTTCTTACAGTTGTTGGGCAGTGAATCTTCAAAGCAGAGTCCTGGGATGGGAATAAACCATGGAAGGAATTCCACTCCTGCATGGATCCAGAAGAAAAGATGCTCGTGAACAGGGAAAGGGCTGAGCTATTGGTGATTCTGGGAAACCTGTGGTGCTTGGTTAGATCCTTGAATATGAGTTACTTTTTAGAGAGCTGCTTTTGGGAATCTCGGCCAAGTGTCTCCCAAAACATAACAATTAATTAACAACTTTATGGCCATTCTTTGGCCTATTGATGAGCTTCTGTGACCTCTCTGTTATCACTTCATTTCCATAAATTTCATTTTTTCCACAGTGTTTTCCAGTTCATTTGCTTAGACACTCTATCTATTATATCTATGTATTCCCCTGCCAGAAAATGATGCAGCATGTAGAAAACCTGTGTTGAAGATTTGTTATCTTTTCTTTCATTTACTTTCTCAAGAATCTGTTAAAAAACAAATAGCTAGGCTAATTGATGCCGGTTCCCTTTGCTTTTATCCATACCTGCATAAAGAGCAGGAGGATCCAGAGAGCTGGCAGAGCTGGTGAGATTTATGTGTTGTTCCTTTGCTGTCAATGATGAGGTGAGCAGCACTGAATGAGTCACTTTCAGTTTTGTCTAATGACGGGTAGGCTGGTCAGGACAGGAATGATGTCTCACTGTGTACAGTACATAATGCACAGAGTCATTGTCTCAGTATCTGTGGGTGATATTAATATGGCTCATGGTCACAATTTGTAGTGTTCTTTTCCAAGACTGCAGCCTTTGTACTCACTCAGTACCCTCTAACCTGCCTGCTAAAAGCAGTATTTTAGCAGTTTGTTCCAGACCTCAGACACTCATGTACAGATTGTATTTTGACCTTATCTGTGTAGCCCAATAGATGTGTATATGAAAGCTAACTAGTATCACCTAGTCAATATTTTACCTGATTCATCTCACATGAAAATCTGTATGTCCAGTTTGGCAAATTTCACTCAGTAAGTAAGAGCAATGACATGAGCCTTAATGTCCTAAAGACCTTTTTATGCAGTTTGATTTTAAGGTTTTTGTCTTTTGTTTTTGAGCCTGTAATTGATACTGGATGGTAGAACTGAAAGAACTCACAACTGTTTTAGGGAGTTTGAGATTTCAATCTTTTATCACATATCCTTCTTGGATCAAAAGCACAAAACTTGGATGAGACTTGTAACTGTGAGAAAAAGTCATGAACTGTATTCTGAGAGAACTGTTTGGCTACTGCACTGCCAAGATAATAACAGTGATACCTGTGAGTGTAAATGACATATGAAGGCAGAGCTGTTATGAGCAAAACAAAGTAGAAAGAGAAAATATAAGTACCTAAGATGAGGTTTGTGATGAGTGCCTAAGAGGCAACATAAATCCACCATCAAGCAACAGCTCTGTGGAAGAAAAAGTTTCTTGATTGGTTCAATGGCAACCTAAAGCAAGTGTGCAAATGAGAACATAAAAAAAAAAATAAAATCACTTTTTGGAAAACAAAAGATAATATTATTTAAAATTTGGCCCCTTTTTTTTTTTTTTTGGCAGACAGCAGAGTTCAGAATTTTACAGTGAAAACTGGACATGTTGAGATGTCCTATGAAGTTCTGCTCTCTCTGGGGATTGTTCCCAGAGTATCATCAGCTCCTAAATGCCATCAGCTCCTGTCAAGTCTCATGGTGTGAGCTATTCACTTTTGCTGCCATTTTATTCCCTATTTTATGCCTTTATATGAAATACTTCCTTTGACATGCAAACAGTTTGCAGTCCCCTTCTTTCCTAGCAGACAGGTAGAAATACCTCCTCTGCTTCTCCTCAGTGAGTGACCAGCTAGGCATGGTGGCACAGCAGCTTTGGAGAGGGGTTTGGAATTTGTCCTGTCTCTCCTCTGTGGTGTTGTGGCTTAGCTCCCATTGCCCCAGGGATATAGCACGTCACATTTACTGCTCCTTCTATATCCCTTTAGCCACCAGAAAACCTGCAGTTTAAGAAATCAGAGAGCTTGCTTAAGATATGAAAAAAGCATTTCCAGAACAAAAAGTGATGCTAGTTCCTTGCTTTCCACCAGTGCTATAAGGAAGGAGCCAAGCTGCAGATTGAACTGAAAGTGAGAAGGGTGAACTCCCCCTCTCTCCTTCCCCATCCCAGCCCCAACCCAGCCCCCAATAAGGCTTCATCTCTCCGGGAATTGAGTCCCTCTGAGCAGGATGCTGAGCCAGAGGAGTGACAGGTGCCTCCTGATATGCCTAAATGAGAAGAACCAATCGGAGGAGCCTGCCCAGCTTTTGTTGTCATCTGGCTTTGCTCACGAAAGATGAGTTTGATTGACAGATGCATCAAGGTTCACAGTTTATTGGTTTTTGCAAAAGAGCCAGATCTGCCAATTTAGACAGGGGAGTGACACAAAACTTTCCATCTAAATGGACTAATTTTACCACAGGGAATTCCCAGGCAGAGCGCTCCAAGGCAGGCGCAGTCCTGTTTTATTTTTTAACAAGGACTGAATGACAAATATAAACGACAGTTCTGGGCTGACGGAACATCAGCATTTGACACTTCACAGGGGAGCGGTGAAATAAACAATAGGCAGAGAAATTGAATTAGAATCAGATGAGAGTCAGCTAGAGAGGGAGAGGAGGGCCTGATTCTCTACCAAATCATTTATAAAAGAGCAAACTGAATACTAAGTAGTTATAACATGCTCACATCCTGATTTATTAGTAAATTTAACCTACTAGCATATTATATTTGCTTGATGTTAATGGGTTGCTGGACAAAGGTGGATGGTAGGGACTGTACAAGGAGTTTCTGTTCATGATGGTGCAAACCTCTTGTGCTAATCTTACCCTGTTACCAATAGACTTGACCAAGTCAGAGAGCAAAAAGTATGGCAAGTTAATTTAATTTCTCTGCTGTTCCCTCTGGCATGTTGCCTGCAGAGTTCTGTCCAGTCTTCCTGCATTCTGGCACTTACTAAGTTTTGGGTACCCAGCTTTGTAGCTTTGGCTCAATTCTTTTACTGCTCTTTTTTCCTCTGGGACTTTTCAAGTTCAAGCAGGCAATTCATGACATTTTAAGGAGAATGATTCTGTGCAGAGTCTGTCCGGAACTTTATGAGTGTGGACCATATCTACTTGAGATAAAAGGTTGGCTCAGCTGGTAGAATTAGCAAGCTATTATCCTATTTCAACTCAGTTTTGACAGGGGGATAGGATTTATAAACTTTCCTGATGGGTTAGACAGCTAACTGTTAGCAAGATGTTGCTGGATAAAATCGGAGTTCCTGGATTTCATGTCATGTTCTGAGATTTGAAGCATATCCAGAGAGAAGATTTTCAATCTTTTTCACTTAGCAAAGAGTAAGAACAAAAAACAAGCAGTAGAAGAATAGCTGTATGTACAGTGCATCTATGTCCATAAGCTCACCTTTCCCAGTTATATTAAAAACATTTTCCTTAAAAATAAACTAGTGATTTTAAAAGTGTATACTAAAAACTATACTAAAAATGCTGGTCTTGATGTTAGAGAAAGCAGCATGAAAATAGGGTGCTTTGGATTGATTTTCTTGGTAATAGTGATTTGACTTTCATAGATGAGTCTGTGAAGTATATATGTGGAAGCTGCCTGATTATCTAGGCAGTGTTACCAACAATTGCTGGTGTATTAAGGAGGTTCTAAATGCAGCTCTGTGATTAAAACAGGACTCTCATGGATGCTGGCATGGGGGAAAAAAAAAAGAAAAGCTTATTTCTTCTGTGCAGAGAGGTTCTCTACCTGTGTGAAGTTTCACCCTGTTCAATCCATTTAAGTTTTTTCTGTAGGTTTTGTTTGTCATCCTTTAGGGAGTTTTCAACAGATGTATTTGAAATTAGTCTCAGGTTAAAAGTCATTATAGAATCATAGAATGTTTTGGATTGGAAGGAACCTTAAATACTGTCTCAGTCCAGCTCCCCTGCAATGGGTGAGGCTGCCTTTAGACCAGTCTGCTGAGAACCCCATCCGACCCGGCCTTGAACACCTCCAGGGAGGGACTTCCACAACTTCTCTGGGCAACCTGTTCTAATGTACCACTGCCCTCACAGTCAAGAATTGCTTCCTAAAATCTAATCTAAATCTGTTTTCTTTCAGTTTAAAAAAACCCCAACACCAAATAACCCCCCTCAAAACAGTCCCTTACAGCTTTTCTCTCAAAGGTCAGAAGCCACAGATGGTAGGGATTTCAGCAGGTCAGCATTTGCTTACAAGCTCTGGCAGCAGAAAGTTAGGATGTAAAGCAAAGATGAATGTTGCCTCCTTCCTGAAACCTGCTGTTCCTTACTAAAGGGAACTGTGGAGGACCATGTAAACCATAAAGATTGAGCAAGTCCTTTGATTGTGTGGGGAAAAGGGAGTAGTGTTGAGAGACCAGTATTACCTGAGCATGGAATGTGGGGTGCTGGATGCTCTCCCCGGTGTCTACAAGAAACATGTGGGGGTTATACCTGGGAGGGTAGGAGGCAGAGAGGGAGGAAGGCATTTTATAGAGAATCCATGATTTCCTCATGGTGGGCAATATCAGGGGTCAACATGCCTGGGGCAGAACTGGCAAGGCATGGAAAGGGATCTTGAAAGAAGGGTGTGGCAGGAGATAGGGCTTGCCAGAAGCAGCCAAGGTTGACAAGAGGGGTTCTCCTCCTACATGGATAAGAACTAGTGAAAAACAGTCCTTTCCAAGCTGCAACTACAGAATGAATTTCCAGGTGGAATTTTGAATGTGAAATTATCAAATAAGCTTTGGATGGCATCTTCCACCAAAATGTCATGCAGGAGAAAACAGGAAAAAACCCAAGCCTCTGATAAGCTTTGGTATCAGACCAGCCCTGTCAGCCTCGCCAGGAGTTACTGGGCCTTTTCCAGGTCTTGTGACATTTGAGCTGCTTCCAAAAACACTAAGCCATAAGGTCCCTGTGATGCACTGAGATGCTTCCTTTTCACTAGAAGTAAATTAACAGAGGAAGAGGCACCATTAATAATGTAGCTGTAGATGTCTTGACAACACTGAAACTAGAAGTTAAATAAAAGTTATTTTGTGTTTATTTTATATACATGTATATAAATATACATATATACAAAATGGTGTTATTTGCAAATTACATTATTTCTAATGATTCTTGTGATTTTTGCTAGTACTTGGATCATGATTTTCAAGTATGAGGTGCTGGCAATGCAAACATTCTTTACTTCACTGTGGCCAGATCCTGAATCATTAAGTTAACTGTCCTTAGGATATTCCCAGCTTTTTTTCTAAAGCAGAGAAAAATTTATATATGGACTGTTTACTAGGCATATCTTCATTAACTGCTTCTTTTTTAGTGACTGGATCCATCCCTTAATATTTTAGAGCACTTTTCTTTGGACACAGACATCATTGTATAGATTTACTACATTGTAGTTTCCAGGATGAAATTTTTCCTTCAAAGCATTGATATTGTGTTTGCTGTTCTTCCATTTTTGCCACTCCCCAGGTCCTTACAGTTTTTCAGTACTGATTGTGTGTCCAGTAAATTCATCTGCTACCTAAATGAATACCTTGAGATGTGTATTATCTTTTCCTGCCTACACTTATTACAGAGTGCATTTAAAGAAGGTTGTCATCATCTCAGAATGTTCAAACTTTTCTTTATTTTTCTTGTCAGAATCATAAAGAGGATTTCTTTACTTAGTGTTGTATTAACCCTCACAAGATGATTTTCCTCATTAGGAGACAGACTGTGGTGCTCTTTTTAGTTTTATCACATAACATTTTCACACTGAGAACTCCCATTGATTATGCAGGAAGATTATTAAAGGAACATAATATTAGTTTGAATGGTGGAAATAGCTCTTTCATGCAAGTATTTATTTTTGCAAGATATATATGTTCTTGAAAGTTGCAAAGGTTTTGCTGTAGTTGTACTGCCAGTTATGGAGACTTACACAGGAATGCCAGCGTGAAGATCTCGGGGCTGTATTTTGTGATACAAATGAGATAATCATGCTAGTTTCTAAATCATTCTTGTAAGATTATTTTACCAGGATGAATTTTGAAAATCCATTTTGTATTTGTCTGACACATCTATCTGGTGATTCCTAGCCTTTCTTTCACCTCTGACAGTGAATGTACATTAATAATTTCCTTTGATTCCAGTCAATTTAACATCTAGGATTCATCTATCAATTAGTTGTTTGATTCTTATCGCCTAAACTTTTGTAGAGAAAGAATTGGGGAATCCAGTTTTATTCCAATTTTGAATGCAAGCCTATCCCTACTTCACATCCCTACTCCCCAGGCCTGTCTGCCTTGGAGGCAGCAAATCCTGGAAATTGAGACCTCCAGCTTTAGGAGAGTTGTTAGGCAGTTTTGCTGCAGTGTTGCAAAAACTTAATTGCTTCTACAGTCTGTTTGGATTTCAACAAGTTTACTTTCACTTATGGAAAATGTCCTGTAGGGGGATTTTCAGCCTATGCTATTAATACTGCAAGGGAAAAATAGAAAATAAAAGGATATGCTTTAACTCTCTGAGTAAGCAAAGGTATTTGATTTCATGATAGCACTTACGGGCAGACTTTCCTTAAGATACACATAGACTGTCAGAAAATGGGGGACACTGGCTTCCATGAGGTGTTGTGAAAATATTTTATAATATGATTAAGAACTGTAGGAGCAAAATTGGTTTGGCCTGGTCTGATTTTTTGCTACATTTTTAGTCCATGACTTTAAACTGCATAGGACTTCCTGGAGAACTGATACTTAACTGAGGAGAAATTGACTAAATACCTCAGTATTTGATTTGTGTATAGCATACCTGAATATAATGCCCAACTGTTTGTTAGGTGGACGATGAATAGCTTGGAGAACAGGTTATTTATGACTTTATACTGGGTTTTGCTCCCCAGTTGACCTGGACAGAGTCTCCCAGCTGAGGCTATGAGGAAACTGTCTACCCCGCATGTTTCTGATGTTGTGGCTACCCAACAGCATTTTGATTTTCTGAACTACCTGGGGGTACCTGATGTGTTATGGATCATTGGGAATCAATGGAGTGAGATCAATAGAAGAGGGAGTCCTGCTGGCAATGCACAGGAGTGTGTGGTGGCTGCTGGGGGCTCAGAGGCTGGATTGTACTGTGGGGTGCAGAAGCATGTGCAGTGCCGTCCATCGTCCATCACACAGTGTGGTGGTTGTTAACAATCATAATGTTGGTTACACCTTGCCCAAAGGGTGCCAGGTGCAGCAAATGCAACATCCCAGAGACCTCAAGGGGAATCTACTGGACAGTGAAGTGTTAGGGCAGTGAGTGAAGAGAGAGAGAAGGAGAGGGAAAGAGAAACAAGCCAGAAGCACAAAAATGACATAGAAAAAAAATGTTGCTTTTATTTCTCATGTGCACAAAAAGAGAAAAGAAAAGAGTCAAACAGAACTGAAGTGATGAGGAAAAGCCAAGAGGGGCTGCAGAAGCCAAGAATGGATGTGACCCTGCACCTGGCACTGGCCCCCTCCCTCCCCAGTCTCGTGTCGAGCTTAGCCTGGAGATCATCAACAGAGCTGCTCTACGCTTACATTTGTTATCAGTTCTGTAATTGTCAGTTTGGTCCCTCCTCCCTGCTTTGCAAGTCTGCCACCATCCTGGGCTCAACCCAGGAGCACACTGTGCTATTTGTGGATCCCTCAGAAGCCCTCACTGTCAGTGCCAAAGAGGGCAGCTCAGCTATGATTCTTATTTCTTTTTCCAGAGGGGTGCTTTTCCTTGGGAATAAAGGGGTGGAGTTTTTCCAACAGTTCAGCAAAACAAGAATTCCTTTAGGAAAATATTAATAAGCGTATATAATTTTATACTCAAGAGAAGAAAGAGGTGCAGGACATTTTGTTTTCCTTTTCTTGTTTAACATCCTCATATTTATGTTGTGATTAATTCGAAGTCTTACTCTGAGTTTGATTCATTGCTACTGATGGGTCAGAAAGCATGCAAACTTCCTCCTGTTTCCAGAGCAGGGCTCATTGCCACCAACCCTCCCCAACAGATTTACAGGCCACAAGTGTCAGCTTTACTGCATCCATCTCATGCAATCCTCCCCACATCCCATTGGGCCAAAAGGATGTGAGAGCTTCAGAGAGCAGGACTCAAAGGTACTGCCCAGTTTTGAATGCCATGGTCCCTGTTGTTTCCAGCCAAGCACAGCATTTGAGATTTCATGAGATTCTTCCGCCATGATTTAGTAGAGACAGGAGACCCAGTCTCAGAACATTTCTGCTTGGTCCATTAGATAAAGCAAACGTAGCAACAGAACTAAGAATGACCTGAGAAAAAAGAACTGAAGGGGCAGCTAAGGAAGAAGAATAAAAAAACCCAATGATTTGTGAGGAAAAGGAAAAGAGAGAAATGTCATGGAAACATTAATTATTATTCACAATAATGCTTAACATTTTGATAGAATTTTCTATCCAGAATCTCAAAGCACTGAGCCGGTGCTAATTAATTCAGCTGAGCAATCCCCCTGTGAACTAGAAACTGTTGTTATTCCCATTTTACTGAGTGTTGGAATTGAGGTGTGTGGGGAAATTGGACTTGACAAAGGTTTTCTAGAGCTGCAAGGAGTGCTAGGGGGTTTGAGTCCCAGATACCCGCTCTTGTAACAGTAATGCTCTTCCCTCCCTGGATAGAAAAGTGCCTTGGGAGTGAGAAATAATAAAAGAGAGGGATAGAAAATTGTATGAAAGGAGGGTGTGAGAAAGAAATGTGAAAAGGTAGGAAGCAGCAGAACGGAGGAGTGGTTTGTGTTATAGACTTCACTGGATTTTGCATAATTATTTCTTCCTCCAATCCTTTTTCATTTTTTCCTGTAACATTTTTTAAAGGAAAATAATTAACCCCACCCCCCCCCCCACCTATAAAAAAGCAGCTGTTGGCCTGTTGGGGAAAGGGTCCTTACAAGGTTTGGCTGTTCCCTCAGGTTCTGGATTTGTGCTGTGCTTTATTGAACACATTGTTTTGTTTTCAGTGAGCACAACGAGACTTGCACAGTACACACAGCGTGTTCCTTATCTACAGGATGAGACGAGGCTGTTTTAATAACTACCATGATGAAGATGGAGATGAACTTATATACAAGAGGAATTGCCTTCACATTACACACATTATCTTCCTACAAAGCAGCAATTGTTTTTTGCAAATAACATAATATTAAATAATTGGTAGAATTTTTGCGTTTCCTGCATAGTCCAGTCTAATGGAATCTAGATGAATATTGATGGTTTTCTTCTGCATAATATCACCACATAAATCCCCATGTCAGCTACTAGACTTGGGCTATAATACTGCTTTACAATGCATCCACCGACTGTAAATCAAAACAACCAACACAAGAAACTCTTTGGCAAATGTAATTCAGTACATTCGCATGAGGGTCTACAGATGGTGGTGGAAGAGGATTAGACTGCCCAGTCCTTTGTGTAATTCTGCTTTCCTTTGAAATTTCCTGGTCAAACTACATGCTGTACTTATGAACTTTCCAGACAAATCCAATGCCTAGTGGAAATCCTCTTTTACCAGTGGAGCTAAACCAACAATAGATTTGGCCCTCCGAGGGTCAAATCAAGCCAGCCATGAGTGAGACAACTAAATCCTGCTTTCAGACTCTAGCTCATGTCCTCAAGTTTAGTGAAACACCATTAGAAAAATAAGCATTTCTGAGCTTCTGGCTTCTCTTGACCTGGGCCCTGGGCTGCAGGTGGCCAAGTGTGAGGTGTGACAGTCTCCTTTTCTCTAGCTTCCTCAGGAGCTTCTCTCTGCTTGTCCTGGGATTTCTTGCCTCTGCACTGACTACCTGCTGAGTGAATCTGGGTGGTGCACAAGTAGAGCAGAGGTTGTACTGAGAGATGAAAAGAGAGACCATTCTAACAGGGCTCAACATCTGTCTGGTGTCTGTGAAGGGAAACAGAAGGAGTGGTGGAATCATATTTTTAGAAATTGAACAGAATTTTCTTCTCATAGAGTAAGATCAGACAACAGGCCAAATTCTGGTCTTGGTGACAGCGTAACAACTCTGCAGCAGGTTACTCAGATGTAAGATGTGCAGAATGACACTTTTAATAGATCAGGAGTAACCTTTGATTTTATTCTGTACAGGAACAGATTTTAGCTCTATATCTTCTATGTAAATGTCCCCCCAAATACCCTTATAATTTGGGCACCCCATAAAAGAAGACACAGACCTATAATCAGCTAAAGCCATGCAAAGGCTAAAAAAGTTAGGTGAAAGGGGCCTTTGGGATCAACACAGATGTTTACTGATGGTAGATTTCATACATACAAGTTAAACTTGGAGACAGAACACCAAGTCCACTACCACATCTCCTCAGAGGCTTGGAACTTTGGATTTTATACATGACGTTGGCTGTACAGATTGCTCCACTGTTCACTTTTATGGCCTTCAGGGGTTTTATTCTCAATCCTGTCTTTGCCCATGGACGATAGGCCATGAGTTTTATCTGAAACCTCTCTAAAACAACAAGGATCTACTTTGGCAGACTTGGTGCCCTGGGGACAGGCTATAGCTGCCTTCATGTTTTCTTTGAGTAATTTTGAGGAAGTGTCAGTGCAAGGAACAGTTTATGAGTTTGCTGACAATACAGGAGTAATCAGCATTTCTATTGACAGTTAGCCTTTTGTAGAACAGTGTTTGTCCGTCACTTGGGAACCAAAATGAGCAGAGAATCCCTAGAGAATCATCAGGCGAGCATTTGGGATAAGGGGTAAATATTAGGGTGCACAATACAGGATTGAAGATGAAAAGATGGGGCTGTATATTGGGTCTGACTGGCAGGATACAAGCATATGGATTTGAATGGGGACCTTATAAATTAGTAGGTGTATGAGCAGATGGGTGGGGAATCAAAGGGGGGCCCATACAGCAGGGCTATAATGGTTAGGAAATTAGGTGTTGGGCACAGATAATGAGGTGGTTGTCACCAGCAGTGGAGATCTGGAGAATGGGCGTTGGGCATATCTAAAATTGCAAAAGTTGGGATGTGGGTGAACTGAAGTCGTCACAGGTACAGAGTTTAAGGTAAAAGGACTGAAGGCTAAGGGCTAGGGAACCAAGCAATTATCCCAGCCAATCCTGAATTTGTCCATCTCAGTCTCAGCTGTCCAGAGGGCAATCAGATGGGCCCACATGAAGCCCCACACTTTCCACCACACGGCGCAGTGAGAGCACAGCTGGGCTTGTTTTCTTTGTTTGCCAACCAGTGACATGGAAAACTTTTGTTGCCTCAGAGTGCTTTTTTTTTTTTTTTTTTTTTTTTTTGTCGACTGATGTATTTGGTAACTTTGTCAGATGTGACTTGTCCACACTGCTCCCCAGAGACAGGATTTGGGAAAGGAGGGGGAGGAGGAGGCGACCGGGTGGAGCTGGCATCCAATCCTCTCCAATACCATCATCCCATTGTAGTGCAAAACAGAAAGGAAACAAAACCCTAGAGTGAAAGAGGAGCATCAAACGTCAGAGGAACTCGTCTGCCATTCAGGTGGTGGGGAGAGATGGGACTTGGTGTTTTATTTTTGTAGGGTTTTTTAATTATTATTTTGGTTTTTTTGTTGGTTTTGTTTGCTTGGGTTTTTTAGAAAATTGGGGAATTTTTTTTGTTCCTTTTTACAGACCTTCATGACAAAGCATAAAAACACAGTTATATTTATATATCTATTTATATATTTCTTCATTTCGTCGGTTTGTTTGTAAGTGTTGCTCCATCCTCCTGTCTGAGCTGATTGTGTGTCACAGAAATTGTGGGTGTATGTGTGAGGGTCCTCCCAACTCTGGCCTGCAAAGTCACCACCCGTGAGGTGCAGCCAGCTCTGGGGGAATCCGTGCTGGAAAGTGGGGATGAGGTGCACAGAGAACCCCTCATGGGGCGCAGATCTTTACTTGGTCCTTTCTTCATTGCCAGGTCTCTATGCTGCCATCTCTGCTCTAGCCAGACCGTTCCCTCTGTCCTGGGAAACAGGGTGAGCATCACAGGTTACACGCACTCAAGAGTCCACCACAGAAGAGCATATCTTTGGGGAACAGTGTTTCACGAGCGGCACTCTCCCCATTTCCCTGGCCCTCACCGCTCCCAGAAGGGGTCCTGTAAGGCAATGGCCGCCAGCTGCATTGCTTCCCAGCCCCCTGGAGTCCTGGAAGGCAGGAGGGTTTGCACGGCAGAGCTGTCTGGGGTGGTGAGGGCTCCTGCAGGGGAGGCCGCTCGGCCGCAGGCTGATCCGGGCGTGGGGCAGGCCGGGGCGGAGGGCAGGGGAACCGGGGCCTCAGTCTCATGTGGTGAGCGCTTGGTCCGGCGCCTTGCTGGCGAAGAGGAAGGAACTGGACTGTGGGGAGGAATGGAGGAGGTCTCTTCACCCTTGGCAGGGGTGGAGGGAGGTGATCAGACAGGTACAATGTGGAGGCCTAAGCTGTCGCCCTGCAGTTTCATGTGGTTTCCATGGTAACTAGTGGCGGTCATAGGCAGCGGCAGCAGTGGGAGGTGCGGAGCCCCGGGATGTGGCACTATAATAATAAGGGGAACCTGAAAGTTAACACAGGAGAAGAATGGACTGGTTGAAAGGACAAACAGTAAACAAAACAAAACAAAAATAAAAACAAAAAAACCAAAACAAAACAAAAAACAGAAACAATCAAACTAAGAAAAGAAATAACGGACAACTGAAAACAAAAAGAAAGGTAGAAAGAAAGAAAGAAAAGCAAAAGAACCAAAAGAAGGACCTGAAGACCGAGCTCCTAATGGGATTAGGGAAAAGCTATCGGTGGAAGCCAATTGAGGGCCACGCCTCAGTCGATAGATGCTACTGTGGCCTCTGGATAGGACGCCCCTCTACAGGAAGGTGATCCTTTTGCATCCTCTGACAGTCAATAAGTAAGCCCATGAGCATTTGTGATGGTTTTGGCTAGGGTAGAGTTAGTTTTCTTCACTGTGGCTGGTAAGGGGCTGTGTTTTGCATTTGTGCTGAGCCCAGGGTTGATAATGCAGAGGTTTTGTTGTTATTGCTGAGCAGGGCTTACACAGAGCCAAGCGTTTTTTGCTTCTCACACTGCCATGCCAGGGAGGAGTCTGGGAGGAGACACAGCCAGGACAGATGACCTGAACGGCCAAAGGGATATTCCAGACCAGAAAACATCATGGTCACTGTGTGAATGGGGGAAGGAAAGAGAAAGGGCAGATGTCTGGAGTGACACTGTTTATCTTCCCAAGTAACCATTATGTGTGATGGGGCTCTGCTCTCCTGGAGATGGCTGAACACCTGCCTGCCCACGGGAATGAGTGAATTAATTCCCTGCTTTGCTTTGCTTGTGTGTGTGGCTTTTGCTTTCCCGATTAAACTGTCTTTATCTCAGCCGAGGAATTTTCTAGTTTTTATCTTTCCGATTCTCTCCCTGATCCTCCTGGTGGGGGAATGAATGAGTGGCTGCATGGGGCTTGGCTAATGCCTGCGGCAAAACCACAACAAACATTGCAGCACAAATATGCCACACCTGATCCGTAGCCACAAAGAAAGTGTCAGGGCCAGATGTTCTGAGTGTACCTGACAAAGGATAATGGGTCACTTTAAAACCAGGAGGGGAGAAATGAAACAAAATTACAGTGTTTTACTACTTGGGATTTGGGTCACATTTGGCATGAAAGCTCTTTAGATGGTTATCGAATGTGTGTTAAATAGTGATTGATTATTAAGGTCACATTTACTGAAGTTTAACAGCACTGGAATAAAATGTGCATCTATTATCCAGTTGTTAAACATCAGTAAATATATAGGTAATAATCACAACGGATTTATTTTACATATAATAAATCTCCTCCTATTCCCTTGCAAAGAAATGTTGTATTAGAAGTTAAAGTCTCGTAGGAGTTTTTTCCTCTCTGAGAAAAGCCCTGACAGCTTCTGACCATATCAGTGACTGGAGATGGATATATATCCCTGCAAGAGAACTCGGTAGAGAGGCTATTATAAATCTTGTGATGCAGCCTGTCTCCCACTCTAGACATTAGTCCAACTGGCCCAGTAGGAAGAAATTCTATAGGATTTAAAGATCTCCCAGGAATTGACTCTGGATTTAGCCTGGGAGAGAAGTGAATGCTTATCTGAATTTTTAACCAGGCCTTGAAAGTATGATGGTTGTGGCTTAAGAGTAGCAGAACTTAATTTAATGTTTGATATAAACTGGAATAAATTGTGCAATTCATGGAGAAGCCAGAACTGAACTGGAATTCTGTCTCATGAAAGAGGTATCAGCTACAGAACTGATACAAAACATGCATGAGGTATACACCCATATCAAACTGGACTGGAGAGTGAGGAAAAAGACCTCTCACCTGCCCAAATACTTGAAAACCCTCTTCAGAAACAAACGAAAAAACAAAGAAAAGAAAACAAAGAGACAAACAGAAGGAGCGCGAGGCTGGGGGCGTGCTGTGGGAAAGAGTACTCACTTAGTAGCGCAGGGTTGCTGAACCGCCAGGCCTCGTTGTAGGTCGTGTACTGAGGGTGGCTGTAGGGGTTCCCTGAGAACTCGCTCCCTGCAACAAACCAAGGACGGTGTGAAACACAGTTTGGAGTAAGGATTTACATCTGCTATTCCATCTGACCAGTGTTCATGCTGAATCGGTTTGCCAGCACGAAAACTGGTGTATGTGGCTTCCTTGTCTGGCTGAAATTCTTCCCTTCAAGTCTCTGCAGTGCCTGTTCAGTGCAAAGTTGCTTGCCCATACCATTAAGCATCACAAAACTGAACTTCTTCACAATCAAGGAATCAATTCAACTTCAATAATACAATAAATTATTGAAGTGGAGATTTTTTGTTTAATTTTTTTCCCCATATGGAAGCTTTTATGCACTTAATTGAAGGTTCTCCAGTAGTGTTGAGACAGTAGGCATGGAAAGTTGATGGAACAAGTTCACAAGAAACTGTTTGGAACTAGTTCTGCTGTTGATGGCAATATGTATTCTAAGTTTTTTTTTATTAAGGTACTGAGCATGATGGCATATTTGTGGAGAAGAGTATAATTCATTTTTGGAAATGTTCTGAGTTGACTGTCCTTAAATACAAAACAAAATGGAAAATACATAATCACTTTCTTTCTTACCCTGGATGATGGTATTAGAAAAGTGATTCATACATGATTAACCTCTGTTTTATGCTCAGTTAGCAAGTTACAGAGAAAACTTGCTTCATTTTAGCTCTGGAAAATATTTTTTTAATGATTAGCACTTTAGGTACTGTGCTGAATCTGAAAGACAAGTTGTGCTTGAGCTCCCCTTTTCACATTAGGAAAATGGGCCCAAACCAAAATAGTTCCAAGCTTTGTGATCTAGTAAGACTCTGAACCAAGATCTGAATGGCACAGAGTCTTCTAAAACATTCAGTTTTTTATTGTGCAGAAGGAGCTCAGTCTCTCTGTTTCTTAGAGGGCTGTGCAGGGTATTTGAACTGGTAACTGAAGGGGTACGGTGCTGTATTCAAAATAAACAAATCTCCCCAAACTTAAACATGTATCATTCTAGTATGGAAAATCACGGCATGATCTGATCATAAGCTCAATTTAATGTAGTAACAACAGACTGTGGACAATCAACCCCATCTGAAAGTCCTTATGTGCTTAAAAGGCAGTGGAAGAATAGAGTTGGTGTTAGCTTCTGGTCTGCCTGAAGGCAGAGGTGGAATTGTTACAACAAAAGTATTTTAAAAGCACCTAGCAGTTCCTGATAGATACCATGGAATAGGAAAAGAAGGTAATGCAGGATGGGATGTATGCCTGTGATACAATTACGAAAGAATGTCAATTAATTATAGCATAATCTCTGCAAATCTCCTCTCACTGGAGTGTTAAAGCCAAAACCACAGATTCTCAGATGGTGGTAATGAAGTCTGTTCAAGTTAGGGGATTTGTACTGCTTTAAACTTGGGGAGAATCTTTCCAGCGAGGTTTTTAGAGGTACTCTGAGTGACAACCAAAGTCAGTGCAAAATGAGTATGAACCAAACCCAATCATCATCCAAAGATATTTTAGTATAGTAGCTTTTAGTTTCAGCATAAAATCTCGTTTTGTGGGAGAGATCTTGCTAACTACTGTTTTCATGATAACAACTCAGCATAATTCCATAGCTAGAAACATGCTGCGTGGAAAATCTGACAACAGCTGGGAAGGAATAGGTGAAACCTGCAAAGATGATCATGCAATGTTCAGTCCAGATTTTTCTCTACTGAATTGACTTATCTGTGGAATATACTGGAATGAGTTTGCTTCCCGAAGAAGGAGAAAAAAAACCTATCCTCGTGAGAATTTCTGCTTTTGAAGTGCTTCATATGATGTAACCTCACTGCATGGAGAAGAATTGTTCTGATATTTCAAGACCTTTCTCTCACTCCCTGCTATAAAGTGTTTATAGTGTTGCTAAAGCACGGGTTAAGCACAGGAGAAAGAGCCACAGCTCTGGAGCGTGGGGAGGAGGGAGGGCAGCCACTGGAAACAGTGTTTATTGACGAGGAGTGAAAGCATGCATGCAGCAGGATAATGAGCTTTTGAGCTCAACTGTGACCAAGAGGAACTGAGCTATCGCCTTCCCCGATCACTAATGAAACAAGTGTAATTTCCTCATCAACATTGGATTCTGTTTAACGACTCCCTGCCGCTGCTGTCCCCAGCCCTCTGCAGGCTCCACACTGCTCTGTGTAAACTTCAGCTCCTCCAGTGGATGCTCACTTCACTAACACAGTTTGCAGAAACTTGACGTCCTGTCTGGGAAAGAGGAAGAATTGAGACAGGGATCAAAGGTATATTCTGTTGCCTTTGGAGGAAACTTCTCTCAGATATGTAGGTTATTGTAGCCCAATACCTGATTAATCTTTCTGAGAGTGACTAACCCCTGCTTTTCCAAGAGTGTGCTCAGGACCACTGGCTTTTGTCCATGTTTACAGCCCAGGACCTGAAGTTACAGGAAGGGCAAGTGCAGGAATCTTGTCACATCATCTGTATAAACCTCCAAGACATTTGCATTAGCTGGCCATGTTGCACGAATGCAGTGTTACAAGAGACAAGCTTTTCTCTAGACTATGTGAGTAGAAGTCTAGTGAAAGGTTGTCATGGGTAGAACATAGCAGCTTTGATTAGCATCAGTTAAATAATCTTCTCAGAAACAGTTTTCATTGGAAAATGCTGTCTCATTGAAATGGAAATATTTTGCTCGAGCTTGTCAGCTTCAATAGAGTTTTGGAAAGAAAAGTTCTGAAGTTATTGCAAATTGAAACAAAGTATTATGTTTCAACTTTCTTGTTTTGTTTCATTTTGCCTTTCTCATTTAATTTAATTTCCTTTCAATTCTTTCATTATTTTAATATGTCATGACATCTAGAACATGTAGATGTTATTGAAATGTTTCATCCTGATGTTTGCAAACTGAACGGTTGCAAGGTTCTGACTCCTCATACCAATGCAAGATGAAAACAAATATCAAGGAATCAGAATTTTGAATGGGTTAGAAGTGTGGTTTTTGAACTGTTTTGTGTTTAGCTCTGCACCTTTGTTAAGAGAAGACAGAGCCTCTTTCCCATGTTTTCTCACATCTGAACAATAGATTTGTTTGCATGTTAGTATGTTTCTTAAAGATACTTCTTGAGCAGTCATCTTGCCAGCTTCTTGTTTCCAGTGCAGTTAAAGCATTGGTCCCTGAACTTCCTTGGCCAGAGGGCACATAACAAACCATTGGCACCATTGCATTTAATTGTTCAAACTGGACTCCTAACAGAGGTTGCAAGTCAGCACAAAGGATTGATCTCAGGAGGCCTATATTCTGTGCAATCTGTGCTCAGGGAATCTTCACTATTTCTCAGCATCTGTATTTAAATCTTATTGGATTAGTCCTCTAATACAGAAACGATGAGGCATGAAGTGAGCCTAGCAGGTGGCAGGTTCAGAACAAATAAGGGATATAGTTTTCACAAAATATGTAATTTAGCTACAGAACTTCTTGCAAAGGTTTCTTTGCAAGGTTCCTATGTTAAAGGCTTATATGGCTTCAGGAGACATTTTTTACATTTGTAGAGGGAAAACCTATCAAGGGTTTAATATTAAATAGAAAAATACTAAGTCTGGCTTAGAAAATCTCATAGCTGCAACATGGAGACTGGGAGGTCTTCTGAGAAAATACCAATACATGCTTGCTCTGCTCTTACATCCTTCCTCATATTTCCCCTGGTGGCCCCTGATACAAAGTAGTGGCTGCAGAGATCTGCAGAGTGACCCATTAAAGCAAAGTCTTCTGTTTCTTCCCAGGAAGCCTCTTTATCTCCATCTTGTTGGCTTCAGTCACACTTGAAAACAGGAAGAAAAGGGCTTCCTGGCTGGGGCTGACCAGTGGGGTATGACTGAAACAGCCAGAACCTGATGCTCTGTTGAAAGATGCAGTAACTACTGCAGGATGCCCAAGCAGGCCACTGGAAAAACTCCCTCTGATTGAATGTTGACATCAGATTTAATGTGAAGATATCCATTTGACCAGAATAATTTTTTTTTTGTTTTTTACTTTAAATTATAACTTAACTCTGTTCCTTTTCTTTTGGGGAATATTTCTTGGGGTATTTTTGCATTTTTTGGTTGTTTTTTTTTTGTTTTGTTTTGGTTTGTTTTGGTTGGGTTTGGGTTTTTTTGGTTTTTTTTTTTTTTTGGGACACTACGGTTTCATATGCAGCCTCCAAGGAGCTGAGATACCCTATTCTTGGATAAGTGAGCCCTGATATTAGTAGTCTTAAAATTTTGTCCCAGTTTAGAAGTCAGTATCATCCTTGTCATGAGGACATTAAACTTAAGTAGCAATCACTCAACAGTTTCTACTCAAAGAGACAGCTATTTTGATATTATTAAGAATTTCTATATGCTGTGGCTTCCTATAAGGTTTGACCATAAATAATCTAAATATTGTCAACTAAATTTACCAGCTGTTATTGGGAGTAGTTGTATGGGGGTTGTTAATTGATTTTATATTGTCTTAGTGCTTGTCTGATTCTGGAATTAAACCACCTCCCTGAATAATTTAGAGTAGGACATACCCTAAAATGTGCCACTGGAACAGGTTGCCCAGAGTAATTGTGGATACCCAATCCCTGGAAGTTTTCATGGTCAGGCTGGATGGGGCTTTGCACAACCTGTGAAGATGTTCACCCATCACAAGGTGGTTGGAACTAAGTGACCTTTAAGTTCCTTTTCAACTCAGGCCATTGTGTGATTTGTCACTTAAAGATGTTAAGACTTTGACCTGAAAACATTTCCTCAGTTACATTTTCACTGTCCTCGCTGAAGTTAATGTTCATTTAGCTGGCTGTTCCAAGATCTGGATGAGGATAAGTTAGGCTTTGCACTTGTAAGACCTGGCAAATCATATGATAGTCATTTAAAAGCTTTCTGTCCTCAACTTTTTGCTGCCTCGGTTCTGGACTCATCTCTTCACAAGCAGAGTGGGTTGTGTACCTGCTCCTTAATCATCACAACTCACAAACATGGGCCATGAAAAGCAGAAATCAGTGGTAGAAGAGTTTTGAGTTCTGAGCTACCATGTCTG
Organism: Erithacus rubecula; assembly: GCF_903797595.1. Taxonomy (NCBI): domain Eukaryota; kingdom Metazoa; phylum Chordata; class Aves; order Passeriformes; family Muscicapidae; genus Erithacus; species Erithacus rubecula. Next base: position 16,313,193 of record NC_136660.1, read on the forward strand.
AGAAAAGAAAATCCTGCCTCTTAATTTATCTACTGGGGACAACTGTCATCAGAGGAGAGTGGGTAATAGAGCCTGAGGTAATAAATTCTTCAGTTGTCCTAGAGTAAATGGTCCTCTCTTCTTCCAAAAGAGTGGGAGAATCCATATGCTGACATAAGGTACTTGTCTAAAGCATTGTGTATCAAAGAAAGAATTTGTGTTTTGATGTAGGATTAGGTTGATAGTTTCTTGGATTGGAGGCACTGTTTTACAAACGGAATAGTTAAGTAATTGATTGTTAAGAGTGAATAGTTAGTTTCTCATGAAATGCTGTTAATTTCTTCTTAGTAAGTTTAGGCTATATAGACATTAGGTGTTCAAATACTGCAGGTATTAAATTACTGCTGATAATTTTCAGCTTGACGCCATGGTTTTAGACAGAAGGTGAGTTGTCACCCTTAGTTAGTGGATAGGTGAATATCTTGAGCCATGAGCAGTACATAATAATCTGCATGGGTCATTGGAAAATAATTACATTAGTTAATGAATACTAGGGTTAATTAATTACCAATTAATTGCCACAGGTTATAGCTAGCTAGCTACCCATAGCAGCAGTGAATCAGTTACTAGGGGGAAAGATACACATTACAAAAAGGGTTGTTAGCTACATTGGTTATAGGCACCTGATGGTTTCTTTATGAAAAGAATAGCTCTGCATGTCAGCAAAGCAATAGCCAAGTCAGCAGTGAGAGCTCTCACAAAGCTGGTAACCATTCAAACACGTGTGCACCATCACTGAGGGTTGGCAGCTGACTTACCAGGAACCATTCCTGCAAGAGTTGATGTTGGATAGCTGCCTTGTCCAGTTGGGGGAACATGGGGTGGGTAGCCAGGCAAGGTGGTGCTTGCCATATCACGACCTGGAAAGGGAGAGAATGAGGACAGGTGATCAATACAGATAAGATCTTTCCATTTGACTTGGTATCACCTCTTGTCCCACTGTCACACAACTTGATAAGCAGCTACTGCACAGCCTTCTCTAACATGACTTCTGCTCATCCACTGAAAATTCTGGGTGAAGGTTGGGGTGCTTTTGATCTCACACTGTAAGGATGGATGTTAAAAGTTGGCTTTGATGAGGCTCAAAAGAATTTGGTTTGTTTCATTGTAGATTTTGGATGTATTTTAACTAAATCAAAATGGCCCTGATCTGCTCAGAGAATGGCAGCATATTCATTGCCAGAGTAGCTGAGGTCCTGTCAATGTGCACTGGATGCAATTCCAAAACTGTGGTGATGTTGCTTTAGGGCATGATCAATGTGCAAGGCACTGGGAAGTGATCCAAGAGTTTTCTGTGTCTGTCTCTCTTCCCCCTTTTGCCATTCACCTGCTGATGGTTTTAGGCAAGTCACTTTACCTCTCTATGCTTCTTTTTTTGCTGCAAACTCTTTGGTGCAAGGGCTCACTTTTAGTACATTTGCACAGTGCTTAACATAAGACCAGTATTGGTTGGATTCCTTCCAGGTGCTGGTGTACTATATATAATAACAGGATCATGCAAATTAGCTTGAGTCTCACTTCATTTTTATCACAGGTACGAGTTTTTGTTTATAATTCTTGAAGTTGTGATTTCTTTTCACCACCAAAGAAGTAGAGAGGGGTGTGGACTGGGTGTATGATTGTAGTTTATTTTTCCTCTCTTAGGAAGTGCAGCTGGGGGCTTCTTGGATGATGCCAGAGGCATTTCCTCATTTGGACTGGTTAGCCTGAAAATGGGCCAGGCAGAAGGGCATTTGCTGTTAGTGCTTATTGCATTTAAATGAACTAAAATAATCTCAGAAGCTGCTGGGAGTTTCAGGCCAAAGCAAAACAAAACAAACAAAGAAAAACAAAACAAAACAAAAAGCTAAATAAATTAAGATAATCTTTCCCCCACAGCTGCTGAGAGATTTACAGTTCAACCTCCAACACTGCCTACTGAGATGTCAGCCTGTTCCAGGCATCAAAAGCCTTTCACATTCCCTAGGTGAACTGTAGCTCACCACGAAGTTTTTGCTATTTGTTGTTCTTTTTTTTTTTTTTTAATTTGTCTCTCCTGTCTGTTCTAACTGGAGGGCAAGAGTCTGATTGGCCTTCAGGAGTGACAGGTTAAGTACAACCCATTAACACCATTGGAGTCAGCCAAACCATGCTGGGACATGCCAGTGAAAGAAGAAGCAGTGTTGGTTTAACTCTACTACCAGCAGAATGATAACTGATAAAAGCAGGCCCTGGAACAAGCATGAACCTTGGTTGGGGAATCACAAATAATTAACAGTTACAAGGCAAAGCAAAAACTAATAAGCATGGAACATTAACCTGAAGGGAGGAAGTTTCTCTGGGATGAGGTAGGCTAAACCAGTGTCATTGCTTTCACAGGTCTTGAGTAAAGATTACTGAGGTGATTTACTCAAGAAAACAGAAATGCAAGTTCATTCTTTCTCCCTGAAGAGGTTCCTGATCAGTGGCTGATGTTCCTAGCTTATATCCTCTTAGACAACAGCTGAGCCATTTTCCAGCCACTCCCCAATACTGATAAAAATAAATACATAATGTATCAGGGATTAATATTCTACACCTTTTTACTCTTTTATCACCATCATTCCTTTAGTGATTTGTACCCTAATGTTAAACAGTATAAATAGCACCTAGTATATGTAGGGTTTTTTTTCTCACTTTGGTTTAAGGCATGACATTTTTATGCTTAAAATTCTTGTTCTTTTAGTTTAATTTATTGACTAGCCTGAGAAATAACAGCAAGTGATGAGTGAGAAAAAACTGTCACTGAAAATTAATTCATGTTGAGCTTTCATTCAGGTGGGATCACGTATACATTCACTCTGCTACTTGATGTGTGCACATATGCCCCTGTGTTTTTATTCAGACATGAGCGCACAGAGGTTGATGTTCAAAACTGAGCATGGAAAATTTGTTGGGAAGTGATCATCTCTCAAAATCCCAGTCTTGAAAAAGAAGATAACAAACAAGTACTGTATCAGCAATATCAGTATGATTCTCACAATGAAACCCTTAAAATGCTGTTACAAACAGACCCCTTCCACAACCTCGTCTCATTACAAACAGGTAGACAGGATTATTAAATTCTTGTACTGCAGGGCAAAGCTGGCTCATAACATACTTCCAACTGCAGCTATTCTTCCTCCTGCAAGAACCTTCTGAGTGAGAAACCACCTGAATTACTGTGACATTGTTTGCACTTTTTAATGCTTTGTCCCATGTCTGATTCCCTGTAAGAGTCCTAAGGCACATGCCTCTTGAGAAACACAGTGCCTTCTAGGCTAGAAGATGGTCATGCAGAACAGTATCCCCAGATATCTGTACTGTTGGAAAGAGTCAGGAGACTTCTTGGCTTAGGAAGTGCCCAGAACTCAGAGGCTCTTACTGGCTGCAGTAAGGTAAGACCCAGACAGTCTTATAAACACAAGTCTTCTCTGCTGCTACTTGCTGCTTTCCTACATTGAGGTTTAGAAATGCAAATCTCACGTAACAAGACAAAGGAAGGATATTAAGTCAAAAGAGAAAAATAATATAGAACATGAAAGTGGCAGAGGTAAGATATGTTTCTTGAGTATTAGGAACTTGTCTGCACTAAGACTTGTTTGTTCTAAAAAAGTTCAGATTACATCCTTTGAAAAATGGTCAGTGGTAACCCAAGATGATACCCACTATTTCACCCAAGTCATCCCTGAAATTCTGCAGCAGTGTTGCTTCTGTCACCTTTCTCAGGAGTTTCCCTTAGTACCTACCTGAAACTTGACCTTTCTCCTCATCTTTCCCTCCTGCCTGCTGCTCATAAACATTGCCATCTTCTGCAACCTATTCCTTAACTTCCGCTCTTCCCTTAAAGGCCACCTACCTCAGCTCTGTATTCCTTTAGCTGTAAAACACAACCTCTCACATGTTCTTCCTGCTCTTGACATTGAGACATGATGCTGGGTTTCTTAACTGCTTAGTCTGCTGTGTGAAGGCACCTGCTCACATTGACACTCCCAAGCCAGGTGACTCCAATCCTGCTCACAGCACAGCTCTGGCAGTGCTCACCAACTGCCTGTGTCTGACTCAACAGCTGAACCCGTGCTGAACAGCCCAGGCAGGCCTAGAGCTGGCTGGGATCCTCACTCTGCTGTCATATACCTTAGGCTAACACACCGTATTCTCAGGGGCATCCTGGCTATTGAGGCACAATGTTGCTGTTTGCATGTTTCTATACTAAATCCCAAACTCAATCCAGCTGGGACACCCAGTCACTTTTAGGTAGTTACAGCTTCTTTTCCTGTTTTATTCTAAAAATGAAGGACAGGTATGAAAGCTTGTTGATTCTTCATGGAGCTGAGAGCACATGCTGCAGATACAGACCTGGAACGCGGTTGCTCTGGTTCCCACTTGCACTCAAAGAGCTTGCAGCATTTACTGGCCTCCCCATCAGACGAAACTGAGCCCCTTGCCTACAGCATCCCCACTCGGTTTGTGGCCAAGGCCGGTTACCTGCTATCAGAGGCTGGCTGCTGGACTGCCCAAAGTGGGCACCATGATGAAGGAAGGCACTGTAGCAAGGCGTGGACGCATCGTCTGAAAGGGCCATGTGGAAGGGCTGAAGATCAGCCTGCCCAGAGCCGACCGGCGTGGTGGGGGTGAAAGGGGTGAGAGAGGCTCCATGAGGCTCTTGCTTTATACTGAGGGGAGAGGAGAGGTTTTCTGTGGTAGGGTAAGGGATGGACACAGACAGACAAAGGGAACAGGGGAAGGAAGAGGAGGGTGGGGAAGGGAGGAGAGGAAGAACAAAATGGGTAAATGAAAATGGAGTGGTTAAAATCTACAGGGAAATTAATTTTAAAACAAAAATAAAAAATAAAAAGGCTAGGAGTAGATCAGAGGAGCCAGTGCTGAGACAACAGCAGTAAATGTGCCTGGGGGCTAGGCTTGGACTGCAGGAATGCCTCTGCGGGGTAGCAGGAGATGAGGGGAAGGAGTGCAGTGGCAGAAGGGAGGAACGGGAGGCAAGAAGAGGAGAGGTGAGGGAGGGAACATGCAGGAGAGGGAAGACAGGAACAAGCATAGGATTGGGAAGAAGAATGCTCTGAAGCTTTTGTGCTCCCTTTCCTGCTTTTTTTTCTTGCTGGCCAAGGGCATATGAAGATGCTACACTTACACGGTTTGGCCCAAGGAATTGCACCACTTTTTCTCTTCAAACCCAAGGTAACCTTCCTCAGGAGAGTAGCCTTGCTATAAGCATCTATTAAACAGATTGCTGGGTGTAATGGCCAAAGCTTCTGAAGACAAATTTTATAAAAGCTTGATAAAAATGGTATAGCTGGAGTTTGAGGTTAAAATACAAATGTGACTGCAATTAATAGATGGATAGATAGATAGATGGATCAATCAATCGATCTTGTTCACAGTGACACATTTTGAAGGTTTAACCATAAAAGCAGTCAGGGCTGACTCTGATTGTTTCCAGAGTGTGGTTTTGCCAGATAGATACCTTGACAGAGAGATATAATGGAAGAGAGGAAATGTGGGGGACTAATAAAAGGTCTAATTTTCATTGTTGTGTCTATTGGGCCTCCATTTCTGATGTACAGATTTTCATAGGCACAATAGATTCAGTTTTGCAACTAGTCCTAACTTGGCTACCAAGTAGGATGTTTGAGAGTTGGAGAACTCTGTGACCTAAAGCATGGGTATGCCAGAACACCCACTTCTGTTTGGTCAGCAGTAATAGAGTCCTGTATTTGGACACCTGAAAGCAAAGCATGGATGATGTGATCAGATCCAATCCAAATTATCTAGCAAACCATCCATCCTCGGGTAAACAAATTCAAGCCAATAAATGAAAGCCATCTCTCTGCTGTAATGGCAACTATTGCCAATGGACTATGAAATAAGTTAGTTCTGGTGGTTTTGATTTGTACAGAGTAATAGAAATGTGACATATAATTAGGTAATAAATCTGACTTCATTAATGTAGAACTGGCTTAATTAACTTTAGGCACCTTGTTGCAAGGCTGTAGTGCTCACCTAGACAATAAAGGGCTGGGCAATTCCTCTCTGTGAATGCTGTTTATCCTGAGATATTTGTTTTCTAAAGATTTGTTACCTATCAAAAATCATCGTTTGCCATCTGTGTTCTCCTCCAAGTACTTCAGACATGGGTGGCCAGCAAAGGTCTCTCATCACCAAGACTTCTTTGCAGCAAAGATACATGCTCATGTTTCAATCAATTGGGAGGGATCAGTCCTCACCAAAAGGGATACACTTCTTCTTCATTTAGTTTACTAAGTGAGGTCACTGGTATGCTAAGGGAGGATCATGGTGTCTTTTCCCTTTTTTGCTAGGAAGCGCTGTCTGGTAAGGGCCTTTTGTGAAGAATATGGGGAATGGAAGTTGGAGTATCTTTGTTTTACAGTCAACAGAGTAGGCAGCACATAACACCCAGCTTCTGCTTTTTACAACCATACACTGTCCTACTATCCCACCAGTGAGCCTTCATGTGCCAGAGCCAATCTCTGTAGATCAAGAACCCGCCCAAGCAATTTTTCTCCTGCATCCTCTCTCATCAGATGGCAAGGAATGCACAGATTTACTTTCAGACCAAACAGACAGACTCACCACCAGCATTCTGGGAGTGCTTGAAGCCTTTATCCAAATGATGTTGATACAAGATAATTTGGATGAACAGACCTATCTGTAGGCAGAGGGCCAAAAGTTCCCTGGGCTTTCACAGGCTGCAAGTGGAGTAATATTTTTCAAGGAAGCCATTTAACATTGATATGTAAATAAACTGGGGACACTTCTGTCCAAGGCATTTTCCATACTCCTTTTTCAACTCTCTTTATAATACAGGAGACAGCAGGTGTGGGGAGTTGCTGAGGAGGAAAGGGCAGAGAATAAGGTGGACATGGAAGCGTGGGTGGGCAGAAGCAAGAGGTGCTATGGGCAGGGTTAATCCTGTTTGCACAGCCCCCAGGCACGTTGGGTTTCCTAGTCTTTCCCCTGCTTTATTTCTCTTTTAAAGCATGGAATTTTCAGCTATAATCCTTCCTAAAGCACAGCATTTTTCAGGTGCTCTGTGTAAGTGAAACCATAATCTCTGGTAAAACAGACCGCTTAAGCTGCTGTAGCATTAGGCCAATCTGATCCAGCCCCTGGATTTCCGCTCTGCCCAGCCACCACTGAGAGGATTTCAGCCTGAAAGGCTGTATAAAGCCCTTGCAATGGAACAACAGTGCTAGGCCTTGCCTTGCAAAGCTGGGAAGGGTTAAGGGACCAGGAGCTATTTGTCCCAGTGTTGTGAGGCTGTTAAAGCCCCTGTCAGACTCACAGTGGAGATGAGCCCAGCCCTCTCTTGAACACATCAAGGCTTATGAAGAAAAATTCCTCGCACCTTACAGAGGCATCGCCACTTACTCAGTGTGTGGGGGGATAAAGAAGTCAACAGTAACATGGCAAAGAGACTTGAACACAATAATGCTAAACACTCCTCTCTAAGAATAGTGGAAAGGAGGCAAGGATAAGGTCAGACAGCAAATGATTGCACAACCAAAACTCAGACTTTTATGTGTCTATTTATCTGTCTATCTTTCTCTCTACACTCTGCAACTGCACAGACATAATTTATATCCCATATATCTTTACTGATAGATGGCATTTACCATTTTTTACTCCTTTGTTGTCCAACTCTCCACTGACTAAAAGCACCTGAATTCTGTCTCTGGTATAACTCCTGCCACTGCTATGCTGGAATAATTGCCCCAGCAGTGAATTATAGCTCCAAAGCATGCCACTGTATACAAAATCAATTGATTGATCTATCTATCCACCTGTGAATGGCACAGTCCCATTTTTTACTTTAACCAACTCAAACTTCACCTGCATCTTTTATGTTTTCAATTTTGATTTTCTCCATTCTCTAATTCTTTCATATTTGTGATGGAGGATTTGCCCCTGCCTATCCCAAGTCCCACTGCTTCCAGCAAGCTATGGAGCAGTGCCATTTTGGCTTGTCTGTGTTTTTGTTGGGAGTGTTCCTCAGTAAAGCTCTTTCAGTGAATCCCAAGGTATATCTTGCTCCTAAGTCTGGAATACCAACCTGTAATTAAATGACAGGGGAGTGGAATGAGTTTGTAACCCCTTTCCAAAGCAGCAGCAATCTATTCCTGCCCCAGTCTCATTTTTTCTTCTAAAAGGCAAACAGTATCCTTGTTTATAGGTGGCAAAAGAAAAAAATATCACCCACTGTGGGGGAAACTTGAAAGTCAGGGTGGGGATATAGCTGGAAACATAGCAGAGGGCAGCATTTTGTGAATTACCTACTCCTCTCTTTCTGACTGTACTTTCTGAGTTGCGGTTGTTTTTCTTCCATTCTAACCCTCTCCTCTGTTATTTTGGCGGAAGGCAGGAACTGGTGATCTCTAGCCTAAATTCCTACTGCGAATGAAGGGATTTTGGGCAGACAGAGTGAGAGGAAGATTCACAGCTTTGGATTCCTAGGGAGACTCATCTCAGCTTTTATCATGCTCTCTCCTGCTGAAGGGAAGGGAAGAGGGGTGGGTGGGGGTGGGTGGATGTTGGTTGCAGGACTAGATAAGCTGCTTGTTTTTCACTGCTGGCTTCCTGGGGGATAAGCTATCTGCATCCAGTGCTCCTTTTTCTTTATAGCACACAAAGAATACCAAGATTGCACATCCATGCATGAGGGATGCATTTACACACCTGCTCAACACTGCTTACCATCTTGACAAAGTTTCCCATTCTTTGTCTTTTCCTGAGGTCTCTATCAAATATTTGTATGACCCCAGTGCCCCACCCTTTACAGCACATATCCTTACAGCATCACTTAAGATCACTCTTTTGTCTGTGAGGAACTGAGCCCAGAGAAGAGTACTCAAGTTTGTGTAGGAACCCTGTGCCAAAATTGAATCTTATCTCAGGTATTTTGAATTCTATCCTTGTACCCACCTCTGAAACCTCTTTTTCTGTTTCATTGTGGTAACAGAATGGGAGTGGGTCCTCAGAACTCATGGACCGGGTGAGTTCGCACTACTGGCAGTGGAGTTACATAATTTTCTCCCATGCGGGAATCTTGCCTCCAATTCCAATAACCATACAAAAGAGCACAGGACTCACACAGCATATTGTTTGCTTTTGGTTACTGTCATATCAGAAGAACCACGTTTTCTATTCTTAGTTTCCTAGGTTTTCTGTTGTGAGAGCTTTTTATAAGCTGCACTGAAAATAAATACTCTTTTTTTTTTTTTTTTTTCTCTTCTCTGGTCATAACAGACTTTTACTAGAAGACCTTATAGGTATGCCAAGATTAACCTTCTTCTCATTATACCTTTCTTGTCTTCCTACTGACTGGAGAGTGAGCCTTGTGTGTTTATTTTCTCTTTCTGCATACATTCATCCATGTTCTTAGCCCATTACATTGTTAAGTACATGTTTAAAGAAACAACTTTGGACTGCATTCCCCTAAGGGTCAAAGCTGTTGTGACATCACATCCCATATCAACTTTTGTAATCTATTTGCTGTATTATTTTCATTAAACAGAATCCTATAAGCCTAGATTTTATGTCTGACCTGATCAACTGCTGCTTTCCAAGTAAGCTGACCTGCTAACTCTGTATGTTACTTTGAAGAGAAAATTTTATGCTCTTCATACAGAGTAAAACATGGAGTTTCCATGTAGACCTGTGATCTGAACTTACTCTTTGAAGCTACTTGAATACTGATAAATCACTTGAGAACTCCACTGAAGTGTATTTCATGTGGCTCTCAGTACGTTTGTTTAAACATGGAGCTGAAGAAGGAAGATATGCTTTGAAGTCCTGGGTGGAGGGGAGAAAGAAGTGCATGCAACTTGTGCATTTGACAGAGAAGATCAGTAGAGTTTATATTGCCCCCTTTCTTGAGTCCTAGCCCATTGATTTGGAAAGTTTTGCCTGTCTTGAAATGTAGCATGCACTTATTCCTTGTTGTTTTGTGACTTGAGAGTTACCTGTCAAACAAGATGCTTTTGAAATATATACTGGGTAATGCAACTAGAACCAGCTAGTTTGGTTTTTTTTTCACTCAGTCTTTATTATAGGTAACTCCAAGGTTTCATCATAATGGCATTTTACTGATCACAAGACAGGATAGATCTTCCTTGGTAGACCACAGCAGTTGTAAACTTAAAAAGATGGGACAAAGATTACTCTAAGCTCTCAATTTCTCTGAAAGACTGCAGCAGGCAATTTTGGTTGTACAAGAAGTGGGCCTGATTAAATCCAGTACAGCTGATGGACACCAAAAGTTAATAATGTCTGCTTTACTCAGGTATAAAGTCCTTGCTACACTGGGTAAATGTCTACATCATAAGAATTTTTATCAAAATTGTACTCATTGGATCCTTCATTTAACCTCAGAAGAAAAGGCAAAACTTGAATAGCTGGAAATACAATATAATACAATTATTTTGTCTGAAAAAGCCCCCTTTTGTCCAGCATCATAGAGTGTGTCAGCCTGCAATGCTGTCCTCTGCTGAAGAAAATTGGACTGGGAATGCCAATTCACTGCTATTGTCTTTATATGACATTATTTTCATTCACTGCTATTGTTCACTTAAATGCTAATTTAAGGAAAGCAAAGATATTATTTCTTTTGGGTCCTGTGTTCTTCAGTTGAATATGCCTCTAAAGCCCACCAACTGCTTTCTTCATCATCATAAACTTACTGTCAGTGAAAATTCCACTGAATGCATATAAATAGTTTGTGTGATTCCTTCCCCTCCACCCCCATTCCTGTCTGTTTCAGGGATCATTCATCTGACCATCTATCACTCTCAGCCATTTGGTCCCAGAGAAGAATAGTAACACCTTTTGCTTTTACAAATTCCTTGACTAGATAAGAAGATATTATCTCTGCTTAAGGAGGGGAAAAAGTTGATTAAACTTGCAGGTCCTGTGGTCTTCTGCTTTTGCCAGTTCCTCATTTTAAATATGAGAGGCTTGCTCACACAAAATTCTACCTTCATTTTAGTGAGGCAGAATAGCAAAACCTGGCAGCAGATGCATGAATGATTATCACATTCCATTTTCATGGCATTGGAGCATCCAGAGATGTGCCCAAGAGGATGTTTTGTTTGACTGCTGGTGACTGCAGCCATCCTGCTGGGCTGGGCCAGCATCTGTGGGATCTGCCATCACCAAAGACAACTTGGGCCCCTCAACAGTTTTTTTTAAAGTCAGATTAGTCAAGCCCTGGCCAGGGCCATTGCTTGTATCAGAGGCTAAAGTGGACTGAAGTAAGACAGGAATTTTTCACCAGTACAAACCAGGAAAAGGGGAAGGAAATACTTCCCTTCTCGCTGTAACATGGCAAGTACAACTGAATGTAATGCTCAGTTTTAGTAACGATTTGAAACAGCAATCTGGATCAACTTGTTTTACATTTCCACTGTGAGGTTGTTTTCTTAAGCTTGAATTTTATGGGAGGTAACAAATATTTTGACAAATATAAAATTCACCCTAAACATAGTCATTTCAGTTTTTGCCAAGTAGATGAACTGCATCATGTGCATATTTATTTAAGCAATTATGTTGTTTAATATAATTTGTCTTCACATATTATTACATGGCAAAATAGTGAACGATGAGTCCGTATTATTATTTTATTAGATTATTAACTTTTTACTTGTTATCTGTGTCAAGTTATATTTGGATGGAAATTAGAATTAAATTAAAAACAGTATTTGTAATTATTCATGCTAATTAAACAAAATGACCATAGGTTTCCTGACTTCCTAAATATATTAGAACAGAAAAAGCAAGATTTTCTTAGCAGGTTTTGCATTAAAAAAATATTAACTGGAGGAAAGGATAGCTATAAGGAGGAATTTGGACTGGTTTAAGAACACTATTTTGAAACTAATAGATGTCATCCTTTCATACTAACTCTAATTCACTTAATTTGATGAAAACAAATGTTTCTGCTTTTCCAAATCCTAGCTTGTTTCTTCGTTTTAAATGACCAGGTTGTTGAACTGAACAGAATTCTCTTCAGTTCACTTGCTAATCTGAAATGAAGCAAATAGTAACTTTTCACCTTGCAGAAGGTTAAAGTTCTCAAAGGCTTGTTCAGCATTTCAGAAAATTTTTCCAAGTGCCTAGCCAGTGATTTCTCCATGATTAGCATCACAGCTTTCCTGGAAACTTTCACAGAAATCAGATGCTGTTTGAGTACTACTTTTTTATGTCTCTCAGGCATAGCAAGTATACTTTTTTGTCAGTAATTCCAAATTTTTTTTACATACATTCTAAGTCCCCAGGACTCAGAATTTGCTTTGAAGACATCTCACTTCTTTGCATGACAATTCCAACAGCTGTTGGAAAGAGGTGTTTAAAGGTTGATCTTAACCTTTGTTCTCTTCTCAATTCTGTGGACATCCTTGTGCTTTTAAGACACTCCTATTGCTAGTGCCAAAATCTTGAGGTTCTTCTCCACTCACCTCTCAACCATTGAGAACCTACCTAGCTATTGAGTATGTCCCAAACTCAAAGCTCCATGGAAATGAGTGGATGAAAGAAAGCTATTGAGATTTTCTGTTTACCTTGCCTTGTACAGATTTATACTCATCTCCTTTTGCCTTCAATAAAAATGATTGAAGTAGAACAACTCTGTATAACAGAATTCTCTAACAGTGTTCAACTGCACATACTTGCCTTATCATGGTATGTTTGAGCTTGGATCTTTGCTTCTAGGAATTCTGATTGGTGTCCAAAGATATTGTCCAAGAAACTGAGAGGGCTCTACACAAATGCAGCTATGAAAGTCATGAAACATCAAGGCAAGATGTAGCTTGCCTGCTGGCCTGTGTGTGCAGAAAGAGGTGAGGTGGTCTCAAGCAACTCTTAAGAGCTTTCTCTCTCTGAATCTTCACAAGGAAGTTGAAATTTTCTGCAGTGTCTGTTCCATATGAAGGACAGCAGGGTATATTTCCTAGCCTAGTGTCCAACTAGTCCCTAAGTGACAACTCATTCATGGAAATTCCTTGCATATACTTAATAGGGAGAAATAAGGATGACCTGTCTGCTCCATAGTAAAAAATAAATGGTTTTGTTTACTTTTGGAGATTTGAATAATAAATGAGCCATCTAAGTTGTGTTAGTAGAATAATTGTCTAAAAGGGAGTGTTTGATATTGGCAGTACTTGGCAAGGCTGGGCTGTACATGGCTGTGGTGCTAAGCTGTGTCTTTGATTGCATGCCCAGGACTTTGAGGAAGGCTGCCTGGCACGTTGAAGAAGTGGATGCCTGTTTTGCAGCATTTCCACCTCTTCAGTTCCAAGAAGCCCCAAACAGATAAAGGGACTTTAGCAACACTGTTCCTTAACTATCTCACTACATTTCAAGATCTTAGGTAGCTACATATTTTTGAGGTTTTGATGGCTTTTGGAGGTGTGTAATCTGAGAATGGTGTGAGCTGAAAGAGCTTACTGATCATGAGCCAGAGAGAAGGACTTCTTAAGTCTTCAGAAAGGACAAGGATCTGGTGTCATAGAGCTATGGTGTGGAAAGACCTAGTGACACTTTATTCTGTCTGGGAAGACTAAGATGGGGAAACTTGCTTGTAGACTGAATGTCTAAATGTCACATTGTGAAGTGACTCTACACAGAATTTGTACCCTGAATGGGTAGATTTGTTTTACATTTGTTTCAGGTATCATCTAAATTCACAGACTGCCTGGGACAAAAGTATGAGGCATTTCAAGGATGATACCCTGGGAGCAGGACCTAGGTGATACCAAAGCAATCTGTATGTCTCTTCCTTAATTTCCTAGCAGGGGTAGATCAGGAGGCATCACTGGGTTCCTCACCTCTCTGGCCCTTCCTGAAAGCATTGCCCAGCCCCATAGCAAACATATCATGAATCATTCATCTTTAGTAGATTATGCAAATTGAGAACATCAGATCAATGAAGATCAATACCTGCAACCATTTAATTGCCAGCAAAAACATTTTAAGAATGAGCATTATCTGAAGTCCTTTCTTGGGTAATGGCACCATTAATCCAAACATTGGATCCTGGCCTAAGTGTCCAGGAAAAATTCTCCTCCCCTCTTCCCCTGATGCATTTCAGGGTGTTGAGGGGTTTTTTCTTCCCCTTTTCATTTCCAGTTTCTGAGTTTCTCCATCATTACCACCACTGAACAGCTCCCAGTGCTAATAGTTCTGCTTTTGTTACTCTGCACTGATTGAAATGTCGCATACAGATTGAGATGTTAGTGCTAAGTTGCCACCTGGGAATGTCAAGCTGGGTCTGAAATGAACTTTTCTCACTCTTGGATCCAGATGGATCAGATAGGGATGTTCTCAAGCTGAGCTGAGAGTGTGGCAGGGAACATAGTAGAGGTATCACAGGGTATAAGGGACATGAAGAATTTTTTTTTTTCTCAGCCCATAGTCTCCTCTGTGAGACCAAATCTTCCTCCTGCCCCTGTGGGAGTCATGTCCAAGGCTTGTGTAGTGTCCCAGCCTTCAGGAAGCCTCCTCTCACATTAACAGGCTGAAATGCACCATCTTCACTTAGGCAAAAGGACTAAAAATAACAATTTTCATGGCCTCTTTGAATCTTAAACTCTGATTGTAGACACATCACCTTTACATTTTGCTGTAGGGATTTGCCTTGTTCTCCTACTGGCTTTGCCCCTCAAAGACAAGAAGATATTTCCTGTTAAGAGATGTGGATGTGTAAACAGTAGATGAGCACCAGCTGAGTTTTGCAAATACAAAGAAAGGTAGAACACTTTTGCCACAGCTAAGCCATTTTTTTCTGGTTGGCTAAGAAACTGCATGGCTACAAGGATTCTGAATCAAGCCTGATAGCTGTAAAAGCCATGAAAAACTCTGGGATGTCATGCTTTCTGGACACTTCCTAAATAATATAGTTCATCTCCCATGTTCTCCACGAGATTTTGCAGACTTCACACTGGATATCCTCTGTGTTTAACTGTTACTAATCCTGCCTGGTCCCAGAGTTCTTGGTAGTCAAAAGTTGCATGCAACAATATGCCTTTGCTCAGTGTTTGCTGAACAAGCAATGACTGTCTGCTTCAGCCATGAGCTGCTTTGACATCAGGGGCTATTAGCTGGGCTTCTGCAAGAAAACATTGAGATACAAACTCCAGTGCTCTTGATTCTGTGCCATCAGAGGAAAACTTTTTGGTCAAGGGACAAGGTCAAGCTTCTTCCCTTGTTAACAGGACCTAGACCTCTTTGTTATGAGTTGTTTCTCAGCTTCTGCCATGAGGTTTCTAGAGAGGCTACAAAAGTTGTTGAGAAAGGGGGACAGGGGCAAGTCATTTGAGCTTTGGAGCCACTTTAGCTAGGAGGAGCTAGCAAGTCTGGTAGCTGTGTGAGCAGCCACTGATGGCAACCAAAGCCTTGAGAAGAAGGGCTGTGGCACCAGAATACTTCCTTACAGCTCCTAGACACACAGGACAGGCAATCTAACACCTGTGTCAAGACAGCGTGGGAGTGACCCGTGGCCCCAGGCCAACCTGGGCCACTCAGATTCTGCACCACCAGCAAAAAGGAAGTTTCAGTGAAGCATCTGCTATAGAGATTACCTCCTATTTCTTTGCATCCCAATTTGTCTGCTTTCATGTGCTTGCTCAGAGTTTCTACTCTTCCAGACACACCTGAGTTTAATTTGCCCACACATGACAAAAGGCTTGAACAATTTTTTTTTTTTTTTTTGCCAGCTCTCCTAAGAGACTCATGGACGTAAGGAGGAAGGAGTTTAGCAGTTGCAGTTCAGCAGATCTAAGCATTTAATTTGCAAATGCCCCTTCCAAGTGCCAGGACTGAATAAAACTTAAACTATTATTTCTCCAAAAGAAAACCAAGTGGAGATCATGGGTAAGCCATGACCCTGTTGTTCTCAGATACAAAGGAAAAAAATCAGTGAATATTTGGACATGTTTGTCCTCCACCAACATCCCAACCTTAAGCCCCATCTGGACACACAAGCTTGTGATTCACATCTGGGTTTGCCTGTCTTTGAGTCACACCTGGACACATCTAAGTGTACCCCAAACTGCCAACACCCTGAATTTCAAACTTCTATTGAACCCTTATGTTCTCCACAGTCTTTCTGTCTCTTTCCTTGTTTGCCACAGAGGGGTATCTTGCATTAGCAGAAAAAGCAGAAGCTAATGGTGATGAGGGAAATAAATAAAAAGCTTGGTTCTGCTGTTTGGTCAGGCAGCTTACCGGTCACCACAGGGTACGTCTGGGGTCCTGACACATTTGTCCCCAGGTCTGGGTTAGCAGAGGTGGATAGACTTGATTTGACTTCATCGAGACCAGGGGTCAGAGCTGGGAGGGAGTACTCATTACCCTGGGGAAGAGAGGAGAAAGACAGCTCGCTATTGATGCGATGGGAGAAAGGGAAGGGTGTACAGATGGGGGGGAGGAAGAGGAGAGATGCAAACCCCTGCACAGATGGAGGAGGAGGAGGAGGAAATGGAGAAGACAAAGTGACAAGAGGGTTGAGGGGGATGAGGTGGGGGGGCATCCTAGGATGAACTATCCCACTGCCTGCTTGATGGTGTGAAGGGAAAGAGGTGAGGGATCTGGCCTGTTATCTGTGGTATGGCTGAGCCTTCACTCCGTGCTGTGGGGATGGGGATTGCTGTCTGTGCCAGCCCAGGGGAAAAGAAGGGAAATCCACATCCCCTCCTCTTGGCTGAGTGGAGGTGGGAGGTGTTTGCCCTGCTGACAAGGACAGCTGGGGCATAGGACTACAATGACATGACTAGGACAGGCAGGCTGTAGGAAGCAGCCAGTGTTGGCCCACTGTCACCAGGGTCTCTGCCTGGGTCGGCTGCGTCCCCTCCACTGTTACCTCTGTCCTAGCTTTTTAAAAACAAAGAAGCCTCATCCCCTGCCTCTGTCACTCTGTGCATTGGGGTATGAAATTGGGGAGGGGGGAGCCACATGGCTAACAGAAGGGTGGGAGGGGGAGAGCCATTGAATCTGAAAGGGTGTCCTGTCCGAAAGGCTCTGGTAATTGCCTTTTTATTGTGGCAGCCTCCAGACCAGACGCGGGAGCTGGAGAAACCAGGAAGGCTACAAAACAGCAGGAAAAGTTGCTCTGATTAATATTACGTTAAATTAAAACTGATTTTCTGCTCTTTCTCCTCCGTTTTTTTCCATGCATTTCCCCAACCCCCTCCCCATATCTTCCCCTCCTCCAGCAGGTTCCATGCATGCTGCCCCCTCCCCGCCCCTGTCCCTGCTTGGCTAGGACTGCCTAGTCATTTCCAATTCCTTCTTGTATTGATCTTCCTGTAGAAATCAGTTTTGTAATTAGCTGCAAATTAGGCCTTCTACTGAGGGTGAGCCTGCCCCCTGATTTATCACCAGAGTAATTCGCTGTGATCGGAGAGAAATTAAAATGAACTCAATTAGGCTTTGGATTTGCTTTATGGGCCCTGCTCAGAGTTTCAGGGGGAAAAATGACTGTGCTGGTGCTTAATAGTCTAATGAAAGTAAATAAAGGTTATTCATTGTAATAAACCCAGGGACTCTGGGATGAAGGGAGTCCACAGCCAGCCTCTCCTTCTCTTCCTTTGTTGGTTTATGGCTTGGGGCGGTTAAAAAAGACTTTTGATTTTCATTTTATTAAGACAAACAGCTTTTGGGATAAAAGGCTAGGAGAGCGGGGGAGTAAAGAAAAGGTGGGTAGAGCTGCAGAAGTGTGGAAAACTATGTTGGAGATGGGAGTCAAGTCTCAGCTGTGAGTCATGAAGGAAAATGATCCATTAAAACCCAACCCGGCAGCTCGCTGGTCACCAGTGTGATCTCAGGGTGCAGGAGATTCTGTGCAGCGCTGCCTGCCAGTGAATGTGGATGGGGGTGTAGGCAAGTTCATGGCAAGAACAGACTAGCATACAGACAGGTGTGTGTGCAGAGGGAAAAGTGGTCATGGGGATATAGGGAGAGAAGAGTGTGCAGGTATATAGCAAGTTTAGGAGAAGAGGTAAAGCTAGTATGTACATGAGCATCAGCAATACAGTTACAACTAGACAGGGCTGTGAAAGGCATATAACAGATAGAAAGGCAGTAACAGATCAGTGTCAGAACAAGGGACAGAGAGGGGGAGAGGGATTTTGGTGAGGGAATCTCCCTGCCATCATCCTCTCAGTGGCTGTGGGTTCCCATCACCAGGCCAGGCCCTCACCTGCTCAGATTTGATGTGCTCTGATGTTTGAAAGACGTCAGGGTAAGAAGGACGCTCAAAAACTCGATCTAAAGCTTCCAGCTGCTGCTGGGTGAAAGTGTCGCCACGAAGGTGCTTCCGCAAACTGTCCACGCTGCTCTGGGAATCTCCATTGGGAACTGAGCCCTCGGACACATCTGCAGGGCACAGACAGAGAAAACAGGGAGTTAGCACCACCCTGGCTTGGATTAGTAACGGGTGCAGGACAAGGACAGAGTGGGAAAGAGTGAGGCTCTGTGCCTCCACTCAGACAGCCATGCCACTCCTGAGGGAAAAGAAGGCTGCAGGGGTCCAAGAGGAACCCCCTCCTCTCTGATGGAGTGGCCAGGCTGCTCCTGTGGGTTCTCTGGCATTCTCCTGCCCAGGATGAGTGAGGCTGTGGAGAATGGTCCTTAGCTCAGAGATGAGTTTCGGTTCCACTGATTTTCAGTGTTAAAAATTGCCAAATCTCCACTGCTGAGCATAAAATGGGAGCAAAGCACAGCGATTAGCATCGCTAGAAGACCACTGGAGAGGCAGTTCACAGAGAAACAAGAGTGCTGAGGATGGGCTGTACTGGAGAGGACTGAGGGAGCCTGCAACTGGGAAAAAGGCTCTTTAGTAGCTTGTGGGGGAGCCAGTCTCTCTTGTAGCTCCCCAGTCCTATGAGCAGCTATCAGTGTTATAATTTCCTTTTCATCTGATTGTATTCTAGATGAGTCTTTTATCCCCCTTAGATAACAGGGAAATCTGGTTTCTGACTCCATGTTTCACCAGAGATAAATCTCTCCCTGTGGGACAACTGTCCCATCCAACATATGTTGGTTTCTGTTCCATTCACCTATGTGTAGCCTGTGATTTATCATGACTTGTATCTCTGTTATAAAACTCCTTCCAAAATGAGATGAATCCTTGTCTCTGCCAGTCTCCCTTCTTATCCAAAATGAATTATTGTTACAAAACCTAGTCCTGCTTAGTGGGGATGAGCCTTTGTGGTATTATGTTGTTCTTACTAGGAATATAGCTGCCTTCTGGTAGAAGCTTCCCTACAAGTGCATCTCTGTCCTTACAGCAGCCCTCTGATACAGTCCAATCTCACCGCAGTGCCTCCTGCCAAGCTCCAGGTCTGTTAAAAATGCCCTGCCCCATCCAAAGTGAAATTTTTTCCTGTGATAAACCATCTGATCACCTATCTGGCTTTGGGTTTGGTTTGGCTTTTTTTTTTTTCCCTGTTATCCCCCAGCTCAAATGAGGTGCATTTTTCTCTGTTATAACCCCTTTTTATCTCTAGTGAGTCTCCTGCTATTAGCATCTGTCATATCCAAGGTGAGTCTGTCTGTTATAACCTCCTGTCCCAGCTGAAGTGAATCTGCCTCTGTCATAATCCCTCATCTCATCTGAGGCAAGTCTTCTCATTATAATCTCCTCCAACTGTGCTGAGTATCTTTCTGCTGTCACACCTCAGTCTAACTTTGGTGTGCCTGGTTATAATCCCCTGCTTCATCCATGCTGATATATATCCATACTCTCCATGCTGAATCCTTACCTACTGTGCTCCATAAGACACAAGTCTGACTGCTTTATCACCTTGACTAACCTAAGATCAGGTTCTCCCTCTTGTGCTGTAATTATATTCCTGGTTTTTCACTAATATGCCTCATACTTAAGCCTTTCTTGGTGGCCTCCAGTCTGTGAATCTCAGAAACCTGCTGTCTGTCAAGAAATTGTTCAAGGGTTCTGTATAAACCTTTCCCTTCCTCCATGCAATCGCGAGGTGTTCATGGACACTTGATGCTCCCAGGAGCCTGGAGTCACATTCACTGTGCAGCATCCAGAACAAGGCTACTCTGCTGCTTCCTCTTTCAGCTCATGGATGATACCAAGATGGTATTTTCCTGGCACAGTTAATGCCCAACTGGTGGCCCAGAGTTATGACTGAGGCTGCTGCCTTCTGGCTATGAGATATATCCGTTTATAGGTGATTATACGATATGATATAATCAATAGTACATTATATACAGTAGCGTAGTACAGTACCACTCACAAGACCATAGAAAATATTACATATTGATTTGTCCCTGCCAGCAGCCTTCCCTCGAGCAGCCTGTTCTCTCTTTCTTTTCCACCCCAAGCCAGAGCAAGGCTGTTTACTGGCACTGATTCCTGGAGTTTTCTCCTCTCCCCAGGCTTATTTGCCCAAGAGAAAGTTATCAATTTCCTGAAATCTGGAGTTCATGACAGATTTGACTGAGAAAACAAAGCAAGGCTCAGGCTTGGTGGACTGCCTACTGTGTGGATCATTACTGTTTTCATGGTTTAGATGGACTGGGCTGTTTCTGCAGGGGTGACTTGCAGGAGAACTAGAACTCTGGTGTTCTCTGCAGAAAGCTGGCACAGAAATCCTGGGTCCAGACTCAGATAAAACAATGTTTCTGTATCAGCCTCAACCTGTCTGCAGCCTGTGAAGCTGTTAGCCCTTGAGGATTTTTCCACATGTGTCCGTGTGTATGATTATACACACCATGACACTAATACACACGGGTATTTTTGCAGTAGATAGTTATTCTGTTATTATTTAGATTCTGCATCACAGTACATGCCTGACCAGGCACTTATCTGTGGCTGCTGGTTTTGGCTATAACTGATTTTCAAGGATGGCAGCCCTATACTCTGCATTGAATTTGGTGTGAGCAGACGGATGTGCAGTAAAACTTTCACTGATGGTGATTAAACTAGACTTTAGCCTTAGTGAGCTGCCCTGTGTGCTTACACAGATTTGTGCACAGGCATTTGCAATTCTGTCTGCCTTCAGAGCCCTGTGCACATGTGTCTTCTTCATGTGCACAGGCCATGCCTTTGTGTGAAGAAGCTGAAATCACAGCTTTCCCGAGTCACTGTAAGAGTCTCTTTTCCTTCATTTATTCAGGGGCCCTTCAGATCTTGACAAATCTGTCACTCTAAATTTGCGAGAGATTATGGTGCTCTCTGCCTAGCACGGAGAGAGGTGATATATGATATCTGCTGCCCCTATTGATTGCCTGATCTGGTGGCAGAGGGCTGGCGAAATGAACTTGAAATGAACATCATGCCTCAACTCATTGTGCGTATAATACACTACTTAATCCCACATTTTTGAGCCGCTATGGAATTCAATTGATCAATCATGTCCCTCTGATAGTACTGTTTTAGGGGTTATTGCTGCACTGCTCACTGACCTTTCTATTTCTTTATTTATTTATGGCATAGTGTGTGCGTGTGCATGTGCACACACAAGCGTGTATGTGTGTTTGGGAAACCCAAGACCAGCTGATGAGAAAGGACCTGTACAGTCTGCAGGAAATGAAAGATAAGGATGAAGGAAATAGAAGGGTAAAGAATGGGGTTAAATAAGAAATAAGAATGATCAAAGCAAGCAAATGGGTAGAGAGGGGTGCAAAAGTCATAAGGAGAAAGACAATGCTTTAGTTTGGAAATTCCTGGAGGGGAGAGGGAAGAAGGAGGTGGATGGGTCACTCTGCCCTAGCCTATGCTTTAAAATCTGCAAAAGAAAAGAAACTTTTGACCCAGGCCCGTCATGGTAGATTTAAAAAGCTTGCCATAGTATTTGGCTTAATAATGGTAGGACACATGAATCCCAAATTTCAAAGAGCATTTATGAATTGTGCGTATATATTTTATTTATGAAGCAGAGAAGGTTTCACAGAGGTGATCCTGAAAGATAGATTTGTATATCTTGTGTTGCTAATGTTGAGACATTCACAGTCACAGATCATTTTATTTTCTTCAAAACCAAATGATTGTAAGTCCCCTGTATTTGTCTTCTGGTGTCAAAACCTACAGAGGATGTGTTTCATTTTTTCCCTGAAACTGCAAGGACCAGACACTTATATCTGGTTTTAGATCAAAGCTGCAATTCTTATCTAAGTGCATGACTCTGTAAGCTGGACTATCAGGAGAAGATTCCAATAGTGTAATACACAAAGTATGAGAGTCTTGTGGGTATGAGCAAAGGTGGCAGAGAGGAGTTCAGGAAAGAGATGGAGTCCTTCAAAGTGATGTGGGTGCTAGTGAAGCAAGGGCTTATGGGGAAAACTTGAATTGAGAAAGACTAGCAGATCCCGTGAGGAATGGCACTGCGGTGGGCAACAGTCACTTAGCTAATGAAGAGCAGTGCTAGGAGTAAAAGCTTAAGGGCCATGGATTTGCCAAGAAAGCAGATATTGGAAGGGGTCTTGTTCAAAGGGGTAAAGGAAGGCTTAAAGGGTAAAGGAAAGCTGCAGGATGAGTTGAGGATGACACCTGGGTAACTATGATAACTGTCCTCAATAGAAAGCAGCACCATCACCTTTCCCAGATCCCTTTTGGTGGCAAGGGAAACCACTCTTTTAAATCATAAGAATCTTAACAAACAGCTTGAGAGGCAAAGCACAGCCTCAGTCACTGTGTCACTCACAAAGGTGCACGGTGCTGTCAGTGTGATCAGGCCTTGCACATGTGACAGGAAATATCTCTCCTTCAAGGAACAGCCAAGGGAGTACACACAGTGAATATTCAGAGTAAACCCTCAACACAAGATACAGATAAGCTCCAAGGGTGTCACAGAAACATTTGGACAAATAACAAGGAAATGCTATGCCAAAGAACAACAGAACAATTTTAACTACATCTGATACAGGGAATATGCCCATTAAATAATTCCAAAGCAAAGAGACATTCTCAGGTCTGGAAGCCACAAAGACACCATAATGTACAAGTAGCATAAAGCAGCATAATTAATTACTTCCCTGGCTGCAAGTGACATACAGAACTCATGCTCAGGGTGGAACAGGACCATGTCAACAAATAACTCAGAAGTATTGCTGATATAGGGAGAACTTTGTGGCACAGAAACATCTAGGAAGGTCATGAGAAGCTGTGCAGCTACCACACAAACATGGAGATCCTGCTCTCTTTTAAGGAAGGGGCTGTTGCCATCCCTATGACTTGTCTGTCTGCAGTGTCGTGGGGCTCTGATCTCAGCTGGGCCCTTGTGGCTCTACCAATAAAAATCACAGTCATAATAAAAGCGAGTGTGACTGGCATGAGAAGTGCCAGCCAGGTGACACAGCAGAACCCATCTAATTGCCAAAGGCTCCGAGGGAAGCACAAGCACTGATGCAGTGGTGCTGAGCTGTCTGCTGCAGTGCTGTCCCTCTGCACCAGCAAGGCGAGCCTGTCCTCTCCTCAGCCTGCCTGCACCATCCCTGCTGGGGTGCTTAACCCAGAGCAGCCCTCTCCCACTCCCTGAGCATTTGTGGCTACACACGCTGCCCCTTCCCAAATCACACTTCTGTGTTAACACTGCTCTTTCCCTTTTTTTCCGATTTCTCCTCTCTTTTTTCCCCCTCTGATGTGCTCCCGTGTCCCCATGCAGCCTGGGCCTGTCAGGCAGCTTTCCTGCCCATCCCAGGGGGCCTTTCCCCACACTGCCAGTTGTTGCAGTTTCAAACTCAATTGTTCTCCTCGGTACTGAGGCAAATGGAGTCATTAATTACCTTCTATCGGCTGGGCCGAGTTCAGAAGGCGATCGATAGCCAGTGCTTGTCATTCACGGCAGCCAGCCCTGTGCAGCCCCTCGTGCTACATTCAGTGTGGCTCCATGGAGCACCCAGCACTGCCAGAGCACCCAGCACTGCCACCCCAGCACTGCCAGAGCATCCCAGCACTGCCAGAGCACCCAGCACTGCCACCCCAGCACTGCCAGAGCACCCAGCACTGCCAGAGCATCCCAGCACTGCCAGAGCACCCCAGCACTGCCACCCCAGCACTGCCAGAGCACCCAGCACTGCCAGAGCATCCCAGCACTGCCAGAGCATCCCAGCACTACCACCCCAGCACTGCCAGAGCATCCCAGCACTGCCACCCCAGCACTGCCAGAGCACCCAGCACTGCCACCCCAGCACTGCCAAAGCAACCAGCACTGCCACCCCAGCACTGCCAGAGCTGCCCTTCAAACCCAGTCTCCAGCTCCCACTGGGAACAGCAGACCTTCCGCAACTGTGTCTGAACTGACACCCAGCCAAGGGCGGGATAAGGACAAAGACCTTGTCCTGAGGTAGTGGGTCACAGTTTTTCAGATGGCCAGCATTGTCTAGTACTGATGTCCTGATCTACACAAGCTGATCCAGTCTGTCTATCATAATGTTTCTACAGACAGTTTGCATCCTTGATAATAATTAAACTAATATTGTACTCTCCCTAGTAAGGACAAGCACAAGGACTGACAGTCCTAATCTAGTGATCTTTTCAGCTATGCAACTTTCTTGCCCTACTAGTTAGAGGTTTGGAAAAGGAAGGCTGTAAATTTTGGGTTACATTTGCTTCCAGAAGAATTTTTGTGGTCTTTTAGACAGTGTGAAAGAAGATATCATCTCTAGAAGAGTCAGTTCTGTGTTTCAGCATGCAGTGTTGCAATAATTTTACATGCTTTGATTGTGATAACTGGTGGAGAGAAAGATGAACCTCAGATTCAGAAGGGAAGGATCCTAAGTAAGTGCAGAATAGAGATGATGGAGCATGGAAGGGGCTGGCAAAGTTAGGAAATGCTAGGGAAGGAATATTATCAGGGATCTATGCTGCGATGGTGAAAGGAGATACAGTACAAGTTCAGGTTATGTAGAGTATCCTGCAGAAATAGGGATAGTGGGACATAAATACTGGAGGATTATCACCTCAAGGAAGACCATCAGCCTTCATGAACACCACAGTTGTTCAGATCCCTGTGTCCATTTGCCTCAAGGGAATCCATAAACCTGAATTTCAGTATGCTAATTGATAGTACTGTGCTGGTCCATGTGTCTCTGTAATTTGTGTCAGCAAGACATAGACTGTGTGTATTTCTTTCTTACATGCTCAGGCTTAAAGCAGAAATGCTCAGAAACAAAGGATTTTATGTCTTGAAACCAGGGTATAGCTCACATGAGGAATTGGTGAGTAAGGCAGGCTGCTCATGCAGGGAAGTGAGTGTGCCTGACTGAGGAAGAGTGAGATGTGTGCTGGTGCCTGACAGCAGTGCTTTTAACACAGGTGTTGTGTGTGACTAAGTACCCTAGATGGAGCAGGGAAAGGCAGTGCAGCTTTAATACAGGGCTTACATGAACAAAAATGGCAGTGCTCAATGAGAATGTAAATGTAATGAATTGTGTGTGCAAATGTGTAATGAAGTGTGTGCTCAGATCTGCCTTGGATTATCATGGGAGCATGCAAAATGCATTTAAGGAAGTGAGTGTGTATATGCATATGAAAATCATATGTATTTACTGCTGTATCCAAGTGTATGATTGCAAATTTGGACAAGAGTATCTGGGAAACTGTGTTGGATAGTAATAATCAGCACATCCAACCTTACTGAAAATGCCAGCAAAAGTCTTTCCAGGTGTTAGGATGCAAGCAGCTATCTCAGATGTGTATACATGTACTACATGTGTGGGTGTGCAGGTGAGGGGTTTTAGCCTAGGGAGTAGTTTGCTAGGTCCAGTATTTCTTACTTGTGCTATTAGGCTTGACTGTTAGACAAATAGAAATGCAGCTGCCTCTAGGACCCAGTACACTGGCTTTTTGTATGTTGATGGAGTAGCAATCAGCACACTCACACAGTGAGCCAGATCCTCTGATTAGTGCAAATCTGTGAAGTCTCTTCCATTCAGTGGTTATACTGACTTACACATACTAAGAGTTATCAGAAGGGTTATCCTGATTTATGCTGTTGTGGTCCACAACATTGCCTTCAGTGCACTGCCCTCGGGGACAGCTGCTGCTGCAGGGAAGCAGGGCTCCAGAAGCTGTGCTTTCCCTCTGCCAGAGAAGATGATGCTCTAAGCATCATTGGCATGACTTAACTCTCTTCTCCCATCTTCCCAAGCATGTTTGTTGGGGAGCTACTTCTTGGCAGGATCCCCCTTGGTGAGCATATAAAAAAGGGTGGCTTTTGTTAGTTCCGAAGGACAGAAGCAACACAAAAAATTACATCGCATGCAGCCCTAACTATGCTTGTTTAGAGAAACTGCTTGCATTTATGAAGCCTTTGGTGCGGAAAGCAGGGTTGCAAATGACTGCATCAGAGCGACAGTAAAGGCCATTAATTTCCTGTTATGTTTTCCTGTGTTGGGGGCTTTATTAATTTAATTTTACACTGTCGAACAACAGCGAGCGCTGACACCGCCACACTTGGAGGGTTTTTTTTTTCTTCAAGCAGTGCTTTGCCTGACATGCAAATCAACACTGCTATCAGGATTGCTAGACACAAGGCAGGGAGCCCAGAGCTGGACTGTCACCATCCAGTTCCACCTCCCAGTTTCTGGGAATCCCTGAGATTCCAGTGGAGAGGACACCAGCATAAAGACTCAGCAGATCTGGGTCAGACCATGGACACCTCTAATGCACAGTCTAGAAAACAAGAATTCCTCTTTAGACTGCTTGGTTCCATTGGCTTGGATCCCCATGAATATGCCCCTTAATACCTCCTTTCCTTCTCTTTCCCTTGCTCTAGCCTTTTCCTTCCTTTCATTCCACCTATATTCCTCTCATACACACTTTTACCTTAACCTCACCAGTCAAAGCAGTCTGTATCTGCCCCTGAGCCAGATACTTGTGAATCATGTTATTGGAAGCTCTTCTGAGTCAGCACTAAACCAGTATTCAAGCAGAGTGTTTTTAGAGCTGCCATTTTTGACGTGCCATAAAACAAAGGCTCCAATCACTCAGAGTCATTAAAATTCCCATGGCATTTTTTGCAAGAGTGCAGACATTAACCTGGCTGTCCTGAACAAAATCCAGCCTGAGTGATTACCCACAGCATATCTTAATTCTCCTGTGGTTTCATTTGGACATGGCACAGCAAAATTTCACAGTTGATGCTCTGTATTGTTCAACATCTGCCATGGTCCACCTGAGAGTCGGCCACATTTCAGTAGAAAATGAAATATTAAGAATGGGAAGGTTAAGAAACAACATATGATACAGGATGGGTAATTGTGAAATGCCATGCAATAAAAGAGCTGCAGGCTTGCAATTGGCAGCAATCCACTTGAAATATCACCATGCAAAATATTTTTTTTAACCCTCGTTCCTATAATTCCTGTAAACCATTAGTAGAGTCATTTGTCATCTTTCTGCATGAGGTTACTTGAAGGCCATTATAGATTCATGAAGGAACCTATACTGATGTGACCTCTATAAAATGTATATTGCAGATAAGTTCCAAATTTTAAGAGGTAGTCTCCAAACAAGAGAGGGCCCAGCCATGTGCAGCAATCAGTTTCACAAACAAGGGAGGTCTCTGCAGAGAAGAGCCATAAGTATCTTTGAGGATTAGCTAGTGGAGTACTGTTTTTTGTTTGCTGGGATTTAATAAAGTTGTCCCAAACTCTAGAACAGTTCTGATCTTCTTGGAAAGTCAACCCTTCTGTTCAAGGCCTACCTCTTCTCAGACTAGATGCCAAAAGCTATAGCAAAAAAAACCTGGCATGGAAGTACACCTGTCCTTCATAACAGCCTTTTCTAGAGCATTTAAGAGAGGAGTCAGTCAAGGTTTGATGAGCATTTCATACACAATAACCACCTCATTGAAGTTTAATCAGATGTCTACAAATCTGTTCCAA
The DNA here is from genome assembly GCF_903797595.1 of Erithacus rubecula. NCBI lineage: Eukaryota > Metazoa > Chordata > Aves > Passeriformes > Muscicapidae > Erithacus > Erithacus rubecula. The sequence goes on from NC_136660.1 coordinate 16,341,114, forward strand.
TGCAGATCCCCTAGCTTAAAAACAGAATAGCTCCTCTGACCAAAAAAAGGCAGGGCCATAGAGAGAAAGAAACCTTGACCTGATGCACAGCCAAATGGAAGCAGTGATACCCATGACCTAGCTCCCATTCTGGCACTGAACTCCTGAGTTTTCCTGTAGCTGTTGGCCTCTATGGGAAGAACCTTTGTACCTTGAACCTTTTGGGATGTAAGTAGTAGGATGCTTGGATGAGGGAAAAGTGAAAGGAAAATGTGGATTTAGGTATTGTTTTTAGGCCTCTTACCAAAACTCTGGCATTTTAAAGGGCCTAAAGGTGGGCATGAATTGCATTTGTCCCTATTTAAAGCATCCTTTATTTTATCTGATTAATGGTTGGAAAAATCACCTTCAGAGAGCTATGGATGGAGACAGACAGAAGACAACAGGTCTGGTGTCAATAGATAGATACAAATATGGATCTGTAACTACTCCTTTCCAGCCATCTACTACTAGCAGAGTTGTCCTTCAGATGCAATTTCTAGACTTAGCATAGCTTCTGCAGGCCAACACAAAATGCTGTTTTTACAGGTCTTGCTTGGCAGCTACACAGATAGCTGGAGCTCTGAAAATCCTGAAACCATCACAAAATGTTCACAAATGGCTTTTTTAATGCAAGATCTGGTGACAAAATTAAACACATTGGTTTTTCTCTTTCTTTCTCCTCTCCAATCAAATTGCCTCCTTGCCCCTCATCTATTCAGCCAAGATTCTCACAGGCTAATCACTTGGTGAGATTTTGGTTTTCCCCTGGAATCTGTGAAACGAGGCTGGAGGATCTGACACTATCACTTAGGGAAGTAAAAAGCTTCTGCTTTCCTTCCAAACAGCAGCAGCTTCCATTTTGGGAGGAGGGGTTTCTGTTGCCCTGACTGAGAACAAGGTGCTTAGTGTTTTCTTTTAGCACAAGGAGACATTCCTCTCTAGGAATGATTTACATTTATGAACAGCAAGCGATGCTTAACATTACGTTGATGTAGACTTGGGAGTGCAGAGATAGCCAAATTAGGAGCTAATTGGTGCACTGGGGATTGACTGTTGGGCCCCCTTGGCTGCTGGATGCGATCATGAAGAGAAAGAGAGAAAGAAAGGGAGAGAGCAGGAGCCATCCTGCAGCCAACGCCTCTCTAAAGGTTGGGATTCCTGAGGCCGCTGCTGCCTAGTGCTGTCAAGGTCAGCAGGTTCAGGTTCACTGAACGGTCAGGATGGTTTGAATTACTGGCACTGCTGCCGATTCCTCCGCTGATCGTGATCCGTCTTCCAGCACCAGCTGCGGGATGATGCTCCCCAGCCATGTGCTGTGCACGGTGTGGGGCACAGTGAATGTCACAGAGGCAGATGCTCTTGTTAAAAGGATAAGTTTTTAGGAAGATTTAAGGACCAAAGGCAACGCTGAAGAAAGGCACTTGCTCCAACCACTGAGCATGTGGAGACCAGTTTTCTAGAAACAGCTGTTCTGATCAATTTTTCTTTTACCAGGATAACTGCACATTAGTATGTGTAAGCTTTTATGCAAACACTGCTTGGACATTTTCTCCCCAAGCACACATAGCTGTGTGACCAGGCTAAAAGGCAGGGTAGCCAGCATGTTCCTACAAGGCTGCAGAGTGCAGAAAGGTGCTCAGAAAGCTGCCTGCCAGTGTGCCCTGCAGCAGGTGGGCTTGGAGCCACTGAAGAGACCTCACCAGAGCAGGTGAGGAGAAGCCATGCCTGCAGAGGTACGAGTTTGCATAGCCAGGCTGCCACTGTCACAAATGTGTGTCTGGGGTGGCTGAGTGTGGCTGAGTGCCTGCCTGTGTGTGTGTGTTTATACTGCACATGAGCTGTCCAAGCAGCCACAGCAGCAGTGATAGCATAAGTAGCTACGTGAGAAAGACTGTGGCAGGAAAGAGCAGCAAGAGGGATTTAGAAGACAACAGGGCTGTGTGGAAGTAGTGTCTGGTGTTTGTCTTAGACAAGAACAGCTCCACAGGCATCCTTTACTTGCTTTCAATGGAGAAATCTGGCCTTCTCAGCCTGTAAGCTGAAGTGCTTATTCCTGCTTCTTATTCTGAGCTCTGTTGTGTACCTCTGTGAGTCAGTCAGCTCCTGGTGCAGTTTCTCCTGTGCTATAGCTATGGATATGCAGCTTTTGTACTCACACCTCTGTTTCTGCTTGCCACACACATTTCTACACCTGTTGAAAACTCTATGTAGGGCTGAGAATGCACTGGACTGCCCATACACCAAGGCCTCTTGCATAGCACTCTTAGTGCTCACCAAGACATGGAAGAGGCCAGGGTTGATGTCATGTAATCTGCTTCATAGAAGAGAAGCCTCTATCTCCTCTAAGCTTAGCACAGGTATTCTAACAAGCTCTGTGTGTAGCCTGCACTAGGAAGTACGTTGTGCCTACTGTCACCTCTCTTCAGCTCCTCTCCCAGTTCCCTCTTCCACTGCAGAGCAAAGGGCTATGGCAAGAAGGGTCAGAAACAGTGCCCAGTATCATGCTGGTTTACATTAATGAGATACACACAGTGTAATCCAGCAATGGAATCAGCTCTACAAAAGGAGGTAATAGCAGGCTGCCATGAACAGAGCAGCTCAGGTAATTGGTTTATCTATCTAGAAGCAGTAGTAGCAATCTCTGCACAGACAGAGTAGCAGTAAAGTCTCTTCCTTAAGGCTATTTCCTTTGTCTTTTCAATTGCTTGCACATCCATGTGAGATAGAGAGAGAGAGAGAGGAAGAGAGAAAGAGCTAGAGAGAGAGAGAGAGGGAGAAATGTTAATTTGTGAATTAATGGCTTTTCTCTGCGGAATTGTAAATTCAAATGTCACCTCACAGGGTGACACTACGCTGGGCTGCTGAGGAAGCAATGATAAGATCCCCCCCATCCCCATGCCGACATATACCCATGCCCCTCCCCTCCCTGAAAGATAGCTACGAAGTGGAACATGCTACTTTTAATTTGCAGTAACACCACAGCAGAGGGATGCAAGAATGACTGCTTTCCAACCCTCCCTTCCACAACAAGCTGGGCCACATCTTTCCCTCTCTACCTCTACCTCCTTCCACCCCCTCTTCAACCCCTCCCATTTTAAACTGTGTCCAAGACAACACATTATCTCAACTCCCCCCACCCTGAACTAATCAAAGGATGAGCTAAGGGAGGGCTCTTTAGAATGGATGCCTCTGCAACCCTCTCCTCTCCTGCAATAATCAGGTGAATTAATGACCCTGAAGTTAAAGTGAGCGCTGATACTCAGGCGTTGTGCAGCGTAGGGGAGAAAGCCTTCATTGTTTTCGAGCAGGAGGCGGGCAGCAGCAAGGGAGATTCATGGATGGAGATTGAATATGCAATTTTCTTTCACCTTGCCAAGAGCTGCCCCTGGGCTGTGCCTGGCCTAAATTTTTTTTTTCCTCTTGCCATCTCTGCCTTATCCGGCCCTCCCACCTCCCTTCCATTCTTTCCAGAAAATTACCTTCAAAATTGATTTCCACTTTTACAAACAAATATAATGGGAACATGAGGGGGGAAAAAATCTTGGGCTGTGATGAATTAGGGCTGTCAGGTGCTTCCAAGTCTCCTTTGTTTTTGTTTTACTGCCTGTTAGGTTCTTTGTTTTTCCAGCAACTGGGAATAATGCCCCTGCCCACAGAGTCCCCATGGTCCATGGCTACCTTCACAGGATATGGCCACCACCTGATGTCATCACTGTGTTATCCCTGCTTTTCATCACTGTGAGCAAACAACCACAGCTAGCAGACTGCCCTAGCCCTTCACACCAGAATACAACTGATCCCATGGAGACACTGCATGTCCTACACTACTGGTGATTGGGGTCCTACAGCTCAGGTACAGGTCTGTTGATTTGCCTCTGATCTTCTTCACCCTCCTCCTCCCATTTTCCCTTGTCTTATTCAGCTGATGGGCAGATTCCAGTTCTCCCTGTTCTGACAGATCAGCCTGGGTCACTGGCAGGTCACCGTGACCCATGTTTTGTCTCAGTGCCATGTCACCTTGATTCCATAGTAGTATTGCCCTTATGTCTCATTGCCATGTCACCCAACCCCCAAATCAGTGTTATCTCTCACTGTCATGGCATCCTCATCCACAACCCTCTAAAATGCCATTTGCCTGCACATTGCCAGCTATTTCTGTTTCTTTTTCAGTTGATTCTGTCATCCACAGTGCATTAAACTGGGATCCTCATGGGTTCAGACACCATACTCCTTCTGACTCCCATACTCTTTACATCCCTGAAAACATATAACAGTCACCTACATGACTGCAGGCAGACTCAATGTAAAACTCCTCCAAAGTGAACAAGAGGATCCAGAGTAGCAGGCATCTAGCAAAACTGGGGAGCAGCCTTTGCACAGGTAGAATCATGGAGGAGGCAGAGACACTGGGAGTTGTAGCTGCCTGACTCCTGTTGACACATTAGCTGCAATAACCCCTTCCAAGAATGAGTCAAAAAGCAGAAAAATATCTAACCACAAACTAAGTACCCAAAATAAACAGCCAGAAAAGCACACACTCATGGTTCTCACACGAGTAAATATAAAGAAAAGATCTATGCTTAAGTAGCACCCACAAAACATAGCAAATTAATATTGAAGACACAAGAATGCAAACTGGGACACACAGAGGTACTAATGCAGATGCATGTCAATTAAATGTAATTTCTGAATAAACAAATAACTTACAAAAGTATATGTACACTAACTGAATGAAAACCTGTAACTCAAAGTAATTTCCTTAACACGTACAGAATCAAATAATGTTAACAAATACAAAATATTTACATAAATAAACAGCCTTTATACAGGCAAGAACAACCAATATGTATATATATAAATATATATATAACATACACACAAATATATAACCTCAATGCAAATACACATCTGTACAAACTATATACAGAAGTGCACAGCACTGGAAGGCTACATATTCATATCCAGCATATCCAGCATATCCAGCAACCACAAAGATACAGTGATACTCCAAGTATGTAACAACACATACACTCAGAATATACAGACAAATATACAACATTCACATATATGCTCAAAATGTGGATACAAATACCTCGCATTCATAGAAATACATAGCACTAATACTGAGCCATACATGTCCAGACATCCATATGATCCACAGTATTCATCCTCCTACTAGGCAATATTATACACAGCTTAACATACACATTTTCCAGGTGTCCATAGGCATGCACAAAAATACGGGTCCAACCTGCCACTCACCCCATACATAAGCATAGATAAGTAGAAACCAGCGATCCTAACACAGAAATACAAAAAACAAACAGGCGTGCATTCCTAGAGACACAAATACACAATCGGAGATGCACACAAATACAACTGAAGCCAGACCAGCTTGTCTTCAGAGAGTACCAACCCCTGCCAAACTAAGCAGCACTATAAGCTTTAGAAGCAGGGCATTCTGTCCAAACTGCTTTCTGTGATGCAAGCTGTTAACTCTCCCTTACCTGACTTCCTCCTGAGCAATGCATACTCCCCAAACTCCCAGCGTGTGTGCAGACATGCTCACACAAACACATATCCTGCTTCTCCTGCTTACAGACTGACCTCCAAATTCCTGGTGCAGCAGCCCACATTTCTGCCAGTGCTGTGCTGCTTATTCATTGTCTTCTGCTTCATCCAGTTTCCTCCTCCTCTCTTTTCCCATACATACTCTCCCTTTTCTGACATCCTCCTGCAGTTTATTTAGAGAGGCGCAGGATGAGTAGCAGGGGCTTTTCTTATATCCTTCCAGGGGTTTCACTAGCCAAAGACCTTCAGGAGGGAGAAGTGGGTGCTTACCTAGAATAAACTAATTTTCATCTAGAATGGCAGGGAGTGTTACCTAGACTTGCTTGTATAAACACAGTGAGCCTGGTCCCCTGTGATGACTGCTCCTGTTTGCAGAGATACACCATTGCTGCAAGCTGCCAGCCACTGGAAACTCAGCCGTGCTGCATAAACAACACAGTCCCAGGGAAAGTAGGAAAAAGACATTGTGAGAGTGTGAAAGACTCCAGAATCTGCTCAGCCCATCTGCACAGCCATAAACTGCTGTGTGCATGCCCCACGACTCTGTGTGATGGTTGGAACATGGGGTTAGCACCTGAGGCAATATAACTGCATGTGTCTCCAGTGTCATTAAGACTATTGCTGACCTGCAATAAAGCAGTCATATAGAATAACACAAACAAGTCGGCTGTGGTGACAAAAAACCACACTGTGAAACAATGCAGGCTCGCCACAGACAGTAGTGCTGTTCTATCACCTGCAGAGGTCCAAACACACCCTGTTGTCTTCAACAATTATTAGGGTTTGAGGAGAACAGAAATATACCTGATATACCCAGAGATGAACATGCATCAGACCATGACACAGTCAAGTGGAATGACTCACTCATATTCTTTGCAAACATATGCAGGCAGCATAGAAAAATGAATGAATGCATTTCCCCACAGGACAGTTCCGGGCTAGATCTCTGCTCTGGTACAACTCCAGCACAAGCAAAGCATCACCATACTGCAGATGACAGCATAAGCACACTGTATGTTCTGAAATGACCCCAATATGCTCTGGAACATTAATATCATACTTCATAAAACACATCATTCTGAACGTGGTGCTGCAGTGACACATCTGTATTGACTTCACTGTCATGGCCAGGTGACAGTCTGTTTTTAACCAAGTTACATCAGCTGCAGTAACAACTCTATGAATTGCAGTGACAGCACTGTAGAAACTGCACCAGTGACCCAACAATTACCATGTTGAAACAATCTTACTGCATACCATGATGCAAATGTACCACACGAAACAATTCACAGCTGCTTCTGTGAAGAGTGTAATGGCCTTGAGTGTAATGGGGCAGCAGAGCAAGCAGTGATACAGTTAATCTCATCATTAGTGTCACAAACACACAACCTATATACAACAATAGGATAAGCACAACCACACTGCCTGCAAACACATACTGTGTGCTACTGACAGTGACACAGTCTTCTGAAATGTCATAGCTACATCTCTCAAATTATATTATCCCTGCCACTCTGAGCAACAAAAAAGATCATACTTGCAGTGGCATACTCAGCTGCTGTATAGCTGCTCAAGAACTTACACATTACACACCTCTCCACTCTGTGCTACTTTCCACTTGAAGAAAATTTTGAGCTCATGTCTTTAAAACAGTCTATGTCCTGGGGCAGTATTTTAGAAAACAACTTCCAGTACTCGACTGTCACACATATCCTTGCCTCACACTCCACTGGAAGAAGGCATTTGTAATTTCCCAATACAAAAATGAGATCATGGCAAGGTAGGAGGAGTCCCAAGCTAAACACTGTCAAGACCCTGCTCTGCACTCAGAGTCCTCCCATTTGGACTGAGGAAAGAGAAAACCACCTGTAACAAAAGCACTGATTTTCAATAGAGGGTGTTGTGGCAATAAACGTCAGAAAATTTTATGAGCAGCACCAAAGAGAAGGGCAGTGAGGCTGCCTTTGCTATAGCTACAGGATTAACAGTGCAGATGCTCCTACAGATGCTGTGCAGCACCCTCTTCAGTATAGCTCAATCCTATTTGAAGAGTGTGGTGAACCATCTGCACCATAGAGCTAACACTTCTTGGGAAACACCACCAGATCTGTAGAAATCTTGGTGACTCTTCACTGTCCCCCTGCATAGACACAGCTCTGCATTACTAGGCATCAATGTAGCTCACACTAATCATCAAAATGACAAGTGAAGAAAGGGGAGACTTCTGCCTTCTCAGGTTTGCTCCCCCATCTCTGCTGGGGATTCCTTCACTGCAAACAGCCTGAGTATTATTGCCATTTACAGTAGCAATCACTCTGTCCCCTCCTCTCCCACAAACCTAGTGCTGATATTAGCATGATCACACTAACAACCCTTTGGGTTTTATTACTACTGATACTAATAATACTGGACACATTACGTCTGCTCCCACCAATAAAAGGCTGCAGATATGATCCCTGCTAATACCGATAATACTGGGGGATATTATCTCTGCCATTGTCAGCACTCCAGATATTATTGCCAGTAATGCTCTCAAATACTACAGATACTGTCAAGGACCAAGATTAATAATGCTGAGAATGTTACAGCACCAACCTCACTGGAAGATGAATCCCAAATTAGAATTTGGGTTCAGACAGGAAATCTGTTCACAGCTATTACAGAAAGGGCCACGTCTCATAAGAATGGTTTTGCAAAAATTGCCGAAGTTTCACCCAGCTGAAGATGCTGTGCTATGTTGGCAGCAGCTTGATATACTCTTTTTCTGTTATCTAATTATCTATCTATATCCATCTATATATCTATTTATCTGTCTTTTGCTTTTTCTGCATTTCTCATTTTTTCTCCTTGTACAGTGCCCAAGACCACAATATGAGTAATACTAAGTTTTTTGTTAGTGCCTCTGGATCACCCCAGTTCTCATTCTTTTAGCTGTCAATTAAGAGGTTATGAAACAGCAGAAATAGTGGCATAGTTTTCCCCTTTGTCCTTATGGACATCATACTGCTGCTTCTTAGTTTGGCAATGACCCTGCTGAGCATGGTTGGCCTGCCATCACAGAGTACTACAACACTCAAACTACAAAGAGTCAGGAATTCACATTTTTTTGATGCAACTTGATAGTGTAAGATCCTCACTGGCCTTGAGAAAGTCATTACATGCTGCAGGGTTACCTCTGCCTTTGGAAGATGGTGGGTGTAAGTGATGGTGGATGGAAGGTCAGAGGGAAGTCACAGCTCTACTGGCAGTGCCCACAGACCACAAGAAATGGCACACACTGTGTTACACAAATGGCGGTGAACTTTTCTAGTTAAATTATTTTCAGACTCACAGGAGACCAACTCTATCTATCAGAATATACAGAAGTCAGAAGTTTTGCAGTCACTGGTTATGAACTTAAACAAAAGGGTAATGTGGTCTTAAGGCAAATCCTGACCATCCGTTCTTGGCTATCACCTGAGGAGCACAAACTGAGTTTTGAGGAAAGACTTGTGGCCAGGTAGTTCCTTGTGACTAGTAGACACTCAGAGCTGCTTTCCACTCTAATTCTCTCCTAATGTCATACATTTCCCAGGCCACACTTGCACTTGCAACCAGTGTATTTGGTAGGCTGGGATTCCCACTCTTCCCTCTAAGTCCCTGTGAGGGACACACCTGGCTGTCAGCGTCCATCTCTGAGCCCACCTCGTGCATCCGTCTGGCTCCTTCTGTCCAACTCGGGAGTTCTGCTACATCATCTTGACACATAATTATCTCTCCTCTTCTTAATCATCTGTGCTACTGTCTAATGTAGGCACCAGCTGCAGCAAGGAGGACCTGGGGGAGGGGGTGTGCTCACATAGAAGCTTCTCTGTCTTTCTCCCACCCTGTTCCCCCCAGCCATCACAGAGGTTGCTAACAAGGTTTTCAGAACTGGTGATTCAGGAACAGCTTGGTACTTCCCCTTTCTGCTGAACTGCATTCCTCACTGAGGAATCCTTGCAGCAGAGCTGGTCCAACAGAGCGGAAAGAAAGAGAGAGTAGCGCTGCTTCTTCTGCCTCCTTTAGGGAAGAACCACTCCCTAAATGCTTGAAAAGTAGATGTGCAAAGCTCACAAGGGCTTTTCAATGTGAGAATAAAATCTGAAGTTAAGAAAGAAATTGCAGCAATGTGCTCAGAAGCTCTGGGAAACACTGAGAAGGCGTATGGGTCCAGCATGAACATGAAAGAAATATTCGCATTTAATTCCTTGACAAAACTTTTCCTACTCTTCATCTCAACTAGAAACAATCAGAATATTCAGAGCTACAGGGGAAACTGCCCAGGAATGAGCACAGGTCACTGGCTTTGAAAAACTTCCCCTTGGACCATTCCAAACTTAGGACCCAGCCCTGCAAAATTATTTTTCAGCATTTCTGAAGGCCAGTGTGAGCCCAGATAACTCAACTCATGGTTAAAGATGTCCAGCACCTGGCTGTGGGTCCCATGTGAGCTTTCTCTGGGACAGGAGCACAGTGTGTCCCTGCAACAGATATCTGGGATGGCAGGATTAAGGCTGTTATCTAAGGCAGTTGCAAACATGTCATGTAACTGCCACCTAAAACTCTGAGAGCTGAAGACAAGCAACATCTGCAGGATTGTCTGGTTGGTACCTTTTTGATTCCTAGTGGGATATATGGGCGCTTGGCCAACAGCAAGGAGCTGCATAGTGACACTTGCCTAAATCAAATCTGGAATGAATTAAGGACAGACACAAAGAATACTTCTTACTGTCAATGTATCATTGTGAAGTGTCACAGTCTTAGATGGCTGCTCTGTTGTTTCTGTGTTTAATTGTACTGTTCCAAAGAAAGCTCAAGTTCTGAGGCTGGAAGTGGCTGTGTGGCTGCATGAGAAGTGGGGTGTTCTTTCCAGGTATAGCCTGAATAGTAGCTAAAGCCAGATTGAAGAGCTTCATTTCTAATGAGATGTGGAGGCACCATGTTGAGAGCTGGTGATCACCACGTTGGACTGTATGAGAACAGGGATTCACAAAACACCCAGATAACTGCCAGGAGATCTGCACAACCATTAGAGAAACCTGTAATTCAGCTTGAAATGTCACTATTTCCTGTATATGCAGTGATGGCAAATGCTGGAAAGGTTTGCAATACTTGTCTCTTATTCCTGACATTTTTTGACTTTGAGGCATTGACTCGGCCCTTCCATTGCTACACTTTTCTCTTAGCTGGGCCCTACTGCCATCTAGCTGGGAAATGGATCTTCCTCTGGGGCCCGATCCAGTTTCCAATGACATCAGCAAAAATCTTCCTATTTGCTTTAACAGAAGCTGGATTGGGTCCTTGCATCTAGTTTTACTTTGTATAAGGGAGAAAGGGAACACGATGGCTGCCTTTTATTCTTAGGATTACTGTGTTTATTGGATAAAAAACTTACAGATGTGAACCTCACCAGAGCCAATACTGAGAAAATTGCTAGCTAAACCTCAAAATGCAACATAGTCTCAGGAGAGCTTTCTCTTCTCACCACATATCACAGAGAACTCTTGTGTTCTCTTGCAATGCTCAGCCTTGGGATTACACACAGCACACTGAGCCACCTGTCCTAAGAGGTCTTTCCATGCAACAAGCAACAAAACATAGTGAAGTCAGAGCTGAACCCAACAAACAGGCCAGCCAGTACTCTTTAAAAAGCTCACCACCTGGCCCTCAATTTTAGAACAAATCAAATTAAAAGAGACAGATTTAAGGAAAAGTGTTTGAAAGCCACCATAAGAGCACCAAAGAACACCAAGACCTTACCCACCTCTCCTGATTCAGTCTATTTAGACCTGAGGCTCCAGCTTTTGATTCATCTCAGGAACTTTGCCCTGAATACTTTGCAGCAAAGTAGGAAGCAAAAGGAGATAGCCTAATCCTATTTCCTTACAGCCTCCGAGAGAAGCTTAGAAATAGCCTTAGAATCACAGTACTCAGAAGACCTCCTGTTCTGCTTTCAGGCTGTTGCAAGCATGACAGTTCTGCTGTGGTGGATGCTACTCATTGAAAACTGGGCCCTTGTGATCACCAGCTAATGTAGCTTGTGGCACGTCACAGGCCAGGAACTTGTTTGCAAGGGGGATGAAAGACAGCTCCCACATTGCTGGTGCTTCTCCAAGATGGCATTTAGTTTGAAATCGAGTGAGTCAGGGAAACCATCTTTAGCCACAGTTCAAAGTCCGGGCACCTGATGGCACCTGGGGAGCTCAGTTCCAGCCGTTTCCAGCAGTGAATGAACTCGGGATCAGCTCCAGCAATGGAGACGGCTCTCTGCCTGCTGAGCAGATGTCTGGAGACGCAGCCTGTCATGAAAGGGCCTCGGAAGAAGAGCATTCCAAGCCAGCAGGGCAGTGACGGGGAACTGGTCTCTGTTGCTAAAACTGATCTAGCCCCTGGAGCAGCTGCAAACCTTGGCCTGAAATTAGAGCCTGTACATGGGGACAAAGAATATAAAAGGGAGGATGAGCTTCTCCCCTCCCCCTACCTTCATCACGTTTCCTCTTCTCGCCATTCGACCGAGGAATCCCCAGGATCCCGTTAATGGAGTAAGAGCCCACTGGATCATTGGAGGCACTGGAGACAGGAGGGGATGCTGTGCTGGGCACTGGACGAAAGGAAAAGGGAAAAAGGGCCATCAGGAGAGCAGCACAGCACTCAGGGATCCCCAGCTGAAAGCTATGCATGCCACCAGTCTAATAGGAAAGCCTGGGCACTAAGCAGATTCCCAGTCCTTCATTCTGAAGGACTTACTCTACTGTATCCTAGCAAAACTGCATCCCAGATTTGCTTGTCCACTTCTACACTATAGCTTCACAGCCTTCCAGTTCAGGGCCATTGACAACAAGTAAGTGTATTCCATCAAGAAGCTAAACATGGTTACATCCCAGCTCAGAGCAGGCTTTCAAGATAATCGAGTGAAATGCTGCATAGGCCACATTCTCTAGTGACTTCATAGTCCATCCATATTTTACCAGATCATTTCCTCTCAGCATTTTTTCACCAGGAGTGCACACGTTCTGTCTTAGGCAGACTAGCCTCTTACATGCCCACCCAAAACACTTACTGAACAATTACCTTCTTAGCATAGGTTAGAACCACTTCAGTGCTGGACTAATAAATACAGTTCCCTACTGGAATGACTGGGTGATACATGCTACCGCCCAGATTAATGAAAATCTAATGCCTTTCTTTTGTACTGACCAATATCAATAGGCAGAATGCTCTGGCTACTTGGCCGTCCAAGATTGTTCATGAATTTCCAATATATCAAAAATGACAATAATCCCTTCATGATAATCAGGCCTTTAGAAAATAGAACATGTAGACCTATGCATCCAACAGGCGTGCCTATTGTGTCCCAGTGTGTCCCAGTATTAGAGAGAACATCCCAGTTCTCTTACAGGCCACTATTCGCCATTCAGCTCATCAAGCACTGCCCTGAAGCAATCAATACGTCCAACAGAAGCCTTTCAGGATGGAGCAGAACCTTTCAACACTCCAATGTGACCTACACTTCCTAGTACATCCCAGAACAATGAGACACTCCACCAGAAGCCCTCACAATCACTATCCCCACTCAGCCATTGCATTCCCTAGACATTGCATTAGTGGTCCAAGAAGGAATATCTGCCAGCTCCATCTGTTGTGATCAGTGATTGCCAGTCCACTAAGCAAGTCCATATTAAAAGGGCATCCAAAAATGCTCTTCCATATTGGCTTATTGTACTCATGAATGCAGTTTGTGTACAGGATTATATCTACCAGCTCTGTCCTATGTAGATGACCATTTTGTGGTAAATCCTTGTGTAGCAGCAGATTCTCAATAACCAAGAGAATCTAAGAAAGTCTTAGGTCACAAAAGTCTTAGGCCACTGTATTTCACAGTATCCCAGAATACTGCAGAATTATTGTTTTTCCTGTTCTAGTTTGTCACTAGATACAGCTATGCTAGCACGAGCAGACATATCCACCACACAGCCCACAGATTAAAAAGCATTTCATCACACATCTAACACAGTACTTTTAAACAGACTAGAGGCATTTGATCACTTTATTACAGCCTCCATATTCTGTTCACCTCAACAAAACAGCAAAACATCTCCCCCAGCAAAAAACCCCCCAAACATTTTCTCAGTGAAATGCACCCATGGGACACCTGACTGCAGAACTAAACAATTAAGAACTTAGTTGTGAGGCAGCTGGAATATCTTATTCATGTTTGTGTGTTAGTAGCACTAAGAAATGGACCAATTCCAGCAAAGGGAGAGGAGAGAAGAAAAATCGGTAAGAGGGGACAAAAGAGTCAGGGTAAGGACAAGAGAAAAGGTGAAGACTGACACTTAGGACAGCAGTAAATACTTCTCTATAGGGAGATGAAGGAGAGAGTGTGAATGTGAAATGGACATTAAGGCAGAATCACTTGGGCAAACCCCTGCTTTGGGCTAGTTTCTCCGTGATTCACTTCTCTGCAATGCAACAGGGGAGGTGAAGAATAGAAAACTCATTTCCATGGATGCTTCCTTCCCCCCACCCCCTCCCTTTTCCTCTGCTTAGCATCTGCTTGTCAGAGTTTGTTCCTCAACTAAGCTTCATCCCCATTTCCACTTGACCTGTCATCACCCCTCATGCCAGTCTACTTACCAATAGTATGTCCTGGTGCAGTCACACCTGTCCCACTCCCGTCTGGTGTTGGGTGAAAAGGTTGCTGAACTTTGGTTCTGATGATCCTGGAAAAGAGTGAAATGCATTCAGAACTCAAATGCATCTTCTCTGTGCCTTCACAGACCTACTATCAGAACCTGAAGGCTTGATCTGAGCTCTGGTGCAGCAGAGTGGCTTCATTTGCCCTGTGGTCCTGATTCTACTGCTTTAATAGTCCAGCTCTCAGAGAATCATCCAATTTCTGCTCTGTTGTCTTTATCCCAAACTTGGGTGTTCACTGCATAAAGATGGTGTTCAGTGAACAAGCTAGGATCTTCTGTGTGTTAACAGCTGCACTGTCATTTATGGCCTGATCTGTGAGCATAATCACATTGCAGTCTTTGCAGCTAATAGAGACATTGCTGAATTTACAAATGACATAACTTTAATTTTGTTGTCTACCTGAAAAATACCCTTCTGACTGACTAAATGCTTTATACTGTGGAAGGTTTGCCCAAAGCCCTTGCCCTTCACAAATGAGGTGAAAGCCAAAGGCATCTGTAGGGAGTGGTGATGGGATATAGATCACCAGAAAAAAACGGTCCATCAAACAGGGCAAAAATTGGTGTTTGTCAGGTGGTGAATGAACACAGCATGGAAACTCAAAAAGACATCACAAGGCTTATAATGTAGCTCAGAATGACAATAAACTGAACTGTAATTGTCAGTGCTCCGTTTCTTGTTACATGAAATCTTTCACCTCTAGGTCACTGGTTTAAATCCAGCTGAGGTCAGTGGTGAAAGAAAATCACTGGTACCTTGTATGACTGGCAAGGTCCCTGACTACTGGCAGATATTGGGTATCTGTGAATTGGGGACAGCTCTTCCACCAAGGAACTCAGTAAATAAGTCATGACCTGTGAAGGCCATGGAAACCAACTTCCTTTCTGAGATTAGAACAAGTCTCTCCTCTCTTCAGCCACTCCAGTTAGGATGTAGCCTGCAGATCCTCTTCAGCCTGAGCTTCTGGAACTCTTAGCTCTGCATTATATAAGTTTTATTTTCTACCTAAAAATATCTCCAGAAAATGAAAGCAAATAGAAGATTCTTCCTCCCCATTTGAGAGCTTCCCTTAAAAATTTGTTCTAAAGAATAAGTTGGCAAAACTTCAAAGAGCAAATGTGTGGCTAGTGGGTGATATGGCATGGATAGGGATAGGCAGAAACATTGTGAGGGCAATTTTTAAAAACCACAACTTCTGAGAGAAAAGCCTTCTTAGGAAAAGAAACAGAACATCTCACCTCAGCATACTAGAAAACTCTGCTACATGCCTGATAAGGCCTGAACTGTAGCTGGAGTACCTGGGACACAGCTGGAGACAGAGAGTGTCAAGGTTCTAGCCTGAGGATGGAAATCCAGATCCTCATTCCTTATAGATCAGTGGCACCAGATGCCCTAATCTACAGTTGCTGAGAAACTATACAAAAAGTGTCTGAAGGCCTCAGGGCCAGATTCTGAGGTCATACAATTTGTACTAGGTGAAGAGCTGATCTGAAAAGTGTGCTACAGCAAATAACACAACTTCTTCCTTCTTTTCTGTTTTTTTTCTTTTTTCCCCTCTTGTCTCACATTCCCCCTAAAACCCCCTGAAGTGCCACTCTGGTTGTGTGAGTTTATTGATTTCCCCCAGCCCAGAGAAACAGAAAAAGGGGATGGGGTGCAGGCAAAGGGATGGAAATAGAAAGCTATAAATTATTTGTGACAGGAAAGCAATAGTGCCAGAGTGCTGAGCACAAGTCCCGTGTCACTATTAGATTCCTTTTAGCCTGATGACACTGTAAAAGAGGTTAAGTGTCTGATGGAATCGTACACCTTGGGGGCAGGGGCAGTCCAGGAGCAGAACAAGCCACACAGAGCGGGTATATCAATTCTCCACGCCAATAATATTCCCCTCATTGATCGCAACACAAAGTTCAAAAATCTCATTATAGCTAGGCAGTCCTGGAACTTTTTTAAAATCAATAGAGTGATATAATATATGTATACTTTGTATAAATGTTTCTATCCATCCATCTATCCATCTATCCAAAATCTGCCTGAGGGTGTCTAAGTTAACCTACACATTATACTGTGTTATGTTCTATTGTAATGTGGCATAGTGAATGGATTGGAAGATTTCCCCTGCAGTCTTGGATGACATATTATAAAACGTCCTGTTAGCACTGAGGTGACATCAGACAGTTCCATTCATACTGAGATATGACATCAGATTTACCATTTGTACTGGGAGATGGCACCAGACAGCTCAGCTTCTACTGAGGGGAGCCATAAGATGAGTCTAATTATACTGAGATGGCAGATCAGGCTGTGCTGAATCATGCTGCATGAAAATTGCAAAGTTTCAAACACCCATTTAGAGTAAAAACAGCCTGTGAAACGCTGCAGGTATAAAATGCCTGTCCGTAATATTCCAAAACCCAGGCAGGGGATGAAGAGGAAGGTTCAATTTCCTTCCCCATTCACTTTGAGGTCTCTTGGCTGAGAACACCAGTTAGTGCCAGTTGTGACTGTGTTTACTGAGATGTGTCCATTAGGAACTGGAATGAGACTCACCAGCTCATTGCACCAAGTAGCTGTCAGCTGGTAATGATTTTCGGTCACTACCAAGCAGGACCAGATTTCTGCTAGTGACCCAGAGGTGAAAGGCTCTGTTCAAAAACATTCCCTTCCTAAGAATGAAACTGGTTTTATGTCAAAAGAAAGTATCCGGAAACTGAGCAGAGGGGAACAGTTCTGGTTGTGCAGCCTCCAGTGGCTTGGATCAAATAATTTTTGGCATCAAATGCAACAGTGAACCTAATAGTGTATTTGGTAGAACATATTTTCTATGGCTAACAGAAGAGACAGGTCTTGAAAAGACTCTCCTCAGCAGTGTTCCTTTGCCCTAAGGTCATGACTGAACTCCAGTGTTTTAAGGAAAGAGGTGAAATTTCAGGATTCTAATGCTCAGTACAGAAGACGGCAGTGCATCCCCCTGGGTCAATTCACTTAGGGACAGTGACAAACAGCAGAACAGCTAGGCAGCACTGCTGCTGCTTGAGAGGCTTCAAGTGAGCCTGTCCTACACAAGACCACCTAATGAAACAGCAGATGAAAGATGAACAGAGCTGACCTGGCCCTGTAGCAACAAATGCAGCATAATAATGCTGTCTTTAAACTTCAATGTTGCTGAAAGCTTCTCACCCTTACCGGGGATTGAAATACGCACTAAGCCAGCTCTGCTGCCTCAAATCTAGGATTTCTGGATTACTGCTGGATAAGAGGTCGCAAAGCCTCAATCACCTCTGGCTGTCTTTGATGGCTTGTTCTTGCCTTCAGACACTGGAGAAAGACAAGTTTTGCAGATTACATCCTCAGCCCTCCCCAGAAGCAGAAGGGACACAAGTCCTGGCACACCAGGTAGCAGTGCTGATTTCTTAAGATAAATACCAATATTTTCAAACATCTTTTTTCAAGAGAAATTGACCCTTTGGACTAAATTCATCTCTTCTCCAATTCCACCACAATCAGTGACTCCAATAACAGCATTTGTATTTAATTAGGAACATAAACTGGTACTCATTTTAAATTCCCATTTTTCATTTTCCAGTGGGAGACTTTTGCAGAAGTTAACTACTTTGAGTTTTGGATAATATAAACAGATTTAATACATAACCTTCTGAAGTTTCAGCAACAGGACATTTATAGATCTTTGATTGCAGTAAAGCAACTGAACTTCATTTCACAATCTGAATTTAATATCCAATATTATGTTAAGTGATGGCATATAATGTCATTACAGTAAATAGTATCATACTGTGAATTATACATCCATTCTGGAATTCATGAGTTGCCATAGTTGGCTTGTAGTAACTCTTTCTAGACTTAATATTATATACAGCACCAGCTGAAACCAACTACTTGTTTCCAAATGCTTTTGACTTCCTTAAATGTTCCACATTAGATCGTGAATTTCCAATCTTTGATTTCTATTTCATTATTTTTGTCAGTTTTAACGGAACTCTTTTCCTGATTCGGACAGACAAAAATCTTTTCTTCTAGTATTACAATTGTAACAAGCTCTAATCAAGGGCTTGAAATAAATATTAGAAGTTAAAATTAGCTGAGCAGAGTGATTTCTGAGAACTTTCACTCTTAAATAAGCAAGTAGAAAATCACTTCTAAAGCTGTTCAGAAATTACTAGCTAAAAGAACAACAGATCATAGAAAACTCACCTTGCTTCTCTGACATTTCTATCCAAACTCTCTTACAGCCTAACATACTCTGTGGTTTCTTCTCTCTTACTATGGCTGGCAGAGTATTTTGACAGTATCTCTAATAAAAAAAATCTAAAAAAATACTAGGGCTGATCAGAGGGAGATAAGGTAGGACTGTGTAATCTGCAGTCATAATCTAGCAATTGTTTTAACCCTGGAAGAACAGAGTGAAGTTGAACTGAAGGAAAGATTAGCGTGTCCTGCTGCCTCAAGAAGACTCTGACAGATTTCAGAAAGCACTGGTATCCTCACTTCAGTCATATTCCTTTGTTGTGGATTATTTTTGAGAGTGGAAGGATGCACTCAGCAGAGCACCTAACTCCTTGTAATTGTTTTGGAGTATTCATATTTTAAATGCTCCATATTAGAAGCACATTACAAGACCCCAGGGTGTGCATTACTGGGCAATTAAAGCGGTTCTTGGAAGGCTAACATCGTGAAGCTCCAGCCTTTTCTCTGCACTGTGTCCAGGGGAGGCTGTGATGGCCAAGGCACACACACCCTGCTGTGCTGCACCGCTTAATTAGTGCCGGGCTGCGCTCAAGGCAGTGCACGGAGCTGGGCTCAGCGAGACACTGGAGCCTTCTCTGCATCAGATGGCTCCCTCCAAAAGGGCTTGTGAGCATCCCAGTGATGCTGGCAAAGAGGGACAGCATGGGATGAGAAGAGGCAGCTTTGGGGTCTAAGGTGAAAGCCCCCATGGAGCCAAAAGTATCCCACCTGCAGATCGGTGCTGCAGAGGCATAAAGAGACCTGAATGTGGCTTTGGTTCAAACAGGAGACAGTCTTGTGTTTCTGGGCATAGGTTGAAATGCAGCTGAATTCACGGTTGAGTAAAAGAAGGGGGAGGGAAAGTCTTGTTTGCACAAAGTTCGAAATGGAAAGCAAGCTTTGTAACATGGTGAGGAAAAACAGCCAAGGGATTTAGGGGTGAAGGAAGGGAAATAGAAAGTCTGATAGTTAGAGCCTAATCCGATTTAGGAAAGGGCTTCAGTTCTTGCTCTGTCATGGACCTCTCTCATCAAGAGTTTGGACAAATGGCATTTCTCTCTGTGCTCTGTTTCCTGCCTGAAGTGTGAAGATAGGAGCATTGCCGTGCCACCTGGGGCACAGTGAGGACAGCTGGAAGGAGGAGTGAAGGGCTCAGACTCTCTAATAAACAGGGGCCAAGTAAGTGCTTCAGCGAGCTGTAGCACAGTGTTGGCTTCGTTCTCCTGCTTGAAGCAGAAGTGACATGTACCCTGCTGACAGAGGCTGTATGTGAAGGGAAATGGGCAAAGGCAACAGGAATCGTATTTCAGCTGTACAGCCTTTGGTGGTGGTGTTTGAATTTGCAACAGCAGATGTAATTGGGAATATCAGAGCTGCAGTTGCTATATAAAAGCCACAACATAATTTCTCATACGAGGTAGGGTGGGAGCAGTAGAAAAAATCTACTGCAACACTTAGAACCCTCAGAAAAACAGCTGACATTGGCAGGAGCAGCTTCCTTGCTAGCTGGCCTGAGGCTCTGGCACTCCCTGCCAAGACAGCAGAATGCCTTCAAACCCTGCCATATTCAGGGGCCACAAGCAATATTCACACATTCAAACTTGCTTCTATCATGAAAATTGCATTTTCTTCTCCCTACCTTTTGGAAAAAGAGAGAGAAGAGGGGCGATCATGTACTATGTTAGTATGTAGGCACAAGTATGGTAGATTAATTACACTGATTAAATTGATAGTCCTTAAAGGTGCATGAAGAGGGATTATCTGTTTTCTCAAAGCTTCCAAATAGATGAGAGGTCAAAATGGAGATGTCTTATGTACCTCGATACACAATCCCAGCCCTCTCTGAGGAGAATTGACTCTCTATCTGCTGTTAATCTGTAGGTCCCTCAATTTCACTGGGGCTAGACTGACACCATGCCAGCAGACATGGGGAAAAACGTGTCACTTTGTTCCAGGTTAGCCTGTTCACTATGAACACGAGAGAAAGCCCAATCCTGCCCATTTCTCTCACTGCATTTCTTGACTGCACTCTAAGAAGACACACGATTCACAGCATCAGTTTTACTATCTGAAGGGCTTAGAGAGGAGCTAGGATTTTTTTTTTTGTTGTTTTAAATCAGTGACCCATGATGACACCATATGGTTTTATTTCATTTAATTTGAGCAGAGCATTAACGTTCAGCTTCTAGCAGATCTCTACCCATTCCAGTTCTGCTGTGCTACATGGCACAGGTGCAGATATAAGGAAGAGGGGTAGAAGGACAGAAAGGAGAAGATGTCTGCCTTCTGAAACTAGATGTGCCAGGCTGGAGGCTGACCTTCCACCTCATTCTACTCAGCAGTAACATGCTGCTCCACGCCCCTGGCACTGATGATTGACAGTGGTCAGCCCCATGTGTGTAGGTTGCCCAGCCTGACCTCCTAGAATGAATTGTTGCATGAGGCTCTAAGAACCATTTGCCTACCTGGGAAACAGGTGTGCCTGAAGCTGTGTTATGCAAAACTGTGGCTACAGAACCATCAAGACCCAGGCTGGCTGCATGAGCTGCACTCAAGAACTGACTGCAGCATAGAAATGTCCCAACAGTCCTCAGGCAGGTGTTTCTACTTTTATTACAGTCATTTCATGTCTGGAATGCTTTCTTCCAGACATTCATTAAAATCCAAGCATTTAGAAAACATCATACAGTTACCAAAATATTGTAAGCAAACTTGATGCTGGGTTTTTGACATCCCGGTTTTAAGGCGAATTAAGGAAATCTTAAATGACAAAAAGAGTTCTATTGGTCTTGGATGTAGAAACACAGGGAGGAACAACCTGGGTCATCAAGTCCAAATTTTAATACCATAGGCAACCATGAAGTAGACATTCAACTCAGAGCAGCCACCAAAACATCCATCAAAGCAGCTTTCCCCCTCAACACATTCATAATCTCTGCAACAGAGGCCAAAATCTTTAAAACCAACAAGCCACATGAACAGAACAGAGAGAAAAACATCACTGGTAGCTAAAGTCCCTTTCACTAGCAAGACATTTCTGCCATGAAAAGGCCCAGAAATTTGTGACCTCTTAGGAATTAAGAGTTGTTTTCTGATTACACCTGCACTGCAATGGTGTGTAGCTCAGAGTGGCATCACAGTTGCCTCCAGCCTGGCTGGCTGGAGTGCTGGGGCAGTGTTCCTGCAGCAGGGTGGAGCTGGCAGGGGGCAGAGCTCACAGCGAGCGCCGCGCAGCGCGGCCGGAGCTGCCACCACAGCGCCCGTGCCAGCAGCTGAGCTAAGAACACCTACAGAAACACACGGGCTGGCCAAGGTTAAATATCTTAATCTGCAGCATGGCAACTTTTAATTGAAAGCTTTGCTTTGAGCCCATTTCCAGTTATTAAAATTCAGGAGTCTGTGCTGAATTCCTTGTGGACATTCATTTTGATTAACAGAAGACATGTGTGTACTAGGAAGGGAGTCTTGAACTGGGAGGAATCAGATAAATGTAGATAACATTCTCAGCCCTCTTGCAAGTTATGCCATACCTGGTATTTTGTGTAAAGCCTCAGATCTTGAAGATAAACAATTAGTTCAGCTTTCATTTAATACCAAGGTATTTCTGGCTTTCATAACTTCAAGGACCAGGTGGAAATGGGACCTGGCTGCCTCCCAAGGGGCCAGAACTGGAGGCAAAGGTAAAAAAATTCTTATTTACAGCATTGTGAATTTTATGCCAGGCTCCTCATTTTGGAGGGTATTGACTCAGGACTTTTTAACTTTTGGTTTTGGCATCTTTGTTTATTAGCTGTGTATTATCTCTCTATCCTGCAGAGTGCTGCACTGCAGTAAGTGCTTGCATGTGTTGGATAAGTAAATGTTTGCCTTTACAGGGATGTCATTTTGTGTGCCTCCCTTACACTTGTCAGAACAGGGAAAAATTTTCCCAGTGGACTCTTTACCATTAAAATATTTTTGAAAAAAACCCCAAACAAACAAAACAAAAACAAACAAGCAAAAACCAACCAACCAACCAAAACAAAACAAAACAAAACAAAACAAAACAAAACAACAAAAAAACCCCCAAACCAAACCAAAAAAACCAAAACAGTGCTGAGGATGTGTCTATTTAATCTTATGTTATTTTTACCTCAGCTTTAAAGAAATCAACAAAATTGTAAGAAGAATATAAGTCTTATTAGAATGGGAAAAGTGTGGGTTTTCTCTTTAGAATTGCCTTTTTCAGATGAATTGGTGACTATGCTGGTGACTATGCTAAAAAATAAAAATGATATGTTTTGATTTTATTGAAACTGCACTTAAATGTAGAATTCTAATAAAAATCTGGCTCAAAAACACATAGAAAGTAGTCCCAGAGAAGCAGAATCTTTCCCTTCCTGTTCTAGTCCTTGTTGTTCTTGGTATAATTTATTCCTTGCTTTATCGTGTCACCCAAAGCAGCTCAGCACAGGTGAGCACTTCAGGGTGGGGATGTTACACAGACTCCTGCATCAAGTTGGTGCCTGTCTCTGTAGGAGATGGTCTAGTTTTCATATTTATAGGACAAAGCCAGTTTTATGTAGTGGAAAGATCAATCTGTAGCCAATCTGTTAGGCTGATGTAAGTCACTGCCAGGTCTGGTGTTTGGAGATACAAGCTGTATGTTTATGTGTCCATATCATATTGGCAAATGCATTAGTGTTTAGTTCTTGGTATGTTTTAATTCACCACAAAGCCAGCATACTTGTTTATCTTTACCTGTAGATTTGCACTTATAACTGTGGCTACATGGAGTTAGATATTTGGGTCACATATTATATATTCAGGACCCATGAAGAATTAATACATATTTTTTCACGCGTTTAAAATTTTAACAGAATTTTGTGGGAAAATATTCAGATGTGTGGCTTGTAACCATCATCAGCTATTTATATGGACGCTTTTGTACAGTACTCACTTATTACAAATAATAAGCCACCATCAACTAGCATTAGTCTTTAACAAGGCTATAATATCTATGATGTAATAGCTAACATATCTGAATACTGATTCATAACTTATGTGGAACCTTAAGGCCCATACCTGTGTGTATATTTGCTTAATAGTGTAGGTTTGTGAATGCAGAACTGCTCTATTCTTAAAAAATATATCTGGCTTCCAGTTTATTAACTGCAGAACTCTGGGTTTCTCTGAGACTACAGCAACCTATTATATCCATCCTTTTCTGTTACAGTGGCTGATAAAGTACCCTCAGCCTCTGGGTCCCCTTTTCCTGGCTCCTGGATAAGTACAGTCTCTGTCCATAGAAGTTAGCAGATCAAGAGTTTATGTACATAATGCTCTGCAAAATAATTTGAATTAACTGAATGTGTGAAATTAAAGTGGTCTAGTTAAACTGCATTACACCTCTGGCTCCCTTGTTTAGAATTAATGCAGCTTTAATTTAGTTTAGCTTAATTCACTTTGGAAATGAAGTGAACTAAATTCAATTTAGGACACTTAAATTTTGAATGAGCACCTGAACAATGTTTTAATGCTTTTAACCAATGTACTTGCAAAGTTAATTCAGATTAATTTTCCTGTTTGACCCTGTGGAAACAAGACTGTTTTCTATTCCCTCTCAATGAAACCTTCTCAGCTGAGACTCCTTCAACAACTCCGAATTGACAACCAACCTCCCAAGAGGAGCAGTTTAAATGATCCTCCCACATGCACAAGTGTTTCCTTATCCCTACATCCCCATGCAGGCAACTTTTCTCCCAGTGAGCTTTCGTGATCTCTGAGGCTGATTTGTCTAGAGCTTGACTCGCTGAACCAGGCACTAGCTGGGGTAAACACAGCAGAGATACAGCAATTGTTTAGCACTATCTAAAGACCTGAGTTATAAATATTGAATTATTCAAATTTTGCAGTTTAGGATTTTGCAGTGGAATATGATATTGCAAATTACGATCTATTATTTCTGCAAATCATGATATTCTAGAGAATTTTAGTGATTTTATTCAGTTCCATTATTTCAAAACATGGTCCCCTTAATCTGAATTAAGTATGTGTTCACCTAATGAATCAGAATGCCTCCAGCTGTAAATCAGCATGTATTGAATTTTTTTAATCTAACTTCAGTTCAACAAGATCAGATGCAATCAGGATTCACAGGCAGAAGAATATAGAGGGATATAGGCAATGGTATTTAAAAAACTATACTCCCTTTACATTTTTTCTTGAATGTATTGTAGTCTGAGAAGACAGGAGATATCATAAGGTGAATCAAAGATTCTATCATGTCAGTTTTAAAATGCAGTTGTCAAATCAATCATGAACAAAATAACCTTAGAAGTAAGACAGAAGCCTATTTTAATGCAAAAATATTGATATTTTTAGAGCATCATTATGGAAATTTTGGAATTTTCATTACCTTCTTTAATTTTAAAACACACAGTGTATTTGGTCAAAAAGATACCTTAGGAGGGAAATGCTGTTAAATATATTTATCACAATGCAAAAAAGCCCTTGAAAATTGCATTTTGGAAAATCTCATCTCGGAAAGCAGCTGGCCTAAGATTTTGCTGAAAAGTCAAGCAGACCAAAAAAAAAAGAAGAAAAAGAAAAAAAACCAAAGAAAGCCACTTAAATGTCCCAAGCCATCCAGTATTTTTGATTAGATGATTAGGCAATATTTTGTGTGCTGTTTTTTATGGAGTTATTGCTTATTAATAGTGTTGTTTGATGGCTACAGCAGTCTCATATCTTTGAGCAATAGAAAATTAGCATGGTTTCACTGAAACAGCCACTGTATAATGCAATAAGGAGACAGACCTATATATTAATATGCTTGTGCAGAATGCACTTCAGCATATGTGGGCATCCATTTATGTGCAGCTAGCTAAGAGGATAGCACTGTAAGTAAAATCTAGGCTTTCAGTGTGCCTGTGCTGCTCTACAGGGCTGTACTGATGTACCAGTGTGTGTGTGTGTGTGTGTGTGTGCTTATGGGTTTGCACACATAGGCCATTGCAGGTCTGTCTGTCTGCAGGTGTGCTCCTACTTCTGTGTGTGATCTGGCTGTGCTGCTTGCTGAATGCCAATGAGCTTAGTAAAAGCATGTATGTATTTGTATCTGTGTGTGCATCTATCTGCATATGGATAGGCTTGCATGGTGTCTCTAGATCTGTTTCTTTGTGTGGTTTGTGTGTCCCTCCTGTGAGATGGATACCTCCTTGAGGCCTGATCTCAGTCACTGTGAGTGCTTTCATTCCCATAAAAGGCACCATCACTCAGCACCACAAACACAAACTGGGCACCAGGAGACTTGGATCCCTGTTGATGAAGTCTGTGAGAGAGCAGAGTCTTTTAATTCACTCTGTGCCTCGGTTTCCCCTCCCAGCCTTTTTTTAGACTGAGACTGAGGACACATGCTCCCTGCTACTATATGGGCGTAATGTAATGCCCTGTGTGAATGGCTCTATCTAGTTCAGTCAAGATACGAGTCATGAGAGGACCTTCTGATGCTCTGCCACTGCCTCCCAGAAACATTCATCCCTGCATGTACCTGCCTTTGTGTGTTCGTGTGTGGGGTGTCCATCTGTGTACTTTGTGGCTGGCTATTTGTAGTTTTTATCTCCCCCATGTACAAACAGAGCAGGGGAAGATGGAAAGGAAGGAGTTATTAAATGCCAAGCGGATATGCAATAAATCCCATTGATTTTACAAACTCCAGCTTGTCTTCAATCTCTTTCCGTTCTTTATCCTGGGGGCATTGCAACAAAACCCTATTTTAAATACCTTTTCTTTCCCTTCCCCCTTCCCCCTCCTCTCACTCCCAAAAAAGTGTCAATATTTTATTTGGATTTTTAACTTCGCTCCATAACAGTTGTTTGACCTCCTGACTCATGTGAGTCACATAAATTCTGGGACTTTATTCAGGAGCCATGTTCCTTCTATTGAATAAGCAATTTGGGAGGGTGAATTAATGACTTGTGCTGTTGCTGGAAAGTCCCTGAAGAAATATTAAAATTGCTTGCAGACCAAATCAATACTCACTGAACACCCAGCATGAGGACCTGGGCTTTTTAATGGCTACAAGCAGCAGCACTGGGTAGAGGAAGGGGAATTCCTGTACACACAAGGCACGCAGGCACACACAACCAACAGCAGCCTTCCCCAGCCTTGCTGGCTGTTTCAATAACAGCAGATTCTTGTGCACACAACCTGCTCCGAGCTGCTGCCTGCTGTGCCAGGGAAAGGACTCACAGTCCCGTTCCCCAATCTGCCTCCCAAGCAGATCATGCAGGATTTGCAAAAACTGGCAGTTTGGGCTGTGTGTTAAGCACTTGGGTTAGCATGGTCTGGCACAATCTGTGAGGCACAAGGAAGGTTGATTGTTTGTGCCATTATGAGCCTGTTCTGTGTGTCACTTTGTTTTACTCTCTAAAGAGGAAAGACACGAGTGCTGTGTTAGGTTTGAGAGTGCTGTTGTGGTTTGAGAAGAGGATTTGGCTGTTTTGCAGAGGCACATCTGTGAGATGGTTCTGTAGCTTTGGGTGCTGAACAGTATTTTCATCTGTCCACAGTGTGAATTTGTTTGGTTTGTGGTATTTTGTAGGATTTCCTTTCTTATAATGGCTTGTGTTTTGGTGAGGCTTGAATATCATGCACCCCTTCTTGTGTTGAGTGCCTGCATGATACTTTCGGTCATTAAGCAGGTGTCACTTCACTACACCAGCCTATTTCAACGCTCTGGGTGAAATCCTGAATGGTTCTGAGTGCCCTGGGAGTCCACCAGACTCACTAGGACATGAATGTGCTCAGTTGTGCTGTTCAACAAGGCTTTTAGTATTTGCTGCTCACTAGACTGACGACTGCCAGATTTTGCCCATACCCTAAGACCCCTCTGGCAAGGGTGGGTTTTGTTACCAGAGATTTCAAGTCTCCTTTGAGAATGTGGCCCCGTGTTTTGGTGTTTTGCCCTGTGGTTGTGAATGGCTGTTTTGTATTCGCTTGTTGGGCGGCTGTTATTGTGTATTAACACCAGGCTGGGTGTGCTTTGTATGACCGCATGTCTGTCTCATTGATTCCATCAGTATTATTTTGTAATCGTGTGATTGAGTTAGTGTGCATTTCAGGGCTCCTGTGTATTGAATAATGATGTCAGGGATTGGGTTGTTTGACTGGGTAATGGCCTCTTTTCAGTGTTGTAAGTGAATGTGTCCTTCTCCTGTTTCCCTGTCTCGGCTGGGGCAGGATCATTTACACTAGGTGATTCCTTAAGATGCTCACATGCACTAAAAGAATTTCCCTTTGGCTCACGAGCTCTCCCTGCCCTCTGGGCATGCTGAAGGTACGTCTCCTGTGTGTGTGTGACACATGGGGTGCCATGTCTGGCTGGCTCTCAGCTGCATGCTCCAAGGTGTGTGTGTCTTCTGGCGTACTCAGGGATCTTTCAGTTACGTTTTCGGATAAGGTTCTTCACAATTACATGCAAGACAATTCTGTGCAGTTTCAAATAAGATTTGACTGAGGCTGTGAAAGGATCTATAAATTACAACATGCCTTCAGTGAAGTGCATGCTTGCCTTTGCAAGGGTCTTCTTGTATGACTTTCTACATTAATGCATAGAAGGGCATCTGTGTCAGTTAACAGATGCCTCTGATCTGTGTGTGACTGACTAGCAATGTTCCCAGGTCTCAACTGACCTGGGTCTCTCCTATATGTAAGAAAGAATGGGATTTTGTGTCAGCAGCATTTAGCAGTAAATATATGTGTTAAGAAATTTTTAATGTACAATGAATCTCTGGGTTTGTGCAATGGCTTCTGACTTGTGCGGGTATTGTGCAGTAATACTTTAAGACAGTGTGGCCACATTTGGTCCCTTGGAAATGAACAAGAGAGTTCAGTTATTTTTCAGCTGATGATTATATGTCATTGCTGCATGAATTTATTTGCTCTGTGCAGGCAATGTGTCTGGCATTGGGCCTGCTCTGTCCTTCCTCAGCCATCAGAATTTAGCCCAGCAGTAGTCACATCCAGACAAAGTCTATGAAAAAGGCTGTGAAAGATCCAGAAAACTTCCAGAGAGAGTTGTCATTTGTACCCTCTCATCAAAATATCTCATCAGGGAAAGATCTATGACCTCTCTCAGTCAGGCCATCTATATGGCTGAGATTTAGCAAGGCAGTGAATTTAGCTTATATTTTTCAGTCAGGTTGCTAACAGGTAACTCCTTTCTCATCCTTGCATTAGCTCAGTCCTTGTAACTTCCTTTGCTCCCTTGTTTGTGCTCTCACACTCTTTTCCCCACTTTCTCCTCTGTATTCTGGCCTGAATTTGACCTTGAACAGTTTACATGATCCTTAGCCCGCCCACTTCTTTACCAGATCCCACCCCTCACACTGGGGCAGCAGCAATAGGGAGAAGAGAAAAAAATGAGGGAGTGAGGAAGGGAGAGAGGGAGGGAAAGAGGGAGAGAGACCTGTTTGAAAAATAATTGGAGGCTGTTAAACAGAGGAGCCCAGCATATCACTCTAGTAATGGAAATAAATTCCATTGTATTTGCATTTTAATTTTCCACATAAACAAAGGCCCGGAGTGAGCTGGCTTCGCCAGAATCACCGGCCAGAATTTAATTAGAAATGAAAAGTTTATAGGGTCCTCTTTAATGCGATTAATGCACAGTTAACATTTATCACATACATATGCTGGAATCGCCTTTTTTAAGCAACCACCGGCCATGAAATGAATTTCTTTTCAACTTTTTTAGCATGCGTGAGGAAGGCTGTCTCTGGTGAGGCGGTCCAGTGAGCACACTCCTGACAGCTTGGTAAACTGCAGCCCACAGAGGCTTAGTAGCCCCCATCCTCACTGAGGAAAGTTCAAGGTGGCTTAGAGGGAAGCATGGTCTAGTGGTTAAAGCCTGAGGTTGGGAGTCAGGGGATCTGGGTTGTATTCCCAACTCTGCCACATGCTCACTGCATGACTGACTTGCTCTCAGCATCTGTTTCTCTGGGTGTTAAAAATAAAAGAGAAATCAGCTAAAAGAAGATATCTCAGCCCCAGACCCCTCTGTGTCTCAGTCTCTCCAGCAGCTTGCCCAGCCCTGTTGTATGGGATCTGGATTGTATCCTGTACTGTGCTGACCTCTCAGCTCATCTCCCTGTGCTTGAGCATTCCTATGCCAGCTGCAGGGACAGAGGAACATCCCTGATGTGAGAGACTGGGCCTCCTGGAGGGACTTCTTTGCAGTGCCTCAGCTGCCTGCACATTCATATGCATCTCACACGGGCACAGGTTCCTATGGTTCCACATTGCTTCTGGGAGATACGCATCTTCCTGACAAAGAGCATGAGTCAGGAGTGGGACTAACTCTGCCTCTGAAATGTGGGAGCCCCAGCAGCCCTGCCATGAAGACCTGTATTCATGCTTCATGTTTCTTAAGGGGATCATCACATGCTGGCTTGGTCCAAAAAACTACTAAGAACAACTTGTGAGATACTTGACTTGAGTCCATCAAGGCTGAGCTTCAGATATGAACATAAACCTACTCAGGAGCAGCAACCAGTCCTCCTTGTGGAAGGGGTAATTATGCCTCCATCACCCTGAGGGGGCCTGAGAAGTTGTCCTGTGAGTGCTTATAAAAATCTTGAGCTTGTCTGCACATGAATGCTAGAGAAAGCAAGTCTGAATCAAGACAAATTATCAATATCCTTTCCTTGAAGAGCACAATGACAAGATAAAAGGCCAAAGGTGAACACCTCCCCTGTTAATCTGTGCCCCTGCCAGGGCCAGGAGGGTATCAGACTTGTCACCTCCCTGCCTTCTCATGAGTCCCAGAGGGGACTGTGGTCCCTTCCTTATGCTGCTTTCCCTGCTCTAGCTGTGTCAGACGGGCTGCAGCCCCCCTCTACTCCCACACTTCCTTTCCAGTCTTGCAGACAAGCAGAGTAAATAAACCAGGCCCATGGACACAGAGTGTTAGCGTGTTAGGGACACAGCAGGGGAAGGAGGAACATGAAACCTCTATTGATCCCTTGAGGAATGATGTCCCTTCCTTATCTTATCAGATTCTCTTCACTCTTCAATTATAGTCTGTTGAAATTGGCCTCTTAACCCAAACAAGATAACCTGGGTAATGAGGAAAAGAGTGCAAGGGGAGGGGAGAGGAGAGAAGGGCAGAGTCCAGTGCATTAAACTAAGCTATAATTAGAAATATCTCCTTTAGTGCAATCTCCTCTGCCCCCACTGTCCCCAGGTATCCTCTTCTTGCATCATGTATCAGGTGAACTACTGCACATCCAGTCCCTGATAAATGTATCATGTCATATACACCCCTCATTCCCTCAGTCACACTTGGTACCCACAACAGGCACGTCCCTACATTTGTGCATGACATTTTCTTTATATATGTATTTGCCCTGCCTTACACCTTTTGTGTTCACACATCTCAGCAGATGCCACTTTGTCATGCACACGTTTGCACACGTTTGTGTTACTGAAACTGCCCATCTCACCCAGCTGTGTTTCCTCTGCACACTGGTGGCACAGCTGCCAAAGCACCTTATCCCCACATCTGCCCAAAAGAACTGTTGGCAAAGATATGAGCACTGTTAGGGCTCCTCCCTGCATCTGGTTAGAGCCATAGCTCATCAGTGCACAAACAAGACTCTCTGGCCATCAGGAAGCAGTGGCACGGAATCCTGTGCAGAGTTCCACCTATTGCTGTGCCTCTGCTCACCACTGTGACTCCCTGCATGCAACTGCAGAGTTGTGACGTTGTTTCCATGGATAAGACTATTCTTAGTTCTTACACAGACCAACAATACCTGCTTGCCAAAAGTCTATACTCCCAGCTGGACATGTTGCCCTAGTGATATGCCCATGCTCCTCCTTGTACACATGTTGTGGGGTATAGGGCATGTCTCGCCCAAATATCCATTACAGAGAAGATTGTCTGGTGGAACAATAGAGACTCAAAGGTTTATCTGCACAAATGCACC
The DNA here is from genome assembly GCF_903797595.1 of Erithacus rubecula. Classification (NCBI taxonomy): domain Eukaryota; kingdom Metazoa; phylum Chordata; class Aves; order Passeriformes; family Muscicapidae; genus Erithacus; species Erithacus rubecula. The sequence goes on from NC_136660.1 coordinate 16,372,643, forward strand.
CAGGTTTCCATGCTCAAATTACTTCACTGTGCACAGGGTGATCCTGGAGCATATTCAAGTGGTGCAGAAAGCGCTTTCATTTTGGAAGGTGGTGCTCTGAACAGTGCTAAGGCTTCATTTACAGGGCTGGCATCCTTCTCATGCATGCATGCTTCAAAAGACTGTGTTCCCCGGGATCACTTTATCCCTTGTCTTTCCCTGTGCCAGGGGCATTTCCTTATATACACATCCACCTGAAATGGGCCACACTCCCACTTCATGTCTCCCTGCACCACCAGCTCTCCCAGTTGTGTCCGTGGGTCATGAAGACCCATGGGTATGCCACAGGCATGTGTTTTTCTTTAAGTATTTGCAGGTCACAAAAACTCATGTAAGCTGCAATGGGAGTTTAGAATCAAGGCACTCATCTTTTTACAAATTTGTATGTGTTTTACTTGTGCAAGCATACAGACTCATCCATGCAGCTCCTCCCTGCTCTCCAGCCTGCACCCCTCACAAGAATCTGCATGCAGCCAGACCCACTTGCTCTGTCCCCATCCTGTCTGCCTTCATACTTACAGACCCTAAACTCAGGCACAAGTGTAGCCTGGAATTGTTAAAGCCACATAAGGGAGTTGGATGTTAATACTGAATGACTTGGCTTCTTATTTGGACAATGGCCCAAACTGCCTTCTGGAAAGCCACAGCAGGTCTGATTTTGACAGTATACAATTCAAATCAGCTTTAGCCTTTCACTCCATCCTTATCTCTTGCCCTTTTCTTATCCAACCCTACCCAACCGTGCTCTCTTCCTATTCTGGAAAACTTCATGTTGTGGCTCATCTGTCAGAATCAGCACTACAAATATTGTCTCTTTTAAACTCTAAATTTGCTTTTTGTTCCATAGAGAAAGGGAATCTGGGACATTGCACAATTTCCACTCTACCTCTGCTTGCACTGCCTTGGCACAGTTTTACATAGAATATCCCTGAAATACACTCGGTTTGCAAACATGATATCCCTTTTTACAGAAATGTTATTCCTTCTCTTTCTCTTCCTCTTCTCATCTCCTCCTGATTTTATAAATGAATATGTATTTTTTTGTGTATGTGTGATTTATTTATAAATGTTTAATTTTTCAAGTTCAAAAGTCTGCAATTAAACAACCAAGAAGTGGCATAAATTTAGGCAAATATTAACAGCAGGTACTGTTACCTAGCTACATCATGCTGTCGTCTTTCTTTTTAGAGACAGATTACCAAAATTTGATCTTAAAAGAATTTTTAAGAAACAGAAGTATACTGAAAGACATTATTCCCTTTAAGAAGGGCCCAAATCTTAGTGCTTAAATAATATAGTGCAATTTTAAAGTGAGAGCTTGAAAGTGGGCAGTTGGGTAATGAGGTTGCTGTTGTATTTTGGCCCTGCTTAAAACAAATGAGGATTACTTTTGTGAATCAAAGGACTGGGATATTAATCCTTCCTCACCAATGAAATGAGTGCTCTTTTTATTGCCAGAACTATGCAAACTACTCTGGAGCTAGAGGTGGTACGGGGCATTCTGTCCAACAGATGTGTGAGGGTTTCTTTTGTGACTTTGTTGTCTTGGTGCAGTCTCTGCTTTCCCTCGTGTAAATTAGCAAACAGACATCAGTCTGCCTTGCAAAATATGGGTACCACCCTTCTCAAATGAAATACAGTGATGGGCATTTTGAGCAGAGCTGATCACTGATCTTGAAGCAATTTGTCTTCCAAGCAGATATGGCTATTGAACCCTCATGCCTTGGACCCATACAGAGAGGGAAGAATTCTTACCTTGGAAGGAGGAGGATCTGCTGAAAATGGAGCTAAATGCAGGAATAGTAAATTTGCCCCCAGGAGAGAACAATTATTAGAGGCAAACTCCATCCTACCTGTGTATGTGTGCATGTGTTAGGGAGTTGCTGGAAGCCTGGGGAACAATATGCTGTGCAGATTTTAGAAATGCTACAGGTACTGCAGAGCTAGGGGATGACAAAAACAAGAAATGTCCTCTTTCTGTTTTTCACAGAGGCAAAGACAAGCCACCAGAATCTCCCTTCCTGAATTAACAGTGAGGTTTGGGTAAATCTTTCATATATAGCATTTTCTGGGAAGTGTATCTGTGTACTCACGGTTCGTAAGCTCAGGCTTTTGGCACATCACTCTTTCTCCTCTCTGTCAAAACTAGTACACACATAAATCCCAAGCCAGACAAAGGACAAAGGAATATCCTTCCCTGACTGCCTCAAACTCCTGCATATGCTTCCTTTTGTGTTCCAGCATTTTGTGTCACCATCTATGTGCCTGCTCAGAGATGTGTTCTCTACCATATACCAATATGTGGTGTCCAACCAGCAGGCACGTTTTACCAAAGGTACCTATCTGCCTCACTTAGAGTCCCTGTACAAATGTCCTGTACAAAAAAATGCAGTATAGTTCAGCTATTTTGTTCCCCACACTCACCTCTGAACACATCAACCTTTCAAATTTGCCTACTATATACTAATGTATACCCTCTGTACTCCTTCTATGCCATCACTCCTCCTCAATGTCTATATGGACAGACATATTCTCTCCATATGTCTCAAACATTTCTTGCATATATCCTGTCATTCTTCATACCCCAACCACAGCTATTCCTCTCCTATGGCTCCAGGATTGAACTATTGTGTTGTCCATTTCCCAGTGACAAGGGGTCTAGTTACAGGGTTATTGATTAGTTTTCATGCAGACAGATGGATCTGCCTTTGGTCTCCCCACCAAAATCCACCTCTGTATGGGCTGATTGTCACTGCTCCAGGGATAGGATTTCACCAGGAGACCACCCTCCATGCAAACATCCTTCACCCAGGCCACGGATGGTAATAAATGGAGTCAGGCTGAGCCATAATAAAAGCAATTGAGTGGGTTACCTGTGCAGACATGAGATTTATACCTCCTCATATTTGATGTGATTGTTTTATTGAGTTCTCAGTGCAGTTAGGATGCCATTTATTTATTTATTTATATGCCTACTTATCATGGAATAGGGGGGGAAGCTCTTTCAGCCTAGCTGGTGTTCAGCCTCTGTCTTGTCAAATATGAGCCTACAGAAAAGGACTCTCCAGTTTTGCTCTGCGTTTTGCCTAGGCTTGGACTTGACGAGTGAGCCCTTCCCACATATCTCATTTTCTATGACAGACAAAGATGTTTGTTTCAGGACCCCTGAAACCTTGAGGACTGTCTGAATTATGAGCCTAGTAGAAGGTAAGGGGCTGATGTAAACCAAGACGTGTGTATACTGATTTTCTAAAAGCACCTCTTGGAAGAAATTCCTATTTACACTGTGCCTGTATTGGACAATGGTTTTTGATCTATGCACAGAGCCTCTTTATGATGTTGCAATAGAAACAGTAAGCACTGGCATTGCTTCTGACTCTGTGATCACATGTGAGCATTGAGAAATATTAGCAGGTGTAAATTGATTGGAAATGAATATTTGTAAGTGCACCCTGAGGAGTTTGGAAATCAAGTGATTTTCAGCTGAGTAGATAGCCATATAAGTGCTGCAAAATCAGCCCTCACTTGCTGGCAACAGAGAAAATTGGAGGCTAGTGCTGAGTATCATAGTGTCTAGTATTTCATCACAAACCTAACCGTGGTTTTTTGGGTTTTCCTGCTCCTCTAGTCGAGTGGTAGCATGAGAATTTCATTTTTCATTTAATAAAATATGTTGCCAGTGCTTGTGGGGGCTTGAAAAGGGACCTGTCAGCTCTCAGAAGACTCAAAGGACTGCATTGTTAAGATGTTTTTAAAGTTGTTTAATAGGAGTCAAATATCCAGATCCCCTTTAAAATTTAGAGTAGAAAAGAGAAAACAAGTGAAAACAAACCTACATTGTATTACAAGTGCTCATGATTCTTATGCCAATTACACAGTTTAGTCTCTGCCTTGGCACTTTTGAACAGTTGGGACTGATAAATATAGCAATGCAGCTATAGGCTCCAATAGATTAATTTGGATTACAGTGGAAAAAATCCTCATTCCTGGTAATCTCAGTTTAAAAAATAAACATTCGAGAGAAGAACTCAAACCTTTCTGATGCTTTCATGAGTAGCAATCGTTGTTAGAGCCATCTACACACAGATGGGGTTTCCTAAATCCCCATTGAGCTATGTGGATGTCAGACCAATGGCAAATGCTTTTAGAAGTCTCTAGTTTTCCATTTACAGAGACCAACACCAGAAGTGTGCTCTCTAAATATTTTGCTGATTTTAAGTGGAGAGCCTAAATTCCATTTGAATTTCTCCATGCCTTAATTAAGGACAATGGAATCTAAGTGAAACTTACCCTGCTCAACTGTTTAGAAGCCATATACTGTTATTCAAGTAATATTAAAATATTTTGTTTGAAAAGGCTTTGGGGTTAGAGATGGCAGCTTTTTGACAATTGATATAGGTCTGAAAACACGACTTTGTTTTGTGTGCACCATGCCATCACATCATAAAAAGTCCAGCTGACCTGCTAGACCATTATCTGTCTTTAGCCAACGCAAGATTATTTCTTATTGTATATTTGCTTGATATTAATGCCACCAAATTATATATATTCCAAGAAATCAGGAATTCCTATGGGATGCAATTCCACATTTTAATGGACCTCCCTATCAGGGGATACCTTCTGCTACCATTTAAATGTTTCCTTTCTTATTACCCTCCCTTCATTCCTGCCTATAGTGCTTTGTTTAAATGTGAATAATTCCTTTCCTGTTGGAAGGGCTATGCCCTTCAGATCACTATATTGTTCTCACCCCTTCGTCATTTCTTGGCCAAGCCACTTATATTTTCTCCTCTTTTCTCCCAAAGTCAAATGAGTTTTTTTCACATAATACTGATTCTGGTAAGTGAGGTTTAGCTGCACAAGACTCAGTCACCCAGCACAGAAGTGCAGCTACCTTCATGGCAGAATGCAGTGATAATTCAGTAGTTGCAAAATCTTAAAAATATTTAACTTCCAGGAAAAAAAAAAAATCAAGCTTTTTATACATCTGTAAAAAAAGGAAGGGCTGGGATTTTTAGGCGATAAAGGGGCCGATACGGTTCTGAACTTCAAGGTTCACAGAACAGGGAGTTCAAAACTTCCCAGGCACAACCAATTCTACTTTCTGACTGGCTCTGTTGAGCTAATATCTCTGCAATATGAAAATGAGAAAAAAATGCAGCTAGCTTATTGTATTTTCCCCCATACAACCTTCCAATAGCCAGAATACGGTGAATAAGACAAAGAGAAATGCTGTGAGCATTCATTTACTCTTTCAGCTGCAGTAACATTGTCTGTAACCTCTGCTTTATGAGCCTGTCCTTTATTTGTAATGATAAAAAGAAGATAATACCAGGTTTGTGTCTGATGGAAAAGTGTCTGAATTTAAAGGAGTGTATTCCCTGTAATGAAGACTTGTGTGACCCGATTACATTTTTTGCTCAGCTGAAAGCAACTGGCAGTAGAAGTCTTCTACCTTGACAGCATGCCCTGATGTAGGAAACTGCATAGGACTCAGCATCAGCATGGGAGAGAAGATTCCTGCTAGAATCCTGAATCTCTTCTGTGCACACTAGGCAGTGCCAGGTTAGAAGTCCTGGTAACCTCTGTTGAGTACTGTCGGACAAGTTTTCTTCATCCCTCCCTTGCACCAAAAGAGTGTCAGACAGAGGCAGATCCAGTCTATAAGACAAGTTGAGTATTTGGTGTCTATATGGAGAAAACTGACTCGTGCCTACTAAGTAGCAGCAGTGGCGAAGGTCTGAGTGATGCACACACCCACACACACCCCTGCAGGTTAAAACTCGGGCAGTTCACCCTGAGTTCACTGCAGACAATGCAGTTGTCACTGCTTTTGATCACTATGAACAAGCTGCCTATTAGAGATACTCTGTACTCTTCCACCTTCTCCCGAGACTCATTACCTGTCTTCCAAGAATTCCAGATTTGTTCAGGGGGAAAAACAAGAAGAGATTCACAGTGACTTTGGCCGGGATGTCATTGGGGAATTCTCAAGTACCACTGGCTAGCGAGGGTGGCTCAGAAAGCTCTGTTTGCATAATACTGATTTTTTTCCCCATGTAACGCAGTCCCTGCCCTAATGTGTCTGATTTTTGCCAGACAATTGTTTGTTTGAAACATTACATTTACCTCAACTGCATGATCTAAAGCCTCAGCTGATGTAAAACAACTTGGCTCCGGTTTTGAACTTTTTCACTTTTTGTGTTGACCTCGATAAATATTTTCAATGAAAGATGATGCTGAGTTTTACAAAAGTAGCTAAAAGCTGTTATTTTCATTTTGCAAATGGCAAAACAGCCTTCTAAGGAGTCCGCGTGACCTGCCTAAGATCAGTCAGAAAATTAATGCCAAAACTGGTAAGAGAGATCTGATCTTCAAATCTGCCTTTCTTTGCTCTAAACTACAAGCCTGCTGCAGCCACTGAAATTGGCCATATGCTCAATAATATTTCAGTGTACAAGTATATTTCACTGCTCTTTATAACCCAAGTCAATGTACATGTCTTTCCATAAGTATTTTTAAAAGCACATAATTATTGGAGACTTTAACTAGGCATCATTAGCCAATTGTTATATCGTGAAAATGGAAACATCTCCCTAAACCATATGCTTAACACTAGAAATTAATGGATACCCAATACCTAGCACAAGATCGAAAAAGCATCCAGCAGTTTGACTGAGATAATATATCCACTAAACTCTATTCTTTGCCATGGGGTATTAGTTAAATCTGCTCTCAGGAACTCAGGGTCCAAAGGGTACCCAGAAGACAGACTGAACTCTGAAATGCTTTACCTTTGGCATGCCTTGACTATGAACTAACTGGGAGTTCCCAGTACTGAACCCGGCCATCCAAGAACTGGGATAGAGGTACAAGTCAGGGGGAGGTTGTTTTACTTTGCCTTTCTGGACCTCACTCATTAATCCAAGATAATTCATTAATTTAAGAGAAGCAGGAAATAGCTCTTAAACGACAGTGTCCGTTGCATAACTTGCGTTGCCGTGAGCGTATGTCCGTCATCTGCTCCATCCAGTTCCTACTAACGTACACTGTCTCATTCAGAAGATTTCTCTGGGATGATTATCATCTCATGAAACCTATCTTCTTAAGTGAGCTATATGTTCCGCTAAACAAAGGAAAAGTTCTCACTAAGATCTGCCTCCAAGTTTGTTTTTAGGAGACTGCCACAAGGAACACCTAAATTTAGCGGTGTCTAAATTCAATTGAAATAGTCTAACCTGAAATGACCAGAGATAACTCATTTATAGTCATATGATAGATGGAAAAGTTTGGGCTGGCAGAGCGCTCAAGAAGCAAGGTGCTCAAGCAATTTAAAGCATTAGTTGCTTACCGAAGAATGAACATCTCCTGCCATTTGCCTGCTTCTCAATTACATGCACTGTGTGTGAGCTTACATATATACATGCACATATGCACATTTGTATGTATGTATGTGTGTATACCTACACATACACAACTGGTTGATACTGCATAGTTCTCAATGTGTGAAGTGGGAACAGGAAAGCTGTTGGCACAGAGATAACTGATCTCGATCCTGTCATTTCTGATACACTTTCCTTATTAATTCTTATATGCTCTAGATTTTTCCCGTAATTTAAAGAAATCTACTGCATAGCAGAAGACTTTAGTATTTTTTCCTGAATCTTGACAGGGTAGTTAGGTCATATTTTTTTCACTAGCTCTCGTATCTACCCTTTATGTGCATGAGTTTGGTATGAAAAAGTTTCGGATAAAACTCAGAACTAAGTAAAATGTTGACCCAAATGCGTCTGCTATTCTCAGTGTAATAGTGACAGATCAGTGCAATGTACACACACAGAATTTAAGAAAAAAAAATTAAGTGTTTAAGGGAAACTTTTAAAGCGGAATCAAAACTGTGTTTTTCCATAGTCCCTCACCCAAAGACCTTTATTAATGTTAGACTAATTCCCAGAAGGAAAATGAAATGCAATTAATACATTATTTTAAAATCTTATAATAACCACAGGTAATTTTTTTCTGTGTAAAGGGACACGTCAGTTTTGAAGCACAATATTCACAGTCTATCTAGGGATATAGGTAACTTATTTTTCTATAAATGCCTTACTAATTCCCTAAAATGTTAAAATGCTCCTAAAAAGCTCTAACTGTTCTAGACACTGGGCAAAATCAGATTTTGCACTGGAAACTCCACATTTTGCAAAAGTAAGAAGACAGATATTTATTGATGGCTAGGTTTTAAATTTGTCATCTCTCTGAAGCTGCTCAGAGACTGTTAGATTAACTCCAATTTGTGGTTGGTGATCAGAGAGATGACAATTTACTGCAGGTAAGGGATTTGCTTTTACAAAGAACTGACCCGATTCTGTATGAGAATTTTTACAATGAGGAAGAGAAAAATGTATATTTAAATTGTGAGCTTCTTTTTGTGTTTTGTGGGTTCTGTGAGCTGGAGTCATGAAAGTCACTGGAGTGATGAAGTTCACGCTACTCTCCGCAGCACTAAGATTGGGCCCTAATATACTCAGTATTTCCTATTTCACTGCAATTTTTCCCAGTTTGCTGTCCCAATCTTGTCTAGGACAGGCTTTCAAATTTTAAGACTTGTGTTATGGGCTCACTTCCTCACATATGTGAGTTTTGGGGAGCCTCATACAAAGGCGAACAGTGGGAAGTTTGGTCTGAATTTTAAAAGGAATGAAGAAAGACTGAATCATACTAAGCTAAAATGCTCTCGAGCCATGGGGACTACACACTCAAATGCCATTGCCATGGTGGGTCACAGCTGAGCGTCTCTAGTAAAATAATACTTAGCAGCTACAGAACACTTGTCCTCAAAGTATTTTATAAGCACAATGTGACATATATTTCCACCTCTTTCTGAGAAAAATCTGTTTTCATTTCCAGTATGGGGAAACTGAGGCACAAAACTTCCAAAACCCTGCTGCAGACTGGTAGCATGGTAGGAGCTAAATCTGGTGCTCACCTTTCTGCCTGGGACAGCACAGCCCAGACGTGAGGCACTGGGTCCAGCAAGCATAAGACTGAGACTTCAGTGACTTTTGGATATTGAGATCCCTTAAGCTGGCTGAGGTATAAATATGTGTTGTGTCCATATATGCTATTTCTCCAAAAAGCCTATGGCTGTTCCTCTGGACTTCCATACCACCCGCTCAATTCCTTACAGGGATAGCTGTCTGTCCTTCCAAAGCTGCCTTTGTAAGGTGTCTGAATGTCAAACTGTTATTATTTCAATACCTGACTGAGAGAGTAACAGAGACCTGGAGGTTTTTTAGGAGGGTGTATAATTAGCCGATCAGTATTATGTTACCCTGTTCATAACTTAATAACCATTTTAATACAGATGGCACACACAGGGATAATTTCCTAGGGTAGCCTAGCAGTATATTACAGAGACAGTGTGTCTGAGGGAATCTTTCTTAGCCAAGGTACATTCCACTAGCTAATTCTACCTGCTGTTTTCAAGATGATTTGGGATAATTCCATATCATTTGCAAAATATTAAAACCCATTTATATAGGATGCCAGATTTAGAAATACACAGTCTGAGTTATTAGACATATTTTGATAAATCTGCCATGAAAAGTGCAAGACAAAAAAATGCCACTGTGTTTTCCTTGCTATTTTTTTTTGCTTGTTTTTTGTTACCCTTGCTATAAATACACCAGGTTTTAATTATGGTTTTTTTTTTTTTTTTTAATCTGGCTAAATTTGTTATATATCAAAGGGGCCAGTATACCAATTTGTGCATTTTATCTACATAGACACTACAAAACCCTGCATGCTTATTTATACATATCCTGTGTATGTTTATTTGACTAGGAAGAGCCATACATTTGGAATTGCGCCTGAAATTTCATGTATTTTTACTCTGTTGGTGAGGTATTTCATGCCTACGTACATACCTTTTGCAAATAGTTTTGCCTTACTGTTTCTAGAGGTTGTATTTCTGTGGGGACAGTCAGGGTATCTGTACATCCATAACACTAAAACAGCGTAATTGCTTTTACTGTGTGCACAAGAGTGTTGTGTTGCCAAAGTGTGAAGATGTGATGTACGTTGTGTTTGAATGTGCAGGCATGTGAACAGTGTGAGCACTTTGATGTCTGTCAGTACTCGATTACATCTATTCCCTTTTCTCCTGCATCGATCCTGGGTTTTTTTGCCTGTCATATGGTTATTTTTGTCACCTCAAACCTGGGACCAAATCTGAGTCTCTCCAACAACAAAACCAACAAAATCTGCACCCTAGCAGCCGGGGGAGGAAATGGGGAAGGCGGAAGGGGGGAAATGGTTGGCTAGTGCGAAATCGATTCTGCTGCTGCCCATCCTTCTGCGAGGGCAGGGATCAGACCGAGTCGGGGCCGCAGGGACCGCGGAGAGCAGCGCTCCCCACCCAGCCGGGTACAGAACCGCCCGGCAAATTTAACCATTCCCTCGGGCTACCGATGGGGAGTGAGCCGGGGGCGTGGGTGCCAAGGAATCCTTCCTCCCGCGCTCAGCGGCTCGCGGCTGCGAGCCCGGCTTGGCAGGAGGTGACGGCAGCCTTTCGGCTCAGAGCGCTAATACCCTGGCAAGGCTGGAGGTCATCTACACCCCGGCAGGGGTGTTGGAGAGACACGGCAAAGCCCGGCTCCGCAGCCCGGCAGCTCTGCAGCCCGAGCAGCACCCAGCCCTTGCGGCAGGGCCGGGCTGCTCGGCGGGAGCAGCGCTGCCGGGTCCGGCTGCAGCGAGCCCCGGGACACATCCGCGCACCCGCTGCTCGGGGCGGCCGCTGCGGGAACGGGCGGCTGCTTTCGGTCCCGCTGCCCGGACCTGGGCTCGGAGGTCACGGCGGGGCCGGGGACTGGCGGGCCATGCCCACGGGTCCCGCTGCGGGCAGGGGACTGGAGCAGGCTGGGTCTACCCTGACAGAGGAAGGATTAGGCCATTCTCGCTGTTGGAAGGGGTTTTATGGGGCCGTAAAGATGCGACTGGGCCGCGAGCTGCGGGGTTTCTCTTACCTGTTTATGGAAGAGACGCTGGGGACCGTGTCGTTGTCGCAGATGCCCTCGGCCAATAGCCTGTCCCGGATTTCCCAGGCGAACATTGTCGGGTTTTGTCTCTTGTACTCGGCGATTTTATCCACTACTTTGGGGGTGGCCACTTTGGGTTTGGAGCCTCCGATCACGCCGGGCTTAATGCTTCCCGTCTCGTAATACCTGCACAAAAGATGATCAGTGGCCTGCCGTGCCGGGAAGGCTCCGCCGTCCCCGAGCGCTCAGAGCCGCACTGGCCCCGGGAGCGCCCCGCGGCCCCTGCCCCGTGCCCACCTCGGCTGCGGCCCGCGGGTACGCGGCGTCGGGCCGTGGCCGCTCGGGCGCTGCATGTCGCCGCTCCGCGAGTCGCCAGCCAGCCTGACCTGGGGCTAAGGCAATCTCTTCGCCTCTCTAGGGCTCGCTCTCCTTTCTATGTTTTGATTTTTTAGGAGGGATCCTTTTTTGTTGTTGTTGTTTTTTTTGCTTGTATTTGTGTGTGCTAGAAGCGAGGGGCGCTGCCTCCCCCTTCACCCGCTTTACGCGCACACACTTCTTTCAGACCCTGGGATGGGGAAATAAAACAGAAACCCCGTTCCCGATGCAGCGGTCCGGAGGCGAAGGCCGCCGAGCGGGCTGGGGCCGGGCGGCGGGGATGGGGGCGTGGGGAGCGGGCGGCGGCGGGCTCGCACTCCCCCGCCTGCATCTCCCAGCCGGCCGCTCCCAAGCGGGGCGCTGCCCGGGCTGCGGGTGCGGGAGTACGGTTTATCCCCGCCTCGGGATCCCTCTAAAGCGTCTGCTCGTACAGGGCAGCTCCAGCCCACTCCCCGCTGTGCACCAGCTCTGCTGCCGGCAGCGTTTGAGTCCCGGTTTCGGCGGGCACAGCAGCGCGTACCGCTCGCACCGGCAGCTGGGGATCTGCTCTCTCTGCTTCGCAGCCGAGCGGCCGGGCCAGGGCCCTGGCTCTCCCCGAGTAGCCCCTAGGGATATTGCACACCTCATTTGGCGGCGATCGGTTACCGCGGGCCTTTATTTATTTATTTATTTGCCCCGTTGTTTGTTTATTTACCCGTGTATTTGGTAAGGCTGCTTACGGCTTGTTGTGAGTTAGGATTTTTTTTTGTTGTTGTTCTTGCTGGATTGGGTTTTTTTTTTTTTTTTTTTTTTTTTTTTTTTGTCATTCTTTCGTTTTCTTTCTCCTGTTCCTTCTCTTTCCCGCCCTTCCACCCACTCTTCTGAAATTATTTTGTCTTCCCAAGAGTTTTCAAACACTGCCGGTGTGGGAAGGGAGGAGGAGGAGGAGGAACACGTCCTTGCCAGCTGGAGGAGGGGGCCCTGCTCAGCCGCGGGCTCCCACTGTGCGAAGGTGCCGGGGCCGCTCGGGGTCGTGGCGAGGAGAGCCCGGTGCCGAGGGAAGGGCGGAAGGTCATACTGGAGCGGGGAAGGGATGCGGCGAAGCAGTCTCAGGGGAGGGGAAGGAGCTGCCTCTTTCCTTACCTGCCCAAGATCTTGCTGACACAACCGTGGCTGACCCGCAGCTGCCTGGAAATGTCACAGGGTCGCACCCCCTGGTGAGCCAGCTCCACTATCCTTTGTCTCACCACGTCAGGTAGGGGCCTGCCGTTCACAAACACCCCCCCGAGCTGGTTCACACCCCCGTGCCCTGCTGGGGAAAGAGAAATAAAAAAAAAAACACAACAACCCACGCACACCAGAAACACACCGTTAGTCGTGGATTCTTTACCACTCGAACTACAAAATCTCCAGTTATTACAGATGGATGGAGGTAATGGCGGGGGGTCGAGAGTGGGGAACAGGGCGTGAGGAGGCGAGACAAGATAAACAGGGAGAAAGAGAGAAAGAAGAAGCTAAAAACAGGGAGGATGAGAAAATGAGAGAAAGAGATAACAAGAAAAAAATAAAGAGGAGGAGAAGAGAGAAAGAGAGAAAGAGACAGAGAGAGAGAGAGAGAGAAAGAAAGAAAGAAAGAAAGAAAGAAAGAAAGAAAGAAAGAAAGAAAGAAAGAAAGAAAGAAAGAAAGAAAGAAAGAAAGAAAGAAAGAAAGAAAGAAAGAAAGAAAGAAAGAAAGAAAGAAAGAAAGAAAGAAAGAAAGAAAGAGAAAGAAAAGAAAAGAAAGATAAATAAGAAGGAAAGATGGAAAAGAAAGAGAAGGCAGAATGAATTTTCCCGAGGCGGAGGAAGATTGTTCTCCACCTTCCCGCACGCCGCCCTCCCTCCCCGAGCCGCTCTCCTGCGGTCCCGACCGGGATGCCGGAGCGGTGGATTCTCACGGCCATTGTGATGGGCCGAACATGGAAACAGCGCCCGCTCCTCTCCCCAGAGATGCACTCCCAAACTCCAGAGCTCGACCTCTTAGAGGCTCCGGGCGGACTCTGCCGCAGTCCCCCTTCTCTTTACTCCTGGGCTTTTTTTCCTCATTTTCTTTCCAGGATTTTCTATCACGTTGTCAATTACAGTTCCTCGCGAACTCCGCCCTCCCTCACCCCGCGGCATGTCCCCCATGCAAGCAGTCCTATCCCGTTATTTTAGGATGCGAGTTGAAAGGAATCACAGAGAAAAGGAGAAAGGGAAAGAAATGGAGGGAGAGAGAGGGGAAGAAAATATTTTGAGTCCCGCAGTTGATGTTCCTTTACATGCGGACTCTCCCTCTCACTAGCTTTCGATCTTTACAGGAAAGAATTTCTAGGAAAAAAAAAAAAAAAAACAACCCCCCAAAAAGCCCAACAAACAGACTCGTACTGTTCCGGGTTTGTTTTGTTGGTTTTTGGTTTTTTTTTTCCCCAACACACAAATCTAATTCAGGGAGAATTTAAATTCTCCGTTTTCTTTTATTCCCCCCTTTCCAGGAAAAAACCTGCTCTCTCTCAAATAGGACTGCTAGGATCGCTTTTTTCCCTCGGATTTGTCTTTCTCCATTTCTAGAAATAACTTGGGGAGGGGGGCGGGAAAGAGTATGCACCTGCTAAGCATGGGCACGAGAAACGGAGTGACGGAGATAAAGGGAAATATCTCCTTTTGGGACGCAACAAGACACTTGGTCGTGAATCAAACGTCTACGATAGAGCCGAGAGCAGCTCGCTGCTGCCAGGGCATGAGGAGATGCCCGCTCGCAGGCGGTACAGCTTCGCTGGCGCTGCTACCTGAGTGTCTCTGTCTCCGGAATACCCAGCTGATATAGCTGTGGAGTGCACTCTGTATTAAAGCTTTCCTTTCACGCAACCCTAACCTCCTGTATTTTCCTCGCCAAGAGATCTTAGTTCGTTTTGCAGTTTGCTGAAAAATGATCTGTTTGTATTTTCGTTGAGTTTTTTTTCTCTCCTGCTTCTGACACTGACTTATTGGCTCTGAACTTAGTGGAAACTCTCATTGCCCTGCGATCGATCCAAGTCCTTTCGCACAAATAGAGTTTTTCCCATCTCCCCCACCCCTTCTGTAACACCTTCACACATCCCCTCCCGCCCCATCGGCCGGGGCGCCGGCTGGCTTTCTCGTCATTCCCAGCTGAACCGGGGTTATTTTTTGCTTTCTTTTGTTAGTATTTTTTTAAATGTATTTTGAATTTCAGAAGGGACGGGGGATATTTATCTTCCTCCACTAAAACCCGTGGGTATATATTGTTGGGTTCTTCCTTCATTTGTTCAGAACCCCTTCTGCACATGTTGCCTCTAAAGTTACAAGATAGCAATTTCTTCGGCAACTCCATGATAAATAATTCAAAGCACCTATTATAACTCGCATTACAAAGTATTAAAAGGCAACAGATGCAAAAAGATTAAAAATTAATAATTCAAATTATTGCAGTCCAGATATTTTTCACACGAGTTTGTTTTGTTCTGCCCCGTAGTTTTCTAAGATTCTTTCTACCACAGCAGTCAGATATTTAAGTGTATTTATCCGCATGTAAGCGCCGGCATCTGTATCTGCACAGGCTCAGTCGTGCCGCTGTCGTACTGATCGTGTGTTTCTGTCTATGTGTGTGTCAGGAGCCCATACCCGCGTCTGTTTTAATTGCTTAATAATATCCAGGTCTATAGCTCTAGAAATACACTGTAGGAAACGAATCAAATGTTGGTGGGGTCTTTTTGTTTTGTTAAGATTTGATGGTGTTTTTGTTTTGGGGTTTTTTCCCCCTAATCGAAAGCCAAAAATTGGTCAGGAATCTCCCAGGAGTTTTTAAAAAATCAGCGACAGTGAAATGCCTCTTTCGTCTGCTGACATGTTTCGGATCGTACTGGAGCCGGAATTACTGACATCACGTCTGGAAACATATCGCACCGCTGAAAACTGAAAATAATGTCTAATGTACGGAGTGATTGCTGTAAAAGCTCTTTTGGAATCAAACCTCACATTTTAAGCAATGTATTCTGGAAATCAGTTATTAGAACTGCAGCTACCTACATCCGCGTTTGGGGATTTATTCATGGATTTGTGTTTCTGCGCCTTCCTTCTCGAGGCAAAATCGGGATTTTTTTTAAACTTCAAGCATTTCCATTTTCTATCTTTTCGATCTGTGTTTTATGCAGCGGGCAGGGCGTGTCCTCAAAAGTTTCGGTGTCAAAAGTTACAAATTGCTCTTAATTATTCATTTCCTGACTCAACATACTCTCAATCTCGGTTTTCTATTTGTAATTTTTCTTCTTCAATTTAAATCTCGGAATTATTTTATCTTCTGTGGTTTAATTAAAATCACTGGAAATTCCTTATTACAGTCCCTGGTAAAGGGGGTTTTTCGCGTTCCTTCATCCCCCTCTTAAGAAAGCCTTCTAAAAAAATCAGAAATGTAGCACGAATGCCCTTTACTCTGTGCTAGGAATGTATTTAAAATTCACACCGGGTATCTGGTAAATAAACCAGAAGGGATCGTGACTTCTTGGGAGCCTCCAAAGCCACTTCATCTCCTAGCCGTACAATTGTCCTATTTTTCCCGCAGTCCAACCTTTCGCCAAACCAAAACGACTCACAGAATAGCCACCGACTAACCCGCCATTAATTCGAAACTGGCGTCTCCCCTCTCTGCCATCGAAATCCGAAATCAAAGCAAACAGCATCGGATCTCGAGGAAATCTGGGGGGTTAAAGCCGCGGAGGGTGGCGGAGTGTCCCGGCCCGGCTGGGCACGGACAGGGAAAGGGCCCGTCCCGGGGGCTGGCACGAGTCAGAATCAACTCTTGTTGTCTGCGGGCGATGGGTAAAGTGTATTTGCGGAGGATATCTCTGGCTCGGAGGGGGTTTCCTTTCGCGCACTCAGGGCACCAGCGCAGGCACAGCCGCACTCAGTGCCCTGGCCTCGGACGGGGGTCCTGGCCCCCGCCCCACTGCCGGCACGGAGGAGCTCTGCTCCCCTCAGCTCCGGGGCTGCCCGGCATCCTCGCTCTGCTGCTCGGGCCGACAGTGTCCGTCCTGCCTTCTGAACGCCTCTCTAAGCCCGGTGTCGGCCAGGGTGGAAAGGTGGACTTAGAGGAGGATCAGGTAAGGAAGGATGGTTGGGGAAGGAAGAATGAAAGGATGAGAAAGGGACAGCAGCGGAAGGAGCCGGGCTCCAGTACTCACGGTGCATTGCTGAGAAGGGGTCTGCTTTGCAGTGCATATCCATGGGGAGGCAAAGGAAGGGGAAGAAATCGGCTGAAGCCGCCGTGTCGCCTCTAAAACTCAACTTCAAGACTTAGGGGAGAAAAAAATTAAAAAAAAAAAAAAAAAAAAAAAAGGGAAGCAAAACAAAAAAGCACACGAGGAGAGGGGAGGAGGAGAGCGGCGGGATGCGCTGGGCCCCCGGCCCGGCGGAACGGGCAGCGAAGTACTTTCCGAGGGGCGGGAGGGCTGCGCCGGCCTTGGGGGAGTCAGCAGAGTCCGTGGGAGCGAGGGACTGGCGGCGCCGGGGGGCAGGTGGGTGTCATGGCTGGGAGGGCTCAGAGCATCCCCGGCGGCGGGGAGGGGGTGCCGGAGCAAGGTGCGGCCGGCGGCCAGGCGGCAGAAGGCGCAGGAGGACGCGGCTCTCCCTCCTCCTCCTCCCGCGGTCCGGGGCTAGTTCATTTAAGTTCAAAGCAGAGTAGCAATCCCCGGGAAAGCGGCGAGCGGCGGGCGGGCGCGACCCCTCCTCTCGGCCGGGCGGCGGATCCGGCGCCCGGCGGACTTTCGCCCGAGGTGGGAAGTGCTTGCGTGAAGCCGGGGCCGGAGACTGGAGCCTCCGCTCCCGGTGTGTGTCTCTCTAAAAGCCGCAGCGCCCTCAGCCCCCCGCCCGCCTCCCCGGAGATGGATGACTTGTCAGACAAAGGCAATAGATTCCGACACTCTCTGATTCGCCAGCGCGCCGAGCCGAGCGCGGCCAGGAGAGGAGAGGGGAGAGGAGAGCAGAGAGAGGAGGGCCGGGCCGGCGGCGCTCGGCGCGGGGGGGGCGCTGCCTGCGGGACCCGCGGCGGGGGAGCCCCGGCCCCGCGCTCCGAGCGCCCCGGGCCGCGCGTGTGCGGGGCGGCGGCGCCCCTGCCCGGCCCGCGGGAACCCACCCGAGCCCCGCTTTGTTGTCACTTGCGGCTCAGGATCCTTAACTCCCTTATTTAACACAAGCACACACGCCTTGCTAGTTTCACCTCCCTTCTCACGCTCCGCTTTTTTAACCGGAGACTTTACTCGGGGTAAAGCGGGACAGGAGGGGGATTCGATACACATCAAGGCTTCCGTGGTGTGCGGCTTAGTGTGGGAGAAAGAAAGAAAGGAGGTGAAGGAGAGAGAAGAAGGAAAAGAAAAAGCAGAGGGACAGCCAGAGGAGAGACAGATCAAGAGAGGAATGTATAAAAAAAGAAAAATAAATAGACGCTAGACAGACAGAGAAGAAAGAAAAAGCGAGACAGAGAGAGAACGAAAGAACAAGCAAGCTTCTTGCACCTCTTTAAACCAAGAGATTAGGCCCCTTTCAGTCATTGCAAAGTTTTCCCTCACATGTATTTGGGGAAATAACGGCAAATCCAACCTCACACTTTCCACATTTCCACATCTCCACATCTCTGCTGCTTCTCTCTCTCTTTTTTTTTTTTTTTTTTTTTTTTTTTTTTTTTTCCTTAATGCTAGGGTGGGATTTTAAAATTATTTTATAAATAAGTCTACTGCTAAAAGAGACATGGCTTTGACCTAGCAGAACAATATAGAGCAATATTACCTTCTTAGGGTAATAACCAAGGGCAAAAAAGCAAGACAGAAATTGCTGTGAGCTCTATTTTGATTTTCAAACTTGAGAGCTTACCATCACCTGAAATGTACTGCCTTTCTTTTCTTCTTTCATCCTTCCCCATCTCTCTGCTTATCTGTCACAAAACAGGCCCCCCTCCTTTTTTTTTCTAACTGCTTTAAGTAAAGAATGTCTGAGAGATCTTTATGAAATATTTTCCACTGTCTCATAAATCATTTTGGCACTTCAGCTGATGTTTTATCTTTCTCTCTCCTCTCTCTCTTTCCCTTGTGTGAAAAAAAAAAAAAAAAAAAAAGATGGTTTGAAAAATAAAATTTTTGTTACACCTCCGGGATTACATGGGAGTGAGTCCTCGGTGACTGCGGGGCTGCGCTGCGGACAGGCGCGGCGGGCACGGCTGAGCCGGCCCTGCCCGCCCCTGGCAGCAGCTCCTGCGCAGGGTGAATTTTCCCTGGGACTGGGGGGCTCTGCTCTGCCCGCTCAGCATCTGATCTTGGCCAAGGCAAAAGCACGGCTCCGTCTCTCCCGGGGAGCTCCCTCCGCACGCCAAGCTGGGGGCGGCCGCTGCCGGGCAGGGCGCCCTGCTCACCGGGGACGCGCCGTGGCTCTGACCCGCCGGCCGCAGCTCGCCCACCGCCCAGGTCCCCACCGGCGCCCCGGGCCCGGCACGGCCGCGGCGGGACCCGCTCGGGCTGAGGAGCGGCCGGGCCCCGGTGCGGGGACGCCGCTCCCGCCGCGGCCTCTAGATGGAGCCCTCCGGTCGCTTGCAGAGCGGGGAACGGCCGGCGGCGAGCCCGGGCCACCGCGATCCTGCCGGGACCCCAGCCCGGCCCGGCCCGGCCCGGCCCGGCACGGCACGGCACGGCACGGCACGACACGGCACGGCACGGCACGATGGGACAACGGTGGCTGTCGGGTCCCCCCGGCAGTAGAGCCTCCCGTTCGCCGTGGGGCCCGCAGCCCGCTTATCGCTGCTGCCGGGAACCCCTCCCGAGCTGCCCGTGGCTGGAAACGGCCCTGTTACAAGTCTCCGTCACAACTCTCCGTCACTGACCGGTCTCGGTCGCTTCTTGTCTTCCAGCAGTCACCCCCGGCCTTCCTCCCTCCCTCCTGCCCCAGGCAGCCCTGTCTGCCCCCCGCTCTTGGGGCCGTGCCCAGGCACAGAGCCGAGCCCAAAAGCAGAGCGGGAGATGCGGGAGGGATCCCCTGGCAATGCCGGGTGGAAGGGAACTCCTTGCGCCTGCACTAACACTTGGTGAGCTCGTGGACCCTCTCTCAGAGATGGTACGGTGTGGAGGCAGCAGCTTGGTGGGGCAGCCGGCGAATCCCAAAACCTCCTCCCGATAATGTGTTCTGCCTTAGTTTCCTCACTGTTTTCCCATATCACTGAGAATAAGGACAGGAATAACAGGCTCGAGAAATACACAAAATGGGCTGTCTGCGACACGAAGTAGGAATAGCACGGCACGGAGGTAACCCGAGTAAACCGGGGAGCCCTGAGCCTGGTGGAACAAGACAGCTTGGAAGGGAAGGGAAGGGAAGGGAAGGGAAGGGAAGGGAAGGGAAGGGAAGGGAAGGGAAGGGAAGGGAAGGGAAGGGAAGGGAAGGGAAGGGAAGGGAAGGGAAGGCTCGTTGTCCCATTCCCCCACCGCACATACCACAATATCACCTGGTGCCCCTTCCCACATCAGAGTTCCTGGAAGTATTGCTTTGTCAACATTTAAATCCACTGAACAATTTCTGCCAACACAAATTAAAAATACCGGGCTGTCCGTGCGTCCCCGGGCACTGGGGTGTGCCCTGAGGGACCGGGCGAGGCCAAGACCACGGGCCTCTTTCCACTCTCATAGCTTCGCATCTATTCCACTTCAAGAGCCTTGTGTGCTTATTTCCCTCTCCCACTTTAGATTAATCTTTTCTTTGCTTTGCTTCCCTTTTCCTTTTTTCTCTCTTGCTTTTATTTCTTTTTCTCAAAGAGAATCTGAGGATCTCCCCCTTCTTCTCTAACCCAGCCTTCCCCCCCTCGCCTTCCCCCAAGCTAGAAACATTAACACTTCAAAAGAGGCAGCCGCCTTTCTGCGGAAATTTCAAGAAAAATAAACTTTTTGGGGGAGTTGCAATGATAGCAATCTTTCGATCTGCTTCATTAGCTGGCTTTCTCCAGCTGATCAAGACGAAATCTTCTCCATTGATCCTGTTTCCCACCCTTGGTTCCAATACACATAACCTCGAGGGCCCTGTCAGCTTCGCTTCCAAGTCCTTTGAGTTCTCCCGTGCTGCCTTGGCTTCCCGAACTCGCCTTGTCCCTGGGAACCAGTTCTACAGACACTGCTGTCGGAAACTGCTCCCCCTGCTCCTCTGCCCGCTCGGAAGGGCGCTGTGCCCAGGAACAATGGGGGTCGGGCGGCGGGGGAGCCCCTCGGAGGGCTCAGGCCTGGACCAAACACTGGTGACTGCAATTGCAATTGGCTCCAAAGCCAGGACTTGCACCCACGTCGGTTCCCTGTTTTTTTTTTTTCCATGTTGTCTGTAGTAAATTACACTGGAAAACAGCTAAACGTGATCTCTGGCCATGGGATGCGTATAGGACAGTGTGCTGCAGAGGTGGAAGTTTGGGATTTGTATGCCATGGAGATGCCGCTAAATTGTCGGCTCCCACCCTGCCTTCTTCCCCTTGTGAAGTGCACAAACACTTACAGTCTAAATCTTGGTAGTTTGGAAGTGGTTTAGTTCAACCCTTATAATTCTCAGCACCATATTTATGAGTTCACAAAATAAACCTACACTGACCTTCTAGGTGTATTTTTCTAACAGTTTCTGTGTCAACTAATTTAACTTTCACTGTGAGAAAGTCGGTGGTGAAATCCCTGTCTGTTAAAAGATAGAGGAAAAAAATTATACCTCCCCCCCCCACCCCCCCCACCCCCAAAGATGTGAGCATTTAAGGGAAGGAGTCATCATGTGTATGAGTGTCAGAGGGATCTTCAAGGAGGGGGACGCTTTGATAAAACATTCCTGGACCACTTTTGGGGTGCTTTGTCTTAGGACAGGATGATTTCTGGCCAGAGATTTCTCGCTGCCTCTCGCCAACAAACACTCAGATGAAAGGGGTACCCACATCTTTGCTGTAGGGGTGTTGTGGTCTGGTCATACCAGAGGGGAGCGGGTGATGGGGCAGGACGGAGGTACCGAGCAGTAACGTGGAGATATGGAAACAGGACCGAAGCTGTGGGAGATTTCCGAGGGGTGTGCAGGGCCGAGCAGGGCAGGGAGAGGCAGCCAGCGTCCAGCTGCTCCTCCCCGTCCCCCCCAGCCGCTCTGCCCAGAAGACCCGAGATTGCTCTTGGTGGCCAAGTTTAACAAATAAACATGAAGTTAGGTTTTAAACGAACAATTAATAAGAAAGAGGGCGCGAAAAGAATAAAAGACCCCCATCCTTCCCCTCCCCCTGTGTCTCCTAGCCCCTCTTCCCCTCTCCCTCTCTCTCCCCCTCTAAGCACCTCTGGTCACGTTGGAGGATGAGTTTTTGGAGAGCTTCTGGTACAATATGGAGCACCACGGGCTGCAATTTCACACTCCACAGCACATTCCCCCTAAAGCTACTTTCTTTTTTTCCCATCTAAGACCCCCTCATGTCTCCCCCTCTCTCTTTCTCTAGCTCTTTTGTGAGCCATGGGTGGGTTGCATGTCTGGGGGACGCCGGGGCCGCGAGGAGGCCGGCGGCCGGGCCCTGCCAGCGGGGCGGGTGCGTGTGTGTACCGGGGGGCTGCGCTCCCCCCTCGCCCTGCCTGCTGCTGGCTTTTCCCTTCTCTGCATTTGTTTGCCCTGAATGGTAATAGCCCACGTGTGCTGCTCTTTATTCAGTCACCGACACTTTAACCTCTCCTCTTTACAAGAGAGCGTTTGCCACAAAAACGAGACAAGCCGAAGACCTTTTGCAGCCTCATTGAGGGGAAAAAAAAAAAAAAAAAAAAAAAAAAAAAAAAAAAAAAAAAAGAAAAAAAAAAAAAGGAAAGGAAAGAAAAAAAAAAAGAAAAGGAAAAAAAAGAAAGAGTGGAGCAGGGGGAGAGCCAACAATGTGAAGAGACACTTCTGCAACAAAGCCGTCTCTTAGCGTATCGGGACGGCCGGGGCTGGGGCGAGTCTCCAAGCTTCCCGGGCCACAGACATACGGGGACAGGGCGGCCTCAGCACAGGCAACCCCAGCCTGCCCCTTCCCACCCTAAGGAGGCAGGCAGGGAGGGGGCACACGGCTCCCAGCACTGAGGTGGGGCCTCGCTCCATCCCTGCCCCCGAACATCGCACCCAGCGCGGGCTGGAGGAGCCCCGCTGCAAGTGGGGTCCCCAGACCTGTTTCCCGTCGAGGCGGCCTCCACGGGCCAGCTTCACCCGCTCGCCACAAAACTCCTGCCACCGATCTCTGCTTTTGTCTGTCCTGCAGTCTCAGAGCCCCTCCGGTCGTCTGCCTGCTCATTTCTTTGCCCCAAAGCTGCGGAGTGGGCGTCAGGGCAGGAGGATTTCGTGCTGCCCTCTGACCCAAAAACGATCTGGCCCAGATGTGAACTCTACCTCTTTCGTGATAGGAGACTGTGCCACTGGCAAGGCCCAGCTGTCTCTTGCCTTTGCCCTGGGCTGCCGCTGGGGTAGAGGCGTGGGAGCCCCCCTCTACTGCGTCCTCCCCCCCACGCTGGAGATGTCTTTTTTTTTTTGTCCTCTAATTTCTCCATAAAACTCCCGATGAGTGAATTAGACGCTTATTAAAGTCTCCTTTTAATCAGCAGTAGTGGGAGATCCTCCCTCCCTCTATCTGCCCGTCCAAGGTTAGTTTGCCTCAGGGCGATTTGCAAATGTTAGGATTTACAGTTATCACACGCAAAAACATTTATATAACCCCTAACTATAATACACCCATAAAAACGGGGAGGCAGCGAAAACTGCTGCGGATCAGCGAAAAACCCTATGGCTTGCCCATTAAAGTCCCCGGAAAGGGTAATTCCAGCAGTCAGAGGGGCCAAAATGTGGTAATGACTGCTTGGGATTCACATCTCCAAAAATGATGGCACAAAAAGACCCGCCGGGTAGAGGGGCGACCGCTTCGCTCCACTCCCTCGTCTGGGCCGGCGGGGGAAGTTGGAAGCAGACTTCTTCACACATGCACTACAAAGTGATAGATATGCCTCAAGCCTTCCTTCCTTCCTTCCTTCCTTCCTTCCTTCCTTCCTTCCTTCCTTCCTTCCTTCCTTCCTTCCTTCCTTCCTTCCTTCCTTCCTTCCTTCCTTCCTTCCTTCCTTCCTTCCTTCCTTCCTTCCTTCCTTCCTTCCTTCCTTCCTTCCTTCCTTCCTTCCTTCCTCCTTCCTTCCTTCCTTCCTTCCTTCCTTCCTTCCTTCCTTCCTTCCTTCCTTCCTTCCTTCCTTCCTTCCTTCCTTCCTTCCTTCCTTCCTTCCTTCCTTCCTTCCTTCCTTCCTTCCTTCCTTCCTTCCTTCCTTCCTTCCTTCCTTCCTTCCTTCCTTCCTTCCTTCCTTCCTTCCTTCCTTCCTTCCTTCCTTCCTTCCTTCCTTCCTTCCTTCCTTCCTTCCTTCCTTCCTTCCTTCCTTCCTTCCTTCCTTCCTTCCTTCCTTCCTTTTCCTTCTTTTCCTTCACAGCCAAGCTGAGCCCGAACAATTTCTATACACACACAAATCCACCTCCCCAGAGAAAGTTGCTGCGGTCGCGTTTCTGGCAGTGGTTCCCGAGCCCTGCCTCTGTCCCCCGCTCCCCTCCGCCACGGCCGGCTCTCCGGCCGGATGGGATGCGCAGGGAGCTGGGTCGGGGAAGGCAGGCTCGTTTCCACCGCTAAACAAAGGCTGGAAACGCACCAACAAAGGACCTGGCGCGTCCCCTCCGCCCCGTGCGAGAGCCGCAGGTGAGGGCTGGGGCTTGCCCGGCCGGGTGTGGGGGGTCCTGCTTGCAGAGCAGTACTTGAATTGGCTGCGGGGGAAAAGATGCGAGTCTGCAGGGCTTCAGGAGAAACTGCGCGTAAGTTGGTGGGGAAACTTTCTTCCCCCTTCCCCTCTTTGTGGGAAAGCCGGGAAAACGGGCGAATTTAGCTCTCTCTCCTCCTGTGCCATTCGCAAAGACGGGCTCGCTCCTTCCCTTCCCCTGGCTGGGAGCCGCCAAAGCTCAAGTTAAGCGCTTAATTAAAAAAAGTGGCAGGAAGACTCATGCCTCTTTAACATCAGCTGTTAATGGCCTCGGAGTTTACTGCCTCTGAAGAGGAAGACACAGAGGGATGAAGTATGCGTGGAAACGGAGGGGCAGAAAGAAGTGGGGGTGTCTCTCAGCGTAGTGGAGGAAGAGAGACAGAGATTAAAAGAAGGGTGGAGGAAATGGAGAATTCTAACTTATAAAAAGGACCTGGAAGGTGGAGGGGGTGGGCAAGGACTGAACTGTGAGCCAACACCAAATCCCTCCAGTTTCCCTGGCTGCCTCATCTGGGCAGCTCGGGTGGGATGCGAAGTCAGGGAGCAACTGTGCGGGCGCGGGAGAGGGCACGCAGAGAGGAGAGAGGACGAGCGGATCCGGGATGGAGGGACGCACAGAGGGAGGGAGGTTTTCCGAGCGCGGAGCGTTGTTCCCGGGTGCCTGCCTTTCCTTCTCCTCACTCGGACACTGGTACTTTCCTTTCTCTCCTCTGAGATTTGCAAACCAAACGTCACTAATCAATAAGAATCCCGGCTCTGTGGGTGCGTGTGTGCGTGTGTGTGTGCGTGGTTGTTGATCCTGATCTGCTGGACTTCAAAAATCTGCCTCTTCTGACTCCCTCCCAGCCTGTAAGTTCAGAATTACAACCTTCTACATCAATGCAAACTTTAATTTGTCGGAGAATTCCTTTCTCTAGGAGGAAGAGAAATTGTCACCATGTGAACGGCGGATTTCTGACACACGGGGCTTTACCCTTCCCCCAGCGTGGGGAAAAATATCTCCCGTGGATATCTTTAAACTGTTCACAATCCATAACTTTGCCAATGTATATGTAGTGTAATTTCTGCAAGGCAGTTTTCCAGGGTTAGGGGAGGTGGTTTTTTCTAGCATTAGATGGATCCTTTGTGGTGAGCGCAGATTTATGCCCAGTTTTGATTTATAATTAAATTAGCTTCTAATTTGCAATATGTGCGTCTGTGTTTAAAATGTATCTAATCTGTGAAATTGAGGACTGGGGCACTTTAAATGAAAATCTACCTTTAGCCTCAAGGGTTTCTTTATGAAGGGATAGCCGGGAGGGCAGCGTGCGGTAGGAAAGTGAGGCTGTAATTTCCATTAGGAGATGTCAGTCAATCTTTCTTTTCAATACATCAATTAATAAATCCGATTGGTGCTGCGGGCTGCTCTCCCCCCACCTCGCCCACCCCCCTCCGCCCCCGGGGCACTCTTTTTGGCCGGATGGGGAAGTGTGAGGGGAAGGCAAACTTTGGCAGGGAAGTCCCCGCAGGCAGAGCCCGACCCGACCCGCCCTCCCCCCTCCCCTTCTCCCCCGCTCGGCCCTGCGCGGGGCTCCGGGACCGGCTCCAGCCTCGGCGCGGCGCTGGGGGCGGCAGGCGAAGCCGGCGGGACTCCCTCCGTCGGCTCTCGGGGTTTGGCAGAACTAAATTGACACAACTTGGTGAGATAAGGTCAATTTTTTTCGCCCCGATAGTGGGGGTGTGCACACGCGGTTAGATCTGGGCCCGGGATCCCCCGTCTTAGCTGACTTATATTTAGGCTCAACTTATTAAGCGACCCTCCCCCACAGTCCCACCCCACGCAGCTCTAACCCGGGCAATAGTATCGTCTGTTTCATTGGTTATTTTCCAGGGGAACCGCAGCCCCTAGCTTTAATTTTTGACGATTAAAAAGCGGCCGGGATGGCGGGGAACTCCTCCAGCCTGACAGCTCGCCCTAGCTCTCCCTGCTGTTAGCGTATGCTCCGCACCTAGAAATTACCGCGGAAATGGGGGAAAGAGGGTATTTATTGCTTTTTTTTTTTTTTTTTTTTTTTTTTTTTTTTTTTTTTTTTTAACGGGCAAATACAGTAATGCCTCTAATTTAGCAATTACACCGATTCTCCTTTATTTTCAAGTGGCGCTGGTCGTTCAGCAGAATGTCGCCGTGGTGGCCAGGCGGGTGGAAGCCCGAGGACAGCCCGGCGCAGGAGTGCCCAGTGCCCACTTGGGGAAAGTTGGCCCGGCGGGGACAGGGCAGGTGTGGGGAAGGGGGACAGCGCCGGGACAGGGCGGCACCGAGGGCCTCCCGTTGGGTCTCTGCTCTTAGAGCTTCACAGTCGGGAATACCGGACAAACAAAATTAATTCAATCTGTCGCCTCTCCCTGACAGAACACACACAGTATTTTATAGAAATCCAGCTACAGAAAGGGTTGACTTTCCTGAACCCACGACCAATGTAAAAAAGACACTCAGAAGGAGGAGAACATCCTCAAACTATTCCGTTGTCATCGTCATCATCATCGTGTCCGTTTGATTTAAAAACAGCACGATAGGGAGCACGCTCTCACTGAACGCTGTCTCCTCAGCTTTCTTTTTTCCCCTCCCAACCACACGGCTTTGTACCCTCAGATTTGCGGGCTTCTGCTGCCGGTTTGAGTTGCTCGGCACAAGCAGCGTTTTGCGCGTCTCCAGCAAGAGGGGGAACGCTGGGTGAACAGAGGGCTGCGAGCGGGAACACGGGGGCTACGGGGCTGAACTTCGGGAAGGAATGAAGTAAAAAGAAGAGAGACAGAATGAGAGAGTCTCCCAGGCAGCTCGATCCCATTAGCTCCGTCCTTGGGTTGCATATTTATACGGTCTAGGAGGTGAACAGATGGACTATCAATTTAATTCCATCTTCAACACCATCAGAGATTGATTTTCTACTCGCTTTTAATTTTGCCATAATTAATTAGATCATTACAACTGTTTTCTATTGATCTCCCTATTTAAACCTCAGATGCAAAGGGACTTCGGCAGATCCTTTAAAAACACAGAAGGGAAAAGGAACAGAGAGGTGTGCAAACTTTTTGAAGGTTTTTTTCATTTTTAACTCAGAAGATTTTTGGTGCAGAATAGAAAAAATACTGCCTCTGTGGCCTTTTCTTTTAGGAGGCCTTTTTCGTTGCCTTTGTAATTTTCTTTTACGTTTTGGTGAATCTTTGTCATATTTATATATAGTATACAGCATATATAATAGATTTAATTGGTTCGATTATGAAAACATAAGCTTGCACGTGTATATGCATATATATATATATTCGCACACAACGTGTTTAATATTGAGATTTACAGAGGTGGTGCACACACATTTGTATGTGGGGAAACTATCGACAGAAAAGATGTGGTTTCCTGAAGGGCGAATATTTTTATTTGCCTCCCGTACATGTCTGTCTGTGCACTTGAATCTCTCTCTAGGTGGGGGATATTTCACCCTGCGACTCCATCAGAAATTACAAAGGAAAACCAGCGCTGTTAGCTCCGGTTCCTAGCCTCGGTTCTCAGCGCCCGCCGCAGCCTTTCTTTTCCAAGCCTCCCCTGCAGCAAACGACTGGCAGCCGGGGCTGCGTGCTGGCAGTCTGCGAGGTTTGTATTTTAAGCCTCTGTGTCCTTTCCCCCCAACCAAAAAAAATCTCTAAATTAAAGCTCTGTTTATATACTTAATTTGAGGGAACCAAACCGAGTAGTTGTGCTTTTACCGAGAGCGGCAGCGCCGAGGAAAACCTCTCCGGCGGGGTTTGTTTGAAGCTTTGTTTGCAAATCATAAAATTGCTGACTGGGAGACGGGGGCGATCCGGAGACGCGTCCGTCGGCGGAGCAGGTTTGGGGGCTCAGAGGCAGTCGCGGCCCCCGCCCGCCCCATCCCCGCGCTGCGGCCCCGCAGAGCCCGGGCGAGGCGATGGGCTGCCCGAGGGGCCCGAGGCGGGGACAGCGCAGATCCAGAGCCAGCACGGCGAGCAGAGTTTCCCGAGATAGGGAGAGAGTCGGTGGAGGAAGAGTTTAAGCAAAGCCCTGAACTTTATGCGGACGGGAGGGACCTCCGGGATTGGGACAAATAGACAAAGGCCGATGGAGGGGCTGGCTCGGCTGCCCGGGGCGCCCGGAGGGCGGCGAGGCAAAGCGCCCGGGGCCGCTGAGGGGCCGGCAGGGAACGGACCGGGGCTCGGCCCGGCTCTCGCTCGCCTCTGCGGGTCCTTGCCAAGCTCCCGCGGTGAACGCGGTGGGAACCCAGCCCTTCGAGGGGCGCTGAGGCGGACACCCGTAAGGAAAAGGGGTATTTATCAGGTGAGATAGCAAGTGTTAGAGGGGGATCTGGCGAGGCGAGGAGGGTGTGCGTGGAGGAGAGCAGAAGCAGGCTGCCTCCTGCCAAAGGAGGGAGTTGGGGGTGACGGTCTCATCCCTCCCTGCTGAATATTCAGCGCCCCCCCGCCTTACCTGCTCTCCCTGAGCTCTGAGCCATGGCTCCTCTGCCTAATGGCCCGTCTCCCCGGGACGGCTGCAAGCCAGTAGATCCGCCGCGGCCTTTTCTTCGCTTCTCTCCTCCCCGCTTGGGTGTCTTGCTTTCCCCCGCTGACTTTCGAGATCTAGGCGCAACCACCCAAAACTAAACGGTTTAGATAACAACACACACACACCAGAGCACCACCACCACCACCACCACAAAAAAAAAAAAAAAAAAAATAGCCAGCCATAGAGAAAGAAACGCCGCTCTACTGAGCCGGGACAGGCTAAAAGGAGGGGAAAATAAATAACAATCAAAGCAAATGCAGCGCTGCTGCTTATAGAATTGGAGAGGGGCTCACCTGCTCCAGTCTACCAGGGCTGTGCAGCCAGGGAGGAAAGGGGCTGGGGGGGGTCCCGCGGGGATCCTGCGGGAGGGGGGACAACGCCTGGACTTTGAATCTGCTTCCCCTTGCCCCCCTCCTTCAAGCTGGCTACCTGTAGGGAAGTCTTGTTGCAACAGCAGATTAATTTGTTGTCTTATTACCATAAAAATGTGCTCGGAGAGAGGCTGGCAAGGGAGAGGGGGACGCGGGACAGAGGAGGAACTTCCTCCAAGTTGAAAAGGGAGGCGGTGGGCTCAGGCTGAGGGGGGAGCGCGTCGGGGACGGGAGGGGGATTGGTCTGGACGGTGGCGCAGCCCACCCGGGAGCTGGTAGCTCTCAGCTCGGGGTCCGGGCAGACTCCAGGTGGGGTGGCGGGCAACGGGGATTCCGCTGTTTAGTTTGGAGGCGGCAGAAGCCAATCCTGTGAAGTCTACTTCTGTGAGCGCCTAGCTTTTAGCCTCTGAGAGATTATTTATCCATCCATCCATCCATCCATCCATCCATCCATCCATCCATCCATCCATCCATCCATCCATCCATCCATTTATCTGTCCACTCGTCCCTTTTCTTGCTCTTACGACCGCGTTTAGATAAAGGCTTTGCGACTGAAAATAAATAAATAATAAATAGAACAAAGCTCTAAAGAAAAGAAGAAAAATTCCCAGTGCTAAAGACATCACTGAACGAATATTTTTCTTTCTCTCTTTCTACTCCCCCCCTTCTACCTCCCCATTGATTGAAAGTCTCTCTCAGCTCCAACAAGGAGTCCCAGGAAAAATGAACCATTCTGCTATCGATTCTTCATTAAAATTACATTTCTGCATTTGCTAAATTGGTTTTAAAAAGCTTCCCCTGTTATTATTGTCTTGTCAGAGCCGGCGGTGCTGGGCAAACAGTATTTAAAAGCTTGGGACCTCTCCAAGATGAGGCAGTTGGGGGTTATGTGTGTGCATGTGTTTCTTTTTCTAAAGTGTTTAGGAAAATGTTAACATCGCGGACTGGTGAAAAGCACGCCCCAGACAAGTGAAGAATTGTAAAAATAAGGAAGGCGGAGGGAACGCTTTCCTTCATATCACTTAAAAATCATCGATTGCCTCTTCAAGCAAAGAAAAAAAAGGTTTCATTTAAAATATTAAAATGGGGCACCAAAAGTCAATAATCGCAGCAACGAGTATTTGCCTCAGACGTCGTCTCCAGCCCGGTCTTCAGCAGCCGCCGGATCTGTCTGGTGTGGTTCCTCACCTCCCCGCAGCCCAAGCCCTGCTCGCAGCCGAGCTGAAATGTTTCCTCGGTGAGATATTTAAATAAGTCCAGCTAACCCTGACACATGCACCAGATTCCTCCGACCTTACCCCAACAAACCCCACGGAATCCCCGTCCTCCCTCCCCAGACTGGTGTGGGAGAAACCCAGAAGGGACTGTGGGAGATTCACTTTGAATTCTGCAAATCTCTCTCGAAAGAGCAGGGAAGCAGAAATGTCTTCCTGATGTGTTTATCCCCTAATCAGTTCATTAGTTATAAACAACATGACATTAGAAGTTAGGAGGCAGTTGATATTAATTTTTATTTAACTAGTTGATGTTTAATCCGTCACGCCAGACTGCTTAGAGAGAGCTGCCTGACACAAACCAGTTAGAACTTCATACACCGCGATGATCGGCCGGGCATTGGGACAAACAAACGGCGGCGGGGGGGCGAGGGGCAAGGAAACAGAAGGGAAGGGAGCAATGGGGAGAGGGGTAAACCCGGGAAAGAGGGGGAAAAAGGAGAAGAAGAGACTGGAAAATTCCCCCTTCCCTGTATAAAATATTTGTGTGAACCGGCAGAGAAGTGAAGGCGGGGAGGGGACGGGGGGGCGAAACATGAAAAATATCGTCAGGAGGCTGAGCCGAGCAGGCCGAGAAGAGCAGGTGCCCATGCCAGCCACCCCTGCGGGTTGTGGGGCGGGTCGGCGGGTTGCCCGGGGGCTTGGGGCGGGCTGGGCGGCGGCGCTGGGGCTGCCCGGGGGTTCAGCGCCTGGCGGGGCGGCGGGGGAGACGTGCGGCTGCGCGCCGTCGGGCAGAGCGGGGGGCACCGCCAGGAGAGCCCTCTCTTAATTAAATGGGGCACAGGTTAATTAGCACGAGGCTAGCCGAGGGAGAACAGCAACACACGGTGGGGCCGGGATAAACGGGAACCGGACATTTCCCAGTTTCCCGGTGTGTAACATTCCTCTTCGGTGTCAGACTGCGACCCTTAACCAAGGAGCGCAGGTGCTGCTGCAGATAAAAGGAGAGGACGATTATGAGTGCCTTAACGGACACACGACTCTTCCTCTTAAAGCTGTGCTGAAGTATAATATAACGCGGGTCTAGAATTACAGACTTCCCTGATAAAATTTCTTGTTTCTCCCCTTGCAGCAGACTGGTGCCCCACGAATGATTACAGCGTACCTGTTTGGCTCTACACCATGTCTATATATTTCTGGTCTTCACTCTGCCGACACGTTGGACCCTCGCCTTTGCTCCCGAGGGGAGCGCCAGGCATTTCCCCAACACCTTCACTTTCTGGCAGGACCCCCGGCGTTTCTTCTCCCCCGTGAGTGCTGCTGTGCGCCCTCAGTGTGCCCTTTCGCTCAGCACTGTACAGATGTATTAATGCGAGCTATTATAATTATATCTGCATTATTTCACAATTAAAACATTTCTTGGCGAACCAGGAAAGCCCTCGGCAGCAGCAGTTCACGTTGCTTGCCCTGTTCCTGCGTGCGGCAGTAGCCGTGCGACTGTGACTACGGGGAAAGTGTTCTACGACACTTATTTTAATATCAATTTCCATATTAATCAATCACCTCAAACATCTATCTGCTGGATAAAGGAAATAGTTCGCATTCCGAAGAAAATTGCCTGCTTTCCTGCAGTTAATAGTTAACTCCGTAATAGAAAGTTCCCAGGGAAATGCGGAGGCAGAGGGAGCGCGGCTCTCCCTGCTCCCAGCCAGCACCGGCCGCCGCTTTCCCCTGGCCACGGCCGCTCGTACCACTCGGGAAAATCTCCCCAATCCTGCGCTGCGGGCTCGGCCTCTGGCTGTCTGCACCCTTTAGGAAAGAAACCAGGACGGAGTGTTTTGAGGAAAAAAACCTCCTGATAGGGCTGTGGTGTGCAAAAGGGAAGCAGACATGCTGTTTCCCCATAGTCCGAGACAGAAAGTGGTGCAACAGGTAATAGGGCAGACACTAGCGACACGGGAACAGGGACGATTTCCTGTGGCGGGGGAAAATTCATACTCCTTGGCTGGAGAGCATTGTAAAGAAATGGGTGCCTTTCTTTTTGTCCAGCGTCTCCTCTCTCCTCTCCCTTTCTCTGAGGCAGAGTGTCCTTTGAAGGGTGGAGAGGATATTAAAAAGAGGACCTGCGGAGGGACAGGCAGTGGAGATACAAGCCAGAGCCGAGGTTGGACCCCGGCCGGGGACTTCGGCACTCGGAGACCGCTCCCGGCGGTTCGTCCGGCCGGCAGCCGTGCACGGGCAGATCCAGCCCTTTCCCGAGAGTTTCGGGGTGACTTCAGAGGTGCGGGATGTCCGTGCCCCTGCCGCTCTGCTCCGCACTATT
Source organism: Erithacus rubecula (assembly GCF_903797595.1). NCBI lineage: Eukaryota > Metazoa > Chordata > Aves > Passeriformes > Muscicapidae > Erithacus > Erithacus rubecula. Next base: position 16,405,335 of record NC_136660.1, read on the forward strand.
GCCTTAGTGTTGGGCTGGCCACCTGGTGCTTTTTCATGGTGATGGCGGAACGGGGGAGGACAAAGAGGGAGGTGAGAGGAGCAGGGCAGGGAGTGAGCCTCTCCCTGTTCCGTAGAGGCTACGAGATGAGCAGGAGTATCTGGAGCTACCAAAGTTGCAGGGATGCTTCTGGCACGGGGAAAGGCTGCCTTTCCCGTGGCTGAGCTGGTGTCGGAGTAGCGGAGTGGGAAGGAGTTTGCGAGAAGTTTGGGGTGGGTGGGGTGAATGCTCGGGGGCGGTGGGTTAGGGTTGCCGTGGGATGGCAGTCGCAGGGGCTATCGCTGCCTGCGGGTCTCCCCGGCGGGGTGCCCGGGGCTGGCGGGGATGGGAGGCGGGCGGGAGGGATGGAACAGGATTAGCTGCGCTAGGCCACGTCGGTGCAGGGGCCTTGGCGTGAAGTTGCCGACCGGGACGTGGCGCCGGGACGAGTGGCTGGGCGGGCGCGCCGGTGGCGCCCCGGGGCACGAAACCAGGCCGGCTGCGGGAAGCCGGCAAGATCAGGCAGCGGCTCGGGAGCAGGCGGGAGGAGGGCGCGGTTTGGCTGGCCCGGGGCTCCCGGCGGGCCAGCAGCAGCCCCGGGCCCGGGCCCGGTGCCGGCAGGGAGGGCGCGTCCCGCCAGAGGGGGCAGTGCAGATCGGCGGTGCCGGGCACGGGGCCGCGCTCGGCCCGGCCGGGGGACTGCCCCAGCCCCTAGCCGGGAACTGATCATCCCTCGCTGCCCTGTGCTGACGTTTAGATTCAAAAGCGATTCCCAGAATGCTTCCATGGCCCCGGCTGGTGGTCCCGGTTGGAGGCGGTGGCTGGCAAAACGAATCCCTTGGTCGGGACTACCGCACCCCCTGCGCGGGGCTGGGTGCAGGTGGGCGGCAATGCTCTCCTGAGAGCTGGGGAGACGTCGGTGAGACCTCTTATTCCTTCTCCAGGTAGTTCAACACAAGTTTCTATCTCAAGGAAGAGGACCCGGCAGCCAGACGGCCTGCGAGCGCCCTGTGCTTCGGGACAGCCTGGGTCCGAAAGCCAGGGGAATCAGCAGGGCTTGGGGAATCTGGAGAGTCCCAGCGTGGGTTAGGATAGGAATGAGGGAGGTTGACACGTAGGCGCGGGTCTTCCGCTCGCCGTTGTCAGAATCGGAGCAAAGGAAAAATGGAAGATCACGTAAAAACCATGAGAGACCGAGGCAGCAGTGCACGCCCTGTGCCAATGTGCAAAAGAAGGTGAAAATAAAAGAAGCACGGAACTAAGTGAGAAGATGGAAATCAGGATGAATGGGTAGACAGACAGACATTGATCTTTACTGATATTAGAGAAAAAGGTCTGAATAAAGAAGGGGACGTTTAATTTGATGATGAAAGGGAGATGGACGGATGGATAGATGGATGGATGGATGGATGGATGGATGGATGGATGGATGGATGGATGGATGGATAAATGGACAGAATGGGCGAAAAAATAGAAAATCTGGGAAAAGTGAAACAACCCCCCACCTTTCTAGCGTTTGTGGACAGAAAGAAGTGAGTGAGGGGGCAGAGAAAGAGAAAGGATAAGAAAGGAAAGGATAAAAGAAAAATAAAAGAAAGGAAAATAAGTAAGGAGTAAAGAGGTTTTTAAGAGCCGTCAAACACTTGGTAGACATGAGAATTAGAACAGAAAAGCTGAAACATTTATGGCAGCCTGCGCCGAGGTGATTTCCCCATTGGCATTTTATGGAGCTCCTAAATCTCAGCTTTACGCTGTTTTGAGCTGTAAGAATTATTTTTCACCGCACTTTTCTTTTTTAGGTTCACTTCCAGCTTCCATTGCGAGAGCCCCGGAGCAGGGGGAGCAGCTTCCCCTCGGGCAAGCGCCTCCCGTCGGGCAGAGGGCAGCGGGCGCTGGCCCCTCCCGGCTCTCCAGCCCTGGCCACTCTCGGCAGCCCGGGGGTCCCGGGGGCAGCAACAGGAGCGGCTCGGTCAGGGCCAATACGCAGAAGCAACAGTTCCCCGGCACGTCGAGGAAAGGGAAGAACCTGCTTTTCCCCGGACGCGGCTTACTCCAGGATGGGGAGGGAGCAAGGGTCGGCACGGCTGGGCTGCCTTGCTCCGCGGCTCTTGCTAGGCGCGGGGGCGAGTGTTGGGGAACGGCTACGGGAGCAACAAAAAATAGACCTCAAGGTGCAAGAAGTGAGGAAGCAGTGGCTCTCCCTTCCCAGACAGCCTGTCCTTACACGCCGTCTCCACGTCGATGGAAAACTCCAAACCTCGGTGGAAAACTCCAATACTCCAGGCACTAGTAATGATAAGAGGAACAATAATGACAACAATGATAATGTGTTTCCGTATATTAAAGCACAGAAAATAAATACCCTCCTACATCCATTGTCTCTCTGGTCCCCAGATCTCTTGGACACGCTGAGTTTTCAGTATTTTGTAGGCTGCAGTAGGTCTGAGAGAGGAACATTGAGTGGGAGAGTAAAAGCCGGGGAGATGTAACTCGTGTGCCTTTCACCTTTTCCCGGGAACACAACCATTGTCCTTGTGACAAGAATCTCTGTTATGGTCTGGGAGCTGTAGAGAAAAGGGAACTTTGCAGGTCTGTCTCCTAACTCTGATACAAGCAGCTCCCTCCCCCCCCCCCCCCGCCCCTTGCCCCGCAACCCCGGCAGCCCCCGGGCTCTGAACCAGTTGATATAAAAGTGTGTGTGAGGGGGATAAAAGTTCCAGTCTCTCATGAGGGGGGAAGGCTGCAGGGGCAGAAGCAAGTTAATTTCCAGCCGATTTCTCATTACTCTTCTTAACGCCTGTAAGGGAGAGAAAATTAGGCACACAGCACACGTTTTGGCCACTTCATAAAAAATGCAGATTTGAGAGATGATGTGAAATGTGCCCTCGAGTCAATGATTAAAGATAGCTGACTACATTTTTTTTTTTTTTCTATTTGGAGTTGAGATGAGAAATGCCCCTGAGCTCTGCAGGTCCAGGAAGGGTCCTTTAATAACTGATAAATTGGCCCAAGAACTCCCTCTTCCCCTCTCTCCCTCCGCCCCCTCCCCCCTCCAGTCCCCTCCCCGCCCTATACCCTCCACCGTCACACGTCGTCGGCCGTCAGGGGAGAGATGCAATCCGCTGCTCTTCGCCCGGCGATCAATAGGAATCGCTCTCGGGGGATTATTTCCCGAGCGGTCCATGTGTGCCCGGACAGGGACAGGCGTGACACCCCAGCGAGTGAGTGCGGAGGGGCGCGGCCGCTCCTGCCTCTTCCCACTCGTGTCAGTAACTTTCGCTCTTCACCATCCCCTTAGCTTGTCAACTTTGCCTGCGAGCCGGCCAAGAGACAGAGGGTCTGATTCAACAGCAATAAAGATTTGCAGTCAAGAATACCCGATGGAAGAGATGGCCATTCTCCTCCTCCTCATCCTCAAAAGAGGAGTTTCCCCTCTGTTTTGAAAGCAGAGAAAGTTAAAGCTAACGGCCACGGGCATCTCTGGCAGTTGTCATCTCTACCCGATTGTCAGAAGTCGAGTTTTCCTCCAAGTTTCCTAAGAAAGTTTTGGCATCGGATGTCCCTGTTAAGGGGAAGCACTCGCCTCCCCCTGCCACGGCCACTCCTAAGCGGACAAAGAAGCGTTTGCCGAGCCCTGCCAGGGGGAGATTTAAAACACAATGGAGGGGAACTGTCAGGAAGAGCCCTGATCTGTCTCTTCCCTGCCTGGCGTCGGAGGTTACAGAATGCCCGGGCTGCTGGCTGCCAGGGCTGGCATGGTCCGTAAAAACAGGAGTTAGGAATGCTGAGGATGGGGCAAAGGAGAGCAGTGCCCTCCAAAAAGGCGCTTCAATTTCTTTCTCAAAAGCATCTTTCCCTGCGGTCCCCATCACAAACTTGAGAGAAAGAAAAAATAGAAAGGGAATGAAAGATAAGAGAGAGAGGATGGGGGGGATAAAATCAAAGCTTTCCAACCCGCTGGAAGAAGAAATGTGTATTTCTTTTTTCTAAACACTTCTAATTTTTCAAACCAATTGAAAATAATAAAATGTATAAAGAAAGCAGGGATGCAGTTTTCCAGAGCTCAGCTGCTGAATAACTCCTCATCAGCCGTACCGATTTCTTTGATTAATCCCGAGGTTTGAAGTGGAAGCAGTTCCAGTGTGATACCTTACACGCCAATATGCTTCTGCTTCCCTACTTTGTTAGACTCGTTTATGCGCATTTTTTAAACAATAATTTCGACTCCTTTTTCCCCTTAATAAATCCATTTTTTGAAGCGGTACCTGCTTTCTAATTGCCCTGAATAAATACCTTTCCCTATCTCCGGTTTCCTAAGTCCAATGGCACCCCAGTGAGAAGGAGGTCGCAGGCACCAGGCCGGGGGACCGGACCACCCCAGCTTTTGACAATTTCCTCCTGTTCTTTAGTCGGGAACTTGTAATTGCAATTTCATGTGCGAAACGGTGCGGACCGACATTCACTGTCTTAATGGGACTTAATGTATCTGTACACGATCCTTTATGCAACCATATATATAACGAGCACTCTCATTGCTAGACGTATTGCCAACTCTCAGATTCCCTGTATAACTATAAGTATATATGTTATGTTCACTGCTATGCACATATACCCAAAATAGATTCGTCTGTGGAGAGGAATACGTGGCAATATATAAGACATGTATAATATAAACCCGAATCTTTATATCAAAATGAAGAGACTTTAATTTATATATATTTTATTGTATTATATATAGAACTATTTATTTGGGAGACATCTAGGGAGCATTTAGTAGGTGGAGAGATGCACCTGTGTGGGGATCTGAACGGGAATGTTCCCTTGTGCTTGCATAGCCTGTGCTTATGAACATATATCACATGTATCTCTCTCCCCCCTCTTCTCCATTTATAAAATATCAATGTGATGCTTTAGAAAAGCTCTGAGCTCTGCACAGTTCTTTACCCTTTTGCCAGATGATGCCGTTGTTTATAAAATCGCACTTCTCTGCCAGGCGGCTTGCACCCTCCGTACTAATTCACACTACCGAGTCATTTATCCAGCTTTCATTTCTCCCTGAATTACCCGTCTCGGAGTCAACCAGAAGCACCAAATTCCTGCCTTTCTGATGAATGGACAATATTGTCTGCTATTTTCAGGGCGAGAGAAAAATAGCTCGGGCAAAGGAGAGCGAAGCCGGGGGTTTCTCTGCGGGGAGCGGAGCGGGGCCGGTGCCGCTCCCGGCCGAGCAGCCCCGGCCCTGGCCCGGCGGGGAGAGCCGCAGGTGCGCAGCGGCCGCGGTGCAGCCGCGCCGGGAAGGCGCGCACGGAGCCGCGCTGCCCCCGGCACGGCGAACCGCAGCCCTCCGCTCCCCGGCGTGCGGTGCCTGCGTGCGGCTTCCCCGCGCTGGCTTTGGGCTGCTTCGCAGGAGGCGCTAATTAGAGTGTAACTGCCAGGTCATTGATTTCATGTTACCAGAGTTGTTGTTGTTGGTTTGTGGTTTTTTGTTTTTTGTTTTATTTTTTTTTCCCTTCTTTTTTTCACACATGAAATATCAGCCCAGCTCAGAGGCAGCAAGAGCTGGGTTAGGGATAGTCTCAGAGAACCCCCAGACCCACAAAACCCAATTAACCTAATATACGCACACTGCTGGCTTGGGAGTTTCAAGCTCCAGACCCGCGGATCTGTCTGTTTTCCCTTTGTTGCTTTGTTGTAAGTCTCCTTCTGAAGACGATATCTGAATGCAGGGAGCATTATCAATGACTTTTAAATAATAACAAAGGGGAAAAAATAAAAATAATCAGCCCCGCCTCTTCTAGTTTCAATTACTCTAATTAAAAACCCGAAAGGCAATTCCTAGGCAATACCTAATAATAGAATTAGCAATCGGATCCATCATTTCACACGGGGATTTACTTGCAGGGGTTCTCTGCGAGCTCTATTAATAATAATAAAAAATCCTGCTAACCCTCTTTTTAAAATTAATAACTCTGTAATTATAATAATTTTATGTGCCTTTTTATAAGAAGAGGTTAATGTTGCCACAGTCTGGGGATGGGAAGGATGAAGTGAAGCGAAATACTGCTGCTTAAACTGACACCTTCCTATTTTATTAGGAGACATTATTATTATCAGACATCTGCAGGTAGAGAATTAAAATTAAAATCGCTTTCAACAATTCAATACACTTTTTATCAGCCATCTATCTGAAAATCATGAACATTCATCATCGGAGGCATTCTCCCTGAAAACAAGAACCCATTCAAATTTTATACAAATTATCATATTTATCATAGTCTGAAACTCTGGAGTAACATCTCCACAAACTGTCTGCTAACTCCCCAGGGAACTGAATTCCACTCCGCAGTCGCTCAGAGCAATTCTCGCTCCCTCTCCCTCTCTCCCGGCCCTTTCACACTATCTGCTTCCCGCGACTCCGCAGCCCCCAGAACAGAGGGAGCGAGGGCGCAGAGGGAAAGGGGTGGGGGGAGAAGGATGCGGCGACAAACAACACTAAAATAACACACAACAAGGGGAAATGCGTCCCTATTTCTTGCGAGAGAAATAAGTTTCGCCTGATGTAGGAGACTCTAAAGATTAAAACTCTCTCTGCCGATTTTGGAAGAATGGCATGGGTTTATCTTTGAGGTTGATGTCTTTGCATCATACCATTATTAGGAGTGGAATATTAGTGGTAATAATAATAATAGTAATAGCAATAGTAATAATAATATCGGATCCTCGCCAGTTTGGTGTTTGGTGTTTTTTGTTTTTTTTTTTTTTTTTTTTTTTTTTTTTTTTTTTTTTTTTTTTTTTACCTGGGCTTTTGTTGTTTTGGGTTTTGTGAGGGATTTTTTGTTTTTTTTTGTTTTTTTTTTTTTTTTTTTGCGTTTTTTGTTTTTTTTTTTTTTTTTTTTTTTTTTTTTTTTTTTCCCCTCCCCTTTGTAGAATTCCATCAGGGAAAGATACTGGCTGTTATTTGCGTGGGCACTAGGTGCTGGTGACAAATGACACGAATCCGTGCTTCCTGTTTGCGGGTTTGGATGAGACAAATCACTTCCCACGCTTTGTTAATGACATAAAGTTCATCAGTGCTGAATCAGGGGCTGGAGCGGCGCCGGCTCCACGCCTCGTGCATCCCGTCCGCAGATGCGCTGCGGAGCGCAGGGAGCGGCAGCGCGGAGCGGCTCCGCACGGCTCTGCCCGCCCCGGCCCGGCCCGGCCCCGCCGCCCCCGGCCCGCGCACCTCGGAGCCGCGGAAAAAAAGTAGTTCCAATACAATGTTTGTTAACTAGGTTATCTAGGCTGTAGAAGATTTTAATGTTGAATTTTATAGCTTTACCACGCTCTACCGTCCTTGTGAATATTGTAATATTGCATTTTTTACAAGTTACTCTTCTGTTAATGTTCCAGCTAGTAACTTTTATAATCCTCCTCAATGAAATTTTTTTGTATTCTTCCGCACCGTTAACCTCAATGGCGGCACCTCAGCCCCTGGCAGGAGGCAAAAATGAAATGAATTCCTCTTTAATCAGAAATAATAATAATAAAAACACACACAAGGCTCCCTCTGCCTTTTATTTCAGTTTCCCCTTTCGGGGAGAGGGTGATGCCTTGGGAGCCTCCATCCCCTGCCCCTGCTGTGCTCCTTGGGTGTGCCTCGGGCAGAGCCGGAGGTGGGGCAGGGCTGGTGATGGCGCAGCCCTGGTCACTTCACCGGGGATGGGGGCTACAGCCTGCCCAGCCCTGCTCCCTCTACCCTTTCCTTTGCTGCTGTGTTCTGCTGACAGCCTGGAGGCTGCCTGTGCTGCAGGTGTGGGCAGCAGGCCTTCCCAGGGCTGCCCACAAGAAGGGAAAGTTAGGCACTTATTTTCCCTCTTCTTCTGCAATTCTGTCTGTGGGTTGATTGGGATTCTCCACAGAGCAGCAGCTTTAGAGCAAGTCCTGCTGTGTCAGTCAGTCGAGCTCGACTGGCTCTGGTTTCTGACCTCAGCTGGGCTGAGGTGCCCAAGTCCTGGCTGTTTGTTTTACTGTAGTCTGAGATGCATCTAGAAGAGGTAGACGCTCAGAAAATGCATTCAGATGGACTTCTAATGAAATAAATGCCTTTAGATGTACATAAAGTGGAAATTACCTCCCCCCCACCCCACAAGCTCCCCAGCATCTAGAGCCCTTAAAAATTAATCAGACTTGCAAGCAGAAATGATCATCAGCCAGCAGAAAAAGGAATCATGCAGTAGCAATGAACTTGCTGCCTCTTAACTGAGGGGCTGCATTTTGAACAAGGATTGGATGCTGTTATTTCCCTTGGTCACTAGCATTTAAGAACTTTGTCTCAGGCTCTGCCTGAGTCTTGTGTCAATGAAATACTGGAGGGGTTTTCTGTGTTCATTGTGGGGTGTATGTGGGGGCTGCCTCAGCCTCACCTACCTTCAGAAACTGCCCTGACAGCTCTTGGAATACTGTCCCCAAGATTACCCTAACAGCAATTTGTCTCACTCCCATCTCCTAGAGCCAAGTGATTACATGCAACTCTCAGCTCTGATGTATTTTCAGCTAATATAGTTGCAAGGAAAGCCTAGCTCAAACCTTAGCAATAAAATGAGAAGGATGTAAATTTGGAAATTTGTTTGTGTCTCAAAGTGTGGTTGATTCATGACTGATACAGGCTTTGGGAATGACAATGGAAATCTTGTGTGTTATATTAATCAAAACATTTTTCTTCTTTAAAAACACACAACAAGATTACTGGTAATTTCTGAGTATGATTTTTCTCTTAGAAGCCTACAGGTGGGTAATCACAAAAATTCATATGGTCCAGTGTTAAAGAATAACCTAAAACCAACACACACAAATAAAAACAACCTAATTTTGAAAAATTATTTTTCAGTTATAATATTCCTTTTCTTAATTTATTTTTAGAAAGTGAGCAAGTCTAATAGATACAAGTTTCTCTTAAAAATAAAATTGTGCAGGTAGGCTAGATTACTTTAACAGAAATGTCATTATTTAACTAGTTAATACTCTGGTGTCACCTTGGAAGGCAAAGATACAAACCAGTCTTTGCTCTGACATTTTCATTTAGGAAATAACTTTTCTTCAAAGCACCTATCTGAGGACCTTATGGGATGCTTTTTAGAAATGCTTTTCAGAGTTAGCACGGAGCAGATAAGTATGAAAACAGAAACAGTGTTTCTATGTTATTGGTGAGAAGCACAGGCAAAAGTAGGTGGAAGGCACAGATAAAAAGAGTAGCAGATCTGGGAACCAGGATGTTGTTAATGTAGTAAAGGACTATTAAACAAAATGTTTAAGTTGCCTCCTCAGGCTTGGACAGAATCAAGAGCAGGTTTGATCTTCTTTTGTCCAGAGACTAGCAGGTCACACCAGGTTTCCTGAATCCCACAGAGAAGCAGCTCCTCTTGGCAGAAGCACTCTGGCAGTTCTTGGGTGCTCTTTCTGGGATGTCTGTGGGGTGGCACTGGCTATAGGGCACTCTGTTCTGAGCAGGGCTTGATGTTAGCCTGCTTGCATCCCACTGGGACAAAGTACCTTCTCCTGAGAGATGGTGTCAGGTGTCCAGTGCACTTTGATGCTCTGGCCAGCCTCACCTGTAGCCTCCACACCCCCACACCCTCTGGCCCATGGGCTGAGGTCCAGGAGGTCTATTTAAGATCGGACCTGGGCCTTACTTTGCCTATGCAGTGGACCTGTTTTCCTGACCCTTTGGATATACTTTGGCCTTACATTGTAGGTAGCTTGTTTCCTGGCTGTCCCCCTTACACATCTTAGAGTTTACCTCCAGCTATGCCTCTCAGCTGTGACTTCTGCATGGTCTTTATGCCCACATTGCAGAATTTTTTCCAGACCTGCCTGACCCTGCTGGTGGAGCCTGCTGTGCTCAGGCATTGTGCAATTCTGCCCCACCACTGTGTGCCTGTGCTGGGGCTGCCCTCAGCCCCTGGCTTCTCCCTGAGTGCACTGCTGGCCCTTCTTCTTCCCCCACTGATGTCTTTGCTTATCCCAGAGCTACTGCAGCCCTCTATACTTCTTTTTTTGAGAGCTGAAGTTACAAACAGGCCTGAAGGTTCCATCAATGGACTACTTGAGGTCCTTGCTACTGTTTGTTTGTATCCTGGCTGTGGTCAAGAATTAAAAAGATTAACCAAAAGCCTTTACTCCTCTGTGTTTTTCATCATGAGAGCCCAATAAATCCTTGCAAGGTAGAGTTTAATATTTCCTGAAATGTTGGTAGTTAAGATGTGCATGTCCCTCTTCTGTTGCCTGTGAAGTCAATAATCAAATCCCTTTTTCTAGTTTTTTTCTAGGACCACTGAAGGGTTCTTGGTCAGACAAAATCTGATGGAGAGATCAAGAACATTCCCTTCCCCCTTCTTCTTCCCTTTGGATACTTTTTTTCAGATCAAAACCTTTTGTAGTCTCTGTTCCTTATAGAGACTTCAAATTTCCTTTTACTACATCTTCTCCTACTTCAGACCTGAGTTAGGACATCTTAGTGCCAGTACCTTTTTTCCTGAAGCTTTTGAGAATATTCCAAGAATTCACTACTAGATGCTTTTCTGATATGACCATGTTTGCTCTTGTATAAGCCCTTATGGCCAAAAACCCATATGAAAATTTGCAAGACTTGACTTAAATTTAATGTTCTCTTAATCTGGGACAGTAGCCCCCATGTGTTTCCTTTGGCATGTGAAACAAAGTTAACTTGAATTTCTTCATTTTAACACCAAAAATACAGCAAAGTTTTTCCTCATATTCATTTGCTTTTTCCTTAAACTCACTACTTCTCTTCTGAAAAAGTTTATATGCAGTTTGAAGCTAGCTTATGACAGCTGAAGTGATTTGGAGACAAATCTGCCAAAATGTTTTGTGTAAGTGCTAGCAGTTTGGGACTTAGCACCTCATACTTCTTTGAGGCAGAGTTAGGGAAAAGAGAAAAAAGACAATTCTGAAACAAATAAATTCATACATGTAGCTTTTTTATTACTAGCAGATCACTGACCAGTGAGGAAAATACACTTTCAAAAAAATATAAAAAATACCCATTGGAAAGATCAGTGATGAGTTAGTACCTTTGGAGAGAGGAAAATTCTGTGCAGGTGAGAATTCAAGTTCACATCAGTGATTGTTTTGAGGATGTAAATGTGTGTGTCAGAGACCATGATGTCACCCTGTCCCAGCTGCCTGTTTCAGTGCTTGCACAGATCTGCAGAGGCTGGTGAGAGCTGGGTAAATGCAGAGAGGAAAGCCATGTGTGTTTGTCAGGAAGGTGGAGGCACAGAGCTGTGCAGTGGGAAAGGGGAGAGGGTGCAAGCAGGTACTGCTCATCCAGGCAGAACAGGCCCTACCTCTGTCATCATCTGTGGTGCTGCACTGGAAGGAATTCAGATCCTGGCTGTAAGGTCACTCTGTACAGCTCACTTTGTGCTCTTGATCCCTTCCTGGGACCTGGTACAAGCAGCAGTGGTGGGCAATGGGAATAGGGCTGATTGTTTTTCTCTTAAACTGGTTTGTGAAGAATCTTTAATAATTATGGCGACAAATATCTGTTTAGGACTGCTCCATGTTTCTAAACCAGTGGTGAACTGCAAAGATAAAAAGCTTAATTTTTAGTAAAGAGCAACACTTTCCTTATAGAAACATCAGTGATTCATTTCTTAGTGAGGTTGCTTTGCACACACATAGAAGAGCATGACTTAAAAGTATTTCTTTCTGCAGGTTTGCAGTGTGTTTGCAGTCTCTGCAAGCATGTTCAAATATGCATGTTGTATGCATGTCTTGCATGTGAGTAAGTACTAATTTGTCTTAGCTTATGGGTATGGGTTTTGCATGAGGTATCTGTGCTGTGGTGCATGTGAGTGCTTGGGTGGTGGATGAATAGGAGATGGAGGGATCTCTGCAAGTGAAGGCACTGTCAAACATGCACACACATTTATATGGATGCAATTTGCCTGAGAGTGAGGTGAGAAAATGTGTGTGCCTGTGTGACAATGTAAGTCCCCCTGTGTTTCCTCCAACACTTGGTGGATGCTCCTATGCAGTCTGGGGATTATTACATGTGATTACAAGTGCAGGGGTCTGAGTCATGAGAGGGAGAGTGTGGGGCACATGTGAGTGTGAGCCTGCATGTGGCTGAACATGAGTGTGTAAAGGAGCACAAGCAAGCTGCTCCTTTTGGGTACAAGCAGGAAACTACAGTATGGAGAGGACCACGCTGAGAGTCTGGCAGAACCAGGCCTGTTTGCAGAAGATGGACCAAAATAGACAACATGAAAGTTATTTTTGTCTATCAGCTGAAGCTTTATAGAGACATCAACAAGCTCTTGTCTCATGCCAGCTTAATTCCCAGTTAATCAGCAGTCTGCTTGGGCAAAGGAAGGAACTCGCATCAGGGGCTGATGATGAGCCAAACTTCCTAATACAGTTTCAGGAGCCTCAGGATTGCTCTGCCTGCACTTGGCTACATTGCTAACCACTGGGTAATGCTCTGGGATTGCTGAATGCTTCACCAGTTGTGTTCTGGTGGAAACCACTCCAGCATAGGGAGTATGGGTTGGTCCTTTGGGTATCTCTCCTCAGGTGGTGAGCAGAAATTTTTCTTCACTGTGTGTGATTAGATGCTTTAGGAAAGTTTCAAGTGACCTAAATAATCCCAATGCTTTCATCCTCTCTCTTGAGGCACTTCCATGTAAACTTCAGATTGACTTTTGGTTGCTTAATTTCCATTACATTTAGTGAGATATTCCTCTATCTGTGGTGCTCTATAGAAATACTCCTTCTTTTCCTCATTCATGAACAAAACCTCTCTTTTGTTCATGAGCTTTGTATATTGCATCTGAGGGCCATCCCACTGTCTTTTCTAACATGATTTTCCCATCTGCTTTGCTGAAAAGCCACCTTTCTTCTTTTTTTTATATTTCTAGCTGGTTTCTCTAATGCCACCAGAACGGCGTGGGAGGGTACCTGCCTGCTCTGTGACTGGCATGTGTTTACCACAGACCTATAGCCAAACTAATTAAAGTGCTGATTGCACTGATCCTGGCCACCAGCCTCACAGTTACTTTCTGGGAGCAACTACCATGATGTTCAAATGCCCTCAGAGAGTCACAGGAAACAGGAAATTCTCATCTGTGGCTCCTTGAGATTTAGCCAAACGGGTCACCGTGGGGTGAAATGACCTTGGGAATGCCTTGACTGTTGGTTATTTCAGGCAGGTTCTGTGCATGTCCTTGTCCTGCAGCACTCCATATGAGGGCAAAGTCATGCAGGGGAAGCATTCCTCATTTCTAAACACTTCTCACAGAAAACACCACCACCAACAAAATACAACAAACAAAAAACTCAAAAAAACCCTAAGCTGTTACAAATTTCCTAGGTCTTGGAAAGCACCCCTGGGTAGTTGTTTTATACAGCTGGTGTTTATGTCTCGTTTGTTTTTTCTATTTATATTGTTTTATCATGATGAAGTATAGTGTGATTCAATCATCAGGCATTCAGGTAACCTCCAGCACATCAGCTTGCCTCCATCTTTGCTAGGCAGACTGATCTCTTTTCCCTTTGGATGCTGAGCAGGATGGGGTTTATTTCATTCCTACAAGGGAAGTGATCATCACAGAGTGGTGCTATGGCCATAACTGTGGCACAAGAACTCCTGACTTGTGTCAGACCATAGGTGTAAAACGAGTCTTCACTTGGCCCTGTCTTCATTGCTGAGCTGACAAAGGAGAAAATTTGGTATAATCTAAAGTGTTTGATATCCTTTGCTCTGTGCCATTAATAAACCTGTGAATTGGCCTGACATGAAACCTGGCTGTTCCCTTGCCCATGCTGATCATTGTGATGTCACCTTTCCCTTGTTTCACGGGCCATCAGCCAGGTTTCAGCCCACATGATGCTGCTCTGTGCAAGCCCATCTGGTGTTGCTTTCCTACTTGGGTTTTGCCAGGCCCTTTTCTCAAGGCTATGACAATACTGCTGGACTTCCCTCTCTCCTTTCTTGTACTGATAGAAGTTCATTTGTGTCCCAGATCTTTCCCAACTTCCCCAGTAAACTGTCTGCCAATGGAGTTTGCCACTGTCACCACTGTAAGGCCAACAGCTGTGTGCAAGGTGCTGTAGAGACAGAGCACGTGTCTAAAAGCACTGAGGTGAGTGTGGCTGGAGGGGAAAAGTTGAGAAGAGATAAAAACAAGCACTGAGAATGGAAGGGGCTTGTATTGCTTCCCTTAACACACTCTGATTAAGAGTTCATCATCTCTGTTTGCTAGAAGACCAAGTTAAACACTTCTGAACATTTTCCTACTTTGCTTATTTTCAATCAAGCACTCCAGAATCAAATACCTCCATTGCTTTCTGTAGCTCTTTAGCAATATATTGTCTGCTCTGGGATCTTCCTATGTAACTTCAGCTTCTTTGGCCTAGGGAAAATGGAAAGCAGATCGTGAGAATACTTTGATGGAAAGCACCTGGCCAAAGCCTGACAACAGAGGAACAGCTGATGTTGGCAGGAGGAATGGAAGAAATTATCTGGAAATGAGCTCCTATTCTCTTCAACAGAACAGTGTTCCTGCTGGGTTGCTGGCCTTGGGCAGGTATTCCTCCTGATGGAGCCAGACTAGCCAAGTTGTTTCCATGGCAGTCATCTGGACTGCATGTCCATGAATCTCCTAAAATCTCCATCTCTCCTTGCAGTTCATAGTGCAGACTACTCTGTGAGTATTATTGGGCAGTGTGCTGAGGGGGCTGCATTATTTCACATGATCTTTTAGGGAGGGCATAAATGTACAGTGACCTGCAAGTCTGAAACGCTCCAGTTACCTCCCAATATGAAACAAAATGTGACATATTTTCCAGTTTGGCTTGGGGAAACTGATGGCAGTACAGATGAAGCCCCAGCATTGACTGGTATATGTCAATTACTGACTCTCTGAAGCTTGGTGGTTTCACCTCTCCTGCATCATCATTAATCCCTCTAAGTACAGTTCCTTTATATTCTGCAGCACTCACTCCCACTCCTTTTTTATTCTGCCTGCCCCACTACAGCCCTTTGCCCCATCCTGGCAAAATGTCTTGTAGGATCTTTTCACTCAGAATGCTGGATATTTGAGGCTCTTTCTATTGCTGGCAGAGTCAGGAAATCTAATGTCTGACCCAGGATTCAAGTTACTTTCTGGAGCAGTTCTGACTGTGTGCCAGTGAAGTGCCTAGGCTACATGAGTGGAAGGGCTGGAGAAGACTTAAGGGAGACACATCAGTGAGTCAGACCTCCCTTGTGGAAGGGAGGTGGGAAGGACAGAACAGGAGTAATCAGATCTCTTTCCTAGAAACTCCTCATTGTTATTCCACGGTGGTCAGTTCTGAGCGAGTGCATATCCCATCTCTGTTCTGTCCTGCCTGGGGTCTCCATCATTAAAAGGTGCCATGCTGAGAAGTGTGTCACAGAGGAAAATATTCTGGCACCCAACAGCCTGTGGCCATAACCACTGGAGAAGGAGTTGAGACTGATGGCAAGGGTGGCTGTGTTTCTGCCACTCCACCTTATTATCAGGACTTGGCAAATGCTCCATGTATTGTGGTTTGCTCAACTCTTCTTAAACCCACCATCTTCATTATCAGCGACCTAGGGAGATGTTTATCACCAACAAGTGGGTGGAGAAGGCAGAAGAGACATTTCCTGATCAAAGTGGCAGGTGGAAAGTGCCCTGGTATGTCTGCTTTGGTCCTGTCCATCTTCATGTCAGATTGAAGGGAATCTGTAAACATATTCCAGCTTCTCTAATTGCATCTGAGTAATTTTGGGCTCTGCCTCTGGGGCCTTGTTTACTGTTTGGGAAGTTGTCTTTCCAGTTCTCCTTCCTCTATCCAGATATGGCCCAAGACTTGCTTCATCTTTGTCAGTCCTAACAGTGATTAATAAGGACACACATTTCCTGGGTTTTTCACCCATTTTTCTAAAAGACTTGCCTGCCAGTGTTGAGGAGACTGAGATAATAAACCACTGCTGGCATGTGAAGGGCCTGGGGGCAGCAAGTCTTGGAGAAGCTGTGATGCAGGTCCAAGCACACAGAGAACAGAGAGCAGCTTACAGAGACAAATTCTGCTGTCAGTTGTAGATTCCTTGCAGCTGAAGTGAAACACTGGAATCTGTGGTTCATAGTTATCCACACTGATACCTTCTTGGAGGTGACAATCCCAGCAATAGCTGTTGTGGTACTTCTGGCTCTTGTGAAACATTTCTTTGCTGTCTCAAAGATCAAGAAAAGCCAACAAGTGAGCATCCTGGCAGATTTCTCATTGGACTTGAGACTTTTTGCCTCTCATATGGTTTATGTGAGATGCAATGTGCCATGGATCTAAGTGTTTAAGTGGATGTTCTTTTGCTCACCTTTCTCAAAGGGATCATGGTCAAGTCTTCCCTTGTAATCAGTTAGTCTGACCTAAGTACAAAGCTCAAGGCCAGCCCCCCTGTAAAAAAATAAATACTGACAGATGAGTGGCAGGGAGGTTTCCTGGGACTGCTGTACTGCCTGCCTGCAGTAATGTCATGTTGCCTGAGCTCTTATCATCCAGTTCCGTTATAAAAGCCATGTCTGGAACATGTGTTTTGTAGTCAATCCTATCTTTCCTGTTCCATCTCACAGGGGAGTAAATGCCAGGACTTTCCTTTTACTCTCATCTTTAATGGCTCCTTTAAACCATCTGGTCACATATTTAATATTTAGATTTAAATTGAGGATAGGATCCAAACCTCCTGCATATTCCTATTTGTGGCTTAACTGAATGTTGTAGGAGATACTGCCTGAATTTATTCTGTGTTTTTACCCTGTCTTTAAGACAGCAATAACTGTCCTGGAGATACTGTGTAAGGATCTCCAAAATGTCTTGGTGCTGAAACACTAGAACAATCAAATAAAAGTGATTCAGGAAAAAAACTATTGTAAAGCTTCCAGACAAACACAACCCTCTCTTGAAGAGATAGTGGCACTGCACTATATAGATGTAGATAGCAGTCCTATGGGGCATTGAATTAGAATATTCAATATTTGTAGTACCACAGCCAAACTAGAATAAAAGTCTGATTGCAGCCAGAATACAGCCTGGAGAATCATCTCCACCCAAATGACTAGAACCAAGTTTGAATGGACATTACAGAGCTCTCACAGCTGCTGAGTCTTAAATTTTTGTTGACCACAAGGATGGGCTGTTCATTATAATTAAAGTGAAGTTTTAGGTTGAGGAAGCCAAAATAAATGTGTTCTTTAGGGTTGTCATCCTCAGGGAGATGTTCGGCTCACATCAGGACTTTTTTCTCTTGCTGCAGGATGGCAGTTCTGGCTAACACTTGTTTGACTGAACACTATTTTTTTATCAGAGTCTGCTGGGCCTTTACAGCAAGGAAGAGATCTGGTGCTTTTGGAACTCTGTGTCCTGCATTCTACTTTACTGTAGAGATGGGTGACTTGACCCTGAAGCTTGGGATTTGGGCTAGGCTTAAGACCAGGTCTTGGTAGTCATGGGCACCAAAGTTGAATGCTGTCTGAGAACAGAAGCTTAGAGTAATGTGAGAGGGAGTAAGTTGTTTCCTTGATATAATACCGAGTTGTGCTAATGGCATGTTACAAAGATATTGAGGGTTATGGCTGATAGGAACAGTGTCACTGAAAGTAACCTCACCCTAAGAAATCTGAAACAAATGGATACATTTAAAATTAGGCACTGAAAACTTTCTAATAATATTTTTTTTTTCTAATTGCTTCATTCAAAGAGAAAAAAGAGACACAATTCTGTACCTGTTTTTGAGTTGTCCAAAGTACTGTGAAAATTCCCAAGTTCTGTGTTTCAATCTACCACACTTTGAGAGGGCCTGGGGACCTGGCACTGGGAGGGGAGTGCAGCCCCTCCCCACCAGCAATCTTCACTCCTACCTTCCTCCTCTTCCTCACCTGACACAGCTGCACCTTCAGCTCAGACCCCATCAGCTGGATCCCAGGCTAAGATGCCCCAATGAACCAGAGCTCCCTGGTGCTGCCCCAGCTCCTGCAGGGACTTGCTAAGAGACATTGTTCTCAAGAACAGCCAGTGCTCAGCTTTTAAATGAATTTAATTCCAGCTGCCATGGGGTAAACTCAATCTCTGGTGCAGGGAGGCAGGAGAGAAAGATCACTGTGTGACTGCTGCAGCCACACACAGGAAGGAAAGATGGAGGAAAAGAATAAGTGAAGGCAGAAAGTGGAGAGGATAGCATTTAGTAACCTCTGAAACTGGGGTTAACCATATTGCTTCCAGTGAGGGCCACATCCTGCTTAGAGCCAGACTTGTGAGAAGCTGGTGATAGCAGCCAGAATGCACCAGCTCACAAACAAACAAGCAGAGAGAGAAATAAAGGAAGGCAGGAAGACAGATGCCCCTTGGGCAAACACTTGTTAAATTGACAAACTTGTAGAAAATGATTAAGGCTCTGGCTGTTCCTAGTCCAGAGGGGCCCTGAGCTGCTGCCTCGAGCTAAGATACAAAGGTAGTTCCTTGGGAGCCTACAGTGGACAGGGCACAGAGGGAGGTGAAACAATTACTGCCTGTCTCTACGGTGCAGTCTCTTGTCAACTGTTATTTATGTTTCCCCAAATGTTGCAGTCTTCTTACAGGGGAAGCAGGCCCTGCCAATCTATGGCAAAATAATTGCAGCAACGTTTTCCTCCCTCCCTCCCTTCTTGCTGTGTCTTACTCTCTCCAGCTCTGATTTACCTTGGACTGCTTTGATAATGAATTGTGATTTAAGCTCCACTGAGGTTTCAGTCTCTGACAGACTAGTAGGACTGAATGCTCACTTGTGCTTGGGACCCTGCTGGAAACCACCCTAACACAAGAGACCTGGGCCAGCACAGCAGATTGTGCTGAAAGCTTTTATGCCATATTTTGTCCTTTCTCCATAAGCTTGCAGCTGAGGCAACATAAAAGTTCTTCATTGTCTCTCGTAGCTGAAGCATATTTCCAGCAAGGGCAATTGCACACCTACTCTTTACCTCTCCTGAGGGATTGCCTGTGCTCCTATATCTATTCTGTATCTACAAGTTGTCCTTGCACTTGGTTTCTCTTTGGAGATCTCCAATGGGGCAGCAAAGAATCAAACCAAGGACCTCAGACTGGGACAGTTTGTGCTAATAAACAACTTGAAGCAGCCAGGGCTGAGCCTGTAATTGCTTAGTATGAAAGTGTGGTGCAGGGCTGTAGCTGTGGTGAGCAGGAACCTCATGTCTTCAAGCAGCCCATGGGATTTGTTTAACAGAGGAGCCTGTGCTCCCCTCTGTCAGAGGCACCACACAGTCCAGGCAGAAGGTAAATGGAAACAAGCAGAGAACTTTGCCATCTCTTTTGGCCTCTCTTACACCAGGGATGCTTTCAGAGAAAGTCAGCAGCACTAGGACACAGTTTCAAACTTCGGGCTTCCTCTCGCTTACTGTTCTGTCCACCATCCCTCCCTTCCCTCCATTCCAGATATGCAAAAAGCCTGTCAGGAAAGGGTTAAGTGCTGCTTACCCCAGCCAGCTTTGCGTATTTAAAGTGAGTAAAGGTTTAATTACCAAATGATGACAGTGTCATATGGTTTTGGTGATGGCGCGTGGCATTCGATGAATGCAGAAGAGGGGAGGATGTGAGAAAGACACTGAGTGGCAGTGGGGAAGCGAGGAAGCTAAAAATGCCAAAGACAGTAAAACATCTGTAATTTGCAATTCGCTAGTGTTCGCTGATTGCTCATGGATTAAAGATTAAAATCTATTCTCTGGCAGATGGGGGAGAGAGAGAGAGGAAATTCTTACGAGCATGTTTTGCATCTGCATTTCATTCTGCTCCTCTTTACAATAATCACGGATGAGGAAATAAACCCAGATCTGGGCTGGCAGGAGGCGGGGAAAGTGCACAATATAGGCAGGACTCAGCATGCTTCTCCTGTTCCAGAAATGCCAAGCACAGAGAAGGAGCTGACATCAGGATTGCTCTTCTTGACGCCTGGGACTCTGTTTTGGCTGCATGAGGATGAATGTTCCCATGAGGCTTGAAAGTGCCAAGAGCCAGAGCAAAGTCTTTCTTCTGGTCACCCCAATTCTGCATTCTGGGGTTTCTTTGATAGGAAGGGGACGTTAGCCATCTGTCCCCTCTCAAGGGATGGCTGAGTCTGGCTACAGTGTCCATGACGTGATGTTAACGCTTGCAGGCAAACAATACAAGTAGAAATAATGTTTGCAAGTATAAATCATTTTTATAACTTCAGCTAATCAGAATCTGTCCCTTTTATGGGCATGATGAGCTCTCTCTCTTTCTCCCTCTCTCATTCTGACTCTCACACAGGGTTTCTCAAGTGTGCAGGACATTAAAAGAAAAATGGATAATAAAACTGCAAATACAAGGCCTGCTCCTTAGAGGGGCTGGGTACTCATGACTGTGGTTGGCTTCACTGGAGCCAGCTTTTGTGGTGAAGCCCACAATTTTAAAAGTATGAGGCAGCCTTAGGACTTGCACACCCTGACAACCCTGTGGATGTTAGGGCACTCCCTCCTGCAATGGAACAGAGCCGGTGGTCTCCTGCCTGGCAGATCTGCCTGGTGTGCAGAAATTATATTCTCTGGAAGGAATAGGGATTACATCAAATGATCAGGATAGCACAAATGGGCTCATAGCTCCTGGGCCTAGCTCAGTTTTTTAGGTAGTTGTCACCAGGAAGGGCAACTTCTCCCTGCAGCAGCATAAACCAGTATGTTGGTGAGGAACTGTAGTTCCTTTCTGTTCCATCTGCCTCCCACTGCTGGCTTGGCTCCACACACACCAACAGGCATTTTTCCCATGAGAATAAAATTTTGTTGGGTGTCTTTGGAAATGTTGTCTGAATATGAAGCTGCTACAACCTGTCAATGAAATTCTTCATTCCATGAAGAGCATGCATTGCCATAGCATTTATTATATTTCTGTAAATTCATTTTCATATCCTTATCTCCATCTGTATGCACATACAGAGATGCTCCTAAATCCCAGTCCTCATCCAACAAACCCATGACCTCTGGCTATTCAAATATTATCATAATTTTTGGGCCACAGCAGTGACATGAACATGTCAGATGGAACTTAGACTGCTCTGGGCACAGTTCAAAGAGTATTTGCTGTGATAGTGGAAAAAGGCACTGGCCTAAGTGTCCTTGGAGTCCCTCCCATCACATCTGTATTGTGTTTTCATATCCCTACCTTAGCTGCCATGCCATGTTGGTGCCTGGGTTTTGTGTGTCCCTGAAATAGCCCCACGCCAACCCATAATAGACAGGTTGTTTCACAGCCAATACCCAGGTCTTTGTAAGGTGTGAAGACACACATTTTGGGGGAGGGAAAGGGAATACTCATGGATGCTGTCCTGGCAGTCCTGTCTCGATATTGTGAAACTGCCCTCTCACCAGTAAGTGCTGCTGCTGTGTGCTTTCGACTGGTTATAACAGTGTTAACAGGAGCTAATAGGAAAAATTATCTGTATGTGTATAAATATATATCTGGGGAACAACTTTTAAGTGTTGGGATGTTGTTTAACTTTTTATTTAAAAAAATAATTTGTATTTGCATTTGATAAGTGGGAAGGAAAGTGTCAGAGAGAGAAAATAATGTGCACAGGAGGAGAAAAAAACTCAGATGTGTGGGCAAAAAAGAGCCCAACATTTGATTAAGAAGAGGAAAGTGATCTCTCTGAATTGGGTCGCTGCTGTTGGACCACTGGGAAAGCTGTGTCTCTGTTTGCAAGTGATCTGTTCCACCAAGCGAAAAAGATGAGGCAGAGCAGAAGAAAAGCTGAAGAAAGATCAATGGGAGGAGGGGGACAGCATGGCAGATTTAATTAATTACTGCATATTAAAATGTTTGTTTACAGTAACAAACAGCTACAAGAGGTCTGATGTTAATTAATTTACAGCATTTTTCACCAGTCCCTTTGCCGTTGCTGGCAGTCAAGGAGGTAACACCGTGGCAGGTAAGATAATCTCTCTTTGGATTTACAGCAGCATCCTGGAGCTGAGCTGAGGAGGCTGTGCAGCTCTGACTGGCTGCCTCTGCACTGCTCAGCACTGAGGGCATCTCATCCAGCCAGTCAAAGGGACAGCATTTGGGAGCCTGGGCAAATGTGCTCCAGCATAACCTGGGAGCTGGGCAGTGCAAGGGCAGTACAAGGCTTGGATAAGAATGCCAGGCTTTTTGGGGTTGGGTTTTGCTGTCATCTT
This sequence comes from Erithacus rubecula, assembly GCF_903797595.1. NCBI lineage: Eukaryota > Metazoa > Chordata > Aves > Passeriformes > Muscicapidae > Erithacus > Erithacus rubecula. The sequence goes on from NC_136660.1 coordinate 16,427,597, forward strand.
GGTTGTGCTGTCAGGTTGCAGTTAACTTCAGTGTGGGTCTTGCAGTTCCAAAGAAATCTGGGCAGCTTCTGTGGTATTTAGGAGTGTGTAATTTGAACTTTCTAGGATTGGCATGCAGAGAATCACTGTCTCCTCCATGTGTGAAAGATTCTGGAGTGATATGCTCTGCCCCAAAGGTGGTTGTGGTCAGTCTCTGTGGGCACTAAGCAATTTTGTTCCAAACTGGGATCATTGAGCTATTGGTGGAAAGATACAAGGGGGAGAGCAAACTTGGAATAAAGTTTTGCGATTGGAACATGCCTGAACAAGGGCATCTTTCTTTGAACAAATCAAAGTTCAGGCTCTAGGGAAATCTACACATATGTTCCTCCAGCCCAGTGTGGCTTCTCTACCTGCCCACCTTATGCTCTAGCCCCAGTCCTCACCTAGATGGCTTTGGAGGGCAAAGAAGAGATGGCATTTTTATATCCCTATTCTGATTGTGCAATAGTTATGTCTAGATTTCTTCAAAACGGGTGAGAAGGTCTATGTGAGCTCAGAATATGGGTCAGACCCTAAGTGCAATGTGAGTGTTCTGCAAACAGAGGAAAAATCTCTGAAGTTATTGATAAAGCTGTGTCTGTTGCTCTGAAATGACTGGAGTGCTCAGCAGAGGTCTGAGGAGCCCTTTCACACACTACATAATGTGCTTGTGGATGGACAGTTAATTAAGCACAGAAAGAGCAGGGCTGTGTTTAAAACCTCTGATCCCAGATTCACTGGTGTCAACACTAGCAGAGAAGCAGTACAGGAGGTCTGGTTTTCACACCTGGCTGGTTCCTCAGGCTGATAGAGCTGTGCTGTTTTTCCAGTGAGTCGTTTGTAAAGACATGTGTCTCCTGCCCCTCTTGGTAGGTCTTTTACAACCATAAGGCTGTTAAGACCATGAAGAAGATAAGTCATATCTTACTCCTACTACCAGTAAAGGCCTCACAGTTGAAATCCCAGCTGGAGTAAATCAGCATTGCTTCCTGAACTTCCCTGAACCTCAGTTGTGTCAGCAGTAAGATCTGAGCCTCTGTCTTTCAGCTGCCTCAAGGGCTAAAAAGTCTTCTCCCACTTTTGGAAGCTCCTCATCTGAGTTTCTCCATGTGGCTGCAGGTGGGCTTTGTTCCTATGTGCTTGCAGACCTTTGCTGTAATCCCATAATTGATCTTTGAAGTGGCCCTGATATTGGCCCTGTCATTTTAATTGGCAGTTAACACTTGTAATTTGTCCTGGCTGTATCCCGCCGGCAATTAGCTCTTGTCACTGTGGTTCACTTCCAAGTCCTTGATACCTGGTGTTAAGAGGTCCTAACACTGGCCTTCTTAAACTGCCCTTTGCTGTCCGTAATTTGACTGGCTGTAACTCTGGACATGAGCCTCTCTGCTCCACCCTGATCTCCACCATACCCCAATCTCAACATTAACACTCCTTGTAATCTTCCTTTCACTGACCTCTGCAATCAATCCCTGTAACAGAGAATCATAACAGTAATTGAATGATACTCAGCAGAAGAAAGCACTCTAGCAGGGACACATGCTGAAGCAGGATTCTGAAAAACTTTTAAAATTCATGAAGCATTCAGGTTAACCTTTGTGAGTGCGTGCAGACAGTCTTTACTGGATGGGTGCTTCTTCACATTTCTGTCCATCAAGGCACCAAATAATTTCTACAACCCAAAGAGAGAGTAGGGAATGTGGTGGGTTAAGAAATGACAAGGGGTTTTTAGGTGCTAAGTGTGGCAGAGTGAGAGTGAGTTTTTCTGTAAGTAGCATGTTGTTTCAGAGATAAGCCTGCAAGGCAGCAAAACCTTTGCTGACGAATGATTTCTCAAACTGTTAACGGGCTGAACATCGCTGAACAGCTGGGGAAGACACCGGAGCAGCTGCTGCTGCTCTTTAACTTCCCCTCAGCTCTGCCTTTAACCAGAAAAGTGCTGGCAGAAGGCAACAAATGCAAAAAGTGGTGCTTCTGAGGGCACTGGTAGAGAAGTTGCATAGCCCACAATGAGATCACAGGCCATGGCACTGGGGATGTGTGTTTGCACCTGGCAGTTTTTATGAGAAGAAATCTGTGACCTTCCAAGAGGCCTGTAGACATACATGGCTCTTGGTCCATCAGAAAATCCCTACTTTGTGGCTATTTGCTCTTTCCATGGTTAATCCATGTTGCAGTGGTAAGGGCAGATATTTTTAGTGACCTCATATGTCTTACATAGAAATGAAATTTCTGAAGGGGAATTGCTGCAATTGAGATTTGAGCATGTGCCTTATGTATTAAATACTCAAACAAGGAAATATCCTCTAGAAAGCCTTTTTTGGATCTATGAGCAGGAAAAGATAAAGGCTGAACTTGTGTCAGTTTGCACTTACTATGAAAAATGTCACCAATGTTGGTGGTGAAGCAAAACAAAAATGCTTTAATGTGGATGTGTTAGCATGGTTCTCTGGATGCTGTGAAGTGAACAGAGGATTCAAGGACCCTGAGTTCAGTCCTGCCTATTGTATGGGCTGAGCTGAACCACACCACTTCTCTATACCCTGTTTCTTCTCTCTTTCTGTGTCTGGTCTGTTCATGGTGTGACAGATGTAACATATGGGCTCCCGAGCTCCAGCTGGGCTCCAAGTGCTATTGCAATAGTTTCTTATACCATTAGTAACATGCTGACTAGGGACAGTGGAGTTATTTTATTTAATTTCTAATGCATGGTGAGCAGGGTAGGAGATGGCCAAATATCTCCACATGTAAGCCATGTACCAATATTTGCTATAGGGTGGTCAAGCAGTAGAAAAGGTTTCACAGAAATCTTGTGGGGTCTCCATCTGTGGACATATTTAAAAACTGATTGGACAAAGCCCTGAGAAACCCCCTCTTGTTGATATTGGTTTGGAGAGGATGGTTGAATATAACAATCTCTGTAACTCCATCTGACCTCACCTAGTCAGTGATTTCATGCTAAGGTGCAAAGGGGTCCTGAAGGGGGTCCTCATTCTGGTACAGGCACCGTGGGACATAGTCCTGAAGCTGTCTCCCATGAACTTCCTGATAGTCTTTTGGCAGTGCTGTGGAGTTGTGAGTGTCTCTGAGTCCTGTAGGATGGTCCAGGAAGGATGCTGTACTTCAGAGAAGCCTTTGAGCTGCATGCTAACAGCCACGGCTTTCCTCATCTCTGGAGGGTGAGCACATTCTCTCATCCTATCTGGGGTTATTGCCATTTTTTGGTTTGTTAGTAACTCTATATATGGGTAAGAGCAGTATCTGCTCTTTGGGAGACTTGGGTTACTCCCTTTAACTAAAATAACACAGCACAGAACTCACCAGAGCAGGGAGGAGCCACCCTGTTTCTCATGAGGGTTGTGAGTGCCAGCTCTGCATAGCTCCCACCACTGTCTTGGAGCAGTGGTGTGTTTCTATTATTTCCTAGTGTGCCTTGGTATTTCACTTTAATTTTTTGTTTTTTTATTTTTTTATTTTTTTATTTTTTGGCAGAGATAAATGATTTCTTTAGATCTGAATAATAAGTAAGTAAAATCAATACGCAGGTTGAATTGAAAATTCTCACTCAAGTTCAGACACACTAAAAATTCAGTTTGAAAAGTTTGTGTCAGTTTTGGCTCACAAGGATTGTAGTGGCATTTGTTAACCATTCTTTCTTTCCCATTGTTTTGTTCTTTGGACTTCTCATTCCTTCTAGGCTGATTTAGCATAAATAGAATTGAGAGCCAACTCAGCCATGCACTGAAGATGCAGTTGGAAATCAGAAATGGGCAGAAAGGCCAGCCTGAAGTTCTGAGTGGTGAGGCTTCTCTAGGTAAAAGAGTAGCCTTTTCCTCAAAGATCTTATCAACTCACTAGACTGGGAGCTGAGGCTTGAAGAAAAATGGTGACTTGTATGGGCTCACCATGTAATTGCAAGAGTTGGCAGTATTTTCATCATCTGAGAATGTATCCAGAATATTCCTGGGTTTCTGTCTCCTTTCACTGCAAATGGTTGAAGCAGGTGCTGTGTGTCATTTCTGATCAGTGCAGAATGCAGTGGAGGGGCTTTGGCCCTGCTAGGAGCCCCTAGGCACTGTGACCATGCTTTGTGATCAGCAGCAGCAAAGGGACCCGGGTGATCTTGGGCAGGCTCTGATTGTGCTCCCCCTGCCCCATGGCTGGGGGTTTTATATGGAACCCTGAGCTGCACTGATGTGTATTGGTGGAGTCTCTGCAGCACTGCTCCTGATTTACACCACCACAGAAGTGATCACAGACTAAACAGGTGCAAATGTACATACTCTGCCTTCTTGGAGTGCTTTCGGAGTAACTCACCGGTATATTTTTGCCTGTAAACCCTCTAATTTTTCTGTGAAGAGCAAAGCAAATGTTATTTCACAAGGAGAGTACATTTCTCTTGATGGAGAGATCATGATAGAGATATAAATCTGTAGTAATAATACCAATAATAATTATTATTATTGGGTAATCTCCTGTTCAGGATTCTGACTGTGCAGGCAGTTACTCTGCATTTTGACAGCCTTGTGGCCAGTAAGAAAGCATTAAAAACGATGCAAGCATTTAGCATTTGTGAACTTAACTCTATAAACTTGATGGAGTGAAGAGAATCTTTTTGTTCTATGCTGAGCTGAGAAATACTCTGGCACTCTGGACACCTGCCATCTTCCCCCTACTGCCTCTTTTATGTCCTGCTGTGAATCTGCAGTATCTTCTGCAGTGGCAGCAGCTGGCAGGACTCTGGTGCCTTTACCCCCCTGACAGCTTTCTGTATTTGTGCATCACCTTGTGCTACATGGCCCAAGTTCCTGTGCAGGGCTCCTTAGGGCTCCTGCAGTGAGTGTGATAAATAATGACAATAAAATATGTCAACAATGAACAACATGACCCTGTAAATCATTGACAGCTAGAGCAAGTGTTTCCTCTTTGGAAAATAGTCACCCTCATGTCTGTATTATTCTTTCATCTCTTTATTGTCTTTCCCAAGCTAGCATTGGGCAACAGCCATACAAATCCACAGGGTAAATATGCCAGAGCACATCCACAGCTGAGCCGGGGTGTTGGTAGGTGCCATTGTGCCCCTTGTCCCTAGGACACCCTCCTGTAACACTAAACAGGTGTATTATTCCTGTAATCATTCAGTAGGCATATTTCTGAGAATGAGATCTGAGCCAAGAGCAGAAATCTAATTCAGGATCTCGGACGATCTTTCTTTCTTCTAACTGGTGGCCTTGGGCTCAGAGTGACTGACTCACACAAGGAAATGAGTGTGACCTGTATGTTGCTACTGCTCTGTGTGCACGTAAGGGCAATTGAGTTGGTTGATATCTGATGAAATCACTGATGACTTTTTGGTGACCTCTGATGGAAAGGTCATGTTTGAGACCAGGATATTTTTTTCTGCACAGTGGTCTGTCATAAACAACAGCACCTCATTTCCACATGCTGGCTCTGCAGGAAACAGTGGCAGCCCAGCATTTTCAAACTTCCCTGTATAGAACTTAGGATCCAAATATTAAGTCAGCTTAAATCAGAGTAGCTCCCTGGGAATCAAGGGAGTTGTACTTGGGGAGACAAGTTGGCTCTTAAGCAGGATGCACTGAATACTGTGAGGTGCCTAGATTTGGTTTCCTGTCTCATCCCCTGGATGGGTGTGCAACTTACACTAACTTTGGAGGAGCAGAACACTCTTAGTAGTAGAGAATGCACAACTAAGAATCAAACCTTTATTTTCAAGGCTGGAAAATGTTGGTCAGAGAATAACACACATGATCTCTTGTAGGTCCCTGGAACTAGCAAATCTCTGATTTGTCTGCAGTTTGGTAGCAAGTGAAGAGAGAACTGGGTCATATACTATGTGGTTCATATACAACCACTGATGTTTAGGAATGAAGTCAGGGAGTAGTCAGGGAGATGAATTAGGGGAAGATTGAAACCTCTCCCTACTGCTTGCCCTGAAGAGGGATGGTGTGCAAACTTGAAGGCTATGGATCACACAATGTAGAAAATAGGTGATGTTTGGGAATGTCAGTCTCCTGAGCTGTGGGGCTGACAAGGAGGTAGGGAGCCAGACACACCAAACATAACCTGCAGCCTGTGGCCCCAGTGTTCTCTTTCTTCACCAGGGAGCAGTCCTGCCCCCTGACTTTTCTTGGCACAGAGCTGGCCTATCTTTCACTTGGAAACTGTACTGACAGTGTGTGTGTATAAATATATATCTCTGGTTTTGGAGATGCCCTACAAATAATGTTTTCTACTGATCTTATTGGAGCCTAATCCCCACTCTCCCTCTGCTCTGCTGTCAGCCAGGATCCAGTTATACTCACTGCTTTGTAGCATGTCATTATTGAGCTGGGGCTATTTGTCATATCTCAGGCCACTCAGCCTCACTGAGACTCCTGTCTGCATGCACTGAAGTTAGGGGAGAGGTAAGGAAGAGTGCTGATATCTTGATGATGACAAGGGATGAGCCTAAGGTTGAGGGAAAGGATTAGGCTCAACTGGTTTCACATCTGCTGTGGTCACTGGTGTCAGAAGAGGGTTTGCTTAATTTCCTTACATGTTTTGAGCTGCATCAACCTATCTTGGACGCTGATTGAAGTAGCATGTGACTTTCCACCAGCTAAGAATTAGACCTCACCTCATGCTGCTCCTCTGTACAGCACTGCTGCCATTGTATATTCTTCTACTTGTCTGCACCTTCCCTTGCTGCCTAGGACAGATTGGTGGGATTAAATGTGTCTCCCTTTCCTACTAGGACACTGTGTAGAGTGAGCACTCACAAACCTCCAGTGGTGAAATGTGCTTTGAAGAGTCAGTGAATGGCTCTGGAAGGCCCCTTTTGCATCCTGCACTAACAAATAAAGCTCCTTGTGCCTTCAAAGTAAGATTGATAACTCCTCTGACATTTAATATTCAATATTCTGAATATTGGGAGGTGTGGGTTTCCCTTGAGATACCATTCTTTCTGCTTCTCTCCTCCTTTATCTTCAGAGAGCCTGCTGGGAGACTGAAGGGGTAGAGAGGGGGGAAGACATATAAAAGACTTGGGGTGGGGAAAAGGAGAAAAATGACACAGAGGAGCATTTTCCTTTTTTGACTTCATCAGCAATGTCTCATTTCAGAGCCTGGCAAATGGAATTGTACTGCTCAGCCACGATGAATGATCCTGTTTCCTCACCACCCCCTGCCTCAGCAGGGTCATTGAAATAGGCTTCAAAACTAAAATAAAAATGTTCCTGCTTTTATGGACACTGGAGTCTGTGATCTGTTCCAGTTGAGAATTTTAGAGAGGTCAGAGTTGGGAGGAGATGAGAGAGAGAGAAATAAAGGGAGGTCAACAATCTGAAGCACACTTTTTGTTTTTAATTTGCTATGAGTGGGCATTCCAGGTATTTGTCTATCCAGGTACCCAGGAGTTGCTTAAAAGAATGAGAAACAGAAAAAAAAAATACTTTGATTGAAATTCTCCCATCCCTACTCCTTCTTATTACTTGAGGTTGTGAAAGGAAAAAGTAGTGGCACCTGGAGCAATTGTGGGTAGCCAGAAACGTAGTTCTGGACATACTTTTTCCAGGTGGGATTTGTCCTAGCTCAGTTTACTCTAAAGAGGTTGGTCCAGACTGGTTTTCTGATCCAGCTGATTAGATGCTGAATGGAAGATCTTAGATGCAGCTTTGTAATACTGTTTTCTGTCTTATGCTTGGAAAGGAAATAGTCTGCAGTTCCTTCTGCAGCATGTTAATGTTTCATCTGGTGCCACCCTTTGTGACCACTGTGTCTCATCAACACAGACGGAACAGAACACAGATAAAAAAGTTTTGTGTTACCTTGCTCTGTCTCATCTGCTTCCTCAGCCAGTCAGGTGAGGTGGTCTAAATGCCAGCTAGTCAAGCTGGAACAGGTGGACAGGTGTGAATTTTTTTTATTTCCCAGTGGAAATGTGTGTGTAGCAATGAAATTTTAGTCAGTCTGCACCTGGCTGTTGTAGTATTTTGGCCCATGTTTTGTCAATGGATTCATAGTGTGTTACTAAAGGGGCCCTGTGAGATTTAAGTCTATGATGGCCTTGTCTCCAAGCTGCTCCCATCCTCCACCATCCCCTAAAGGCCCTACACAGGTGACTCTGGCAGTCAGAGGACAAATCTGTGAGCAGGGAAACAGGCAGCCATGGCAGCAAGCATCCTGGGGCAACAAGTGCTCTGTTGGCAGCTCAGCTTTCCTGGGGAGAGTTTCCAGTGCCACAGCTGAAAAGTTGCACGGTGTGCAGTGTCTCCTGTGCTGCTGAGAGATGTTCTACACATGTGGTACAAATGGCTTGCCTTGCAGTAGCTTGGGGGGGGGGGGCTATTCCCTGTATGATGAAAAAAAACATGTTGTCCAGTGAAGGGGGGTGGATTTCAGCCTCCTGTGCAAGAAAAAGCTCTCTCTGCAGGCTATAGCCCAGGGCAGACATTCTTTGCTCACTCACAGTAATTCACCATCTCTCAAGGGACCCATTGAGCTTATTTAACAAAGGTCAGCTAAATTTTCTAGTATCCTGCTGTGAAAGCAGGATTAGCAGAAATCTTATTTATCCTTGGTATCCAGCTACTTGACTGTTTCACTTCAAACTGCCATGCTGGCACTCTGAATTTGGTGTGGTTGTTGTGGATAGAACTTAAAGCACCCACTCTGTGCTGACTTGCAAGAGGTGCAGCAGTACATGGAGGGCTTGATTTGCTTCCTCACTTTCCTTGCTCTGATTTCCCATGCCTGAGACTCCCTAGGTTTTAAGTCACTCAGGCTTTTCATCAGTTTGTGCACCTAGAGGTGATTTGGGCCAATTCTGACCTTAAAGAGAACTTGCTTTCAGATTCACTAGAAGCATTTGTGGCTCACTGTTTGTGCTTTCTGCTCGAGGGGTGTTCCATGAATTGAGTTTGTCTGTTCTTTTTTCACTGCTGCTCTCCATGGCCTGGTGGCCCCATCTCAGCTGGGGTTTGTAGTGGCTGGTGCTGTGTAAAGCACGACAGGAGGCAGCAGCTGCTCTGAAGGCTGTTCAGTCCATAAGGACATGGCTGCCAGGTTTGCAAGGAGGGCTCTGGTTTTCTCAAATGGGTACCTGTTACAGCCTCTTCCTGCTCACTCCTGAGAGGCCCACACCACCTGCCTCACCAGCCAGGCTATGGTAGCTTCTCTGGCTAGCTGAAGGGAAGTAAGACCCAAAAGCTTGTGGAGATTTTGGAACTTCCCCAGGACATGGTCAGGGAGCTTGCAGCAGACCTGAACTCCTGTTCTTCCAAGCACAAGGTCATCCTTCCCTTCTCAGCAATGAGCTCAACCTCTGGGTACAGATGCTTAAATGGTTTGTGGAGCAGACACAGAAAGCAGAGTGGACTGTGGGTCAAGGAAAAGCAAAGGGTGACAGCAGTAAGAGCTGAAAGTGTCCCAGCCCTTTGCAGCTGAAGCTGGAACAACTCCATCCTTCCCAGACTTCTACCTGCAGCCCCTGAGCAAGTGTAGCAGTAGCTGTCTGTTCTGCTGATATGAATTAAAAACAGCATGGCAAATGGTGTTTTCTAGATGCTGTAATTATATCTTGAGAAGGAAACAAGCAGCAGCTTTTGGCACAGCTCTGATCAGCTGTTTTGGACAGGAAGGGCAATTGCAACTTCACGTGTTGGGTTTCCTTTTGTTGGTGTGCCATGATACTCAGAGCAAGTGAGGCTGGGCACCATTAAAGCTTGATCTTGGCACAGAAAAGGGTTGGTTGGAAAGTCAAAATCTTGTCTTTGGGGAGAATCCAAGCTCTGATCACTTCCAAAGTTAGATTTCAGTCTTCTCTTCAACTCTGGAACCAATTCCTGCTTTAAAAAATGGACACTAATGATGTTTCTACCAGAGTGGAAGGTGTAAAGCTTTTATTCTGAATTTCTGCCTGTGTCAGGAGTAAAAAATAAATCACTTTGTGTGTCTTAGACTCATGGACCTAGTGTCATATAGGCCATGAAATGGTGTAGGTTCTGAGCCAGATGTGCTTTGTCTTTTAAAGGAAAGGGCTTCATGGTGGATAACACCTGCTGGTGATACCACCCTGTGCTGTGTCCTGCTGGTTCTCACAAGTGGTGCCTGGGCTAGATGTAAAATCCTGACTTGCTGTGACTTTTGATAATCAGGTGTGCTCTGTGTGCTTTTGCTCTTGTCACCCATTCTGTTTCTCCTCCAGTGCTCTCCCTTCTTCCCTCTTACAGGTGACTTGTATCACATAAGAGCTTATTTTCAAGCTGGACTCTTCCAAGGGTGTGTATATTCTGAAGGAGCAGGTTGTATGATGATATGATAGGTTCAATCATGGTGGAAGTTAGTCCTGTGTAATAAATGTTGTTTCTAGGCCTTTAGCCCATCAGAGAAATGACTTTTCCTCCTTATCATCTCACATATCTCCTTCAAAAGGTCACCTGTTCTGAAAAACCTACCCCTCAGTGTGAGAGGGAGATGGGGAAAATGCAGCTCTGAAGATACAACACAGATTCCACTCTCTGTAACTCTCATTGATCTAATGCTTGGCTAGGAGGGTGGGTGTTGTCTGAAAAGGGAGGTGTCACACTGTGTACTTGCCTCTCTCTAGACACTTAGCCAGGATGATTTTTGCTTAGTGAAGGACATCAGAATTCCAGGATGGGCAGGAGTTACCTGGGCTTCAGAGCCCAGCCTCCTTAGTGACAGTGTCAGTCTGTGAGTCAGATGCACAGCTCAGAAGCAGCTGCAGAAATCTTGGTCTACATGCCTTGACTTCCCACAGACCCACAATACTCTGTGCAGCCCACTGTGCATCAGGAAGGATCAAAGACAGAGCAATGCATCTAGTGGTAAAAACACACTGATGGCCACACTTAACTCTGCAAAATAAAATTAATGAAAACTTCCCCTCAGCCCCAGAAAAGGTGACAAAAAATGTAGATATTATGTGGATATATAAATCATCACCAGCCTAATCTTCTCTACTGATGTTCCTTACCTGTTCCAAGCCTTCCTGCCAGTGTGAGCAATCAGGACAGGGAGTCAGTATGCTGCACGTGTTGTGGGGGCTTCAAAGTAAGAGAGGTTTAATCTATCCTTCTCTGTGTAGTCTTTCCTCTGGGATGAGTTAGTCTCTTTTATGGCTTGAGGTGGGTGCCACTGTGTCCAGCTGCAGACAAAGGAAAGGACACACATAGCACAAGGAAAGAGATGTAGCCAAAGGAAAAACAAAAGGAAGAATATGAGGCAGATGGAATTATCTTCTTTTCTTTTTTTCTCCCCTTTCCCTTTTTTCCTCATTCTTCCTGTGCTCTGCCTGTTCCTGTCAGAGCTGCTGGAAATTGTTACCGACAGATCGAGTGTCTTCCAGTTTCTGTGTCAGGGAGTTTTGCCGATTCTATGAACCATGCAAAAGAGGGGTCAGGCAAGAGAAGGGGAGAGCAAGAGAATGACCAATTCAGCAGAGCTCTGGCTTTATCACTGATCTGGTCAGGTTCACTGGGTTTTAACTCCATGAGCCAGTCAGCCTTAGAAACTCACACCTTTGTTATCACCTTTCAAGAGGAGGGAGCAGGGCGGTGTGAATTCTCTGGGGTCATCAAGAAAGGCAGGCCAGAGATCATCTCCTGTAGTAGAAGCTGCCTTGCCCTCACCCTCCACAGCACGCCAGACACTTGGATGCTCTCTGTCAAGATTTATCACTATTTATTACTTCACAGATCAGACTGGGGACAAAGGCAGGTTGGAAGAGGTTTTGATCCTGCTTGGCCCTACTGTCATAGCTTAGGGCAGGGAGGACCATGAGTGGATCAAAATGTGTTGGCACCATGTATGATTGCTCTTTGGGGACAGGTCAGAACAGAGCTCTCAGATCATGGGTCTGCTTTTGGTTCTGCCATGTGTTCTCCTGGTGGGAATAGAGGCTGTATCTGTACAGGTCTAAAAGGACAGACCACCTCCTGGCTGTCCCCCTAAATGCCTAAATGTGTGTAGGCTTGTCTTGGTCTGCTTGGCCATGAGCTCCTGTGCCTGGTGCTCTTGACTACCCTATGCACAAAAAGATGTGATGCAGGCTATGCACTTCTAAGGAGTGACCTTGGAGTCTTGTACCTGGCTGTATGAACATATCTAAGGATTTTAATGCTCACCATTGTTCAACTTGCATCTGAGGATTATATCAGACCTGACCATATTGTCAGTCATGCTACAGGTGGCAACTGAAATGTGAATGACAGCCACTGGGAGGACCAGGTTAAACAGATATGCCAGATTTGACTGGGAAAATACAAATGAAAACTTTGCCAAATTCTTCTCTGGGAATAAAAATCAGGAACAGGAAGCCTTACAGCAGTGAGATGCTTGGATAATTTTTTCTGCTAGAAGCTGGAACCTGGTAGCTATGACAAATGGAGTGTCTTGTGGGGAATATATTACTGCAATGGAAAATCACTTTTCTGGAAGCTTAGGACTGACTGAGTTTGAGTGGAGGTTTTGGAGGTCTTTAGTTGTGATAAAGTCTCTGCTGGTCTAGATTAGTTCATTAAATCTGGGTATCTTGCTTCTCACTGCTAAAGTTTTGCTCTGACATGTTACTGGTAGTGTTGGTGTTGGATGTGCAGGCCCCAAAAAGAGAGCTCTGACTGCAGAAGTCAGTTCTGTATTGTCACAACTGCCTGCAGGGTGGACGTCTAGAAACTGAAATATCATTGCTCAGTGGAAGTCAGTAGTGTAAACCAATGGGCCTTTGGGATTCTGTTCTTTTCCTTAGCTGACAGGGACCACTAAGCTGTTTGAATGCCTCTATTTCCCTTTCCAGAAAGGGTCTGCAGTGACTCGCCTGCTGCAGAAAGGCTACAAGAGATGTTCTCCTGCTGCAGCCAGCTGGGCTGCCAGCTCAGGAAGGATGTCCACAAGGGGCCCCCCACAGCATTTGCCAAAGGGCTGGGATCCCCCCAGCACTGCAGGGCTCTGCTCAGCTGTCTGAGCAGGCAGGCAGAACAGGCAGCCAGTGCCAGCTCTGGGGACAGTGAGGCTGGGGAATGATGTGCACATTTTCCTGGTGGCTTTGGCAAGAACAGTGCTGAATTAGGAGATTCCAGAGGACATGGACAAATAGCAATAGGGTTGGAGCTGCTCTGCAGGCCAGTGGGAACTGGCTTTTCCTGCCTGTGCTATTCCATCACCTTGCAGAGAGTGCAAGTCAGTAAAAAAAAGCCATGTTGGTTCAGCAAGAGGTTTGTAGAGTTTGGAAAGTGAAGGGAGACTGACAGTAATGTCAGCTGGCCTTGCTTTCACCACCCACAGAAGGCACAGAGGGATGTCAGGCATCTCTGAGTGTGAGCTGGAGCTGTATGGGCTGCTGCTGCTTCCTGTGGTGGTATAGAGGCCTGGACACATGGTAGGCTTTGTACAAAGCTTTCCCTTGCCCAAAGAACTAACAGTCTGAGATGGCATGGGATTACTGACACAGGTGTCATTGAATGAGTAGGAAGAAAGTGAGTTTATGCCTCTGGGCTCTAAATAGTTAATTGACAAAACTGGGCAACTGGCAAAGGGCATCTCTAGGTGTCTCAGCTCCCTCCCTTAGGGCAGCACAGTATTTGTGAAGGGTATGGGAATCAAGGGAGTGATGGTGGTGGTGCTCATAAAGGATTCAAAGGGGTCTGAGCTGCACTGCAGAGGGGAAGTTTAATAATCTGGTAACTGGTGTTGCTTTCCCAGAGTAACTTTTGATTATGGCTTCTGACATGGTGGCAGCAAGGCAGGAATATGCTGGGTGCTGGTAGATAGGGATTTTTTGAAATGTTATTGCTGAGGCAGATTATAGTTTCAGCTCAGGATGGGATGTTGTTGCTGTAGTTAATGTACAGCTGAACAGAAGTCTGGATCCTGTACTGCAGAGCTCTTGAGCAGAAAAGTGGAGGAAAAAATATACAGCAGAGTGGGTGTGATTTGATTCAGGTCAGTAACAGAGTTTGGAAACAGTCCCAGACCTCCTGACTCTAAGCTTCTCATCTTTCTTCAGGTTCATCTCCCTTGGTGATTAGTCACTGTGGCTGGTGAGAGTATCCTGTACTGGGATCCCCACTGGGGAACTGTAGCACTGAGTGTTCCTAGGTTGTGTCATCTAACTAGTAGTTAACTGAGAAATTTCAGGCAGTTTGTTCTCCTTCCTGTAGCTGTGTCACCCTTGCTGTGTACTGTTTGCTGATGGCTTCTGTGGTGCACTGCTGATTCCCAGCTGTACTGCAGAGTTTCAGGGGTGTCCAACATCCTGACTGCAGAATATGTAGAAACTGAGGAGCCAGCTCTTGAATTTGGGTAGTTGTGGGCAGCACCAAAGGTAATTCGATATGCAAAGGTTCCTTTTATATTGGTGTTTGTTTCTAAACAACTTGCATTCTATCTTCCAGCTTTTTCTTCATTGTGAGACGTGCACAGAGTGAAAGCTGAGGTTTAATTTGTTCACTTGTCTCCAACACTCTTCATGATGACTGCATGTGAGATGTAACTCCACAGGGAAAAAGAGACTGTCAGCAAACATCCCAAAACAGATAAACCTTAAGCAGTTGAGATTCAGTGCAAAGCACATAGACGCCAGTTCAGTTCCACTGTGATCAGCTTTGTATTTCACATGCTTTCTTCTCATGTGCTGATGCTCTGTTTTCACAGCGTTGCCCAACAATTTCAGCTGGACTTGATTTTAGAAATGCAGGCTTTGGATTTCAGAAGATACTGCTGAGGAATACAGGGATGAAGGAGACAAGCAGCCTTAGGTGGGAGTCACCCAAGTATGGGTACTGAAGATGGCTCTCAAGGGTGGTGTCTTCTGAGTGTGAGATCATGAGCAGCAGTGACATTAGACGTGGAGAAGGTGCATGTAGATGGTCTGGAGCAGCTACAGTCTGAACCAGCTCTTAAGGTCTGGAAGGAGTGTGTGCAGAGCAGTTATGAAGAGGAGAAGGAGAGACCTATGGTCTGTACTTATAAGCAGGGGGAACTTCTACAATAGGGGCATTACATTTAGCAGAGGGGGTGTTTGTCCAGAAAGTGTGTGAGAGGAGTGGGGGAGTCAGGGAGGGGAGAGAGCTGGCGGTGATGGGAGGGAAGGGAGGGTGCCCTGACCTCTCCTCATAGCCCTGACTGTGTCCCCATCTGAAGGTCTGGCATATCCACTCTCACTACTTAATGATAGTGACATTACCCATCCGCCCAGCATCGCGGGGCTTTTGTCTTCATTCAGGCAGAAATGAAGTTCTCCTGGGCGCACTTATCAATCACTGCAAAGCTCCAGCTGTTCCGGAGCCTTTGGATCGACTTCAACAGCCGTGCTTACAAATTGTCTCTGAATAGCACCGAGCTGAGACCCCCTTTTTTGTCATTGTCTTCCGACAAATGTTTTTTTTCGGCAGCCTTTCGCAGACGTTGCCGGCTGCCTTCTGCCGCGGTGATTGAAAACAGGCCTGTTTTGCATTCTCCTGTCGGAGTCCTGGGTTCAGGGAGCTGTCCCTGAGTGCCACTCCAGCGAGTGCTGTGCCAAAGACAATTACATGCATAGTTTTGCTGATTGCATTAAAATCATTAGAATGAAAGATTCTGAAATCGTACATTAAGGGGGGAAATTAGAAAAAGCTTCAGAGACAGACAGCAACGTCCCCAAAGTGAGGGCAACACAATTAGCTCAAATTGTGTTACATACACACAGACTAGGAGTAGCTCCTGTAACAAATGACCTTATTATTGCTGCTCCCTCTCTCCCTCCACTCCTTTTTCTCTCCTTCACTCTCCTCTCATTCCATTTTCCTTTTTCTCTCCTTTGAAACTTATTTGGCCAACACCACTGTTCTTCTTGATCTTCCGTTCACCTTTCTCCCTTTCTGTTGTCTTGAGGAGTGCCTGGGAAAAGGCAGACGTGGGATCCAGGGAATGTAATACTTGGCTTTCAGAGCTGCTTTGCAGGCCATTTAAGAGGAAGTGAGCAAGTACAAACTCCAGAAGTTAATTTTCAGCTGAGCAAGAAACTTTGTTCTCCTGGGGAACAAGGAAGTACATGACTCCAAAAGCTTTGTATGTTCACCAGCCATCAAGAAGATCAAAGCATTCACCTGTCTAGCTGTACTCCATATCCAATGCCAAGAAGGAGACTAGTAACTATGCCTGAGGTGGGAAATGTTCCTGCATACCAGAAGTACCAGCGTGGCAGGAGGTGCAGAAAGGTTAATTCTTGAGGGTAGCCTGATACTTTTCCGGTATGAATTCTCAGTTGTGGAAAAAAATCACATTATGCCAGGGCTCATGGGCCATCACCATTATCATCCTGCAGATATGCTAACAGAGAGAAGCTGGCCAACTAAGAGTGCCTTACCTGTGTCAGTCAGTGACTGAAACCCATCCTCCTCAGCTGCTAGTCAATATCTTAACTGGGAAAGCAGTTATGTGTCACTCTGCAGGGTGGTACTGAACAGCTTCTCTGCTGGGACTCGGGGTGGTTATGGCACAGGTTCTTTCCAGTGCACCAGCTTGCAGCAACCTGTGTCAGCTATGCCTGTGCATCAGCTTGCCCTGTTTTGCTGCTGGTACTTTCACTCACACATGATCTGTGTCCTGCTATAACATTACTCACTGTAGACCTCATCTTTGCATCCACTTGCTGCCTCCAAAGAGCCTGGATGTATGATGCAGGTTCTGTTGAAATGCACATCAAGGCATGGAGAACAAGGCCATACATGTGGCAGTGAAGCAGCACCACTGGTCCAGGCTTTGCCTTCTGCTTTGCTCTTTTCACTGCTCAGTGGCATCCAGGGCTGTATTCAGCTGGCTTGAATTCTTCCTACATTTCTGTGCAAGGCTCCTATTAACTGACTTTGGGTCTCTTCAGAGGAGCTGATGTCAGTAGGCACCTCTGCACTAAGGGATTTGAAGACATCTACACAATGTCCTGGGTATTTGTTGTCATCAGGGTGGATTTTCATGCTAACCCTGGGTACACCTGACTTTAAGCTCCAGTTCTTCTCATCTGCTCTGGGATGTAGGGTATTGTCTTTCCTCTTAGTTTACACTCTAACCCAGGATCTTTTTCCTGACAAGAATTGCTGGGGCGGTCTTAGGGGAAATCAGCCCTAATACTACCCTGATGCACTTAGATTCTTGGAGCAATCTGTGTCTTGGGGGTACCTGAACCCAAGGTGGTGTCTTTGTATTACTGATGTATTAATAATAGTCATTCAAAGCACTGCACACTGACAAGGTGCAGGATAAATGTCAAGCAAGAAGATGTGCCTACTTCTCTTAAGAGATTGTGATCTCAGATTAGACGAGATGAAGAAAGAAATAGGTTGCCTACTCATGCAAAAGTTTATGGGGAGCAGGAAGCAGAGTAGGTTGGTGAGAATGGCAGTAAGTATTAAAACAATAATAAGAGGAATGTGAAGGTAAGAGTGGAAAAAGATAGAAGGGAGCAGAGGATGTATCAGCAGAGTGAAGTTGGTGGAAGATTTAATTTCTTTCCTAATGCGAATCAAAAGTGTGGATGGACTATGTGAGACAAGTGGAGAAGAGCAGAAGGTGAGAGGGGGGATGTGAAAAAGAGAATGGATTTGTTACTGTAGGGCAGCCAAAACTGGAGACCAATGTGACAGAGGCAGAGAAACCAGGCAGCAAAGAAAATGAAGCTAGTAAGACCTGTTACAGAGGAATGAAGTGCTGAGGTTAGTGGCTTTGAGGAAGAGAGGGGTGTATATGGTAGCTAAGGAGAATTGGATATTGGAAAGACAGAGATAGAGGCTTGAGCAGTGAGAAGAGAGTAAAGTGAGGGAAGAGGGACAGATGAGGAAGAGGAAAGGAAAGAAATCTGGCTGTCTCCAAAATCCAAAGGGAATATGAAGATGCTAAGTAGAGGAACAAAGTGAGCTGTAGCCCAAAGATGACCATAAAAATAGGGAAGTCAGATGCTAGGAAAGTGCAAGCCTTCAAGGATATATCAGCAGTGGAGACTACTCTCAGCAGGACAAACCTGACTGGAAACAGCTGTCCCTTACGGGGATTTCCCTGCTTTTTTTTTTCAACTTAATTCACAGGAGGAACAAGCAAGACTTGATGGGATTTGTCTCAATTGTCCCTACTCCCTTTGAAGCAGCATTCCCCCCTACCTCTTCTTGTGGCCAGTTTTCCACTTTGGTCCAAGCAGCTGTTAGGCTGTAAGGGATGTTGTCAAACTTTGGCATCACAAATGGCAGTGGACCCCTTTTCCTATTGGAGGTGAAGACTAACCTTGGCTTTTTCTGAGCATGGTAGGAGACATTCATTCACACCAGACTCTCCCTGCTGGTTGGAGAGTCGTGTGTAGACAGTCTACTTCTATATGCCATGTCTAAAACTGGGCAAGTTGCATTCAGCCTCCAGGGGGAAGCAGCAGGAAAACCAGGTTGTAAGGTATTTAAGACTCAGATACTAGCTCCCAAGAAAAATTAATATTCAGTAAATGATGCAAAGCAAAACTTATAACAGTGCCATCAGAAAATGCTCTTTGACTCTTCTCCACTGTGTGGCCTATGTCTCCTCTGTACACTTAACACAATGCTCCCTCTGAATTCAGAGGTCCTATCTTGATCTCATCTAATGCAGACAGACTTTTCTGAGACAGTATGTACCTTTGTGTAAGATATCTTCCTTCCAGGAACATGAGAGAAGATCTGAAAATATCATTCTCCCAGGGCAAAGTTGGCCTGTCTGCACACCTGTCTATTCTGCCAGAAATTCCACTTGTAATACTCCTTGTTTGCTTAGAAATGAGGTGCAAGTATGGAAGGGCATGGACTGGAATGCACTGGGGCCAACAAGGACCTGACTTGGTCAACTCCAACAGGCTTGGATCAGGCCTTCAGTGACTGTTTGCATGAGGGCTGGTGTGAGTGGGCTGTGAAGGGATGTGGTCTATGGCAGGATCACTGCAGAGAAAGGATGGTGCTGTACTGGGGGTGGAAAATGGAATTGTCACCGTGGAATGAATGAATTGTACAGTTTCTCTTTTGTAACCCAGGGAATAATTAAGATAGATGGGTAGATGAATTAGCTGTCCTGCAAGGTCAAAAGTGGATTGCCTTATTACTCTATTATTTCACTGTTGTGGAACTATCACCACTAACGCCTTTTTCATGATATTTTGTACATCACACCAAAAAAAAAAAAAAAAAAAAAAAAGGGGAAAGAAAGAGAAAAGGGGGGGGAGATACAAATTGATCGTTTGCTGGTGAAATCAGTCTTCGTCATCGCCAGCAGTGCTTGGATTAATGGGATTGAAGGCTGCTGGAGGTTCAGCCAGAGAGACGGGCGGAAAAACAAGAGAAATTGGTTTGCACCCCTGGGAATGGAATTGATGTGACTTGCACAGAGCTGCTGCAGCAGTGGTGGCTGCTATGCTGTGATGCTGTTTTAAAAAAAAAAAATACAGAAGGGAGATGGGAGAACAAAATAAATCCCTAGCTGGAATACTGGGTCGTTACAAACATGGGTGATAATCTTCCAGCATGTTTGGGAGATCCAGAGGAGCATGTTTGCTGGAAGCCTTTAGGAAACAATAGAATACAGTCTTTGAAAAACACAGCTGCTTTCTGGTGGCCTTCTGCTGTTTCTGTGGAGCTTTAAAGATGAGGTTGGGACAAGCACTGGAAGCTGGACATTATTCTCATTTCTGGCAAATACTCCCAAATCTGCATAGCTGGCCTTAGAGATCTTCCAAAAGGGTAAAGGCCATTATGTGGACAAGTAGAGGACCCCAATGATTGACATGGTTGTACAATGACAGAAAGATGGACTCAGGGACATCTTGATTTAGGTCATTGTGTTGCTGGCCTGACAGTCACAGAAAGAAATACTGTGGAGAGGAAAAATTGTAGTTAGTCTTCCCATTTCCAAAGCCAAGAGGTAACACAGAGACACTTGTTTGCTTCTGAATTTTTTTGCTTGAATTCTAGTAAATAAGGATTTTGAGAGGTTTGAACTTCTGAAAGCAAGACAGCTAATTTGCTCACAAGAAGTTCTGCTTATGCTTGGCATTGTGGTTATGGTTGGTCACGTTTTCCTAAAGCACCATGAGCAGCAGGGGAGAGAACCCATGTCCACATGCAGTGCCAAGGGTCTTCCCTGTGGACAGGCACTCTCCCTCTGTTTGCCCAGTGCTAGCAGGTGATGGTGCAGGGTAGATGCAGCACAAAATGCTGAAGTGCTGAAGTTCATGCTATGCTTGACTGCTCCTGAGCAGCAGCATGCATAGTGTTTATCTGATTAGCTTAGAAGCAATGCTGTTAAAAATGAATTTCCAAATGCAGGATCTGAGGAAGATGAAATCAACACAAGACTTTTTTTTTGTGTGAGCTAGTGATCTGGTAGGCTGCTTCCTCAAAAGTATTTTCCTTTTATGCTGCTGCCTTTTAGTCAACACTGATGCTAGTTTTGAGGAAATCTATGAGATTGAAAGAGTGCAGGTTATTTCTGAAACACTTTGCATGTACTTTAGGATTGAAGATACCAAACTCACATCTGTGTTCCATCCATGGAGAGTCAAATCAAGACTGGATGTGATTTTCCAATTCATGACTGGCTCTGGGAGCATTTCCCATAAACAAGACTATCTCCAATGTAATAGTGTGTAGGGCAAATTTCCTCTTTGCTTTACCTTGCCTTGGTTCCTGGGCTACACTCTTGATTATGCAAGATGATGTTTCAGAATTGGCTATGAACTCTAGGCCATTTATATGTCTTTTACTCTTGGAGAGCCCTCTCCTATTGATGTTGAAACTATTTTTTTTCCTGTAAATCCAGAATAGAACAAAAGTAGAATGATAGTTTCTAATGTATAATACAGCTGTGAACTGTTTTCATCTCAAAGACACATTAATTCTGAAGTGTAAAGAAGACAATTTTTACCTCAGACAACTAACAGGTGATGTTTGGACAGGTGGAAAATCTGACCTTCCCAGCCAACGTGTCACTTGACAAGGGAAGTATTTAAAAGAAAATTCATAAAGTGGGGTATACATCCCAAAAAAAATTCTCTCAGCATCTTTTACTCTGTTTTTTTCAGTGCTTAATGCACAGATAGAAAAGACTAGAGGGGAACTGGGAAACTCCTTTTCCAGCACTGTGAACAGTACAGAAGCAAGACCTTGATGCAAAACATTACGGTGTTTGCATCAGGCAACTGGCTCTGAAGATAGTCAGGGTGAGCTGAGCCTATTTACTGGGGGGAAAACAGCTGCCACACAGGACCACTGCTGTTTTCTGCTCTCAGATCTGCACTGTGGATCTTGCCTCCTGCTTTCCTGATGAGAGGTCCTTGCATGTCTGAGGTTTGGCTCTCAGTGCATGCTTTCTTCTGTGCTGGATGAAGAAATTCTTTAACCCTTCTGTGCTTTAGATGAGCCTCTTATTTTTGCCAATAGGATTTTCCAGAGCATCTATTACTTTTGGGTTTGGCCCAAACTGCCTCTCCTTTTCCTGCATTGCACAAGACAAAGTACCAAAGGATTTCTGAGCTACAGCTGTAGCTTGTAGCTGTAACTATAACTCAAAAGTGAAACCAGTGAGGAAGATCTGGTGCATGATGTGAGGCTGGGCCCTGGCTCAGAGACCTCGGTCCTTGTGATCAGAAATAAGGAGACACATAAATGTGATGGATGACCACCTGACATAGGCTGTGTTATGTGCCATGCTCCATGGTGTCATGGACTGGCACCTGCCAGGAAGAAGCAGTCCCAGGAAAGGCTGTGCTCCACCACTGCAGCTCCGTGGGACTCAGTTCCACATATGTAGCAAAATAAAGGAGTAATTCCCATTGCTGGTTTTACAGCTCTGCTGTATGATTCCTTCTTTTGCCTCCTACCACTGACTGCCATCATTGGTAAGTTGTGTTTTGGCTGAAAACTAAATTTTTAACCAAAACCAGCTCAAGATGTTTTTTTCCTAACATTTAGAAGCAAAATAAGCTTTCATTTTTCCCATTACACTGATTATTTTGCAATTTAAATGCAACTCTAAAGAGTAGTAGAAAGAAAATCTAATACTGTATCACAAGGAGTAGCTCGGAGTGAAACTGTACATTCTGGTTGCTGTGAAACACTTTATTTTTTTCATTTTTCCAAGACAGAACTTGTCAGACTGATCCTTCTTCCTTTTTCTCCCCATTTCCTGGATACTATTTTTTGGATAAGTGTGTGTTCTTCCAGTTGAAACTTATAGGGGGAGACAGCCAGTACCATTAAGAAGTAGATCTGACTGAATCTAATGAAATGTTTCTTTACATTCCTGTCCTCACAGCTGATAGAAGTTCAGTGTTGGACATTCACAGCTTTTGAAACTGTTCCTATGAGGAATAAAGCTTTTCTTTGAAGTTGAGGCTTTCATTATGTCAGCTGAATGCAATCAGGTATCCTTGACCTCTGGTGAAAATCAGTGTATTGATACCATGATTTTTCTTTTTTAACACAAGCCCACATCCTTTCATGTGCCTTTCCTCCTACAGCATTTGCAAACCTTACAGCATGTCTGCATTTGACCCATTTGGAGAAGGTAGCTGTTATGATTTTTATGGTTCTGCTTAATCAGCAGGTAATAATTAAGTTAAAAGTGCATGAGTAGAACAAAGTGAACAGAAAAGGTACTGCAAATACAGTTCTGAACTCACAGCTGCACCTTTGAAAGCTGAAGTAGACACTTTGATAGGTTACAGACTCTAGTTATCATCTATGAGAAATTAAAGGTATTATTTTTACCACTGGGAGGGCCTCCCATATTTTTCCATTAATGCATCAGAAACATATTGAAAATGACCAATACTCAAGTGAAGTTCAACACATATTTGAAGACAACCTATATTCCTTTCTTCACAGGAAGAACTGCATGCAAGGACCTTTGAGAGAAATGAGAGTAATTGTTGTATTTCTGTTCTGATAAAAATACAGGGCAGACCACATGATGAACATACTCTTATTTGGTGATGATAGCAACAAAGCAGTATTAAAAATGTGGCATTTTTGTCACTGGATGGACAGCTCCAGATCCTTTGCTTAGGGAGTGAGGAGGAGAGATTTCAGCTCAACAGGGCTTTGGGTGGATAATGTGAAGGCATCAACTTAAATGAGGTAAGAACATGGTCCAGAAGGGACAATTGGTCCTACACAGAAGCAAAGTTTAACCTGCATAGGTCCCATTTTTAGTGAAGCATATATGTTATGTTTGGATGAATGTGTGTGCATTCCACCCTTTGAAAGGAGGCTGTCAGTTTAATGTCTTGGTTTGCCTAATTTATATTTATGCCACAGTTCACAATAGACCATTGATCATGATCTGATGGAAGAATCTGGGTGGACTCTGTCCATGCTCTGAAACAATTATTTTGCTGTGCTGGTTATACAGTCCTGGGAAATAGTCACATAGATTTGTGCATATTATACCAGCTGCATACAATAAATAAAATCTGTTGATGTAACAGGCACATGCAGAACAACTGGCAGCATTGTTCAGTGAAGAGCAATGGATCCCACTAAATTCTACCAGCAAAGACTTTGGCCATATGAGAGAAGGACAGACAGATTGTGCAATTTCAGGTGGAGAAGGAACTCATTTTGAATGTGTGACTCTGGAAGTGGAGTGACAGGGAGTGATTCAAGTTGGGATCTGCCAAGCAGATAACAAAAGTATACAAAATACACTGTACTGTGTAAAGGTTTTATTGTTATTTAAGGAATGACTTCAGCAGGATGAGCTGGGCAATGAGGTGCCCAAGCCCCTTCCCCAGAACATGGCTCTGCACCTGCAGTGCAGGAGTTGTGTTTTTATGGAAAGGCAGCACAGGGAGGGACCTGCTTTGAGAAAGTATCAGAGACAAACCCCAGGCTTACCAGACAGACTTCCTAATCACCAGCTTTGCACTCCTTGACCAAAAACTCATCCAGACCTTTTACACTATGTCTCTCTACACATCTGAGGAACCCCAAATTCTTGCTGCTACCTTCCACAAGGCAGCAAATGTACTTCGTTGATTATGAAATCTGGACTCAAAAATGCCAATGTGGGGAATTCATTTCCTTGATTTTTTTTTTTTTTTTTTTTTTTTTTTTTTTTTTTGAGAAGATAGATATAGAATGACCTGAAAAACCTCTGTCTTCAATTGCATTTTCTCAGGGAAAAAAGTTCTGAGCAAGTCTAAATACCGTACTTCTCCTATTTTTTAACAAAATACCTGTATTACTTAATGAAAAGTATGGTAATTTTAGTGTTTAACATTAACCCATCCCCAAACCTAAAGAAGAAAAAATATTTCAATTTTAATAGAGGATTTTTTCTACTTACGGAAATGCAGATATACATATTACAGCCTTTTGGTTAGTCTATTTTGGTAATATTTTTGGACACTGAGGAAGGGAAATCATGGTAAATTACCCTTCTCTCCATTTGCTTCTCAAAATTTTTTGCAGCTAGTATTGAAGCAAATGTCACTGATGTGCATATACCAGTCACTGGTGGTCTTAATACTCTCCTGTTACTGGTCTAATATATGGCATTGGACATATCAATCAGCTTCATTGTGGATTAGTTTCTTTAATTTGAGTATGATTAGCAGAAAAATTAAGCCTGGAATTAGCATTGTGAGATGATCCAACCCATCTCCCTACCCTAGGGCGAGACCCATTCAACCTCAGATGAGTATTTTATAACTTTCTAGCTAATTTCCTGTCTTTAAAAGCTTTCAGTGATAGAGATATCACAGCTTCCCTTCAGTAATACTGTTTCAGTACTTCACTAGCCTGTAGCACTAAATAACAGCAGTAGACATTTGGTCTCATGTCTAATCTGGATTTTGCTGCAGTTCAAGTCTTGCTCTCTTTTCCATGTTGACATGGAAATTATTATTAATTGGTAATTACATAATTCCCATGTAATTTCTTTCAGTTCAGTATTTTAACTACTCGAAAGATGTTTTTCCTAATCCTTCACACTTCTAGATGGAACATTTTAATTTCTTTTCACCTTTACAAGTCATACTTTCTAGCTCTTGGACCAGTCCTACTTGTCTTCACAAAGGGGTCTTATTTGCCACCATCTCTCTTGGATCTGGGCTCCAGGCCCAAATTTAACATTCCAGCTGAAACCCCACCAACACAGAGAGGTTGATATACCCAGTCATCTGTGTTTCTCTTTGAATGTGCCCATGAGTGAATTTGGTTTGCTTTGCACTGATTACTCTGGTTCAACTTGAGCTTTTTCTGCAAAATTTCTGCCTCACTTACTGCTCTTGATCTCATATTTGTGCCATCAATTATTCTGCCTAAGTGAAGCAACTTGTTTGTGTCTGCATTTACTTACACCCAAGGAAATCTTAAATAACTCCTTTGCAATGGAATTGAAGAAGAGACTTCTGCTGCCCAGTTGGAGTTTAAATAGACACTGAACTGTTTGTGCAGGAGCTTGGAAATGTTGGTAAGTGTGACTGATCCTCCAGTAGTGTTCTGACTGTAAAAATCATATTTGAGCTTTGGGCTCACCTGATCAGCACTCACTAGAACTGCCCAGCCACCAGCACTCTCTGCAGCCATGCCATTTCTGCCAACATTGCATGGTCTGTGCAGGTCTCCTGTCAAAAAAGCAACCTAATATGAGCCTCTTGAGCTAATAAAATCAGAGAAGGTTAGAGAACAAGGTGGTTTGCCTGTAAGCCAGGTAGCATGATTAACAGTAGGCATTTAATTGTTTCTGGTGTCTCCAATGATCAGCATGGGAACGGGCTATTGCCTTCCAGCCCAGATTTACTGTTGACAGTGTACCATGTCATACCACTAAACTGTCTTGAAGGTGATTTCTGGCCAGCACAATATCATTCAACTGCATTGCAATGATATTTTGTGACAGATAAAAAACCAACAGCATGCTTTAACTCACCAGCCACACACCTGCAGTGTATCTTAGGAGGTGGTGGCCTCTGCAGCAGTGCAGACCTAAAACTACTGCAAGTCAGTGTAGCTATGCACCAGTTGTGGGGAAATGGATCAGATAGCTTTAATTTCATTTTTCATTTAGTAAAACAGGGGGATGTTGCAAAACAGACACAATCTTTCATGTAGAAAAATCCCTTATGCTTTTCTTTGCTTTTCCCTTCTTAAAAATATTTTTTATTAAATGAGGAAAAAGACTTCAAGATTTTTTTTCTATTGTTATCACTCTCATTTTTTTTTCCTTTCTCATGAAAAGGCCATTTTGGGATAACCCAAGCCTTTATATTTAACAAAAAAGGACATATTTTATTTTAGCCAGATTCAGCCCTTTTGCTAGCATTGGTCTTTTTTTACTCAAAGAAATTGTTTTGACTGATAGCTGTGGTGTAGTGTTTGGAGGACACTGAACGTGGGTCCTCCAGCATTTTCAGAGCTATTTCAGAGCCACCTGTATTTTCCAGCTGAAATGGTCTGTCAAATTGATTGGGGGGTTTATGGAATTTTCTTCTTATTCTTAAATATCACCTAGTGGGGGTAGTGGGAAGAAATACCTCCCTTGAATTGAGCAGGAGAGAAATCAAGGCACTTTACAACCCCTTGGCTCTCTAGTTCACTACTCAGAGTAACTTACTGTTGTGGTTCACTGTCCACCAGCTTTTATTACACAGGGCTTGGTCTGGCTGGTTCTTGTGGGGTGAAGGAATATGAAGGCCCTGTGCTGAATAAATTCCCTTCTGTGCCTTGGCTTCCCAAGTCTCCATGGCCAGTTTACTGCCAGGGAAGTCTGGCTGGAGCTTACAGGCCTTGATTGGCAGTGACTGACAGATGAAGTTTAGGGTTGACTTCGATGCAAATCCAATTTTCCCTCTTTATTAGAGCTCCTTGAGTAATGCCTTGCAACGGTGAAGAGCTGTGATTTACTGAGTGAATTTACACTTCAGTGGTGTGGCAAGAGCTATGGAAATGAGGGAAAGCCAGCTTAGGTGAGCAGCAGTGCTGCTGCTGCCACTGCCGCTGTGGCACCCTCCCAGCTGGCTCCAGCACATTGCTGGGGTATGTCAGAAAGGCTCTGGCTCTTCTCTGCAGGGCTGCCACTCCCAGTGAGCATCTGTGACACTGGTGTACCACTGGTAGCTTTGTGTGCACTGTTTGACCTCGTTGGGTGGAGACTTGGGGCTCCCATCATTTTACTGTGCAGTGTTGCTGAGCTGGGATCATCCCTTACTACCAGAGGAAAAGAAATAGCAGAGCAAAATTCTTCTTTCAGCTTTCCTTTTTCCCACTACTATGGGCTGACAGTCAGGCTGACCTGCTTGGGGTTTTGGACCATGTTTTCCAGTATTTATTAAAACAAAAAAATTGAGTAAAATTTCTAGTTTCTGAAGACTTTTCTTCAAATTTGTTGCTTTTTATTTCCAAGGGACCAGCTAAAATTGTTTTGACCAATGGATTTTCAAAACACAGATGTACTTGTTCCTTTATTAGCCAAAAAATAGCCTTTACAGCCTGGAAGCGATCTCCAAAATATGTTTTTACAAAAGATATTTTAAAATCAACTCTTCTTCTTTTAAGGAAAAAAACCCCAACCCTTTGCTTAGTGCACATTTTACCTTTGAGTGGTGTTTTGTGGTTTGTCACATCTAGTGCTGAAGTGTAAGAAGTCAACTCCTGCCATATGGCAGAGCTGCTGAGAGTGGGAGAAGCAAAGACAACAAAGACCTCAGCTGTAGGTCTTGAGACCTCAGACTGCCTGGGGTTTGGCTGAACCTCCGGGCTCAGTGCTGTGCAGAGCAGCAGTTCATGACAAAAATGGGGTTTTCAACATACAGCTCCCCTTATCCCTCCAAGCACAGTGTAAAGCAGGGGATTGGGAGGACTGGACTGGCAGGAATGCTTCTTGTGAATCTTTTCCTTGGAACACTAGTTTCAGTGATACCAAGATGCTTGGTGGGAACACAAGATGATTCCTATCTCAACAATGTTCTCCAAATGCATTATGAGAATTTCCTGAGTGGAAGTTAAGCTGCCTGATTTAAACTAGCAGGACAGAATGTGACCTGGTATGGTTAATAAATCTATGCTCTGGGCACTTGGAGGCCAAGGGCAGAGTTACACTCAAGTCTTTGCAGAGGGATTCAGAAGATGAACAAGGCTATGTACCTCCTCCATCCCAAGTGGACACTTTAGCCAGTGTGGAGGTGCACATCACTTCTGTTAGACTTGTTCCAGTTGCTCAGTGACTAGTAGATGGTCCCAGATGAGGTTGGAATATTTGCCTTGTGCAGGTCATCTCATCCGGTGCCTTGATTGCTGTGAGCTTCTCCATACCTCTCTTTTGGGGAGGCTTTTTTGCCCCCCAGCTGCTCTTAAGATGCCATCAGACATCCCCTCCTCAAGCCCTTTGTTTCAGGATACTTGTACTGCATTTTCCTGCTCTCCAGTCCTTTATTACCTCTTGCTGCAAAGTCCTTGTCTCACCTAATTGCAATATGGCTTGGATCCATCTGTATTCTTTCTCTGGGAACATTCCAGCATGCTGCTCTCCTCCCTTTCTTGGTTTGAGGCTTCTTCTCTCTTGTAACTTTTCAAGAGAAGAGGTGAGTAGGCATCTCAATCTTTCCCCATCCCCACCTGTCCTAAGGTTGCATTTTGGGCTGCTCACCAGGCTTGAATATCTACTGCATGTGGTCATTAATTTTTTTTAATTTCAGTGACTTAGGCAAGGTTATTTGGGCCATAAATGTGGTGCCTTAGCCTAGCATTTCTGTCTAGCTGGCTTCTTTCCTGTTGCTGTTTTACCATCTTCACCCCACAGGTCTGTGTGGAACGGGTGCAGGGCATAGTCCAGGAAGGTGACTGAGAAGTGTTTTGGCCTCTGGGGTGATGCTGGTGAAGGCCACTTGAGCACCCTTCTCCACAGATGTGTGCCAGGCAGCGTTGGCAGGTCCTCTTGTTTGGTTTCATTTATTTGCTTTTTGTGGATATTTTTTTTTTTCCAAAAGCCAGCAGTAACAGCAGCAGCTGTACAGGAATGGCACAGCCGTTCTATTCCTGGCCAAGAACCCTGTGAAATTAATCCACATCTCGCTGAAATCCTACCCTGCTTTCGGGTCACTGCCTCGTTCCGGCGCTGCGGAAGGCAGGGATCCCGCGATGATTTATTACCAGCCCCAACGCACATATTATTATGAAATGAGTTTATTACACTCTAAATCTCCTGTTAATGTGCTACTGTTTTAATCCCTTTATCCAATTTTCAGTCTCTCAGGCTTGGCTGCTGTTCACTTGCACAAAACTCTCCATTCTGAAGGTTTTATTGTACGATATCCATATCCATTTATCCTGCTTTAAGGCTGCAGTGCTGAAGCTCTGGTGAGGAGGGGGAGCATGAGAAAGGAATGGAGAAGTAGGAGGGGATGGGCCAGAGTGGAGAGAGGAAGAGAACAGTCTGGCTAAGTCTGTAAGGGTATAAAAAAAGGTTGAAGTGGGTAGAGGAAGACAGTGAGGGAGAAGAAGAGAATTGATTTCAAGGGGAGCAGCAAGGATAGCTACTAAGTCAAGAAGTGGGGGAAACAAATTAAAGGCACTTTGGTATATTATTTAATAAGTGGATAAGGGAAGAAGGGGCCTTCTCCTCTGCTTTGAGAGCACCACAAATCAAACAGCTCTAGTAATGGAGAAGAGAGGGCAAAAACAGAGCCAAGACAGAAAATGATGGGGAACTGCAGAAGAAAGTATGTGTGGAGAAATGGGAGAGGAGGAGCATGAGTCTGAGTGGGAGGGTGGGAGGGAGGAGACCTGAGGGGAAGGGCTGTTTGAGATCCATGGTGGAAAGAACATGCTCTGGGATGCACAACAAAACGTTTGGGCAACATGGCAGTGACAAGAAATCACATTCCTGGTTTCTGCATCAGTCAGAAAACTGTCCCAACATGGGCAGAAGGAAACACTTCATGGGTCTTTCTGTGGGTCAGATCTGTGTTGCCATGGGGAGGTGCTCCACAAAGATCAAAGATCAACTTTTCCCTCTTATGCCAATGTTCTCAACCTTATTTTTCACCCTGAGCCCTCCAGCCTGGTGACTGTCCCAGTTAACTGTCTGGACATGGCCTGCTAAGGGATGAGGTGATTCTTGACACTTCAGATCACTGGTTGGAAAGAGTTTGCTCTGCAGCAATGTTGATGTGGCAGGCAATGAGTGTTGGGTACTTCCAGTCAGTGCTTGGACCAGAGACATGGCTGCAATGCACTTAAAATGAGTAAATGGGTCCTAGAACAGAACCCTAGAGACAGCACTCCACTCCCCCAAGTAGCAAGTAGCTGCTCTTTTCCTTTACTCTAGCTAAAATCCAATCTAGAGCCACACCCAGTACCTAGCAAAAGCCAGTACACAGACCTGTGCTTATCCAGCCCTGCTCTTGACTCCAGCTACCAGAATACAGAAGGTGCTTGAGCTGTAAAGGAGCACTGCATCCCCCAGCTGTGGTGGGAAACTTCAGAGCTGTCAGCATGGGGCTGTCTGCAGAAATGAGGCAGGGTGGTTGGGGCCCATGTCTGGGTCTGCTGTTGGCTTGCTGTAGCATCCAAGGTACTTTCAGTGCCTCTGTGTCCTGCTACAGGATGAGCACAATCATCCTGACCTATCTTGTCCTTTCACAGGTAGAAAGGAAGAGGCTGATGCACATGGGTTGGTACTTTGTGGCTGCCAACTGTGGCTTGCAGGAACCTGTGAGGAGATTTCTTTGTATATAACTCCCTAGGTTGCATTAAAAAATCACAACCATGGAGCATGGTGATTAGTGTCTGAACTCGAAGGTTCCTCTGCTGTTTTATGCCCTTTTTTACAGATCTGTGACATACTATGCACTGTCCAGTAGACACTTGTGCAAAATTCTGTGTTGTGTTTAGCACAGAAGATACATGGCAGAGCATGAGGTCATTAAGCTTGTTTTTGAAATGCAAATCTTCATGGCTTTTCCCTGATACACTTCCCAGTACTTTTATGACTAAATAAGAACAAAAATTATGCACCAAGTTTGAAAATTAAGATACAGGACAAGGGAACCCAGCTAAATAAAACTCTCCAAAACTTCTTTGAGGGGAGTGGAAAAATCCCCAAACTTTAACCCAGAATAGAGGCAAAGAGACTTGCTTAAAATAGCACAAGCTCTTGTGATGGAACTGCTGAGTAGCTAATGTCCTTGGCTTTTTTAGCGAGCCAGTTATTTAAAATAGCTCCTGCCCATAGTGTTTGCTTTATGGTGTTCTTCTCCTTCCTTCCACCTACTCTCTTTCATTTTCTCCAGAGAGATATTTTATCAGATCTCACCACTGAGAGCAGGAGAGACAGATTAAATGAGATGGTTAGGAGTATAATGTTTTTTGGACAGTGAGAGGGATTCAGGAGCTGGAGAGGCTCCTTGTAGTCCTGCCCATGCTGGAGAGCTGCTCTTGTTGCACTTCTGTTGTGCACACAGGATTATTTGAGAGAAGGGAGTGGAAAGTAAAAGCTGGAACAGAAGGCCTGATCCCAGTTCTGCTTCCAATCTCGCCACCTTGGGCAAGTCAAAGAGCTGTTCTTGTGCCTCAGTTTGCCTTCTCTACAAGGTGATAGCGACGTGGTGGAGAGTACTCAGTGGATCACTCTGAAGCACCTGAAGAGGATGAGGTCTGCTAACAGCCAATGTTCATTTGGATGTTTTTATAAGCCAACATAGGCTTTATGTTTTAATAGGCAGCAAAAGCCTTCCTCTGGCATCTGAGGATTTCTTCTGGGTCTTGCCCTGTGTTTCCTGGGGGACTGGTGAGCTGGACAGGGGAAGCACTAGAGAGAGCCATCAGCAGGAACCAGTGCTTTGGTGTTCATCCAGTGCATGCACAGAGGGATCCTGCCCAGGTCAGGATTTCACCAGGCCACCAATTCTGCTTTTGTAGTGACACCCAGCTGGCTCCATGGTGGCACCTTCTGAGTTCAGCAGATAGCTCTGCCTTGCCTTCCTTGCCCTCCTCTTCCTCATCCCTCCTGCTCCTTCCTCCACCCTTCACCCTGCCTGGCTCTCTGCCCTGCTCCTCTCCTGCTTGCTGCATTTTCCCT
Source organism: Erithacus rubecula (assembly GCF_903797595.1). Classification (NCBI taxonomy): domain Eukaryota; kingdom Metazoa; phylum Chordata; class Aves; order Passeriformes; family Muscicapidae; genus Erithacus; species Erithacus rubecula. Next base: position 16,459,700 of record NC_136660.1, read on the forward strand.
CTCCTCCCATGGCCCACTCCTCCTTTTCTCCCCCTCTTCCTGTGACTCCAGCTCCTTCTTCCTTTTTGTCTCACACGCTCCCCTTCTCCCACATCCTTATAGCCTCCCCCCACACTCCTGCACTCTCCCTCTCATGTCGAGGACTTGCCTCTACTCTCTGACACAGAAGCCTGTATCACTTCCAAGGCTCCTGCTGTCAGCTGGGGAATAGATAAAGATAAATGATATTATGTTAAATTCCACTTAATGACAAATTTTTAATTTTCTGAACATGGTCATTTTCTGGCTAGTGAATCAAGTGTAGGGAGCTAATTACATGAAGATCTGAACAAAAATAACTCCTAATTTTCAAGGATAATGGAAGAGAAATGTTGGAGATTAATGGCACTATTTATCTTTTTTAAATTTCTATCTTTCTCTGTGATAGCACTGCTCCCCAAGGAAAATATTCATAAAATGAAATTGAAGTCGTAACTTAATAGGTTATTAAAATTTTTGAGTGCATATCACTTTCCTTCCGCCGCACTGTAAATTTAAATTGAAGTTTGCGGCTCCTCGAGTCACCAGCGGAGTTTTTTTTATGATGGCACAATAGAGGGAAACATGCATCTTTGTCAGGAGGTATTTGCTATTCTAATTTTATGGCAGGCCGGATTATCAGAAAGGAATGTCAGAGCACGGGGAAGCTGACAACACTACAGCCTTCAGCCATGTGTTTCCATTAACGCCCAAAGCCGTCCAGGGGTTTCTCTGGACTGTTATTTTCCATTTCAGTCTTTTATCTTGATTTAAAGTGAGGGCGCCGAAAATTCAGCTCCTGTCATTTTTCTCACTCTCTCTCTTTTTCTCACTTTCTCCCTTCCCACTCCTTTTTTTTTTCTTTCTCTGTCTCTGCTCGCAGCCTCTCTTCCATATTTTTTCCTTTTTATTTTTTTAATCCTCCCCACACAGTTTCTGGTGGGAGATCGTCTCTCTGTGTCCCCATCCCTGCCTCATGTGGTCCTGGTGTAAAGCTCCAGGGAGTGTTGTCTGGGGATGGGGGCAGGGAGGGTAATTTTGCTTGGTACTCTAGGAGAGAGGCTGCCTTAAGGCTCCATCTAGGAGTGGCACCCAGAGCATTGTGCCATGGTTTTAGCTGAGTGTAAATGTGATGCCCATTTTGGCTGTGTCAGGTGCCAATGCCAGGGATAAGGAAGCAGATCCTGCTTCCTCAGTGGGAGGCAGCTGGAGCAATGGGCATGGGCAGCACATGAGGGAATATTGAGTCATGCTTTTCCACCAGCCTGCTGGGTAGCCTAAGCCACCTCACCTCACTTCATCTGCCTTTCACTGCCTCTTACACAGCAGGGCAGAGTGTTCTTGTACTGGGGCTCTGCTGGGGTTTCTCAGCCACTGCTCAACTCCACTGCAGGTCAAGGCACTCTTCAGCAGGGTTTTAATACGACAAGTATGGGGCTGATCAAGCTGGCCAGCTCTGTTGGTACATCTTGTCTCTCTGGAAGTCTCTCTCATCACTGTGTGGCAGGCTGGACCTGTTCCTTTTTGGCCTTTTCTTTTTTACCAGCAAGAACATCTCCACCTCTGAGGCTCTGAAGTTTTTCAACCATGGACAGCACAAAGCCAAAAATCCTGTTAAATGAAGGTTTATCTCTCTCTGAATCACCACACTGGTGCAATTCCTCTTGACTGAAGTATCTGAGCCTGAGCTTGGTCTACAGGGACTCACTATGGGGTTGTTCTGGATGGGAAGGGGACAAGATGTTTCCACTGACCCTGGCCCTGGCACAGATGGGATTTTTCATGCTCTTTGTTCAGGTGGATTAAGAGAAAAAGCTTTGGGGTTCAGGCATTTTCTTGCCAGCTCAACTTTGCACCCAAGAGAGCTCTTGTGTAGTGAATGCACAAGGAGTGCACCAGCCCTGCTCTTCTGTGCACCTCTGGGCTGGAGAGGCTGGGCTATCTGTGTTCATGCACTGCTGCATCGTGCTCTCCCTGCTCTGCTTCAGAAATGAGTTTTCATGAGGAGCTCTGGAGTGCATTCCCACAGATTCTGACTTCTACAGGGAGCAGGGGAGGTTCTAGCAGCGCCTACTCTTGACCTGTGACTCAACATGCTTGGTACATGCCTTCTACCAGAGGTCTCATGTTTGTCTTGGAGGTGAGTGATGACTTGCAGTTTGGAGAGGGGATTATGTACAGACTCTTCTGGACTGAATATCTGTGACACTTGTGAATAGTTAGCATTTGATGAGTTTCCTCTCCTCTGCTCCCCCGTTCCTCAGCCAGTGGCATGTGTCACAGTGTACCAAGGAAGACAGGCAGCCTGGTGCTTGGGGGACCCTGCTTCACCTGTCTCCACTTCCCAGGCACATCCCTGAGAGCTTTTGTAAATGACTGCCAGGCTTCTCCCCTGTCTCAGTTTCCTTGCCTATGTGATGAGGACAAAGGATTCTTTCCAGAGGCACCTGAGATTTTTACCTCTTGATCTCTGTGTGACATTCAGAATCCTGTGGGCATGGTGGAGACATGCTAACCCAAAGTTAGACCTTGTGCTATCAGTGTGTCCTCCTTTCCCTCACCCCCACCTTCTCTGCCAATGAAGTGACTTTGGAAAATAAGGGTCCTTAAGGGATGAGGAACAAAATAAATGGATTTACATTTTTTCAGCTTCTCTTATTTTCTTTGCCCATAAGGATTCTGAGTAATAAATGGAACACGACTGCTATCTGTATGACTGATCTATTTGTATAATTCTGTCTGTGGACTCAGATCCCAGAAGACACATCCAAAGAGGGAGGGTGTAGGTGGGAGGTATTTATTGCTGATAGAAACTTCTGTGCTGGTGTTGATGACAGCTCTTTCCCAGCATGTGGGGAAGGCCAGGACTTGACTGCTGAAGATGTGAAACCTCCTTGGGAGCAGTGTGGCAACAGAATGGAAGTGGGATGTAGGACAGAGTGGTTTGGTCCCTGAGAAAGCACCAATGACTCAGATGCTGTGCTGGCTGGCACAGGAAGATGCTGGTGGACAGGGTGTGTGGGGCCAGGAGGTCCATGCTGATGTAAATCAAGATGCTCCATTGTGCCTGCAGTGTAAATCAGCAATGTTCCCTTTGTCATGACTGGGCTGGCCAGTCTTGCCTAGGCAGGCACTGGTGGCTTCCTGAGCTGCCTTCTTACAGCTTTTCCTTTTGCTGCCTTCCTCCCCTCACATCTTGTACTTGATTTGATCTTATTAAATTGATACATAGATGTGATCTGGCTGGGCCATAGTAAAGCAGCCCCGACCCTGGGAGGGAGAGGAGCATCCTACCTCCCTTTGCCAGACAACGAGGCCACTCAGCCCTGGGTAATTGAGCTTTAATAGACTCTGAGAGGGGTGTAGCTCTCCAGGGAGCAGCCTCAGCTGGCAGCCCAGGGGGGACAGTGCCTATTGAAACAGGCTTTTGAGACAGTGGGGAATGGTCTCAGCCCCGTGCCGACAGATGAGGCAGAAAAATTATCAACAGGAAACACTGAACTCAGCCAGAGCTCCTGCATTGGTGAGCAAGCTGGAAAACTTTCACCTGGAAGTCTGAATAAGAATGTACACTGGCATTATTTGATGTTTCATTTCTGTGGCCCTGTCCCCCTCCTGTCGCGTGCACTTTCCATGTGGTCTGTTCACTCGTGTCTGCTTTTCTCTGTCCCCTGGGTCATTCTCTAGTGTATTTTGTTTTGTCCACTATAAAGATATTTATTGAGGTCCCTCAGTCTCAGTGAGAAAGTAAAATATCCCAGAAGACTGAACTTTGTGCCACAGGACTGTTTCTCTGATGGGCAGATAAGAGATTCTCCAGCTGGAGATGTGAAGGAGGATGTGATGGACAAGCACTGCTGACTGCCAGTTGAGCTCCCTGTTTGAGTAGAAAAGAATGCACAGGATCTTTCCTTTTGTCTTTGAAAGAAAAAGAGCTTGCAAAATTTCAAATGAATGAAAGCCCAAACCAGAGGCACCTGGCTGCTACTCCTGTTTTCTGGTGGAGCTGGTGACAAAGTGGTGAAGATGAGCTAAGCACAGAACACAGCAACCCTTCCTCTGGGTTTGCTACACCAGAGTGGCACTCACAGATGAAATTTGTCCCTTCACAGGCTTTTTCATTAGAAGGATAACATTGCTTCATCCAAGTGTTGGTAAGATCCAGGGAAGATACAGATTTACCTCACTGCTATGATTGTTTGCCTCAAGTTTATTAATTATTCTCAGATGTATTAGGAGGTGATTTCCAGATGTGAGTTCTGCTCATCAGACATGGCTGTTGTTATCAGGTTTCATGCTGTTCCATGCACTAAGAGCACATTCTCAGGGGTTTTGTGACTTAGCACACATGTGATACCTGTTCCATGAACTGCTGTGCTCCTAAGCCAGTGCCATCCAAGTTCACCTTGATTTGTGGGGATGCCTTCGTGTATATTCTGCAGAAGTGTTTTTGTTGGCTTAGAGGTCACACACACTTTCCAGCTCATCTGATTTGTGTCTTTCACCTGAAAGCACATCCACTTCTGAGTAAATTCTGCAACCACCATGAGCAAACCTGAGTTCAGATTGAGAAAAGGGGAAGATGTGTGAGTATTTGAACAGCACTGAGATGAAGGTGTGTATGCAGATTATTTAGGCTGGGACATACTGGCAATGAACAAAATAAATACATAAATTAAGAATACTTAGCATATACAATCTGTGGCCCTTAAAACACCTTCATATAGATGGAAAACATATCTAGGCAGGAAATATTGTTTTTTTGCTATGAGAATTTGTAAACTGCAGTTACTTCTGCTCCAAAATGGGATAAGAACTAAAAAAATTATAATGCTTTCACAAAGGAATAATTTGATTCTCATCCTGAATCTATCTCCCTTTTCCTATACCCTAGCCCCAAAATTTTGTGCTGAATAAAATGAAATATTTTGTTCCCAGTGCAACTTTTTGCCATTTGAAAGTCACTTTTAAGCCTAAATGGCCTAGAACTTAAAAATGAAACTAATTTTCAATCATAAAACAAATGTTTTTGTTTATAAAATGTTAGAGCTGGATGTTGCCATGATTCCACAGCTTTTTTTTTTTCGTGGTCCCCCCTGAAATTGCTTCACAGAGAGAGTGTTGTTAAAAATTGACCCTTCCCACTTTCTTTAATGAACTTTTACTTTGAGAAATAAGAGGTTTTTGTGGAAAATCTGAAACACAGCTACAGGGGGGAAAAATTACATTATATACTGTCAACAATTCTAAACACTTTTTTTCCCCCCAACATTGTGTGCTGATGAATTGTGAGCTTTAAGCTCAGGGAAAAAAAAACCTAAACTCTTTCTAAATCTTTTATGAAACTACAGTGCAATGAAGTGAGTTGTCCGAAGGTGTGTGAGTCCTGTACACGGCCCTATCCTTCGAGAAGTGTTTTTAAACCAATCTCATGATTTTGGAATGAGGGGATGGTCTGATTCATCATTTTTAGGTGCTCAGTTTTAACAATACTGCATTATTCCCAGATAGCAGATGGGAAAAGGGAGAAACGTGGTGAATTGCCAGCAGCAGAGCCAGAAATAGAACCCAGATGTCCTGGTCTTGTGTGGAAGCTCCCTTGTCTCTCCAGGAGGGCAATGAGGAGGCTGCAGGGATCTGCAGTGGAAAGCCAAGCGGGGCTGGGCAGGGTGGGCAGCTCAGCTCACTGGCGGGCTGTGACACGCTGGCACCGTGTCCGTGTGTCTGTCTGTGTGTCTGTGTGTCTGTGTGTCTGTGTGTCTGTTCATGTCTCTGTCCATGTGTCTGTCTGTGTATCTGTCAGTGTGTCTGTCCGTGTATCTGTCAATGTGCCTGTCTGTCCGTGTGTCTGTGTGTCTGGCCGTGTGTCTCTGTGTGTCTGTCCGTGTCTGTCTGTGTGTCTGTGTGTGTCCGTGTGTCTGTCTGTCTGTGTGCCTGTGTGTCTCTGTGTGTCTGTCCGTGCATCTGTCTGTCTGTCTGTGTCTGTCCCATGTGTCTGTCTGTCTGTCTGTGTGTCCATGCTGTGTGTCCGTGTGTCTGTCTGTGTGTCCGCGTGTCAGGCAGGGCGCTCTGGGCCGGTGCCAGCTGTGCTGTGTGTCCGTGCTGTGTGTCTGTCTGTGTGTCCATGCTGTGTGTCTGTGTGTCTGTGTGTCCGTGCTGTGTGTCTGTGCTGTGTGTCTGTGCTGTGTGTCTGTCCGTGTGTCCGTGCTGTGTGTCTGTGTGTCTGTCCGTGTGTCCATGCTGTGTGTCCGTGCTGTGTGTCCGTGTGTCCATGCTGTGTGTCCGTGCTGTGTGTCCGTGCTGTGTGTCTGTCTGTGTGTCCGTGCTGTGTGTCCGTGTGTCCGTGCTGTGTGTCCGTGCTGTGTGTCCGTGCTGTGTGTCCGTGCTGTGTGTCTGTCCGTGTGTCTGTGCTGTGTGTCTGTGCTGTGTGTCTGTGTGTCCATGCTGTGTGTCCGTGCTGTGTGTCCGTGCTGTGTGTCCGTGTGTCCGTGCTGTGTGTCCGTGCTGTGTGTCTGTCCGTGTGTCTGTGCTGTGTGTCTGTCCGTGTGTCTGTGCTGTGTGTCTGTGCTGTGTGTCTGTGTGTCCGTGTGTCCGTGCTGTGTGTCTGTCCGTGTGTCTGTGCTGTGTGTCCGTGTGTCCGTGCTGTGTGTCTGTGCTGTGTGTTCATGCTGTGTGTCTGTGCTGTGTGTCCGTGCTGTGTGTCCGTGCTGTGTGTCTGTCCGTGTGTCCGTGCTGTGTGTCCGTGTGTCCGTGCTGTGTGTCTGTTCGTGTGTCCGTGTTGTGTGTCCGTGCTGTGTGTCCGTGCTGTGTGTCCGTGCTGTGTGTCTGTCCGTGTGTCCGTGCTGTGTGTCCGTGTGTCCGTGCTGTGTGTCCGTGCTGTGTGTCTGTCCGTGTGTCCGTGCTGTGTGTCCGTGCTGTGTGTGGGCTCAGGAGCAGGCAGGTCAGCCCGTGAAGCCTTTTCCAGCTGGCTGCGTGCACGGCACAGGTCAGCTCGCCTGTGGCTCAGTGTGGCTGTGGGAAGTGCCGGCTCCTGTGTTCAGCTGCCTTCAGGCCTAGCTAAGCCGAGGCCGTGTCTGGCTCCCCAGCCACAATCTCTCGTTAGAAAGAAATTAAAAGCCACTCAATTTTGGCTAATATCCCTCTGTAGGCCTTTAACTCCACCTGTGACTAACCCATTCATAATAGCTCTGTTTTAGTGGCTTGGGTTGATGTATCCTCGATTAATTTGGGAGGAGAGCGGCAGGGCCATATCTCTTTGTCTCCCCCTCTCTTAATCCCTGTCCTACAGTCTGTCTTCTCTCACTATTTCATCTCTGCTGTCACTTCTCCATTCACTCACCCTCTTCTCACCCCCTGACTGCTTTTTTCCCCCTCTCACTTTTTGGTGTTTTCTTCCGAACTCCTGTTTGTATGCCTTCTCCTTTTGTTCTTCTCATGTCCTTTAACCTTGCTCCTTTCCTTTTTTTTTCTTGGCCAGTATTGCTTCTTTTCAACTTTACCTTCTCATCCTTTTTTCCCCCTCATTTGGAATCTTTTTCTCCCTCTCCACCACCTCTTCTCTTGTGTCCTCTTCCTCCTTCCCCAGGTTTCAGATGCTCATGCAATCTCTCTCCCTCTTTGTTTCAGTCACCCCCACCCCGCTCCCCACTCTCGATTATTATTAATGATAAAGGCTAAAACATCACATCAGTAATTTCTGAGTGAGTTTTGCAATGAAGCTGGGGCCTTATCAGCCCCTCCCGAGTGCCACAAATTTTACTTTTGCAATTTCACGCCTTTGGTTATTATCACGCTGCTTCGTCCCTGCTCTGCCTCGCGCTTTCCCTCCCCCCCTCCTCTGGAGAGAGTACTTAAACTTGTTTTCATTCCCTTATTCTTTATTTTTTTAATGTCCACTCTCTCTGGAGCCAGTAATGTTCTTCCTCTTTTTTCCTCTCCCATTTTCTGTTAATTCTGTGCCATCTGCCTTAGCATCTGTTAAAAATAAAATTTCCCTCACAATGAGAAGCCCTCCCTGCCTTGCCTCCATCCCCTCCCCCACAGTCTCAGCCCCCCTACTTTTCCTACCATGGTTGTCAGAGGCTGCTGCTCTCCCTCTTGGGGTACCTCTTCATCCCTTTTCCCATCTCCCCTCCTGCCTCTCTGGGCTGGCTCAGCAGCATCTGCTGGGCAGTGGGGTGGAAGTGGGAGGAGGAGGGAAGAAGAAAGGTCTGGGTGCAACTGAATTGCTCTCTGTCCCCACATGCATGTGTGTGTTTGTGTGCATGGGTGTCTCTAAACCTATGAGTGTTTCTGTGAGCCTGGGCAGGTGTGACTAGTACTGATGTGGTGAATCAGTCCTGGGACAAATCATCTCTCTGGGTCTGACTAGTGGGGCCACCCTGGGAGTGGGAGAGGGTCTGGCTGCTGTGTAATGCACCAGCTCCCCACCATCCATGCTCATCAGGTGAAGGCTGTTTTGACCTGGGCTGTGATCAGGTGTGGATTTGACTGAGTGGAGTAAAGCTTCTACTGACCTGGTTAGCACAAGCATGAAGAAGCTTTTCTGATCCAGAAAGAATATTTTGTTGATTTTTTTTTTCCAGAGTAATAAGCTTTTATAGCCAAACTTACATTAAGAAAAGGGCCAGATCTCTGTGATTTTCCATTTTCATCAAGGTCTTGGCTGTCGGTCTGATACACATATGTAACTTCCCTCTGTGCTTTGGAAGGACTTTGGTTGCTACTTCTTCTCTGAAAGTTTAAGGGGATAGGGAGATAGAGACTCTGGTTCCCATTAAAAGTTTCTTTTGTGATTTCATGTTGGATGGCTTGGTTCCCTCAGCAGGAGTTTGGATCTGTCATGGATTCTGTTGCACTAGTGTGCCAGGCTTTGGGAACTGCCTGGCTCAGTTGTACTGATCCAAGTCAGACTGGAGTTTGAGCAGGGATCTGTCTCCTCCATCCTGCTCACCCTGACTCTGTGGTATCTTGGGGCATGTCCCAGGATCAGGATCAGGCCCTTCCCCTGGCTGGTCATGGCATTTGGAGGCTGTGTTGAGCACAGTGTTTTGGGAGATTCTGTTACAGTGTTTGCAAAGCTGCTGACACCAGACCCCTGCTCACATGCTCCTTCCTGAGGTTTTTGCTCCCCAAGGGCCTTCAGCTTCTTTTCCTGTGATGCAGATGGAGCTTTTAAGGCAACCTGGTTTAGCATCTCTTGTGCTAACTCTGCCATGTGCTCATGATCTCTGAGGCAGTGCCCTGAAACTTTCTTGTTTGTGCTTGCCAGGAAAACCGTGCCTTCATATTTGTGTGTGCCTTTATGTGGCTGTGTGTTTGGGGTAAGGACCCAGGTGCTGAGGGTATGAGCCATCAGGTGTACCTGTATGTCCAGCTGCAGATGAACTGTTGCCTTTGCAGGTGTGGACAGGCATTCATTTATCCCTGAATCCACGAGTGTTTGGGGGTGCATCTGTGCTGAGCAGGGGGTTTGCTCTGTGCTCTGTGTGCCTGTCCCAGGTGTGCATGTCACAGTGGGAGTGCAGTGAGCCCAGCTCCCTGGGCAGGTGTTTGTGGGTGCTGGTGGGCACGGATAAGGAGGGAGCAGGGCCATTATTCACCTGTACCCACACAGGCCTGCTCTGAGCCAGAGGCGGCAGCCAGGAGAGTGCACGCAGGGGAAGATCCAGTGGGTTTGCAGGGAGCAAATCCCACCCTGTGTCTCCCTGCAGCGCCTCCATGAACAGCCCCACCGGAGGGGCTCAGAAGCAGCGTGGTTCTGCTCCAGCACAATAACCTCTGCGGCTTTGATAACAACAAGCCCCCTTAAACCCTCTTCCTCCCCCAGCTCCCCTTTTCTCTGCCCTGCTCCCTTTGAGCCCTGCCGACAATAGGCAGGCCTGCTGCAGAGCTGCCCACAGCCCGGGCAGGCACACAAAGCCGCCGAGAGCTTACAGGAATTCTTTGGCAGGCTGCTGGTTGCTGCGGAGAAGAAGAAGGGCCCTTCATACTCGGAAGCTGTCTCATTGCCCCTGGCCCTATTCTCTTCCCGTGTTTGATAGACACTGAGCCACGGTAATCTCTCTCTGCCCCGAGGGGAACAACAGCTTTTGTGAAACAGATTTTTACAAACTGTTTTGACCCCACATCCCCGGTGCCCCCCCTTGCCTCCCCCCTTCCCTTCCCTCCAGTTCACTGGCTGTATCAGTGTCACATAATTAAATCAGCTTTCCTGTTTGCCTCTGCTTCCTGCTAATTGTTTGCTCACAGCTAGGATTAGCAAGTCAGGGTTATTTTTCACATATCCTCATACAGGTTTTCCTGCTGCAGGAGCCCACTTCATGGTTCCTGGCCTCCCTACTAGCCTGCTCCTCATGCACTATGGACAAACAGCTCTGTGGGCCTTGGAGGAGCAGGGAGATTGCTGGGCTTCCCAAGAGAATCCTGGCAGCTATGTGTGCTGAAAAGGGAGAGAAACTGTGTCAATATTTCTTTCACTCTCTCTTGCAAAGCAGGCTGAAGGAGTTGGAGAGTGGGGATGAGTCCACTGGGCACTTGGTGAGCCTAACACCCATTCTCAGAGGCTGGTCAGATGACGAGCTCCTCAAATGGAGGCTCATGATAATCCCTTTGGGAACTGCTGAGCCACACCATTTTAATGGTATTAGAAAGAGGGTAAGCCTAAAGCAAATACTTGGAGTCACTACTGCAAGTGCATCACAATATAAGAAGTTATCTCCCATTAGCTAAACCTACATAGCTGCTCTGAGCTCCACTTGCAGCCTGCCTCAGCTAGGAGGCAAAATGAACCAGCTCACCCCACCTTCAGTCTCTGCACTCTGCAATTCACAGCACTTAAAAGTGGCTTGCAGAGCTCAGCTAACACATTGCAAATGGTGAAGGCATAGTTACATCTTTTATGAGGCAGGACTTACATCTTCAAGCCTGGTCAAAATGCTTTAATAAAACATCTTGCTTTGAAAGGAGGAAAATAATTATTTGATTCCGCTGATTAGCACAGTAAAAATCTTTTTGCATTAAGCACTTGGAAAAATTCACTGATTTGCAGAAGGAGGAAGCAGAAAATATACAACATCATCTACCTCGCTCTGTCCTGCAGACTTATTACTAGTGTGGCCTTGGTCTTTCAGGAGTCCATGTGATTTAGGTTATTTTGTTGATTTTTTTTTTTTCTCTATTGGAAGAAATTTATATTGAAATCCTTCAAATGCTGAGAAAAAGCTTACATGAAGGTGATGACAAGATTTTGGTTTTCACCCACTATTTTTCAGGGTTAACAACTTCTTTCCTAGTGCTACCAATTAGTCTTTCAGTCCTTGATGATGTGAGTTAAGGATCTAAAGTGGCTTCAAATATAAATTGTACTGCTATTTTCTTTTCAGTCCATGCTAAATCCAAACATTTTTAGCTGGACATTTGAGGTCTCTTGGCTCATGGATAGAGTAGTCTTGAAAATACAAATTTTGTTTCCCTGTAGGTTAGTAATTGTAATAAGAACTAAAATAACAGTCTTGTGTCCTCAAAAAATTTAAAATTTCTTTAGGTGCTTCACACTGAAGGCTTTACTTGCAAAGAAAGCCTTCCTATTTGATACAGACCTTTAGATTTTTCACTGCAGCTGCTTTCTGACCCCAGACTGCTTGAATGACTAATCCTGGGCACTTGGTATTCCCCAGCTGCTCTGAATGCAACTGCTTGACTTCTCCTCTTTGGCACATTTTCTGTTGGGAGATTCCCTCCCTGCTCTCAATATTCTTATGTCCCTCTCAGTTCAGTTTAGATCTCATAGTTTCCATGTGGGAAAATGGATTTAGTAGGAAGCACTTGCACAGGAAGATGGCTAATACACTGAGCCCTGTGTGATAAAATCAGATGCTTTTTTTACCAGGCTCTCAACACTGCACTACACTGGAAGTTACCACTTGGATGTAACTTGTGAAGGTACAGCTGAAACTTTGCCTTCTCCCTGTACACAGCAAAGGGTGTGTGCTGCCCCTGGTCCCCTGGAAAGAAATGTTGGGACTCAAAACTGGCTTTTCAGTTTTCCCTTTCCCTAGCCAGAAGATCCCCTTTTCCTCCAGCAAGATCTGGGAATGTGGACCTCTGTGCATCAGCCACCAAGAAACTCTGCTGCAGTGCTAGAGCCTCAAGCTGATCATGATTCCCTGCTAGCATGGTGGCCAGGGCCTGATGTGAGGCAAAGCTTTACTGTTCCACTCCTCCTTTAGATTCTGCCATCCAACCTTCCTGCTAGCACAGTATTGGATGGCACCCCGAGTAAATGAATCTGCTTTGTGTGGTTGCTAATTAGTTGGCTAATTATTAGGCTGACTGATGGTTTAGTTGATGATTCAGTGGTTGCTGGTAGCTTCATCATATGGATAAAAGCATCCTTCATGGGAAGGATGTTTCCATGGGAATGTAGCAGATACGAGGCTGCAAAGCAGAAGTTTTTCTACCCATTTATTTGCCCTGGATGGATTTTGCAGTCTGGGACAAAGGTCTTTGCCTCAGTTGCCCTACCAGTAAGTTGAAAGTAAACATTCATAGCTAATTGGGGTGTTATGGACACTAACTAATTTCTGATTGTTAAGGATTATTTGAAAATGTAAAATGCAATTATCTGGTTGCCCAAGTAGCAGGCTGGTTTTCTGGTTGGCAGGATGGCTAGAAAATTGGTGAGTTACTTAACTAGCTTGGTTAATGACCTGGTGCCATTTACAATGGGACCAAAATTGTATCAGGATATTTCCTTTCAGCAGTATGGAGATTTGTGGTTTGTTTGGGGTTTGTTTTGGGGTTTATTTTTTCCCTTTTGTTGTTTCTCTAAAATAATGGATGGTAGGAACAATTTTATTCAATATAATAATTCTAGCTCCAAAATTGTTGAATTTAGAATTCTGTTTTGGAATTGGTCATCGCTCAGATTTAAATATCTCCCTGTAACTGATTTCTGCCCAGATGAAGTAAGCCTGAATAAATAAGAGGTTTCTCAGCCCGTAACAGACGGCCTGGAGGGCGGTTTGGGATGGAGGCTCCCGAGGAGGAGCTGGCCCTTCCCGAGGGTGCGGGAGCGCTGGCGCCCGGCGCGGAGCGGGGCCGCTCTCCGCGGTGCTGAAGGAGCGCCCGCCGGCACGGACGGAGGAGCAGAGAGGAGCCCTGCCGGCCCTCCGGGGTCCGGAACATCACTGCAGAAAAGAGCCCGTGGTCTGGAGACACCCGCCGGCTGCAAACAGGCCACTGATACACCGGGAAAATCAGATTAGAATTCAGGGATCGTTGGGATGAACTGGCCCCTAACTGGAGTCTCACCCATCCCAGGTTTTTTTGTGGAAGTAGGACTTTCTCATCAGCTCCTCAAGCCACTGCTTCTTCAATCATAGTACAAATCTCTTGAGTTACAATGGAGACTCAAAGTACCAGCTTCTGCTAGGATCTGCCCAATCTTCTCATTATCAATCCTTATTTTCTATTCCTTATGATATCATCAACCACTACTCCTAAGGTCTCAGATCTTGCAGGCTAGGTGCTTAGTTGAAGTTTTACATTTAATAACTAATTTATATCTTCTGGTAAAATATAATTTTTAAAAAAAATTCATATTATATGTTTCTCAGAGCAGAGCTAGCACACCATGCTTTGGATCAAAGTGCTGGAGTCGTTAGCCTATATCTTTGCTCCCAAGGAGAGATCACAGTTATGTAAGCAATTCTGACAGATGTTTGTTTAATCCATCCTTGGAAACCTCCAGTGAAGCCATCCTCCTCTCTCCAGACAAATCTATTGCAGTACTTACTCCTCTAACATTCTTGCCAGTGTCCAGAGTAAATCTTTTTCGTTGCAGTTTAAGTCCATAACTTCTCTTTGTATCTGTCAGTGATATGGAAAAATTTATTCCTTCACTCTTTCTCCTATTAGTAAACTGCTGTCATGTCTCTACTCAGTCTTTTTCTTTCCACTAAACAATTCCTGTTCTTTCAGTCAATCATCTCATCTTCACAGACGTCTGATCATATGTTCCCCACTCTGAGGACCTGGAGTCCTGACTAAATTTACATGCTGCTTAGGTTGTCATATATGGAAGCTGCCCATCTAAGGAAGCCTTTCTGGGATAGATGCAATGGGAAGAGTAATTCACATATCTGGCAAAGGACACTGCTGTTCCTATTCCTGGTGTGGTGGCTGCTTTTTTCCTCTGAAAAGCTTGACATAGTTGACTCATGGATGTGATTCATCATCACTCCAAGATACTTTTCTGCAAATCTGCTGCTTCCTAAATTGTGTTTGCATACATAATTATTCTTGACAGTGTGGTGCCTGGTCTTTTTCTCTTTTGGTATGATTTGAGGAGGGACAGTTTTCATATGTGTTGGAAAAGTAAGCAAAAAACGTATTTTTTCCCCTCTCTCACACACATATGCATGCACACACATAAAATAGTTGCAGTAGCACCAAAATAGCATTTTTTCCCCACTGTGGTTAGCATCAGTGTGTTGAAGATCTGATTACTTCTGTCTGGCATATCTGTCTATTCCTTATAGACAAGTCTTTTATTGCATGCATTTTAAATAACACTCCCAGCTTCAACACTTCTCAACCTGGATTGGAGCAGAGTGAAACACATTTTTCTGTATGGCCTTTGCCTCTGTACTTACTGAACTTGCAATGAGTCAGGGTCTGGTGAAGAAATGCTCATTGAATGGTTATTGAAAGGGGAGATCCAAAGAGCTTTTGGATGAGTCACTTTGCCCCAGTAATAATTCACTAATTTTTAGGGTCGTTCTTTCCCCTGCTTTGTCTTGAGGTGTGGCTCTGAGTCACAGATATCCTTGCTGAATATAATGGAAGCTGTGGATCTTGCAGAATGAGTTAAGTGCACTTAAAAAAATAAAGGGTTTCCCAAACATATCAGATGTCTTTAGATCTTATTTCCTGTGTATTTCATTTCTTGTGTCTAGAATGGAAAACACAAGTCTTGTTTCTGAAAGAAACTCAGAAAGGCAGTTGGCCCTTTTTGTCATGAACACCAGTAAAAAAGGCCACAGGAGAAAGAAAGGTACAGTTTAGTCTTCAGAAGAAGGTTTGTGCAGTGCCTAGCACCTAAGTGAACAAAGAGAAAATAAAATAAGGGCAGAGGCACTTATTAAAGAAACACCATCCTAAGCTGCCCTAGATTAAGAAGCCATTTCCTTGGAAATACAGTTGAAATTGTGTAATTGAAGCTGATAACATAATGTAATGTGTATTTAGGAGCTTTAACACCACAAGACATTGCATCCTTTTGGTTCCTTAGCTTTGTGCTTTGGGCAGGATCTGTTAATGCTTTAGGCAGTGATGTGTGTGTGTGTGTGTGTGTGTGTGTGTGTGTGTGTGTGTGCATAGTGCAGGAGACACTGCATTTGGTTGTCAGAAAAACTAATTTGGACTCCACTGGAGCTGTTAAATGTTGCTTAGCCTCTCATGTTATAGGCATATCTGGGGAATGGGAGGAAAAAGTCTCAAGAAGCTCTGTATGGTTTATTATTTTTCAAATTTTGATAGAAGACAACATGATTTGAAATATAATCTATCAATAATAAAAAAGAGAGAAGTGTTTTAATGCTCTTGTCATCCTCCTTTCCCTTTCTGGAAACAAAGTTAGAGCTGGTTGGATTCATTTAAAAGGTGAAAATCACCCCCTGCCAGCAAAATTTCTAATTTTCCCTTCTACATAGAAATCAGCTCCACTGTGGGTCCTGCTGGTAGCCTGTGATGGTGCTCCACAAGCTTGGTGCAGCCTGTTTCTCACCCACTATAGGCAATGTCTGTTTGTAAATGCAGGCTCAGGGAATTGATCTTTCTCATGAGCCTTTTGTTAGCTTGAGACTATGAGTTTGGGCTGGTGGCATCCTCTGTAACATGTTGATGGCTGCTGAAGACAAGCATGGTGTGGCTATCTCAGCACTGGGAGAGCTGTGAAGTGAGACCAGAGCAAAGAGGAAGGGCTTGGGGAGAAACTGAAAAAGATGAGGAGAAGAGGGAGCAGAAGCACAGCTGACATGCAATTCAGGATCCTAGTAGTAGTATTGGCTAATGTAAATGCTCACCATAGGCACACAAAGCCATGATCAAGGTCCTTCCTGTTTCCAGCAGGAATAGAAAACATAGGACAAGATCAACTCCGGACTCTGAGAGACCCAGAACAAGAGAGGGATGGCATGTATTAATTGTGGCGATCTACATGACTCCTTGATGAACAGAGATGGTCAAAATCCTTCTAAGAAAATCAGAAATTACAATTCTGCTTTCATGGAAATCTTCTAGCTCTGCAAACTATGCTCATCAAGTATGGACATGTATCACTCCACACAGCTGGTTGCACAGGAGGAAGTTATCTCATTCCTGTGAGGAGGTCATGTCTCCCCACATTTGGATGTTGCAAGAGCTTGCTTTCTTCTTTGCTTTGCCCTGAAACAGTTGATCTGAATCACAAAGTAGTCAAGGCAATGTCCCTAATGCATAAGCATGTAGACATCTGTTCTTTGTAAAGTACCTGAATGTTTCATCTCTACTCAGAGTATTCTTGATGATTTTATATTCAATATCAAAGCTGTGATCAGCATTTTATATCTTTTAAAAGCCATAGAAACTTTTTTCCGGAACCTGGATGAAGTTTGGTCTGCTGTGCTGAAGGGTGGCTGTGCAGCCTGAGGTAGGGTCCTGTGTTTGAGTAACAAGACCTTTATTCCAGGAGAATTACTATTTACATCTTCTTCCAGGAAAAAGGATACCCCCATCTGGTAATGGAGAACTGGTAGTGAAGATGGCCATGTTGTTTTGGCACCTACAATGAAAAGGTGGGGCTGGGCTGTGTTTTGTGTCTCAGAAAGCCCAGATTTTTTCATTTTGCAATCCCAGACATGTACTGGGAGCACGATTCCCAGGACAAGCCAGAGAGAGCAAGCTTTTGAACCCCCCTTAGAGACGCCTTCTTTCTGCATCTCCAAAAATGGCCTCTTCCCGTCTCCCATGTGGATCTAAGTGCTACGTGACACGTGTCCACCAGAGGGCATGTGGGACATTTTCTCCTCCTGCACACAGAAAGGTAAAGAACAGTTTCCAAAGCAAGCGCCCTTCCAAAATGGGATCCTGCACTGGCTGCCTTGGCCGTTTCCATCGCTCTTGGAATGCTGGGGAATGGAGCTTGGGCAACTGAGCTGCCAGCAGGAGGGCTGATGTGACTGAGCCACAGCGTGCAGAGCTGTTCTGGTGTGACCTGTGGTTCTGCCTGCATGAAGGGTTAAATGCAAGTCTTTATGGTGCCATGGCTTTATGGTTCCCTAGACCTGCATTTCATTGCCCTGTGTGTGCACACGTGTGTACATCCATGAGAGACACACGTGTGCCCATGCACGTACCCACACTGGCCACAGAAGAAGCTGTATCCACACAGGCCCACTCTACAGCCTGCAAAGTAAATTAGTCTTAAATGACTCTTTGGAAACAAAATAAATCAAATAGCATAATAGTACCATCTTTTTATCTCATTTGTTCCCATACAATTAGTAGTTTTACTGCCATGTTGTGACAGGTGACTGTGTTTGACCTTTGCCGCTTGGGTGGTTGGCTGGTGCTCAAACTAATGAAGACCCTTAATGGATTGGCTTTTGTGAGGCTGTGAGCTGTGGGGTTAAAGAGAAAATGGTGCCTTAGACAGAGTCCAGAGAAGATCCTTCAATTAAACCTGAAGTCTATTAGCAAAGAAATATTGAGGAGGTTGAGAGTTAGCAATGATTTAACCAGCAAGTCTTCCTTGTGAGTCATTTAAAATAAAAAAAAAAAAAAGAAGAAAGAATCTCTCTGGTTATTTATTGTTGAGTGTGTGGTTGGACTCCCACCCTTGTATGTGAGAGGTTGGGAGCAGAGACATTGGCTTGGAGAGGCTGGGGCTACAGGGCCTGAGTTTGTTAGCCCCTTAATTCTCACACAGCAAAGCTCTCCTTGGACAAAAAAAAATCAGGAAAAATGAATCAGTGGCAGGAAAAAGAGGAAGAGTGATTCTGGGGAAGACAAAACCGGATTTCTGGGATAAATAAGACTTTTTGGAACTTAATTGTTTTTTCATTATGTAAATAAATTACAGTGAAAGAAAAGGAGAACTGTCAGCTTCTGGGCAATGAGTCAGAGGGCAGAGCTGAGCTGTAGAGTGTGAGTAAGAAACAGGAATGGAGGGAGGTTGATGAAGGAGCTTGTTCAGGACAAGCAGGATCTATCCAGAACAGCACAAATGGACACAACAAGCAATGTTAGGTGTGGGGGGCAAGTCCCTTTCCCCAGCTTCCATGTCAGAACCTGAGCATTTCCCATTCCTCCCAGACACTCTCCTCCTTTTGTTTCCAAGACTTGCTTAATTTTCAGCCTGAGCATCATCTTGCAGCAGTGTCCATGGTCTTGAGCAGTGCTGGGGCTGCCTCTGGTCCTCACCAGTCCTATGGGTGATATATTGTCCCACAGCTGAGAGGAGGGAGGTGAAAAACATCTGATAAGGGAAAGCTTAAAGCTGATTGTTCTGTGTAGAGAACCCTATCACAGAATCACAGAATATGCTGAATTGTAAGGGAAGATCACAAGGATCACCAAGTCCAACTCCTGGCCCTACACAGAACACCCCAAGAGTCACACCATGTGGCTGAGAGTGTTTTCCAAACACTTCCTGAACTTTCCTAAACTCTGTCAGGCTGGTGCTGTCACCACTGCCCTGGGGAGCTGTTCCAGTGCTCTGGGGGAAGAACATTTTTCTAACACCCAACCTAAATCTTCCAGCCCAACTTCAGGCCATTGCCTTGGATGCCATGACTGGCCCCAGCACGCTCCAGACATTTCCAACACTCTCCTCTCCAGGATTCTGTTCCCTGCTGGGCCTCCTCTGACTGACATGGAGAAGATCCTGAGGGAAAGATCAATGTCTGCCCCTCCTCTTCCCCTCACAAGTAAATGGTAACTGCAGTGAGGTCACCCCTCAGTTTCCTCTTCTCCAGGCAGAACAGGCCAAGTGACCTCAGCTGCTCCTCATATGGCTTCACCTCAAGACCCTTCACCAGCTTTGTTTCTTTCATTTGGACACTTTCTAATAGCTTAATGTCTATCTTATATTGCAGAGACCAAAACTGCCCACAATATTCAAGGTGAGGCTGCACCAGTGCAGAGCAGAGGGAGACAATCACCTCCCTTGACTGCAACCTATTCTGGCTATTGGACAATGAGTGGTTTCACCTGCTCCAAAGGTCCTTAAGCACCATGGCAGGCCCTCAGAGTGGACTTCAGAATTGTCCAAGTCTTAATTCCCTCCTTATCTATCTATCTATCTATCTATCTATCTATCTATCTATCTATCTATCTATCTATCTATCTATCTATTTATCTAATCTATCTATCTATCTACCTATTTAATCTTTCACTCCTTCCTCATGGAGAAACTCCTACCCTGCAGTTATGTAGTCTCTCTTCTTCTCTTTTTCTTTCCTCCCACTCTTAGACACGTGGTTCCCCCCTCCTATATCCCCCTACTTTGGGGATAATTTAACATGTTACACACTAACTTTCCAGTAATGGCACTCTGGCTTTTTGAAATTCTGCTTCCCTGTTTTATGGCTGGGCGTCTAATGGTTATCTCGCAGCCCTGCCTCTGGCAATCATGTAAGGAATAAATAGAAGCTGACACAGTAATTTACTTAAATCTTCTCCACACTTTTGCAGCATTTTCCTCCAGAGGATACCCCCGAAACAACAATTATTTGAAATGTCATGCGTTCCTGCCCCTAGGCTACCGACAAATGAACATTAAATCTATTAACAACAAAAAAAATTAAATGTTTACTTTTCTGCGAAGGTAAAGGAGAAGCTGGAGAGAGGGAAGGTTGTCTCCAATAAATTTCTTCTCAGTAATAAAGAGGTGTAGTTAATGTTCTCTCTAAGCAGAGTCAGCTTGCAGCCCACATCCTATGAGGACAGAGATGTGATGCCACAGAACCGCCACGCAGCCTTGCCAAGGCAGCTCCAACAGCCTTGTTTTTCCAGGCCAGGGAGCTCAGTTTTAGGTTGGTGTTTTTGCAGATTAAGTAAGATGTGAAGAGGGCCAGATGCCATGATACAATCTCAACTTGTCTGGCTGCTGGTGCATGCCATGGGGACTGAGGAGATAGGAGAGGAAGCATTAAACATTACTCCCTTGCAAAAGGAGGCTAAGAATGTAACTCATCTGTTTCACAGGAAGGAAAACTGAGCATTTTGGAACTCTGTCCCTACATCTTGTATAAAATCTAAGAGGCAAGGTCCAGCTCCTCCTCTCCTCCTCTTTTCTGTCCTATGCTCCCACCTCTTTGCTCAGGTTTCCTGACCACAGGTAAGCATAGGTATGGAGGGTGGAATCACATGAAGGTGGACTCAGCCCTGCACATGGGTCCTGCTGGAATATGGTGTGAATATGGAGACTCACTGGCATCCGCTTGCTGAAGGTTCCCATAGGGATCTGGGCAAAACATGGACCAAGCCTAAAGCCCAGGAACCTATTTTCTATTCTGCAGATGAGGAAATTCAGGTCCAGAGCAGGGACCAAAATACAGTAGCTGAAATAGATTAAATATCCTGGCTTTACTCTGATTGCTTCATGGTGTCTTAAAAAGAGTGCCCCACAGCTTCACCTTTCCAATGTATGGCTACTTCAGAAAAAATTCTTTGCCCATTGATTCAGAGTAAGTCTGTCTTGGGAACCACTGTGTTCATATAGTCAGGAATCCATCCCTTTAACAGAAATCATCTGTTCAGAGTTTAAGGATTTAAAAGAACCAGCAGGATTTTTTGACTGTCTGTGAATGAATTTGTGAAGGAAAATTTCTCACCTGATGTTGAATGCTGCAGACCCCACTATAAATTTGCCTCTCTATGCTTCATTTTCCTTTCTTTTCAGAAGAAAAGCTTGGACATAGACCTCAAGCACCTTGGAAAGAATGGCACCTCTGACATGTTATCTGAAACAGTTGTGATGGGGAGTGTGAACAGGCACCTGCTATCCAACTTTAGAAGGGGACACATGAATATCTGACCATCCTTCTATTCCTCTGTGCAGAATGGCCAGGCACTTTGAACTGCAGTCACCACGGCTCACTTTATCACCAGGGAAGTGAACAGGATGGGTCTCTTTTCCCAGGGCACTGGGATCCCACTTCCTTGGTACTGGCTCTGATTCACAGACCCTGTGGTGGAGATATCCAGTATTCAAGTGGAGTTTACTGTCTCAGTCCTAGTCCATTTTCTCAGTGCTGTCCCAGCCTCTGAGCCCCACAGATCCCTTTGAGGTTTCATTTCTACCTGCTGTGATTGTTTAAGGAATAAGAAAAAAGATCATCTTCTAAGTGTGTAATGTGTGTGTGTCTGGAAGGAATGAGTTGATTCCCTACTAACAATCCTTTGACACCCCAGTGTTTTCCAGAAGAGTAAACTAGCTCATCCAAGGAATCAGACTTTAGCTCTGGAGGAGCAACTGCTTTAGGCTCTTCTCAGGCCTGACACAAACACTTTGCCTGTTGTCCCACACTGCTGTGACTGCATAGAGAGCGTGTGTCCTTTCTCATCCAGGGACAAGGGGTTGTGTGGGGCTTTTTGGGGTGTTTTCCAATTATTTTCTGAAAGGTTCTATCCATGTGATAGAGGGTTGAGATAGAAAGGGTTGTCTTCTTCCCCACTCCAGATCCAGCTAAGTGCCTGAAGTTTAATGAGACATGAAGAGCAAGGTAGATGTTACATTTGTGGTCAGTCAGCTCCACAACATATCTACTCTACATATGCTAGCATATGTGCTCCATACAGGAAACCACACAGCTCATGATGTACAAAGCATGGGCTTTTCCCTTGGTCTTAATGCAAATGTCAAAGTACACTGTAGACTCTGGGGTGCAACCTGCAGGTGAATTCTGTCTCAGTAGACTCTGGGGTACAACCTGCAGGTGAATTCTGTCTCAGTATTGCAGTGGATTGATTTAAATAGTTCCACTGCCAGACAAAAGTCTAAGCACCACAACAGGTTAATGAGTTATCCTAGTACAATGAAACACAGTTATGTGGTCTAACATACTGGGATAGACTCTTAGATAACATGTAGTATCAATATAAGTCAGTGTCTGCCATTATAAATTGGAGGGCCTCAAATACATGTTACTGTATTGCTGGAAAAATAAAGCAAAAAAGAAGCAGGGACTTGGGAAGAGCATTCATCAATCTATTTTGCATTATTAAACTTCCTCCTGTAATGTCTCCACTTTGATCTCTTCTCTGGCCAGATTCAGATCTCAGCTCCTGATTTCCACCAAGGAAAGTATACAGGGAAGCTGTGTGCCTGCACTTTTCTTTTTCTGAGCTTTGTAGCTCGTTCTTGTGCTCTCAATTCCGGATAATGCTGGACCCCTTTTATCCAGCCCCTCCTCTCGCCCTTTCAAGTGAAAAGAAGACTCCTGTGCCCCCCATCAAAGTTAAAGGGAGGCTTTAGAGAGGAAGGCTCAGCACGCTGGGGCTCTTGAGCCTGTGTTTAATCTCTTTTCCCGTTCCTGTGTGCCTCTGTGGCTTCCCTGCCATTTCTTTGTTGCCAAGTTTCTCATTTCCTTTTATTTGTGTGTGCGGGAGGTTGCCAGGCTCGCTGGAATGCATCTGAAGTCATCCTGGGGGGACACGCCTGAGCCCCTCCCGGGTGATCCATGGCTGGGCAGGCTAGGCTGGGATTCCCTGGCTGCAGAGTGGGACAGGAGGGGCAGCAGGGCCAGGACTGATCCCCTGTGCTGCAGCAGAAGGATGGAGGGCAGGGTAAAGGGGCTGACAGAAAGCACCTTGACCTCTGTGTGCTGCCCTGGCAGGAGCAGAGCACAGACATGTGCAGACATGGGCAGGGGAGGGCTCCTGCTCTGCCCAGCTCCTGCCTCACCTCGGCTGACCTCAGTAATGCTCTGACTCTGGACTGCCCTGCTCCATCAGGTGATGCTGGCTGAAGCTGTGCCCTCCAGCTGCATCTGGGATGTGCTCCCAGGACCAATATGGGCTTCCTTAGGCTCCCCAGGGAAAGAGCTGGAATCACCCTGGCAAAGAGGTGAAACAACTCTGAATATTGCACCAGAGATGGACATAACTGTGAGGAATGCCTCGGTCCTAACAGGTGACAAGAGAGACCAAGTTTGTGTTCATGCTGCCATCCCTTCATCATGAAGGTACTTCAGTGGACAGCCCATGTCTCAGGGAACATGGAGAGGGAATGTCCCACCAGAATGGGGCAGATGGCATTGCCAAGATTTTCATCCCTCCCAGGCCATGGGGGCCCAGTTTGGCACATGGGGTTACCATTTATTTCTCTCTGAAGCAGTACTGGGGAGCTGTAACTCCAAGAGCATCCCCCAAAGTCAGTGTTACCAATCTATTTGCTAGGCTGTGGAAATCAAAGAACAGGTAAAAGGATGGGACTTTGGCATCTTGGGGACTGCCATGTTTTTTTGTGATTACTTCACAGCTTCTTAAAGTGCCCTGTACTTTCCAAGGTGGATGTCTGTTGGTCCGGCTCTTGAGACTGGAAAGTACAGAAACAATCTCTTTCAGGTTTCTTGGTCCTTGTTGAGTTTCACCTGAATTCCTGGTAAAGGAATACCTGGCAAAGGTATCTACCCTTGGTGAAGGTTTTTCTACATTTTTAACCAGCCTGAGCAGTCTCTCCTGCAGCTTCCACCCATGGGCCCAAGGTTTATTTAAGCTTGTCCATGGGCCTTCAGCCTCTGACTGTGTAATGCTGGGCAAGTGGCTTTTGGTGGATCAGCCACTGCCATACCCACTGTGGGTCTTGTTAATCCAGATGCCAAAGTATGCACTGACTTCTCAGCCTGACCTTGGTTCTGCCTTGTGGTCTGTGACATGCTGAAAACAGAAGTTACTCATTAGAGGAATTTCCAGTGGAAAGGATAGCAGAGATGTGGGGTGGTTTTGCTTAGGGTGGGTCTGGAATGCCTGGAAGTGGCAGGTGGCTGGGTCTGCAGCAGTCCTACTTACCCTGTCCCATTGCAGTGCTAAGAACACCCAAGTTCTGGTGTTGCTTTCTGCTCATGGGCACTGAGAGTAACTGAGTTAAGCTCAGAGCCTTGTCCTGGCTCAGAGGGGGTGTGAGTGGTCACTGCTGCTCTGCCCAGGGCAGAGCTGCCAGGCTCTGGCCAGCAGTGAACATGTCACTGCCCCAGTGCCTGCCAGATCTCCCTGCTGCTTTTTTATGGGACATTTGTACTGCCATTGTCTCTGCTTCCTTTGGACAGACCCACGGGGTTGTGCAACTCTGAGTTTGTGCACCTGGATGTAATTGTTTTGGCTCTGCACCTAGAACAGTCTGTCAATCTGCAACCCCAAAACTCCTGCAGGAGACCAGGAGATTGCAACACATATCAAGGAAAAGACTGACTGATAAATATATTGCAGTAGCAGAAAATTGTCACTTGCTGTAAATACTCTTCTATGTTTTGTTGTGGTGCTGCTATTTCAACCCAGTTGTTTAACTCTCTTTGCACAGAGGCTCCCACACTTGAATTTTTTTTCAAGGTACTTCCTTGCTGTGCACCTGGCAGTTCCTGAATTGGTTTTATGGAGGAGTCCCCTGAAATCTCTAACGTTTCTAAAAATGAAAATTATGATTTACTAATTAAGATATTGTGAAGAAAGTTTCTGATAAAGCCAATGGCTTTTTGAAGTGTTAAAAACACTTTTATTCAAAAATACTTCAAGAAATATAGTTTTTGCTATATCCCATTTCTATTTTGTCTTCTTTTATCAACCTCAGATCTTTTCCTTCTTGGTTTCCTTCACCAGGATGAGTTGCTGTAGGATGGCAGAGGGAAAGCACATCATCTAACCACTCTGATTGTCCCCTGCTGCTGCTTGGCATCCACATTCTGTGTATTGCAAGAGAAAAGCAAGACCTGGAAGCAATCTGCTGAGGGTTTCAGATTCTCTGTTCCTCTCTTCCAGTCCATTAGGTCAGAAAGAGAATGGCTATTAACAAGTGTTTCATCTGGAAGTGTAGCCCTGGGATTTCCCTAGAATTTTTTTTCCCCCAGCTTGAGCTTAGGACCAATTTCCAGCTATCAGTCATTCTTGACTGAACTTATATTCTGATTTTTGCGAGCTGATTTCCACTGCTTGCTCCCCTTAGGATGACTCCTTTGCATCTGGGGTGTGGTTGTGTCAGGTCCCAGCACAGGAGATGCTCCCACTTGTGCTGGTTACTGCTGCCTGGACACAACATGGCTCTAAACTATGATTCAGTTATTGCTTGAAAAGGGAGGAGTTCTTGCAGGGAATTGGTCAGAAACTACTTCTGATCAATATTGTAGAGATTTTGACAATAAAATGAAAAACAACCAGAGAGGTAGCAAACTGGAAGAAGGTTGCAAGTCCTTTGGAGATCAAGTTTGCTACTCAAAACATTTAAGTTGGTATGATGGAGAAATAAACTAAATTTAGGAGAGCAATATTCAAGTATATGCAAAGGCTCAATGTGACTAAGGAATGGAGGAACTAGTGTGATGCCTGGGGGAATGGAGAGAGATGATGTGGTAACTTTACTAACTCATGGAGCACAGAGATCTCCCTGCAGCTGCTGGGATCTTGGCTGGAGTGCTGCAGAATATACTTCAGACAGAGATGGGTGGAAGTGCCCTGTCTCAACAGGGATGTACCTGGGTCATTGCATTACTTTCCCCAGCTGACATTTATACATTTCTCTCCATCCATTTCCTCTGCCTGAAACCTGACAGGGCAGTGGAACTTCAAAGAAATTTGTACTTTGAGGTTTTTCCCTTTTTCCCCATGGAAAACCTCCAGAATCAACAAAAACATATAGCATATGCTAAGTATTGCCCCAAGAGAAAGCAATGCAGCAAGCTATTGAGTACAGAATGCTTTGAAATTTCCTGATTGGAAGGTAATTGATTATCAAACAACAGTTATACCGTGCAACAGAGATCACAGCCACCAGCTGGGATGGAGCTGTGAGAGATGGGGTAGGGCCTCACCAAAGCTGGAGCAAACTGTGCTTCCTTGCAAAGTGCTTCCACCTTGCAGTCCTGCCTGCCCAGCTAGGCACCCTGCTCCCCATGCAGGTGCAGCCAAGTGCCAGGAGCAGATGGAGGAGGGACCATCTGGCTTCTACCAAGCTCATTCCCAGGCTGGAGCTGGGGCAGCTGCTGGAACAAAGGATGGCATTGCTTGGGAGGGCCTGGACTAGAGAGTTTGTGGGTACTGAGGAGTCTCTAGCTTGCTTCTTTCATGCTCATTGGCTTGCCAGCAGCAGGTTTCCCAAGCTGCAGCTCTCATGTGTGTCCCCTGATAGCTGAGCAGTGGGCTCCAGCCACTCTCCCTGTCTGGGGGGCTTCTGATGGACTCATGGAAATACAACACATTTTTCCTCTCAGCCCACATGCTGCCCTTGTGGTAGGACCATATGGGCCATGCTTGTGGGTCGGATACCCCGGATTTCTGTCACATGGCTGACACAGCCAGATCCTGTGGTGCTGGATGAGATTTTCCTCATTCAGGTTCTGCTTTGTTCCATGCTAACTCTACACAGCTGGGCTGTGTGGGGCTAGTCACCAGGGAAAAGAGGCTGGCAGAGATGAATAGAGGATGTGAACAGTTCCCTTGGTGCCCTTTTCCCTCACTCTTGTTTCCCTCTCAGCGGGGGGAAGCAGTCTCTGCGTGGTCCTCTGCCGATTGCATCGGGAAAGTCATTAAAAAGAATTAAAAAGGAAACAGAAAGAGATGTAAGAGGGAAAAAAAGCCCCTACACAGCCCCAAACAGTTATAAACTTGAACAAAAGAACAACAGGAGCTTTCTGCTCAAAGCCCTGGGCCACCCTCACCTTGAGTGCAAAGGACAGCAGTGCTCCAGTGACTTACTGGGAGAATGGGAAAAAGCCTTGGCTGCATTTCTGCTGGGATGGTGGTATGGGATATGGGTTGTGGGGCTGGTTGTGAAAGCTGTCATCTGATTGTTCAGATGCAGAAGAAAAAAAAATATATACAGAATTACATTAATTACATGTGGTTGACTGATTCATCTGCTGAAATTGGCAATGGCTTGGTATCCTGGCTTTTGGAGAGGCAATAATATGTAAGATACCATTCTGAGGGGCAGTGTCTGTCCTCCATTCTGCTGTGGGGATGTATCAACTTCTGTTAGCAACTGTTCTGGGGAGAAAAATAATGGGATGGAGCACCTGTTTCCTCCTGTCCTGTGTCCCAGAAGGATTTGCCTTCCAAGGTTAAGGGTCTGGAAAGACTGAAATTCAGTAGCATAAAGGTTTTCCCCAAATAGTTGTCTAAATTTTGAGTCTGTATTGAGATACAGAAGTCTAGGCTCTTTCAGAGGCCAGTCACTCATTTGTTCTGGATCATGACTGGACATGGTCAATCACCTTTAAAAGGCTTGATATTTGATTTATGGATGAGTGCTTGCAACCTGGAGCCTGTAAAACTCTGTGGAGGGCTGTCCCAGGATGCTCACCATCTTCACTTCCCTCAGCTTCTGCTTCAATGCCAGCCTGTGCCTGCCTGATCATGTCCTTTTAGGGCTCTGGGGCAAAGGCAGAAACTTTAAGATAGCACTGAGGTGATTTTTGCTGCAGTGAGAGCAGCCTGTAAGCTGGGGACAGAGGTGTTGATGGGAGAGGCTGGCAGAGATTAGTTGAAGAATCTCATTCCGAAGCCCCACAGGCCACACACTTGCCTGGGTCTGACACAGTCACTGGTTCAGGTTCCACCACAAACCACCTCACAAACAGCAGCATTTCCCCTGGGTTTATTTCTGCATGCTTCAGATGAGCTGGATTTTCTCACCCAAAGATTGGCCTCAGGAAAGCTCCTGGACCATTTTCCTGTTAGCCCTCCTTGTTCCACTCTTATTGAGGTAGTTTGTAGCTGCAGATGTTCCTGTGCATCAGTTTCCAAGGCTTAGGCTGTTGCAGAAATCCTTAAATCTAGCACACTGGATCTCTGTGACATTGTGGATTTATTCATTTATATCTCCCCTGGTGCACCATGAGCTGAGGCAGAGCTCAAAGGGGCTAACACCAGGGAGGTTGGGATCATATACTGAAATAGGTTTAGCTGTGCACAAAGTAAGGCTTTCATTGGTGGTTAATAGCTTGCATTACCTTATTTACATGGATATTCTGGAATCTGCTGTATATTAATATGAGTCTCTGTATTTATACAATTAGCTGTATTCTTCTACGTGTAACTGTGTGTTGTTAAAACTTGGTTTACCTTCATACAGATTACCAGTTTTGGGATAAAATGCTATCACTTTGATGTCCTTACAGCTGATTTCTTGTTGATCCTGTGGCACTATCTGGTTCCCAGATAAGGTCAGGTAAGTGTGCAGTGAGGTGTGCAGTTTCTGGGTCTGGTGAGGTGTGCATTGCTGAGTGCTGGATGCATCACTCCCAGGGGGTGTTTCTGTGGGGTATTCTGAGGCATTTGCTCTGCACGTCACCATGGGGACAGGGGGGAGGAAAGCAACACAGTTTGTGTTTCTTGGTGCTGTGTGATTGTGCTTTCACAGTGCCCCAGAGTGAAGGTGCATGATGAAGTACACACCTCTGTCCTGTGTGTTTCTGCATGACAATAATGTGCATGCACACATGCACTGGAACATGCAGGCACACACCCTCCAGGCTCCAGGGCGTGTAGGAGAGTGTGTGTGTGTGTGTGTGTGTGTGAATGCTATTTAAATAAAAAAGAAAGGAAGTGAATCAGGGTCGTTTCCATTTTAATTGTAAAACAGATAAGCACTAAACACTTTGAAAAAGTAAATGACTTGAGAATAATTACTATCTATTACTCCGCGTCCCAGGGGGGCAGTTGGAGGAGCCCAGATGGCTACAAAAATGGGATTTAGCAGAAAATTGAAGACATTATTCACCGTAACACATTATCAATTACCTTCATATCAATTACAATAACCTTACATTAGAAGAAGGGCCAGGAGACTATCTTCAGCCCCCAGCCTGAATAGTAATTGCACTACCCCTATGGATGGTGTGTGTGTGTGTGTGTGTGTGTGTGTGTGTGTGTGTGTGTGTTACAGGGTGGGGGGCACCACAGGGTTTTGGCAGCTCCAACTGCTGGGAAGAGAAGGGGAAGGGATAATAGCCACTCAAAATAGTTTTTCCTCCTCTCTCAACAATCATCTCATGGAAGGTTTTCTTCTGTCCTGTTTGTGTGGTCTAATAGCTCGAAGGGCAGCTGATGTGGCTGCTTCCAAGAAATTCTGCTTGGCTTGCCATTTGGGAAGTTCAGAGTCTCAGTGCAGAGACTATTGTTTCGCACCAGTGTCCTCTACTTTCCTCTTCCCCCTCTCAGCCATTTCAGCCAAGCTGCTCACTTTGTTAATAGGGACTCATATGCAATCTGATGTTCTTTTCTGTAGGATCTGCCTTTCTTGGTATAGCAATCTGTGCAGGAGGTGGGAACTGCTCCCTCTGCCAGACCCAGATGGGGCAGCAGCTCGTGTTCCCTGTAAACACTCGCAGACAGCTCACACAAGACCTTTGATGGGATATGGAGATGAACCAACCAAAAAGAATTTTAAAAAGTCTCTCATCTTCCTTTTCTCCAGGGATGCCGGAAGGTGTCTTGGGGAGGAGCAGTACCAAGACTGCTCAGCAGGCTGTAGCATGAAGGTAGCTCTAAGGACATCTTGTTGCCTGTTGTTGTCTCCTGTTGCCAGCTGGGATAGCTCTTGGAGCTGGTGGTAAGTCAGTGCTTCTGACTATAGCTGGCTAATGCTTCTGGCTTGCCATAATGCCATTCTGAAATTCCATCTTCTGGATCTGGGCTTGATCCAGCTCATCCAAGTATTTACACATGCAACACCCAGAGCTAGCTCCCATTCTCTGCTGCAATCCAAACAGGTTTCACTGCCAAGGTGTCCTGGCCTGTGCACAAATGTGTGTGTAAGATAAGGATTTAGACACATCAGGGCACTTATGAGTTAAACTGTTGGTGGCACTCTCTCTAGCCTCCCCCCTTTCCCAAATATGCAGTGGAGTGTCCAGTGGGTTAGTGCAGAGAGGACTAATTGCTATTAAAAGGCTTTAATCTGGGAGATTAGTGTTGGCTCCAGGCAGTGTTTGCACACGAAGGAGATGTTTCCGATGAGATGAACTAGAATTTGTCCCTGCTGTTTTGTTGATAGAAAATCATCTTCCCCTTGGTTTTTTCTCTTTATCTCTGTCTTTCTTGCTTTCTTGCTCTCTCTGATCATTTGCTTTTTCCTCTTCCTTGAAGTTAAGCTGAGAGCTTTATTGTATTTTGGAGTGGCAGTGCTGTTTGACCTTTGGGGTTGGTTGTCTTTGCACATATGTGCAGACATGCAAGTGCATACAGTCACAGGGATGTGACTGGACTTCCCTGAATCAGAGTCCTGCAGGAAATCAATCCTGATCAAGAGAAGTAATGATAAATGTATTTCCCCCTTGTTTGCTGTTGAGCCTCTTGTGGGTCAAAGAGGGGCCTGCAGAATCCTTCCTATAACATGAGTCAGGCCAGTCGCCTTCTCCTGGGCAGAGGCTGGATCCAGGGACCATCAGGAAAAGGTGTTGCAGAACTGAAAATCTTAAAGCTTCCTGCAGAAGTCATTAGTGGGAGGTAATTAAACAATTACATATGGGAAGGTATGGAGTGTTACTGGACCTCTGGCATGACCCAGGAAATGTCACTGTTGACTTTGATGAGCATTGGGTGAAGCTCAGTGGAAATTAATCTGGTAACATGCCAGATGTGTCCAGAGAGCCTTTCCATGAAGGAGACGCATTTGACCTGGGAGCACAGAAATCTTTGTGCTATACTTGCTGAAGGATCCAGAAGCAGAGGTGCTTGCTCTGAATTTACTGTTGTCAGAAATCTGTGAGTATCTCTTAGGTCTGACTATACAGACTCACAAACTGCTGCTCCTAGAGTACAGTTGGAATTTTCACAGCATCCTCAGGAAGTTAAGTGCCAATTCCTTTTGAAAAGCACAATGGAATAAACACTGCTTATATGTAGCTCTAGTGGAAGGAACTTTGTATCCTAAAGAGAAGGATATGTGAAAACTTCATCAGAAAAGGAAGACTTGGGTAGAACCACAGTGTTGCATGGTCCTTCTGGCCTAGAGAGTGACCAGACAGAGGCTAGGATAGAGGAATGGTAAGACAGAACAAACCCTCAAATCAATGACACCAAGAATCAAGGGAATTGGGTCAGGGGAAGAAAATTGTTTCAGGATCTGGGTCATTCAAAGAGGTCAAGACTTTCCAAGGGGGTAGTGTTTTGCAAAGTGTTACACATCATTCTTCTGTGCCCTGTCTGAACACCACGGGCTTTGCTCTATTGCAGGATGCAGCCAGAGTCTTCCATGAGACTGCACTGCCATTATTTCACCACAGTTTGGTATTTTGAGGAGGTGCTAGTGAGAGACTGGGAAAAGAGAGGGGGAAATTAAGCTACCCTTGTATTCCTGGGGCTGTTTGGCTCTCCAAAGGCAGCTGTGAATAAAGCCTGTTGCTTGGCAAAGTGGTGTGGTGGTGTGCTGTTCCTTGGGTTTTTCAAAGCATTTGAATCAGATATCAAGCATGGGTCCTCTTAGGACAGCTTTGGAGTGGGCTGAAGTTTTGTATAAATGTAGTTATTTCTCTCTCTTTCTCCCTGCCCCTGCCCAAAAATCCAAACTGTTACTGTTAGCCAGCAGGAAGGCAGACCTACTGCTCATGTAAATTGCTTTAGTTCTGTTGTTTGCCCTTGTTCCACCAAGTTTGCAGATGATGTTGGTGTAAGCAGCATAAGGATCTGGCCTCTAGCATGTGTTTGTCCCATCTGCTGTCCAGCATGTTAATTTTGGTGGAAGACACAAACTTGCACGGACTGTGATTTTAAGGAGGGGACTTTTCTTTCCATGAGCCAACTGCAAAGCCTCAGGGGCCGGATTCCCAAAGGCACTCAATGCCAGGATCTAGAGGGACTGGGAGCTCAGGGCCTGGCAATTTCTAGCTTGTGGTCCAGTATTGACAAGACCACAGAGAAAGAAACAAGTGTCAGGCATTTGTGTAAACACAGTGATGATACAACTTTTTTTTCAGTAGCAGCATTCTTGGGGGGAAGAATTGCAAAACAGGTCTCAGTTGAAATAGGGCCTGAAAAATCCTTAAAGGGGTTAGAAATAGTGGAACAGGGAGTCTATTTCCACTGCAGTTGACAACCAAAGTAAAAATAATTATTCTTTACCAAAAAACAAACAAAAAAAACCCCCAAAAACAAACAATCAAACAAAACCCACAAACAACAAAAAACCCCCAATAAAACAAAGAAAAAACCAAACAACAAAAACAACCACGAAAAACCAAAAAAAAGCCCAAAAACCAAAACATACACAGAAAAACAAAACAAAAAAAATAACCCAAAAAACAACCAAAACCAAACCAAGTACCAGGTACGAGAGAAGGAATTTGTTTCTTTGGCTGATCCTCTTTAGTTCTTCTGTTTTAATAGGAGCAGAAGGATGTCAGATGATGGCTCATGTGATTCTTCCAAGTATTTGATGCTGCAAATGTTTACAAATATTAATAGACAGGCTTCTTACCATGCCCAGTCTTGTGATTTGGGTGAAAGATTGGAAATACATGAGATTTTCTAAATTTGGGCATGATTTTAGTTAAAAACAAGAAAGAGAAAAAAAAAGTAAAATGGCCAAGCCAAAAATATAAAGTATTTTGAGCATTTTGAAAGTGTCCCAAACCCAAGAATTTAGAGTCCACCTTGATTATTGTTGTTTTTGTTGTTATTGTGGTTTTTTATAATATTTGTTAGATAAATTTATTGACTGTTATTGGTCATATGCAAGTGGCTTAGCGTGCATTTGGGTAGTAGTGTTAGTAACTCTTGTTTTTATTACATGTTTCATGAAGTTTCTGAAGCTCTTAGAGTCAGGTAAGCATATAAATTGTCCATTCAATTTGTTATCTTTTCAATGTTTTCTATGTCCAAGGTGAGCATTAAATCAGAATAAATAGCCTAAGAATTTATTAGAAGCTTAGTAGTCTGAAGGTACTCAGAATCTATATGATTAATTATTTTAATGTATTTCAGTGAAACTTCTGGTTTTAGCAGATATGGCACAATAGTTTTTTAATGGCTTATGTTGGAAATGTCACAGATAGATTTCTGGTCACTTATAAATGCTCATGAAAATGGATCATTTATTGTGAATGTGATCTCACTGTGTGATTGGAATCCTGGGGGCTCTACAGCCAGGGCAGCTGGGAGGAGTTGGCCCCTTGGTGTTTGGAGAAGTATTTAGAGCTCTCCATGTGTTGAACCTCTTCAGCCTTACTGGTAAAACTTCCACTGGACTTCAGAGAAGTTTATGTCCCACACCACACCCAGGAGTGCAGGTCCAGTCACACACATCTCACACAGAAATGCCCTCAGGACCATGGGAAGCACATTTTTGGGGAGAGGACTACACTGATGTGAGGAATAATCATGAGAGGTGGTGGCTGGTGTAGGATGAGACTGGGGACAAGAGACTTAGAAGGGGCATGGGAGAGATATACAAAGGGCCATTGCATTGGATTCAGAAATAAAGAAGACTGACACAGGCATTGGAATTGCAGAGCTCCATGGACAGAGGCAGCAGGGAGCTCACTCAGCAACCTGCTAATCCCTTTTCTCCAAGCTGCAGCCAACCAAGGGTGTAGCTGCCTCTTCCAGCCTGCCAGT
This sequence comes from Erithacus rubecula, assembly GCF_903797595.1. Lineage (NCBI taxonomy): Eukaryota > Metazoa > Chordata > Aves > Passeriformes > Muscicapidae > Erithacus > Erithacus rubecula. The sequence goes on from NC_136660.1 coordinate 16,493,528, forward strand.
GGCCTTAAAAATGTTGCGGAAACCCAAATTAAACCTGGCCCCTGATGGGTGTTCTGCCTTCCCAAATCCAATTAGCCAATCATGACTTTTCACTTAGCTGCAGTGACTTTAATTGGATCAGAATAACAAAGGAAGGATAGAAAATTACAGGAATTTAGTTAGCAGGCAGAATGGACCCTTGTAGCAAGGATCCTCATGATCTCTAGCACTGTAGAGGCTGTAGAGTTAATCTCAGAGGTGTAAAAACTGCCTGAACAGTCCACAATAATATGTATGAAGTGTTTTCATCTTCTTGTAAGCTGTAAGTATCCATATTAAAGCTGTAATGGGTGTGGTGGTCCAGCCTGCCATTCTCCTGTGTGTGTACTCTAGCCAGCAAAATTTGGCTGCATGTAATACCTCCTTTGCATTTGGGGGTGTGAAAGGGCTTTTGGACAAAAAGCCTATGAATGAAAGACCTCCAAGTCTCTAAAGCTGAGCACAAGCTTAGAGCTATGCAAAACTGAGGCCTTTGACCAGCAGATTTTTTTTTTTTTTTTACTGCCATTCAAGGGTGGAGGGGCTGTAGTGAAACACAGCAGCTCCAAAATGTACATTCCTGTCATGTTACTGGGCCTGGGATAGAACCACCAGATGAACTTTAAAATCCAGATTCCAGGGTATCAAGGCAATGACAATGCATTAGCACCAGCACAAGGCTTGGCACTGACAGAGATGATCTAGCAATGCTACTAATAGGAGCTAAACCTCTTCTGAACAGATGTGTCATTGGCTTGCTCACAGGGATGTGGGAAACAGGAGACATGGCTGCCACGTCCAACAGTTTTTGAGCATCATTTAGAATGATATTTTGGAGATCAAAGAATACATTAAAAGATGCCAGCTTAGTGATTCCTCTTTTCTTTTTTCTGCATTTTACTGGTCAGGATTGGTGCTGACTGCTATATAATGAATACAGTGCCAAGCAAAACTTAGGCAAAACCATTAGGAGAAAAGTGACTATTTTCCTGCTTTCTGTGCAGCTTAAGACACCTCTCTTCTACCAGAGCAGACTGCATCATGTGGGCCACACTCCATGCATGCTGATGCTACTTCACATCCAAAGGATGCCTTGCAGCCTCAGTGAACGTTGATCTGGATTTAACCAACATAACAGGGATCAGATTTTTGCCCACTGGGAGCTGTCAATGAATGCAGAGTGTGACGTAGTGCTTATCTAGCATGCACACGAGGGACCCTGCTGCAAATCAGGAATGACTTCACTAAATCCAGTGGAGCTGAACAACCATAAATGAGCAGAATGAGGCCCAGGCATTATCCCAGGCTAGCATGCTATCTTTAGCAGGCCCTAATGAATTCAGCTGCAGCATGTAGTCATTAATCCCAGTGGAAGGAGCAGCTCACCATTACATGACCTAGGATTTCAAGAGTTTGCTATTAATGCACTGGGTTGCTGTCCTAATGCAGAGCCCTCCATGGCTCCAGGACTGGAGGAAACATGAATTATCCTGGACTCAGCCAAAACCTTGCTAAGGCTCTTTCAGCACCTTCCAGCACAAGTAAGAAGGGAGGAAATGCTGGGGTAATAGATGGCACACAGGGCCCAGAAATTGTTTATGATGCAAATATGTTTAAAAGTACTGCCTTGCCTCCTCTGGGAAAAGGAGCTTAAAATTGAAGTCTAATGATAACAAATGATTGTTAATGAGTTGTCTAAACATAATAGATGGAAAGAATTAAAAGCCTAGAATAAACAGGGTTTCATTAAAGAACGATAAAGAAACAACACAAATTTCATATCTTAGAATAAATGGGCCCTTGTGGTGTGGCTGGGAGTGGAGGGCACTGAGGTGGGTGCATGGGCTGAGAAGCTGAGTCCTCTCCTGCCTGGATGCACTCCCTGGACCCAGAACTCTGGTGCCTGGGTAGTGCTCAGTGCAGGAGCAGCTTTGAGGTGGCTGCCAGGGGCTCCCTTCCCCACAGCCTGTGCACCTGCCTGACCTGCAGCATGAGGAATCCCACCAGCAGTCCCTGAAAGCAGGCACTTGCTCAAGTGTCCTGCCTAAGCACCTCTCAGCACCTGTCAGCACTCTGGGATGGAGAGGCAGACAGGTTTTGCTCAGAGGAGTTTACAGCCAGGAGCTGGCTAACCCTGCCACTGGAAGCCTCCATGACCTCAATTCAGGAAGCCCATGTAACCCTGCTCTGAAGTGCCAAATATTGGTTTCAGGGTGCACAGAACTCCCTGGGGAATTTGAGCTGTTCCTAAATGAGTCTGCAAAAGTTAGTGAGAAAGGCAAGCTCAAACCAGCTGTATAACAATTTATAGGTTGTCTTTTAGGCCCTTCAGAGACAGATATATATTTTTTAGGAGCACACAGATAAAATTAAAGTTGAAAATCAGTTCTCTAGAAAAGTGTGCTACTGAGAATGTGAAATTCTGCAGAGATTTCACAAATGGTTCATCAGAGTGTTAGATGCCAAGAGCACACACCATATTTCATCTCAGTGTGTGGCAGATGGTATATTGTGGATAGATTTTAGACCAAGATTTTATTAAGGACATGTGAAGAAATGATCGATAATACCTTGGTGGGTTTGTTTCCAAGACTGTCTGCATTTGGCATGGTGACATTATTATTGTTATTTGTGTGTGGTGGAAAACTTTTACATTTCAAAGTTGTTTTCAGACTTTAAAACAGATCTCTACTTCAGGCTGCATTTTAAATCATCCTCTGGACAGGAACAGTATTCTGCAAGCCCAGTTTAGACTCTGGGAGTCTCACTTAGCTTTTACAGTTTTTCATTAAAAGGAAATGGGGGGCAATCGACAAAAACTGAAAAACACAACAGGACTTCCTCAGGAAACATTGCCTTTACTATTAATTTATTTCAAAAGGCCCCTTTTTCTCTAGGAATTAGAAAGATAAAAAATAGATCTCAAAACTCCTCCCCCCCAGCCCCACGTTTTCCATTTGTTGACTTGAGACCCTGTTTGTGTTTGAGGAAGGATTGCATGTTCAGCAGAGTGCATGTGAGCCCAGGAGTTTTAGCTGTGGTGATGTGTCTGTGTTTTGGTGTGTCCATGTCCCAGTGTAATGTACTTGTCTTTGCTGATATGCTTTATGATGGTGGATTGCAGATCTGACAGGCTCTCTCTCTGTGTTTGCAAAGCTGCAAAGGACTCAGCACTACAAGACCCCAGTCTTGACAAAACCCCTGGAACAACCCTAACATTCACCTGGGGCTGGCTCCTGCCTTTATCCAGGATAATTTGTACTTCACCTGGTGGCTGGTTTACCTGGGAACACTTGTGAACTGTGCCATGTCCATGATGAACCAGCTTTGAAGAAATCCTGGTAATCTTGTAATCCAGGCAAGAATTAGTGCTGTGCAGTTAGAGCTTGGCATTGTTTCCCAGTTGTAAAATGGCTCTCTCAGTACAAGGTGGCTTTCTTTTTCTTGAATAAAAATATGAACTTTGTTTTTGAAATATGCTATTTGGATGTTTCCGTTGAAACTGGAAAATTATCAATTTTTCAATCAGCATTTAGGAATATGTTTTTAGAATTACCTAGAAAAAGATCCTACCTCCTCTTTTCAAACAAGGAAAATTAAGATTACAAATAAAATGAGATTTTTGCATAGGAACAGGAATGTTGTTAACATTTTTATTAATAAGAATTAGCATTAGTGTTATTATTGTTACCCTCTTGTTAGTAGTATTATTAAATGTCTCTCCTTGTGTGCTTAGCTTAATGTAGCATAGTCTGCATTTCTGAGGACATTTGGCCCTACATCTGGGCATGAGAGAATTCAGGGTCCTGCTGCACCTGTGACATTGTCAGTGTTAAACATGACTGTGCAAAGGCACTGAAAGAGTGAATTTCTGACCATATTTGCATTGAACTCTTTATGTGACTGAGTGGGGACACATCCATGTGGATACATTGCTAATCCTTCAGAGAAGAGATCTGGAAGCTCAGAGTTCTGCTCCTTGGCAGCTGCTGAAGTTTCTAGCATAGTGAGGGAAGGAGAAAAGCTTCCAAATTCTTATTTTGCAGTTGGATGACATAACAATGCAGGCTGGAGGTTCCTAGATCCCCAAGGAACCAAGGTATTCTCAAGAAAAACCAAATGGATCCAATTCCCCAAACAGCTCAATTTTGGTAAAACTTGGTTAGATTAAATGAAATTATATGAAAACATTCTACCTGGCTCTAGTGAGGAGTATCACAAGTGGCAGTTTGAGACTTGATTTGGGGATTCCAATGCCTGGCATCACAGACAAAATCCACACCATGATTTCATCCACAGGAGTGCATTAATCCCCCTGGACACCTGTGTTTGTGAGTCTGCACCCACAGCAGTGTGCCCTGCTGGCTGAGCAGCTCGTGTCACACCTCAGGGCTCTGCTCTGGGTGCACTTGCCGCTGCTGCGTGCTGCTTAAAGCAGGGTTGGTGCAAGCAGTGCTGGTTTAATGGCTGTGTGCAGGTCTGGGAGAATCACAGAAATGCAGAATGGTTGAGGTGGGAAGGCACCTCTGCAGGTCATATTGTCCAGCCCCCTGCTCAGGCAGGGACACCCAGAGCCAGTTGCCCTGGGCCATGTCCAGGCATCCCTGTTGGTCTCCCTGGCTGTGGCTGCAACTGCAAGGAAAGTTAAAAGGCTCAGTTAGGCAGCACGGGCCCAGTCAGTAAATCATTGTGCAGTTCAGGCTGTTTTTTCCCCTATTGGAGTCCATAGAGAATCAGACAGACTGTGCTGAGCTGGTCCCATCTGCACCCAACCTGGACAGCAGCTTTATCTTGCCTTGTAAAACTGCAGAGCTCTGTGACAAAAGAGTTAATCTCTGCCTTTGTTTCTCTTCCTCTCTCTCTCCTCTCTTGCAGCCGACTGAAAGGCAAGATGAGAGCAGATCCATCAGTGTCAGCTGCTTTCAGCACATCAGCACTTTTGGGGGGTTTATTGGGGACTAGTCCATCAGCAGTGCTTCCAAACTGCAACCACGCTGCAGACGTGCCCCTCCTCCTGCTCTGCAGCCAGGCTGCCTGGGGATGCACTGCCAGGACCCAGTGCCACTGGCCAGGGCTGGGTGATAAATGACTGTATGAGGCATCTCCATGGCTAGCAAAGTCCAGAGGGTCAGCCAGAGCCAGGCTTCTGGGGAGGCAGCAATGAAACCATATTAATTTCTGGGCGTGCGTCCATGTGTGTCTGTGTGTCTGTACTGTCTGAAATAATACACTTGACACAAACACACATGCATCACTTCCAACACACTGAGTAACATGGGAGAGGGCTGAAAGGGAGAAAGCAATCTGATTGACAGGTTAATGAAGCAGTTCATAATAGCAATGGATATTATAACCTTAGAAACAGCTTGTAAATACCCAGTTGCTTTACATGTATAAACATACTCCCATGCTCAGGTCTGTGTATATACATTTGCCTATTTATGAAATATATATGCATATGTAAAAGGTGCAGGAATGTGAAATCAATGCTCTGAAGCGAAACCAAAGAATAAATAGAAGCTGGATAAAATTAAGCTTCATTAGCCTAGCAGCCATATACATCCCCTGCCTTTTATTTTACTCCTAGGGCTGGAAGACTTCCAAAGCAATGGAGAGACTTAGAAGCATCTGACTGGCTTCCACTCCTAAACCCTCTTGGTATGCTTGAAAACTCCACCTTTGTAGGGTTTGTTTAATTGGTGGGAGGTTTTTTTTCTCCTTTTTTTGTTTTGTTTTGTGGGGTTTGGGAGGGATGTATGTGTGTGTGTGTGTGTGTGTGTGTGTGTGTGTGTGTTTGTTTGTTTCCTTGGGGTTTTTGTGTTGGTTTTGTTGTTTTGTTTTTAATCCCAGTGTCTTGGAAAGGGCAAGCCCATCCATGCAAGGCTCAGAAATTGTGTTACCATGAGGAGAGTGGAGTTTGAACCCATATCTAATCCAGGGTTTTGACTAATTCCTCATCACTTTGGTATGTCACCCTTTGAAAAGCTAGATGTATCTTTTACCAGGCAGATACTTGGATGTCATTGTTTGCTTCTGTATTGTATATATCCGTGGGAATTTCCCAGTGTGTTCTGGACTGGGGCAATGACTTATACAAAAATCCTTTCTCTCTCTTGTGGGACCTATTAGCAAATATAAATGGCTACATACGGAGCTCTTGTGGTTGGGCAGCAACCCTGGGAGCTGAAAAAGCAAGTTCAGCATGACTAAGGACCTTTAGCTTTTCATTTCATGACTCTGCTTTTACTAGTAAGCCTCAATTTTACAGTAAGATAATTCCCCTAGGTTCCTCTCCTAGCTCCTCTTAGAGAAAAGCAGGAGATGATTAGAAGATTTCTCATACCTACAAAAAAGTGTTAGATTTGCCAGTTCTCAGCAGTTTCTAAGCATCATGACCCAAACCTACACAATGGAAAGTTGATTTTATCACACTGAAGTTTAGCTCAGACTTCAACTCCTGTGAAAATCCTCAGCAAATTCCCAGCTAAGATTACACAGGTTAGGCTCCTGGCCTTAAGTCTTCTGGAAAGAGTTGTGTCACATATTTTCTTCCCTAATGGGAAGTCTAAGATAAAAGCACTTAAGAGATGAGATATGTGCAGAGATTGCTGATGTGGTGTGGCACCATGCAAGCAGCATAGATGCACATGCAATGTGCAAAAAAACGTATCTGGAAGTCTCTAGCCACACATGCTTGTGCTTCTGCTACCACAGGAAGGGATCCTTTTAATACATGGCAACTTGCACTGTCTTGATCTCTCTATTGACCACAGTTCTTGATGAGCTTGTGATCTGAGCTTACAGACAAAACAGTCAAGGCAACTATTTCTGTGTTAATCTTACAGCTATGGAACAGTTGCAACTTGTCCCTGAACATGTGCAAAACTGAAGACAGAGTTGGGAATGGGACTCACATGTCCAACATGGTAAGCTCATTATTTCTGTTTGTCTAGACTGGTCAATTATGCTAAAGCAACAGTGGCTGAACATTTGTACAGAAGCAAATGGCTTTATATCTTAGTTTCTAGGATTATCATAGCTCTGTATCTGAGAATCTTCTGGGTTTGGGTGCAGTTTGAACCCCTAAGAATGCTGTTCTGCCTAACAATCCCAGTTCTTCTTTAAGCTCCCTTTTCCTCTATACCCTAGAATTAGTATCTGCAGTTGCTCTCCACAAGCATTTTTAACCCTTAACTGTAAAACAGAGTTGACTTAAGGATGAGTGGAGATGAGGGGTGAGAGAAGTTGGATCTGTAGCCTGGAGAGTTAGTGTCCTTGCATGAGGGATTTGCCCTTAATTCCCCACTGGGGAGGACAGTCGGGTTTGAGCAGGCTGATGCTGCTCATGCAGTTCTCAGAGAGGGGCTGGGTGTTGGAAGGCAGCTGGCGCCAGCTTCCTGTGGGAGCAGAAGGTTAAGGAATGGGAGCTGGCAAGGTCTCCCTGTCTTTGGTGGTGAGGAGGAGCAGGCTATGCACAGTTCAGCTGTCTTCTACCAGCCAGCCAGATCTGTAAGGCCTTCCCAATCAGCACAGCAAGCTGAGCTTTGCTGCTGTCAGCAGTGCTGAGAGCAGAGGCTGAGGATGGGTGAATCCAAATATCCGGATTGCAGGGATATTGCCTGGAAGCATTCCACCATATCCGTGTGACTGCCTTTGCGTGATATTCATGCTCATCAGAAAATTAATTATTCCATTCAGCAGGCTCTGTGAGCAGGGAGGATTACCTCTCAGTACCTGGAGTTCCTCCTGGGGGTGGGAGAGGGGTGTGAGTGAGAAAGAGAGAGAGAGAGAGAGCTTGTCTGTCTGTGTGCCTGCATATCAACAGGGTGTGTTGTGGACACAGATGTGTACAGACAGCAAGAGATTGTACCTGACTGCAGATACAGGGAAGGAAGTGCACAAATAATGCAGAAACAAGGAAGATGCCTTGCTCTGTGTGTCTGTGAAAGAGAGTGCCCTTTGGGGATGCTGAGTGGCTTTGCACACCAGAGAGAGAAGTATTTTCTTCCAGGTAGGTGAGCTGTGTTCAGGCAGCAGAGGGTGCAGGGCCTGGGTAGGTGGCAATGCCTTGTCTTTGACTTTATTTGTGTGAAGGACATATGCATGGCCAGACTGTGTCATGCTTTTTAGATCTACCTTCAGAAGGGTTGATATGTGTTTAATATGAGCCTAAACCTGCCCGTGGTTTCCTGTGTATTTGTGCTTACAACAGGAAAAACTCATGTATACACAATGATTGTTGAAAAACTGCACATGTGGTGGAAAAACTGGTGTCAGCTGGCATCACATTAGTACCTGTGATTTTGACTATGGCCTGCCCAAACTCTGCTCCAGTTCTTGTCTTTCTTGTAGTACAGCTGATCACCCCCATGTACCTCAGAGGGTAAATTGTATGCGCAAGTAAGTGGAATCAGGTATTTGATATTTAAAAATAAAAGCTTTGCACCTCACTTTGAAACCTTTCCTCAAATCCTCCAAGTAACAGGATATTTTTTCCCTTATGGGGTAGTATGGTCTGTATATGTGCATGAGCTGGGGTTTTCCAGCTGCAGCAGCAAGGAGTGATGCTTCCTGGAAAGCAAAATTGCTTTATTAAGGCTTGGCTTTGAGAGCCCCTGATTGGCTCTGCTAGGCAGCACAGCGCAGAGTTTCAAGCTCGGGGTATTCTTGGAAATTTGTGTTATTAATTGAAAGCTTATTAATGGCAAACACAGGATGACATTTTACATGGTTTAGTTATGTTCTGTGAGTCATTGGTACAACGCAGTCTCAGCCACGAGGCAAGGAATCTGCTGCCGTAACTGATAACAGGGGAGCAATAACAGCTCAGCTCCCACTAACTGCTCCTGAGGTGACAGCCACGAGCCCTGATCAGCCCAAATGCCTGATCATCTCTCTCAGGAGAGGAGCTCACCCCCTCCTCTGAGGTGGTCACTCATGCTGGGGTTAAGGGAAATCTCACAGGAGAGGACACTTAGTCACTGAGGGAATAAGCACTGGTGTGTTACCAGTGGGCTTCTGAATTTTGGCCTCTCTGAATCTCTGGAATTGCCCTTAAAAATAAAAAGGCCCTGAAGTGAGGATACTGTTGACATTACACTGGAAGTCCCATCTCTAGAACAGGATATGTGATGTTCTAGATAATTAAACTGTTGTACTGAACTGTGGCCAGGTTCTCTGGAATAATGCTTGAGTCCCGTTCTATCATATTTGAGATGTGGGTCAAGTCTGGTTTATAGGGCAACAGGGAAAGCATTTGTCTTTGGAAAGGAATTGAATACTACTTCTAATATCCTGTAAAAAAGCCAGTGTCCTCTGCCCAGCTTCGTAAGATGGTCAGTGCCATATACCATAGAATTATAGAATATCCTGAGTTGGCTTTGCTTATGTTGCTGAGGTTCCTCAGGGAAGCACTTGTCATAAACTCCACTTTGGTCCTCAGAAGAGCAGGTGAGAGTTTTCCAAAGCTTGGCCTTGGGCTGGCAAATTGACTCTCTGGGATGGAAGAAGCAAGGGAGGAGATGGTGGGAAGCCACCACCATATGGGTCTGTAGGAATATCAATACAAGTCCCCCTTCACAAAAGAAGATTCAGTTGCAGGTGCCAACTGGATTGTTCCTTGTTTGGGATGGCTTCTAGAGCTAAGCCACTGTACAGAGTGGGGAGGAGAACTTCCCTTGAGGATCTGTGGGATGTGTGTTACCCATATTCAGTGCTGCAGCACCACTCTGCAGCCACAGCTCCATCACTGACTGGAGCTGGGTACAAACAAAGTCCTCTCTGCACTGCTGAGAGCTGTGCAGGGGAATACAGACAGCAGAGCTCCTCTGCACTGCCTTGTCCAGCAGCAGAATTATTTCCAGAACTGCATTGTAGCACTGGGAGGAGATTATAGGCCAAGCACTTAAACTCTTCCACCCTGGTTAGCAAGAGCCCCACAGCTGTGGATTTTCTGGTGCCAGCAAATAAGCCAGATGGACGACAGGGATGGAGACAGGCCAAGCTGGGATGGAAAGCATAGTGTGCCCTCCTGTCTTAATGGGCTTCTGAAAGATGAAGCTGAAAAAGCCTTCAGCTGCAAAGCTCCCTGTGTTCAGGCAATGGGAAACAGGGCCTCTTTTATATGGGAATTCAGATGTGGCCTGTTGGGATCTCCACTAACACCCCAGGATGAAGGGTGATGTCCTTGGTGCCTACAGGAAGGTGGGACATTTCCAGGCTTCATTGCAGAGAAGAATCCAGATCTACAGCTGCAAAGAGCAGTGAGTGTGAGAAGAAAAATCCAGCAGTCACAGTGAGAGATCTCACAGACCATATGCACGTTAGAGTTTATCACTGCAGGTGCCTGTTCTGGTTAGCAGGTTGCAGGAAGATAAAGCCCACCCAGTCTGCACAGGACAGTGATGGGTCAGTGCTTCTGATCAACATATGCTGCTTCTGCAAGGGGCCAGACCCAGCTATTCCTCCAGCAATTCATGTCTGTGGTTTGTTATCTGAGTGATGGCAAGACCTACAACTCAGATAAAGCCATCTTTGTGCTAAGTGCTTTATGTACAAGTTCTGTTGAGATTCAGGTCCAAAAGGAGCTTTCTCCCATTAACAGATTTCTCCCACTAACAGAACATTAATTTATGGATGGGCTAGCTCAAAACGCTGTGAGAAAACCACAAGGCTTAATTTCACCAGCTGTTCAGGGTCCCCAGATCCAGCTCTCTTCTAAACTCAAGGTAAAGCAGCCTACCCTTATCTGTGCATCTCTGTTGAGCATATAGGCACCCAAGTTTGGTGCCCCCAAATAATGATTGACCTGAATAACTCATGGATCTCTTGAGTCTGCAGGCTAAAGAAAATGCCTCAGGACTTTGTATGTGTAAGATTGCTTGGAACCATACATGGAGTCCATTATCAGTGCTGAAAATTTAACTTGGTCCTAGTGTTATGCCTTTGTTCCATGACTGGCTTTCCTCCCAACAGTCTAGTTGGAATTTTCCAAAAGGTAGCAGCAAGTATATTCAGCACTAGGAAATGCCTATTGCATGCTTTGGGATACTTTGAGTTTAAGGTGTTCCAGCTTTACTAGGAGATCAGTCTCTCACCACGAGGAACAGCAATCTGCAGGAGCCTTTCTCAAAATAAAGGATTGAACCTCAGTTCAATGGCTCTTCAAGCTAGGCCAAGCTGCTTGCAAGTCTGTTTTGGAAGGGATTACCGAACACACCCCTCAGTGTGCTGGAAAATCACCCCTGCTGGTAGCAGGTACTGTCCAGACAGATTACATTGTGTTTATGGGGTTCAGTGTGGAGGGGTGGATACAGGACATCCTTGCCAGGCTGTTTATGGCTGTAGGGGAGCGTGCCCTTTCTAGGTGTGATCCTCACTTCCACCATTTGTCCTTCTTCCTCTATTCTGCCATCCCTGAAGCAGCCTGGATTGGTTACAGCCCACATGTTACAGTGGCCAACCTGCAAAGAGAGAGCCAGAAAAAGTTAATGTGGAGTTCTGGTCTACTCCCAGGATGCATTTGGGCTGCAGCCCATAATGATATGTATAATTGCAAAGGCCTGCCAAAAAAAGCAGGCTGGATTTAATTGAGTCAACACACTGCTATTAATAATAAAATGGCAGAGACTTTGCTATTAATCACTCGTGCTGGCTTTATCACAGGCAGTCTCGGCTATCTGGCTACCAAACAAGACCTTTAAAAAAAAATGGTGCAGTGGAAAAGTTACTAGTGGGAATACACCTGCTAACAAAATAAACCTTGTAAACAAAATGTTCCTTGCAGAAGAATGATCTTTTTGAAGGGGGATCTTATTTGGGAGGCTAATGGGATTATGTCAAATGGCAATGTCCTGCAGCAAACTCCTCTTTTTATAAGAATAGATCACTGGAGGATGCACTTGGCAAATGGTGCATCTTTGGAAAAGGTATGCTTGGTAAAGGACTCAGTGCAGGGTGGGAATAAAGGGAGAAATGAATCCTCCAAAGAGAAAGGTAATTGCTACAGGACGGCCCAGAGAGGAATGCATCTGTTACTAGTAAATGGAAAACATCATATCCTGTGAGTGTCTAAATAAAAATGGAAATGAAAGCTGAGTAGCATGCCTGACACCAAAATATCAGGCCTCCTTGTAGAGGGCTGGATAAAGGGTGGTATGTTGAGATGGATGAATGGATGTAGAGCTCGGTACCCCAAAGGGAATGCTGCCAACACTGCATATGCTGCACCTCTGAAGGAGGAGGGTCTGGTCTTCTGAGGGATCTTCAAGGCCTAGAAGTGCCCTTTTCCCTATGACCTGGTGTGGAGGAAGGGCTTGAATGGGGCTCCAGCCCTTTCACTTTGCACTTGCTCCATATTTACTTTCATGCCCATGCTCCCTGTGGCCCTGCTGGTGAGCTGTGCCACAGTGCCCGAGGCTGGAACTGTTTCCTCATGGCAGTGCAAAGCATTTTTAAAAGCTGCCCCACTGAGTTTGTTATGGTAGCAAACATGGAAATGACAGTCTTTACTATTGCTTCTGAGTAGAGCAGCTTCTGGTGACTATGTCTGGGAAGTCACCATGTGGCAAAAACATCTGAAACCCAGGGAAAAGGGAATATAGACTTGAAAACCTGAGCAGGGAACAGTGTCTGTTGGCAGAGCCAAAGGGTGTAGAGCAGGTAGAAGAACAAACAACACAAATACATTGTGTTGCTTTAAGTCTAAGAGGTTGTGAGACTTAAAAGCATTACTCTTTGAGCAGACAGTTGGAAGGGGAGAATCCCCCGACTTCCACATTTAAGAATGCCAAAGGAATTGATCGTTTCTCCTCTTCCAAGTTTTCCTACAAAAAGGGATAAATTTTCTCTACTCCAGTGAAAAAAATGTCTGTGCATCATGCACCAAATAGTAAAGCAAAATAAATTATTTAATAAGCTAAAAGGCCTCTTTCTGCTACGAATTAGCAAGATCCAAAAAGGAATGAAAACATTATCCCTCAGAAGTAAAGAGAAAAAAGAAAAGAGAAAGGAACAACAACAAAAAAACAGAAAAAAAATTATCCACTTCCTGCTGTTTTCCTTTCCTCCCCATAAAGAGAGTGTCTTATCCTCAGAGAAATTCACTTCATTGTTAGAAATAGCCAAAATTGGCTTGCAACTAGTAAAGATGCCAAGAATTTGCACCTTGCTCTGTGACCTAAAGCAAAAATGACATGAACATTGACAAATTTGACAAGGAAATTTGTGCAAAAAACAACTTCTATTTGGCTAGCCAAGCAGCAAATATGTCGGATGATATGCTTTATTAAGCAATCCATTTTTCAGCAATAGCTGCACCATCTGCAAAGGTTAGTGTGCATCAGGCTTTCCACAGAATTTCATCTGCGTCTGCAGCTAGGTGCAACACACGACCACATTTTTCATGTACATACAATTTTGGATGCAAATAGAATACTTGATGAAAGAGGTGACCTTCCGGACTGACTTCCCCCATGCAGTAAAGTCACAGGCGCAGAAGCAGCTGAGAGAAACATTTCCCTGCCTGGAGGGAGGCAGGGAGTGGCAGAGAGAAAGGAAGGGGAAAGTGAGATATAAAAGGGAGAGGGAACTTCCAGAAAAAGTGCTTCCCAAAAAATGGCTTGGCACATTGCAGAGCAGAGACTCTGCACTTGTAACAGTCCAAGTGGAATGGAAACTCTTGTATGAGCTGTAGTTTTCTTCTGGTTGGTATCCATCTCTCCATCTTACAGTTCTTCTGTTGTTATCTTGTGTAGTTCCTGCTACTACACTCTCTAAAGATCGTTGTCTTTCATTGCTCCCTCTGACAGTTTGCATTCCACACTTGTCATCTCTTAGGAATGGACCATTTACCTTATTGCTACTACAGCCCCTGCCTATGGCTGCTGGATCTCCTTCTGAGCATCCTTGGATTAACAGGATGTGTTTTCTAAATCCAAGGAGGGGAAGCATTTCTTTCAAGTATTAGTCAGACATACCTATTTTCTGACTGTTTTTGGGGTTTTTTCCTCAAGTCATGATGGTCTTGTATTTTCCTACAGTGTTTTCTGGTGGATGGATATGGCCTTTTATGTCCTGTTTGCCCTACATTAGGTGAAATCAACTCTTCCCTAGTCCCCAGTCTTCTTCCCCAAGTGTATGCTGTACACATGGCTCCCTACGCCTCATTGATGGTTGCTGGTTATAAATTCATGTTCTCAATCCCTACTCCACTTAGCTGAAGTTGGATGCCATCCCAGTGCCTTGCAACTGTCCCTGGTCCAGTGGAAAGTTTAATCTGCCAGTTCATGCCGTGCCGTCCTATGGGGAGAGCTCAGTTCAGTGCAGCTCCACACTGCACAGAGAGAAGCTCATTAGCAGGACATGGTAGTGTCTGATGACACTGTGGGCCAAGAAGGCATCATTAGGCACAAAATGTTTCCTGTAGCTCTCTGAGATTTCCTAGTAACTTAAGGAATTCAGACACAGCTACTGTGGGGGCACAGATGAAATGGGGAGCAGAGATTCGCTCTCCAAGGGCTGTCTCCCATTCTGTGTCTTTTGCAGGAGCAGATACCAGACAAAGCCTCTCACTCCTTTTTGACTCCTTGCTGCAAAAGATGCAGATGGGACTGGTTGGGCCTGGCAGGCACACTCTTCCCTGGTTGGCTGCTAAGTGGTGTTAAGTGATGAATGTTAAACTTAACAAGGGGACTTACAGATTTACGTAAGGATTTTACTGCCTGCCAGGTATAAATGATGGAGCAGCTTTGATCTTTAGGGGGATCAGTACTCGAAGTGATTTAAACTAAAGTTAATAAAACTGCTTAAAACTGTACTCTGTAGTCCCACAGGCTGAAGGAGCCCTTGGTCACTTGACTGCTCTAAGTAAAAATTGTTCACATTTATGAGGGAGACCAAATCCCAGCGGTGTTAACTGTGTTTCCAGATGAATAATAAATGGTGTCTTCCAAGAGTCCTGCAAATCCTTCCCTGTGTGCACTGCAGGTCCCACAACCTGCTGGAGCCCCCAAGCTGTAATCCACAGATACAAAATAGTTCAGTGGGCTTTTCTCACCAGGTCTAAACCTTTTGCCATTTTGTAGAATGTCACAAGCTATTCTTGGACCTTTAAAAATTTTTGCCATCAACTAAAATTCTGGAATTCAAGGTTCATTTTAGCTTATTCATGCCAAGTACATGCCCTAAACATTAAAATGTCATTGGCTTCACGGGGAATTTCAATACCATGTACCTTTAGAAACTGGACATCAGATTATGAATTTTATGAATGGTCCTGTAGTGTCTTCTTTCACTGCAGTGCATCTTAAGAAAGTTTCTTAAGAAAGTGACAATTATAATTTTTAATGAGGGGCCTGTTTTCTGTCTCCCAGGAATCAGCCACTTCCCACAATATAGCCATGAGTATTTCTACTGGGAATTTCTATAACATCCCAAAATGAAATGATGTGAGCTGCAGGATGCTCAGATGTCGATGCAAACAGGACTTGTGCAAACTGCACTGATCCAGGGGAAGAAGTGGCTTTTCTGTGACTCTCAGAGATGTTGATGGGATTTACTGACACCCCTGCAAAGGCCCAGCTCATTAGGTTTACAAGTGAGAAGGAATTCCAAGCACTAATTGTGCTCACAGCTATGAAGCAAACAGTCCTTCCCTACATGCCAGGGGCCTACTGTCAACTGGAGTCACCAGGCTGTTCCTCCACAGACTCACACAAATGGAAGTCATCCTGCTACTGCTATAGGGTTTTCTAATTCTCCTGCCATTTCCTAGAAACTCTTTAACAACTACCAGAATGCCTTCTGTCTGCTTGGTAACAAACAAGTAGCCTTTCATGGCCCTTTCCAGAAACCAGTGATTGGCAGCCACTGAAATTGAATTAGCAGTAGCTCACCACTGGTAGAAAAAATACTTTTTTGTTTTTTATTTCGGCCCAGTGCACTGTTAGTGATGAAACTCTGCAGCACAATGATTTGATGAGGCCATGATCTTGAAAAGATACAAAAAGAGATGGGCTGTTTCAGGCAGATCATGAGGAAATCCTGAATTATAAAGGTACAGGCAGCTCTAGGATGGGATTTGCTCTGTGGGGGAGCCAGCTGGAAACTGCCAGTGCTTGGGAGGAAGTTGCATGAAAATCTTGTTACTTGTACCTTGTTTTATAATTACCTCTTGCAGAGTGTGGTTTTTTTTCTGAATTACAGTCACTGTTGGAGACAGGTTATGGGCTTAGACAGACCACTGGCTGGACAGCCTGGAATTTCCTGCATTCTTCCTTGCACAGATCCCCTAATAGCCCTGCTGCCTGGCTTTGTCCTGCTATTGTGTGTCACTGCCAGGATGGTCTGTGCCTGAGATTGCCGGGGGATTTCTGCAGACAGATTCTAGAGGTATTTTCAGAGCCCCCTGATTTGCTCCTCACACTCCTGTAGCATTTCCTAAATCCCCTGGGGGCCGAGGGTCATCTCTCACTTTACATGGGATAAATTGATAATGACACAATGAAATCGGTCATGATGAAATGGCTCCAATTTTATTGCAGTGGGAGGGGATTTTGGATCTGTGTTTCTGTTGTGTTGTCTCAGGAGCTGTGCTTACACCAGTGGCGTTTTGCCAAAAATTTCCAATGGTATTTTGGAGTCTCCTATTCCATCCTATATCCTGACACTGGATTCAGCAAACAATTTTCAGAGGTTTTCTGTGCTTTTCCAGAGAAGACCTTCCTGTTGCATCTTGTAGCAGCCTGTCTGTTTGCTGTGGTCAGATTTTTGTTGTGTTAGAGAATGAGGGAAGTGATAGATCATCTAGTGAGGGCTACCATGGCTAGAATTTCCTCCTCATCCACCTGCCAGTGCAAGAGAAGAAGTAGTTTGGGAAGCATGACTGGATTTGGGGCCACTTTCTTGTGGCTCCTACTTCTCTCCTTCCTTGCATCAGACTAAGGGCTAGATCCCAACAGCTTTTACTCCCTTGACAAAGATGCTGTATGTCCCTTGAAGTGTGGGGAAATCAGGCATATTATACTCTGAGACTCCTTTGAACCTTCTGCTCTTAGCTCATTTCTGCTTCCTGGTCTTTTTCCTGTGCTGCAGTGCAGAGTAGAGCACTGTAGTACTCAGACATGATAAATCCATGCTGAATTACCTACTGAGCAATTTGGCCCAGGTTGGATAGAGAGCAGAGAACCCTCCAACAGAGTTCTTTAAATGG